>NW_024062897.1:0-622934 GCF_006381635.1 Hibiscus syriacus
CATGAACTAAGTAGAGACGGGGGATCTTTGGGCAGAACAGTAATAACCTCCCATAAATTGATGAACAAATTCCACAACTCCCAAGCTACAGGACAAAACATAAATAAATGATGAATTGTTTCTTCCTCCTTTTGGCATAAAGGACATAATAACTCTTCCAAAGGAATACCTCTTTTCTTCAATTCCACTCTAACAGCTAATTTCTGGTGAGATAATTGCCATAAAAATGTTTCAACTTTTGGGGGAGCCAATCCAGACCAAACCCATTTCTTCCACTGAAAATTTCCTCCAGAGCTTCGATAAGAGCTGATCTACAGGCCTTAACTGAGAACAAACCATCTCCACTCCCTGACCAAATTAGGAAGTCATCAACAGCATCAATCAAGACAATATTATCAATCAAGTCATTAGCGATATCCATTGATCCAATTCCAATCACATAAATCCTCCTTAGACAAATATTCCAACTCCAACAATTATTATCATAACAGCCAAAGTCCACAACTTTCCGTTTTGTTTATCGATAAAGCATAAATCCTAGGGAATTGTTCTTTTAAGGTGGAATTATTAGCCCAAATGTCATTCCAGAATTCGATTGATCTACCATTCCCCACTTGGATCTTGGAATTGGACCTTAGACAATCCCCAATATCGTCATTTTTCTCATAATTATTCACAATTCCTCTCCATATCCATGAATCTTGCGGGTTAACAGCCTTATTAATTGAAAGAGACAAATTGGTATTGTGCTTGCAACAGATCATCTCCTTCCACTGAGAATGTTTATCATTTGCAAACTTCCAAACCCACTTCCCCAGAAGCACTCTTTCGCCATCGACAAATCCAGGACACCCAAACCACCCTCCTCGTACGGTTGACACACAATTTTCCAATTCACCCAATGAATCCGCTTCTTCGAGGGATCGTCCCCCCAAAGGAATTTAGCCATCAGAGAATTCAACTTTTGATTAACTTTAGGGGGATTTTGAAGATAGAGAGGAAGAAAATTGGCAAGGACGACAAAACAGACTTCACTAATACTAATCTTCCTGCCATCGATAATGTTTTTGCTTTCCAGCCCTCTAATTGCTATTGAACTTCTGCAGAACTGGTTCCCACAACATATCCGAATTTCTGTAAGTGCCTATCGGTATACCAAGGTATGTCATAGGAAGAGCCCCAACACCACAACCTGCGAACGTAGCCCATTCCTTTAGAACCTCCTCATCCATATTAACACCAAATAACTTGCTCTTTGATAAATTAAGTTGGAGGCCTGTCATTAAGCCAAAAATCCTCAAAACTCTCCTAATATTCATAATTTGAGCAGAAGAGTCCCTGCAGAAAAGTATTAAGTCATCTGCGAATTGTAGATGCGTCAAATGAAACTTATTTTCCGCCCTACCAACACTGAACCCTTCAAACAGAGCACAATCAGCAGCCTTAATCAACATTAGATTCAATAATTCCCCAACAATATTGAACAGCATAGGAGATAAACTGCAGCCTTGTCTTAACCCTTTCCCCATCTTGAATTCATTGGTCGGAGAACATTGACAAGAACAGAAATTGAAGCGGAGGAGATACACAACTCAATCCAAGAAAGCCACCTATTTCCAAATCCCATAATTCTCAGGAGTCTCAACAATATCGGCCATTCCACCGAATCATAAGCCCTTCGAAGTCCACCTTGAAAACACCTTTCCTCTCTTTTTTCCTCCAATCATCAATAACTTCATTAGCCAAGAAGACACAGTCCAGTAGCTGCCTTCCGGGAATGAAGGCAAACTGTGACGGACTAACCAGAACACTAATAACAGCCGCAAGCCTTCTAGCTAGAACTTTGGAAATTATTTATACAAACTGCCAACTAAGCTTATCGGTCTGTAATCTTCTATACCTTCAGGATTTCTGGTCTTTGGAATCAACGTTAGGAATGAATGATTGACCCCGTGCTCCCAAATCCTTCCATTATAAAGTCCTCGACAAATTTCATAATGTATGACTTCAGAGTGGCCAAAATTTCTTAAAGAAACCCATTGTGAAACCGTCTGGCCCCGGTGCTTTGGCACTGTCCGAGTGGAAGACTGCCTCCCACACCTCCTGTTCTGAGAATCTAACTTCAAGTAGCTTCTTTTGATCATCTGTCAATTTAGCAAAAGGCAAATTGATTTGTCCACCTCTAGGGTTGTTACCGAGTTAAAATTGTCCTTGAAATAATTAAAAACAAAGCCTCTCAGCTGATCCGGTTCTGAAATAACTTCCTCAGCTACCTTCAATGAAAAATGGTGTTAAACCTATTCCTATTCAACGCACACATGTGGAAAAACTTTGTGTTTCTATCCCCCTCAATACTCCATCTCACTCGTGACCTCTGCAGCCAAATGCTCTCCTCCTTCCTATGCAAATTCCACAACTCCTTCCTCGCAACAATCATCAAGTCCCGTTCTTGAAAGGAAGTCCCCTCTTCCTGTAGCTTCAATTCCAGACCATTAATTCTGGATTCTAATTCAGAAATAGCATCGGAAAGTCCCCTGTGATTATTCCTTGGCCAATTCCTAATAGCCTGCTTAGTTCCTCTAAGCAGTGAGAACAGACCCCTACCACCAATACCCCTCCTTAGATTTGATAATGACGATTCCACCGCCCCAACAAACCCATCTTCCTGAAGCATGTAATTATAGAACCGAAACGGCTTAGGGCCCCAATTATTGCATTCTTCTACCAACAAAACGGGATTGTGATCCGAAAGGGATTTGGGAAGCATTTTTGGATCACATTTGGGAACTGATTTAAAAATGATCCACTAATCAAAATCTATCCAGCCTTACCCATGTAGTTGACTCTCTATTATTGGACCATGTAAATCGCCCCCCTACTAGCGGTAAATCCATCAAATTGAAGACTGAATAAAAGACCTAAGCAAATCCATAGAGTGCCAATTCTGAGTAAACCCACATTTCTCCTCAGGGTCTAGATAAGCATTAAAGTCCCCCCCCAAGCAGACCGGCAAGTTGATGCTTTGAACAGCACATAAAAAATCCCTAAAAAATTCCTCTTTATCAGCCTCTACTGATGGACCATACACATTGATAATGACACATTCAAAATTGCTCATCTTAAACTTCCCTGATAATGCCATAAATCTACCACTGTTAATCTGTGCACTAACCTCAAAGTCATTCTCATTCCATAAACATATTAAACCTCCTGCCGAACCATCAGCTGGAACAAAACAGCTGCCTCTGAGCAGATTACCCCCAAGCTTTCTTGTTAATCCACTTCTACAGACATTCAATTTTGATTCTTGAAGTAGTAAAATAGCCGGCTTTTCTCTAAGAACCAACCTCGACACTGCCCTGATTTTTTCAGACTTCCCAAGCCCCCTAATATTCCATGTAATAATTTTTTAGTTTTGACATTTAAATTAATAACATTCAACACCAAATACATCCACAAGGTACGATCAGGAGGCCTTTCCAATCCCCAACAATTCCATCTTGAAAATCTCATCCTCTACAATTTGATTCCCCCTATAAGGAAATTCCCAGCATGTCACAGACTTCCCTAGTATGTTCCGCTTCCTGCCTGGCTTGAACAGAGTCTTGAGATGGCTGAGACACCTCCCTAACGTATTCCACTGACTCCCTGTCCGTGCTACCAGTCACCCTCCTATATATTCTATCATGAAATCTTACTTCCACTTCACCTTCCGAACATACACTACCTGAATGACAAGGAGCAATTCTGAACCTTCTCCTGTTCATTAGATTTGTTGATCGAGAAAAGCCCTGACCAGAATTTTTTGTAGACTCCAAACTGCTCTCCTTATCTAAGAATCTACCCTCCACCTCATGGTCAGCAGATACACTATTCCTATCCATGTCCATTTGTCTATGAGAATTTATCACATTATCCTCAATTATACTCCTGCTCAATAGCCTGCTCTTCGATCAATTCGACGCCCTGCTCAGCTTGTACCAATTCCTTCTCCCCCCCTGAAATTATAATCACTTGCCTAGGATTATCAACTTCTACAGGGACCAAAGGATTGACTAAAATGTTATTGGGCTGGAAAATTAGTTTGTCTCCAATCCTTTTTACGTTATATGCAGGCCCAGAAGGACAGATTTTCATAGTAGAGTTTAGGGGAGACTCATTAACATCAGATTGGTTTTTTTCATCGGGAGAAGAACTTTCTCTCAGACCTAGTCCCACGTGACCTTCCACTTGGGCAGACCTATTTTCCACTAAACCTGACAGCCCACAATTGGACTTTCCTGCATTTGACTTTCTTGAAGTAGCCTGACCCTCAGTACCTCCATTCATACCACTATTATGACCATTATTCAGCCAAGAAGTAACTTTATGCACAGAAATCTCTGCAAAATCTTCTCCTTCAACTGCTCTTTCTGGAACACAGTCCTCCTCTGACTCGGAAAGGACAGAATCCCTGTTCACCTTGTTTGAAAATTTCTCTTCCATCTTCCTCCCCAGTTCATTCGGCTGGATCAACACAGACCCCATGAGAATCTTAACTTTGAAAGATCTACCATAAGAACCTACAATGACCATTTCTGGAACATCGAAGGGACTCTCCACCCTTAACAAAACCTTCGCAGACGAAAGGTCGTATCTCATCTTTGATTCTTCCTTAAAACAATGAACCTTCCCCAATCCTTAGTGAGCTTCTCCAAGAAAGCCTCATTCCAGCACAATAAGGGCAAACCACACAGTTCTATTTGGCACAAAGCCAAAGGAACACCATTCTCATTAACTGCTGGAGCTAACCAATCGAAACACAAGGACAACACTTCCTTCTTGTTTTCCCAAGCATAAGAAATTCATCCACAGAATTAAAAGTGATGATACAAGCCTTCCATGCATAACCCCATCTCGACACCTGAATTCCCAATCCCTCTATCTCCATGGCTTCCTTTGCCGACTCATAATCATAAGTTGGTTTCATTATTCCTGTTAATGATCGTTTCACCCACTTGAAATTGTCTGTCGCAATATGCATCTCCCACACGTTCCTCACACCAGTAGCATTTCGTTGCTGCCCTCCACCAACATCTCCGACTCTTGTTCTCTTCTCTTGTTTACATCAGACCTCGCTACTTCCTTATACGTTCTGCCATCCCTGAAGCTTTGCATCGACTTTGCCTTTAGCCCATTTGAAACCAACTCCTGCTCTCTTGACTTGAACCTCAACATACTCTTCCCATCATCAACCTCCTTCTTAGTTCCCTTCTGATACTTAGCAACCCCTACCGATAATCTCCTCCCATCGAACCATCTCCCATTCACAGACTGGATAGCTTTTTCCCTACTTTCCTCATCAATAAATTGGACAAAAGCGAATGTTGAGGACTTGTACTTTGATTTCTCTAAAATACCGCGGAATGAATATTCTCACAATCTGACCATAAGGACTAAAAAACTCTCTAAGGACTCGTCTTGAAACCCTCTTACTAAGATTGTCAATGAACACTGTCCATTCCTCAGTAGAGGCAATGGACTTTTTCGAGTTTTCTGCACTTCTCTCTCTACCTATCTCACTCATTTCTAAAAATAGCTTTAAAACTTGTTTTTTTTTGGGTTCGGAAGCTACACATATCAATCTTATTCATATGCTAAAACAACAAAATATTGTGCTTTAATTTATAAGATCAAACAATTTTGGAACACTTCAATCCTCAAACTAGTGCACAAACTCAGTTAAAGGATTCTTCTGGTTAAGATAAAAATCACTTGTGAAAGCAAGATAAACTTTTTTTTTTGATAAAAGTTGGAGGTCTCATTAAAAACTCCCTTCGTATTCTTCCACATACTAAGAAGTATGTTGTAGAACATTGGAAGCAAGATAAACTAACATCAAGCTTTTTACCTGATCAAATTTTCGACCTTGGATAATATCTGCAAGGGCAAGACAAGATGCCTCACGAGAACGCCAAAGCCTGGATCCACATTGTATTAGAAGATCATCAAAAATAAAATCCAAATTTTCATCAACAGTCCTCTTAGGATCAGCCACGAGTGATTTCCATATATGTGCCATAGCATCCTGCGAATGTCACAATTACTTGAGCACACAGCAAAGAATTCAAAAAATCTAGCTGTCAGTAAAAGCTCGTAATTCCAGGAATTCAACACATTTGAAGAACATTTTTTACAGCATTTGTGTTTGCTAAACACCTTTGGTTAAGAATTGCAGAAGGGCACATTGAAGCAATGAAGAACTTTTCTAAAGTCTCAAGGAATCTTACCTGCACATTTTTATCAGGATCATATTGGTAGCGAACAAGCCTCGGAATCAATAGTCTTAAGTGTGGTTGAAGAGCATCACCTGCTTGCTTGGCTATCTTAGAAAATCCAAAAGCAGCACCTCTCTTGGAATTTAGCGAAGCTTGATAATTAGCCAGATCCATAAATTTATAAATTAAATCCGGCTGTCCCATCTCATTTGCAAGGTTACAAAGCTCCTTGTAAGTGCTAAGTTTCCCCCCACTAAGGCTTTCACCAATAGTGCCCTCTTGAAATACTTCCGAGTCTTCAACCAACTGAAAAATGAATTCTCATCCATGAACTAGGAGCATTAATCAAAAATAAAGATCCAGGGGAAAAAAGGGGGTTAAAAAAAGCTTATGTAATCTGTTTCTATCTAATTTAGGTACATTATGTTCGTTAAACACTGTTTTTTAATCTTATCTAAGGTTTTTTAGCTTTAGGCTGTGCAGACAGATTAGCACTTTATGATGCAATTAGTTTTAGCTTAGGATTTCTGGTGTCAATGTTAAATAATTTGAATACCAATTCAATAATCCATTCCCTAAACCGCAAAACACTAACATCTATATGGTGGTAGTGCTGACAGAAATCATGCACCAGTATAGCCTTCTTTCTACGCCAAAATATGACTTCGTAACTTTACCTTGATCGCTCTTTTCCTCTTTCCAGAACCAGTCAAAGTGGTAACAAGTGCCTCAACCAGGTTTTTCTTCATTGATGTGTCACCAAGGTCATAAACAATACTCATGCCTTGGGATGCAAGCTCCTGTGTAAGCTCATGTTGTTCACCAATTAGGTGTGAAAAGGCCTCCTGCATTCAATTGAAAACTTTTCAAAGCAACACTCAAAGTCAATTAAGAAATGTTAAGCAACCAACATAAAATTTCCTATGTAACTTTCTTGTGATGAATAAAATCTTAAGGCACTCTTTTCCTCCTTCCGCTGATTAAGGAGCTTCCTTACGAGCTCCATTAATCAAGAAGGGGGTTTTTAATGAGGCCTGCAATTCTTATAAAAAAAGAAGAAGCAACCAACATAAAATCAATTAATAATAGGTAGAGGGGCTGAACTTGAATATAAGAACACAGGAACAGTAAGATTGAAAGCCTGGCATAAAATTTACTAGGAAAACCATCAAGAAAAAGCAGGTAGTTTGCATTGAGATTGTATGCCTAAGAATAAAGGTGACATAGCAGACCATTTTTTGTTTTTGTTTCTGCCCAGTAGATTGGTAACTGCATCTTTCTTTAGGATTGGTCAAGTAATACCAGATATAGTAACCATTTTGTCTTATGAAAAATAAGGTGGAAAGAAAAACATATGAAGTACTATTATATTTGATGTGGTGTTCAAGGGGAAAAGAACTCAAGCCTATGAATAGAAAAAGCTTGACATTTAAAGGACCATAAATTGTTCCAAAAGCTCTAAATTCTATCACCTTCCTTTATATTGCTACATTCAAATGGTAGGCAGTTTCAGCTAGCGTAAATCTCTAGAATGTTTCTAGCATGCTTGAGCTGCTCTGCTTTCTTTGTACTTGAGATAAAATTTCCTGAGCTAACATTGAACCCAGCTCCCTTGGAAAGAGAGAAAAAGATAAGAGGGTTCGTACACATAAAGGGTTCGTATTAGTACAAATAAGTTTGGTTAGTAATTTTCAGTCATTTTTTTGATAAGAAGAGGAGGCCTCGTTAAAAACCCCCTTCATGATTAAAGGAACGCCTACTGGAATTCCTTAATTAGCGGAAGGAGGAAAAGAGTGCCTCAAATATTGTTGATAAAAAAGTATTACAAAGAGAAGACTACTTCCAATAACAACTCCCCTTACAACTGAAAGCCCGAAAAACAAAAAGAAAGAACCAACCAAGCTGAAACTCCCTAACTTATCCAATACCAGATTTAGCTAAACCATCAGCCTCTCTATATTAGCTGTCCTAGCTACCCAACAAATAAGACCCTGCTGAACTCTTAACCTATCAACAATATCCTTAACAATAGTAACAAACAGCTCTGGACATTTATCTAGATTCTTAACCCACTCCACAGACAACTTGCTATCGCAATATCCTTAACAATAGTAATTTTCAGTCATCAATGTGACTTTTGTAGCTGGTATGAAAAGTTTCCTCACAATGGCTAGAATTAATTAGTTTCCTTTCACATCAAGAATCTACGGTAACCGAAAAGAAGAAAATTACATGAAGTTATCATGAAATAATAATAATGAATCTCTAGAACCATACCACACCTTTACTGAATGTTACAATCAGATTGCAATTAGAAACCAAAAAAAAAGTGTTCTTTTATTTTCCCCTGCTAGTAAATAAAATAAAATAAAGCAGATTTACAAATTCTGAAGTTGTGGCTAACCTGAATTTCTGGAAGCATTTTTTGGATGGTGGAATGATGACCACAATACATTGTTAGTGATAGAAGCCAGACAGTTCCAGCACAACGCTCTTCTTTTCTATTACTATACAAGAGAGCATCAAATAATTTTTTACTGATAGTATCTCTAACCACAATACGACAATCTTCACTGGCTACATTTTTCTCATCAGCACTATTGTTTGATAACGATAACTTCATATCACCCATAAGAAAATTTGAAGTCATGGAAAGTGAAGTATAGTTGGTCTTGAGAATCACATCAGAAGTTACAGGAACACCACCCCAGAGAAATGATAGAGCTTCTCCAGCTGCAAATAAAATATCCTCAACCTGTACAAATAATAATTTTAAAAAAATCACAAAAATGAGTGCATTTCCTAATTAAATGTACAACTAATACCAAATAAAACTCTCCAAAAGGTTTGTTTTAATGATACATGGAATATGTTAAAGAAACTGGTATGTTGTAACAGAACTAGCAGCATTCTATACCAACCTTTGAACGGCAAAGACTAAAAATAAAATCAAGCGCAATTTTCATGTTAGAGGCAGAAGTTTCTTTCACACACATATGCCCGATGGAGATAACAATTTTCTGGACTGCCTTAGTGTCATCACCAGAGAGTAGCTTGCTTAACTTTTCATTCAAAAGCTCCAGAATGCTAACTGCAGTTTCAATCATATATTAGCAATGCCATAAAGCTTTTTGAACAAACATAGCAGTAAATAAAACCAGTATATGTTAACTTTACCTGAACTAGAATCACGGACAAGTGTAGGTAATAGTCCAGACAGCCCAATATGGCCCAGTGCTTGCATAGAAATGGAGGCCAATGTTGCACTCTCAGAATTAACAATGTCAACAAGGCATTTAAGAGTATTTTTCAATAGTTCCTCTTGGATCTGTTTAATGATGAATAACAAATATGGATAACTACCAAAAACTTTACGAACTAAAAAATAATTTATTGCAATAAACTGAGCACATGTTTTGGAAGAAAAGCAAAAAACTTGAAAGCAGCAGCAGTTAAAGAAAACAAATATTGGTTCCCTATAGAGAGAAGATTATGCTCATTTTGCTTCTCCGCAGCTTTACTGATTTAACAAACTGCATTGTTTGCTAGGTTATTAACCTATAGACAAACTTTGATCAAGGAAACACGATAAACGAAATTACCAGATATTCAAGCCTAAAATCTTCAAAAAGTGATTTGGCCTTAAACATCAAAATAACTGAACTAAAACCAGAACTACAAGGAATGCATATCACGGCCACTTCATAAAACATACATATAATTTTCCAGGTTGGCATTTTGTAACTATGCTGTAGCGCATGGGACCACTGAAGTGGTGATGAACTTGCATCAACATTATAAGTGTGCTGCCTATTTAAAAAATAGTCCAAGTCATAAGTCAATTTTTTTATTATAAGACTTACGGAAGGTGATCTAGACACACAATCAGCAGTAACATATCCTGTAGCACATAATGCTCCATGTTGCGCTTCAAACCTGAAGGATATTCAATTAAGGTGTAAAATAAAAGAAAACATCAAAACACAAGTAATTACTCAAAATATCTAACATATCTCACACAGTATAGCCACAAACCTTTTGTTTGTTCCACTGATTGAGGAGACCAGTTCACATATGAGGTCAGACGATGCAGTTAGTGGAAGAGAAGAGGAAGCAATTCCAAGCAGACGTGCTACTGATTCACGGGTATCCATGTCCACATGATTTAATAAGTTCTTTAACCATGATATTCTTGAGGCAAAGTGTGAAGATACCATCTGAAATACAATAGCAACAATTATAAAAGAGAATGTCAGCAAAGAATATAAAATCTGGCTGCAAGACAGAAACAAAATAAGACCAGCAACCAAACCCAGAAAGATGCAGCACTAACAGGAGAACATCAAAGTTTAGAAAACATGCAACACTAACCTCTGGAAGATAAGATCCAATTGAGACCAATGCCTTGGAACTAGTAGAATGCAACTCGATGGAGCCTACAAATGCCATAGCATGCTCTAGTAGCAAGCACATTCTTTCCACTGAAGACAGAAATTCAGATGATCTTCCTAAGGAGCCGGTTCTCTCCAACTCAGACTCAAAGCACTTCAACAAAAATTTAATCATTGCCACGTACACTTGTGATGTAAAAAGAAGCTTTTGTTCCCTCATTTCATATGAATCTAACAACCCCGGTTGCTGCTTAAGAATGTAGTCTAGCATCTCTCCAAGTTTGGGATATCTATGTTCCAAATTTTGACCAATTGTTCTCCCAACATCCTTACCAAGAAATAATCCTTCAAGTGCAATTTCCCTATTTAAAAGAAAAAGGGGGAATGGGGAGGGGAGTTTATGAGTATCCATGTTAATTCGATCACTCTAAGAATAAAAATGAAATCTGAGAGTAAAAAGGACAAGCTAAGCACAAAACAATGAGAAAGATTAAGAACTAAGCATATTACTGCAGCACCTCAATAATGTCTAGAAGTCACATTTCCCTATTGCATGCATTAGAAGCAAGCGAAGTACCTATTAGTGCAACCTGATAGGAACAATACCTACATCAATCCACAAAGCTCCTATTTCTTCATAACCAAAAGGTTCAACAACCGAGTAGCCACAGATGCTGATTATCATCTAACAGCATCATAAACCTATCAAGTTACTGTTTTAGAAGGTGTTGTTAGATGGGTTAGTAGGACAGCCAATTTAGAGGCTGATGCCTTAGCTAAAGAAGGAATTGGCTGATTCTGTGTTATTAGTTTGGCTGTTTTATGGGTGTTTCGAGTTATGTGGTTCAGTTGGGTGTATCAATGGTTGTATCTTATGTAATTTTATGGTTCAATAAAATCCTAAGGCACTCTTTTCCTCCTTCCGCTGATTAAGGAGCTTTCATACAAGCTCCATTAATCAAGAAGGGGGTTTTTAACGAGGCCTGAAATTCTTATAAAAAAAATTATTGTTTTCTGCTTTAACAACCAAGAAAGAATTTTCTCACACTTCCAACCATATTTTCTATTATTTAGTAGAATGCCACATCTCTAACACTGCAAATAATCCTTCTCATCATTAGTACCAAAATTCCAAGAACTGAATAAACTTTTTAGATTTCCACCTGAAACCCTTGTTTTCTTTCTTTTCTATCTCTTATTTGTTACCCGTATCCCTAATTTTCGTTTTCTTAATACTTAAATCATTACCTCCCCATCAGATGTTCATTAACCATTTCTGTTCTGGCATTTATTTGATGATGGCACAAAGTCATTTTCATCTGTCCCCTAGCACATCATCTCAGGTATCTAGATATCCTCACCTCTTCCTGCTAGTCCCTATCTTTCCCATTACAATCTCATTGTAATCAAAAGACAAAACAATTACACATCCCCAGCGACATCAAAGGTAATTGCACATCATCATGGTAAACAGAATTGACAGGAGCAAGTAGAGAGCACTATTAGAATTGCAAAGTAATTGAAGTATGTAATGGAATAATAGCACAGATGTGCTGCTAGATGATAAATAGATGGTGGAAGTACTCAATGAAGGGTGATTTTTTTTTTTATAAAAATAAGCATGAAGGTCAAACAATAAACTCATACATCAGTCCATATGCCACATTGCATACAGAATCAGATGAAAAAGACAACATTTCTTTATTCCACCATAAGCATAAAGAGAAAATCAGCTACCTTATATCCAACCTAGAATCAGCTGCTCCAAGCATACAAATAAATCGACTGGGGCAATGTTGTGAATCAAACACAGATGTTGCCAACCTTAAAGCACAAAATCGGGCTTCACTTTGTTCCTGGTAGTCAAAATAAAGTTCAGGAGCCCTGAGTTGGGCAAATCAATGCTAAACCAGCATAATGTGACAAAAAAAATCTAATTTTCAAGTAGAACAGAGACAAGCCGACAAACAGGAAAGTAGAGTTGTAGATGTCTAATACCACTTGACAATTATTCAGCAATAGTGTCTCCAATTCTGTTAGGACAGCAGCTGAAGCTCCCTGATATTCATAAAAACAGTATAAAGACCTCAATATTAAAGGTTGGAAGGATTGGACATCTACAAAATATCAAGCTTGAATGTCTTGCATGTTAACTCAACAGTCCAAAATCATTATTTTGGACAAGTAATTATCAGGTTTTAATATACAATTGAATTGCATAAAAAACTATCAATTTAGCATCATAGCCCATAATATCTATTAAAAAGAGACAGCAATAAAAATCGAATAACAAGAATCTAGCAGTCATCAAAGACAGATCAATGAAGAGACCAGAGTGGTTACACGCACACACACATAAAGAGTACCGTTTCTAAAAGGTAAATAGACAAGGATTTCAAATGCAGTTTACTCAAGCAAATAAACTAAACCTGTCCCTTGGGAGAAAGGCAGATTATTTTTAATTAGAATGGTTTGCTGCATAATTGTTATTAAGCATGGTACTGAACATGGCAAAACAATAATAAGTGCAGGAAATGGAAATATATCCACACACTATTTAAAACAAGAGTAGATCTTCTCCCACACATGGACTTTCTCCCCGCAAATCCATAATAAAAGGAAGTAATTCCCATGGAGTCGGAAAAAACATGTTATACAATATAGCGAAAGGAGGGCATGTGAGCTTTTGAAAATTATAGGGAAAGACTACACATGCCCAGGGATACTTTTGCAATTAACCTACGGATTCCATCCTCCAGTGTAATTAGCTTTATAGCAGTTAGGAAACAATTAGACAGGTATAGCTCTCTGTAACTATGCAAATAAAACAAGTGACTTTGAATGAATAACTAGAGAATATAGGTGAAGTTTGTATACCATGTAGGCAGCAGCAAGCGAATTTGTAGCTTCTTGGATAATAAAGCGAAGAGATTGGGACTCTACTTTCAATGCGTGAAATAGACGAGTAGCCATTTCAATTTTGTCCCTGCAATGAGAAAAGAATGCAATCAGATTAAGCAATCAGAGCATGAGAATGGAACAACTAGTTATGAGAATAGACAGATAAAAGACCTGAAAAGTTGTGGTAGGCGCTGTGCAAGCAAGCCTATTGCTTGAAAAGAGAAGGTTCTGGTGTCTCTTGCAACTGAATCTGGGTGAATGAAATACATTTAAAGTAATTTTAGAAGATTACAAATATTATAATTGAAATGATTATGTAAAAATGAAGTTCCGGAGACTATTCAAACAGCAACCTGATTCTGAACTTGAGTAACTATCAAGCAACTTCACAATCCCATTCAGAATGAGAGGGCCCATAAGTTTCAGTTGATCAAGTTTTGACTGCACAAATGGAAAAAAATGACAAAAGAAAACAACATAAATGAAATAAAGTTTTTTAAGGTAAAGAGAAGACCAAAATAGAATGAGAATGATAATCAAAACAAATAAATATAGAAAATGGTTGACAATATTTAAGAGATGCTACTAAGCAACTTTTTTCTATCATGCAGATTTTCCTACAAATCACAGCGCCCTATGCCACAAAAATGTCAAAACAAGTCGAGACAACCGTGTCACTAGAAAAAGAAACTAGTTCAACCCAACCAAAGTTCAGGGTGGACTGCAAAATTCATCCCCGCCCTCATTTACCCATGCCTAGAAAACATGTTTTGAATTCTTTTAACATGATCTTTTATAGTGCCTAGAACCTTTGACAGTATAAGATTAAATGAAGCAAAGAAGCTTTCTTAGAAGCTAAGTTGCTACTTTTTTTATATAGGAATTAGGCCTCATTAAAAAAAACCCTTCTTAACTATTGAGTTTTGTAGAACTCCATAATCATTGGAAGGGGGAAAAGAGAGAGAATATTGGATTTTTTTGATTCATCCAACTTAGATGATCGATTAAGGGCAAAGGTGATGAAGAACGTGATTAACATTATCAAGAGGCGTGCTGTTAGTAGTTCCAAGGGTGTGGAGACCCACGGGGATGCCCAACAGGTTGGGGCGGTGGTTGACAGGCTGGATGGCAGAGATATATCGGGGTTTGTAGAGAAAGTTGCGGGTCCCCAATTAATGGCCTGATACAGCCAAATCAAGCAGCAATAGAAGGTTCAATGTGAGGGAGATTTGTCTGTTCTGGGAGCCAGATTATGATTCCATTTTTCCAACTTTGGAGACAGAGTCTATAGTTTGGGTTTCTGCCCTCTTCGTGTGGATGGAAGCTCCTGGATGTTTGTGTTTTTTTTTGATACTATGGTTTGAGCCAGCTGTCATTTTTTGTCTCTTTTTTAGGAGTTCTGTTTTCTGGTGCTCTCCGAGTCAAGAGTTAAGCTTTTAGTTGGGTTAGTCCTTTAGAGGCTGTTGTGGTTGATATTAGGTTGAGCTACTATTGCTGCTATGGGGGTGTTTTTTGGTGTTTTGTTTTATGTACGGGGTAGATATCTGGATGTATTTTGGTGTTCTTATGTTCAATGAAATCCTAAGGCACTCTTTTCCTCCTTCCGCTGATTAAGGAGCTTCTCTTTAAGTCTCTCTAATCAAGAAGGAGGTTTTTAATGAGGCCTTCAATTCCTATCAAAAAAAAAATAAGGAATACAACCAAAATCAAACAAACAATACAAAGACATCCATTACAACAACCCACCACCCCCATTCTCACCAAACCACAACCTCACCTCTCACTAACCTATTCCTGTTTTAGCTAAACAGTCAGCTTCCCCATTAATACATCTGTTGACATGCCTAGTAATAACATTAAAATGCAGCACAGTCTTCTGAATGTCTCTGACCAAATCAACATAGTGAACCGGGCAAAGATCCAAGTTGTTTTTTTTTTATAGGAATAGGAGGTCTCATTAAAAACCTCCTTCTTAGTTGGCTCTTGTGGAAGAAGCAACATCGGAAGGAGGAAAAGAGTACCTCATCTTATTAATAAACCAAAATTACATAATCTTACATCTTACATCATAACTTCCCAAAATAAAATACAAACCAAACCAACCATAAAGCTATAATCATCAACCAATTCCCTCCTTAGCTAACTTATCTGCCTCTGAATTGCAACTCCTAGGAATCCATCTAACAATAATACCCCTAGCAGAAACTAAGGTCCCAATTTCCCCAACCAAAGTACTGAGAAACGTAGGGGCAGAAACTGGTGACAGAATCCAATCAACTGCTGATTTACAATCAGACTCTAGGATTAATCTTCCGAAGCCCATTCAGACGAAAGGAATAGATCAATTCCTTGTTTAATAGCCTTCAACTCAGCTAACATAGGAGGACCAGGACCCACCGCTATAGAAAACGAGTTTAAAATATTGCAATTCAAATCTTTCAAGACTCCACCAATTCCACCCTGCAGCCCATCACCTCTCATTGCTCCATCAACATTGAATTTAAAGAAATCTGTAGGAGGTGGAGACCAGTAGATAGCCTTCTTCGATTTATAGGATATAGAGTGAAATGTATCTGCCAACGTTGGATCTCCTACTAGTATGTCAACCTGAATATTAGCATTAGGGAATTTCGCTAAAACCATTTAGCTAATCTAACCCTGGAAATGAAGAACAAAGAAGAAGTGTCTAGTTTCCAGTTCTCAAACACCACTGAGTTCCTAGCTTTCCATAAAGACCATAGAACGACTCCTGGAATAAACTTCCAAAGTAGACTGCTCCCTTAGATAAGACCAGGAACAAAGAAGGGAAGAAGGTTCTTGAGGCATAACTGAAGAGATATCCCATAGTCTTAGAAATCTATACCACAATTCCTCTGCAACCGAGCACGAAATAAACAGATGATGGATTGTTTCCTCATATTTATGACATAAAGGACACAGAACATCTTTTATCGAAATCCCTCTTTTCTTCAATTCCACTCTAACCGCCAATTTTTGATGAGTAATCTGCCAAAGAAATGTTTCTACTCTAGGAGGAGCCATTCCAGACCACACCCATTTCTTCCACTGAAAAGGAGTTTCCCATTCTACTTGAATATGAGTCTACCCGATTTTTGCCGAATACACGCCTTCGCCTTTCCCCGACCAAGCTAGAAAATCCTCCATAGATTCATTCAGACAATATTATGAATCAAACTCATTAACGCACACCACTGCTCAAACTCTCAATCACAAAGATTTCTCCTTAGTGTAATATTCCAAACCCATCCATTATTTTCAAAGGCACCAAATTCAGCCACTTTACCCCTTTTATTAGTAGAATGGCAAAAATCCTAGGAAATTGTATCTTTAGAGAAGATCCATTGACCCAAATATCATTCCAAAACTCAATTGACCTACTGTTCCCCACTTGTATCTTCGAGTTGGACCTCAAACACTCTCCAATCTCGTCCTTTTTCTCATAGTTACTCAGAATCCCTCTCCATAGCCAAGAATCTGAGGAGAAACAGCTTTGCCTATTGACAAAGATAACGTACTGATATTATGCAAACAGCAATTAATTTTTCCATTGAGTGTCTTTTTCATTTGCATACTTCCAAACCCATTTCCCAAGCAAAACTCTATTAGCAAAACTCAAATCCAAAACTCCTAAGCCACCTTCTTCAAATGGTTGACATACCGTATTCCAATGAACCTTTTTCTTGTCTGAAACTTCACCCCAAAGAAATCTGGCCATTGCTGAATTTAGTTTCTGATTTACCTTCCCCGAAATCTTAAAAATAGAGTAAAAATAGGTAAGGATGACAACACCGATTTTACCAACACCAATCTTCCACCATCGAAAGTGAAGGCTTTCCAGCCTGCTAATCTCGAGTAAACTTTTTGTATAATGGGCTCCCATAATAACTTAGAATTTTTATTCGCCCCAATCGGTAAACCTAGATAAATCATAGGAAAAGATCCAATCCCGCAACCAGCTTCTAGTGCAAAATCTTGTAGACTGTCTTCTGTCATATTAATCCCAAACAATTTACTCTTGGACAAGTTAAGATGAAGCCCTGTAATTAAACTGAACACCCTCAAAACTCTCTTAATATTAAGAATTTGGGTGGAGTCTCTGCAGAATAAGATTAGATCGTCTGCAAACTGTAAAGTGTCAATTAAAAGATTACCGACCTTACCAATACTGAAAACCTTCGAAAAGGCCAAGAACAGCAGCCTTACTCAACATTAGATTTAAGAGCTCACCAACAATGTTGAACAAAAGAGGGGACAAACTACACCCTTGTCTCAACCCCTTACCCATATGAAATTCTGGTGTTGGAGATCCATTAACTAGAACCGAAATTGAAGCAGAAGAAATACAATAATCCATCCAAGAGATCCATTTATCCCCAAAGCCCTATACCTTCAATAATCTCAGAATAATTGGCCATTCAACTGAATCATAGGCTCTCTGAAAATCGACTTTAAAAACCACTCCTTTCCTGCCTTTTGTCCGCCAATAATCAATAGATTCATTGGCCATAAAAGCACAATCCAACAACTGCCGACCTGGAATAAAAGCGAACTGCGATGGACTGATCAAATCTTTAATCACTGAAACCAATCTTCTCGATAAGATTTTGGAGATGATTTTGTACAAGCTACCAACTAAACTTATAGGTCTGTAATCCTCAATGCCTTCAGGATTTAGTTTCTTAGGGATCAATGTAATAAAAGCATGATTGACCCCATGCTCCCAACTCTTTCCTCTGTGAAAGTCATCCACAACTTCAAAAGATGATCCTTCAAAATAGGCCCAGAATTTCTTTAAAAAACCCATCGTGACCGTCAGGACCCGGGGCTTTAGAACTGTCCGAATGAACACTGCTTCCCAAACTTCCTGTTCTGAAAACTTCACCTCCAAACCACTCTGCTCCTCTGATAATTTTGCAAAATTAAGATTAATGTCCTCTACCTCTAACATAGATTGTGAACTGTAATTTTGCTTAAAATTCTCAAATACATAGTTTTTCAGCCTATCCGGATCTGAAATCTCTTCATTAGCCACTTTCAAAGCCGAAATTGCCTTCATTCTGTTTCTCTTATCCCCTTCCATGTTCCACTTCAATCTTGATCTTTGTAACCAAATGCTCTCTTTCTTCCTATGCAACTTCCACAGCTCGATTCTAGACAAAAACAGCAAATCATGTTCTTGGATGGAAATCCCTCCTCCTTGTAACTTCAGTTCCAGACCATTTATCTTGCTTTCTAACTGAGAAATATCTTCAGAAATCCCCTTGAGAGTCGAATATGGCCTATTTCTGATATTTTGTTTCGTTCCTCGAAGTAAAGAAAATAAATCCCCTCGACCATTAGTAATCTTCACATTAGACCTTGACTTTTCAACCAACTCCACAAACCCTTCTTCCTCTGATCGCAAAAATCTCTGCAAGAATCGGAGGGCAAGGTCCTGTCGCTAAGTTGCTACTTTAAAAGTGACTTCTAGTGAAAACAAATTACACAGCTGATTGATGCATTGGGGAATTCACATGATATCTGGAATTTAAGGGATCCGGCCATTCCACCCCTAATTTCATCCCATGTCTGGCTACTGCCTCGAAAACCTTTTTTTACATCTTGAAACATTCTTTGTTAATAAAACCCAGAACCCAGTTATTTCAATTGCTGTTCAGGATTTCAGCAATTTATCTGTTATATTCTTAATTGCAGCATGAATTTTTACTGTTAATGTTAACCATTTAAAAGGTGTTTCATCTATTAAACCAAGAACTAAACCTTAAAAGTCATGCCCACCATGAACTCCCTTTTTCAGATTTGGAACTTCTTTTCATGCAGCATATGTTATGATCGTATCAAATTGTTACAATCATGTGTTTCAATGATATGGAACTTGTCGAAGGGAATTCCAGACCTTAGACTTGTTAGAGAGAATCTTGAATCTCATAGGATTTAAAAAAAAAAAACTCTAACATTTTTATTGGTGATCATAAGCCTCTTTAAATAGAGGTTATATAGCTTATTGAAAGTAGAAGACCTACTAAGCAAGCAATCCACTTAAGGAAGGTTTCTAAATACTAATACATCGAATCTTAATAACATAAACTGACTCGTGATAAAATACAAGCTTCTCCTAACAAATACTAATAACTGATAAACTAATAATAATAAGATAATTAACACGATTATAATATTGACTAAAAAATAACCAGTAACAGCATGCATTTTCATTTAACTCACAGGTAAACAAATAAAAGGTTCTTAATAATTGAAAATTAAAAAGAGATCAACTAAAATGGTGCTTACATGTTTAAAAACCCAGACAGTAAATTCCATTCCCAATTGCTTCAGCCTTGAAGTAGTAGCGCTTCCTATGAGATTCAAAAATTTCAACAGACAAATGAAAATCCACATACAGAACAAAAGCCTCCAGCTCTACATTCAGTAAGTGAATTAAGCATCAAGAGAACGCATTGCAATGAGAATAATTATATGTCAACAGTTACACAAAAAAAAACAGCAGATATAATTTTACCACAGAAAAAACATCACTTTTGCCTATGAAAAGTGTTGCTCCACGTATGATCTCCAAATTTGGTTATAACAATTTTCAGCATTTACCATTTAGAAGAAAAACATAACCAGTGCAGTAAGAGAAAATTTTATAACGTCAATGATGAATGGACCTTATTAGAATAGCATCCATTTTTATTATTAAGGTATGCTTTTGTTATTGCTGCACTTGAAGTTCAAGTAAACTAGGATGACATTATGTGAACTATATAAACGGATATGTAAGTATCTTTCATTTACTTTTTTGGATTTAGTTAAATTTTATGCTAGTGTCTGGATCTCCTTTGAAGTGTCACAATGGTTGTCAAACAACCATCACTTTAAGGATTTCTGTCCATTTGTTTTTTTTCTGATAGAAAACTGTCCATTTGTCATTTGTCTCTATAATCTTTATCATTGCATCCCCATAGTATAAGCAGAAAAATTCTAAGCTGCCGCTATTCAAATGTAGGCATTTTTGTCTAAGGTTTGATTTCAAGTACCATGCAAAATCCAAAAACTTCCCCAGTCCTAATGTATATTTTTTGGGCTAAAGTATAAACCTATTGTGATATGTCGGAGAGTATCTTGAGCTAGATTCCAATTCCAATCAAACATCAGTTGTACCTTATTGCTTGCAAATGCTAAACCTAAGGAAACAAATACTATATCTGGTTATTTTAGGCACAAGTGAATCAGGAGTAATATTTGGAAATGCAATAAACAATGTGCTTCTTCAAAACTAATTAGGCTCCCAATTCTCCAATACATAGAACTTGTCAGTTTTTTAGCTATACAAAGTCTAGTTCAGTATTAGGACCATCAATAATACTTTATTTATAGCATTGCAAGGATGAAGAGAAAAACACTGATCAGCATCAGTCTATATCGTGTAAAGAGGAAGTCTGATCCAAGTGAAAATACATATAGCTTTCAAATGGCAATACCAAAATTTCCTGAAAAGTTAAAACGGTCATTTATGGCAGCAAACAATCAGTGTTATTTTGCAATTTTAAAACATATTATTTGATGGTTGAAGAAAATTGATAGCAGATCCACATCCAATGTGGAGTTGATAAGTCTGTTGTGCGCAAAATCATTTGAGCTTCTAATTGATCATGGCACCCTCAACATAAGATCAGAATGAATTACCACCACATTAAGAGAACTCGTGAGGAAGCAAGATTACATTATCAATAGTAAGTTTAGAGCCTAACAACTATCTCACCTAGCAGCCCTTTCTTACCCCCCTTTTAGTTCTTTCTTGTGCTATCACAGACAGCTTGATGGTTAGGTTAGATAAGGCTTTGGGTTTAATCTTCTAAGATAGAGCTTATTCCTATTAAACCCAAACTTTCCGTTATCATTAGAAAACAATTTTTGTTTCTAAATTTTGTGAATAGTTTGAGCTATCTGATAAGCAAAGTAACTTCCTCCCTCTTCACAAGGCTGGATATATTATTTCAATCACAGCATGTTATACTTCATTTTAAAAAGGAAAAAAGAATATGCCATGTACCATATATGCAATCAAAATGCACTGCAAGGTCGAAGGGAAACTATTCGCTGCTGTGATGGACCGGCAAATACAGCCATCAGTTTCACTTTCAAGATAGCATTTCCAGGATTGACCCTTGAATCCACAGCAGTATTTTCTGCACCTGTAGTGCCTTGAAGAAGAGTAAATAAGCTGTGTTACCAAAATCTTCCACCGGCTTGCAAAAAGTAGAAAGATTATCAGAGATAATTTGTTATATAAAGACATTGCATAGAAACTAAGCATCTCCAGAAACAGAATGTTTAAGCCACAACTTTTAGCAAAGAATGTGTAGGAATTGCAGAATTATATGAGCTGTTACCATCCCTTTAGTTAAGGGATTCTGTAAATATTCTATCAATCCCTTATTTAAGGGATCATATCTCCTAGGATTAGTATCTTTCCTAACTTCCTAATTTTATACAGTTTGTATATATAGATGCAATACGTCCTACTGAAAAAATAAGAAAATACAGAGACTTACTCTGATTTCTACAGAATTTATTTGATCAAAGAGAGAAAGAATGACTTCATACCAGTAAAAAGTAGAAACAGTCTGGTAATCAACCTCATATCATCTAAATTAGCACCAGAAGCCTTTCTTTTTATGAGCTCCTCTCCTCGCTTGACAACATGCTCTTGACTTAACAAACCAACCACAATAAACATTGTAGTAAGGAAAACGGTAAATATAATTTGGGATGCTGTCAAGAATAGTAGTTCAAAGAGAAACCTTTACACTTTACTTTAAAAATGACCATTATACTTATACTATCAAACCGTGTGTCAATATGATAATTGGGCTTAACATTAAATGGCTGTCCCTTTTTCCCATATGTATGGGGTAAGGGGGAGGTAAGATAGTAGGCTACCCCCAACACCAGGTTGAGAGCAGCTTCCGTAAGAGACCTCCGAATTATAAAATGCCCTCCGTGGGACTCGATCCCACGACTTCAAGGTTAAGAACCTTGTGCTTAACATTATTAACCACAAAAATGGCAAATAACAAATCATGTGATTCTATTTTTACCAAGTCAAATTGACATGTAATAGCAAAATGGACATGTGCCATATTTTAAATATATTTAAAATAATAATTCCAGATATTTTAAAAAATAAAAAGAAGAATAAGAGAGGGGAGAGAAATGAGAGGAAGGGGGAAGGGGCTAGCAGCAGCCGTTGGTCGGCCAGGGTGTTATCTTATTACTGGATGATAGCCACAACGAACATATCATCTGATGGTGTTAACTAGTATTGGTTCACACAGAAGGATAGTATACCTTCAACAATTTTTTCAAAATACAGATACCAGATTGCAATAAAATAAAATAAAAGGGATGCTAAAGGAGCTATTCATGACAGTATACTTATAAATTTAATATAAACAGGGAAATTATATACCTATCTGCACTAGCAGCCAAATATAAAGGATAAACAATTTCAGGAGTCAGCTCCATAGCTTCAACAACATTCAAGATCCCCAACTGTTTTAAGATAACCAAAGAAACTTATACAAATTATATCATATTCTCAAGTAACTATTGGTCAGGTGACCTACAGAAAAATGTAATCAGTGTCAAGAAACAAGATAATTGTCAACTCACCTTTCTTGTTAAAAGCATATCACCCTTCAATGGAACCTTCCCTGCAACACGGTTTGCTTGAGCAATGGAGAGCCCCGGTGGGCTCCCTCCTCTGCACAGAAAAAACCAAGAAGTTTAGAAACCTTAGAAATTAATATGAAAGGCATCTAATAATAGTATCCCACTGTTAAAAAGAGTTTCAAACCCTTGTGCTGGCGGTTGGTACAAAATTGTGTGAAGGCAAAATTCAAGAAATAAATCCCTGTCCTGAGAATCGTTCACTAATTTATACTTTGCAGCCATCTCATTGTCAACTCGACTTGCATGACATTCACCAATCAACTGAAACAAAGAAAAGTACAATGTTAAGTTATATGCGTACAAAGTTGTGTAAGCTTTTATGAGCATGCATTCCACAACTATTGGGATTTTGAGGGAACAAGTGATTGGCTAAAAAGAGAGAAGTGTGTGGATATGATTAACTTCTCAACCACATAACTGGGTTCAATAAAGTTAACTAAATCTATTGTACATTTCCTCCATTTCAACAGTTGTGTCTGTCTTTTTGATTGGACAAAATTGAATGGTAGTTTCCACAATGATGTAAAGATAGGGTTTTAAGTTCTAATTTGTTTGTTCAGCCACTGAAATGTTAACAAAAGATGCAAGAAGAATATAAGTCTCCTAATCATTTGTATATATACCTTAGTAGCAATCCTCATGAGAATCTCCTGGTGTTGTTGAGGAAGTTTTGAAATATTTACCACAATCAAAGGAGACATGCTTTCCTTTTCCTGCAAAAAAAGTAAAGTTTTTTGTGAAAATGCTAGTATGCTACAACTTTTGAGCTCTAGCACCAAACCCAAAATCATAATATTAATCCCCAAAATGAGATTTTGAACAGGAGACAATGTAGAACACACCTTTAAAGGAGCATGTTCAAATGCCATTTCGATGTAAACAATGCAAAAATTCTTAACCATTGGATTAGCAGCTCCCTTATACATTGTCCACAATTCCATCAATGGTAAACCAATCTCTGGCTCATGTTTCACTCTCTTGTTGACATGACTCAAGATCTCAAGAACCTAAAATGACAAAGCAAAAGTCACATAGTCATTCAAAACAATGATGTGCCTTTTACACCATAAATTTGACAGGCAGTAGAATATGAAACTTAAAATATTAGGCAAAGGCAGATTAAAGTAGCATAAAGCAAACATTGACAATGAATGCATATCAAACAGTACATGACCGGTGAATCTATGTTACTCGGCTTTTGTAACATTCCGAAATCCGGGACAATGACCAATATAGAATTTTTGGTAAATTTAGTGACCAATTTCAGAAAAGATGAAAAGTTCAGGGACTTAAATGAAAAGTTTTGATGATGGATTGAATAACAAAGTTTGAAAGTAATAAGGTTATTATGGTCATTTTTCAGGGAAGATTTCTATTTCCCTTTATAAGGGTAATAAGCACGTGGGAATGAGATAATTTTTTTCCAGTCTTCTTCAGTTTCTTCTTCCTCTCAACGTGAGCTCTTCATGGCTAAGGTGAGTTTGATTTTCAATTGATTTTCTTGTAATTAAAAGAATGGTTTTAATTGATGGAGCATTAGGAAAGATTAAGAGAACTTAAAAGGAGAAAGAAAACTAAAGATAAGGAAGTGTTAGAATTAGATTTAGAACATGTTGGAATTTGAATGAGATTCTTAAATTCTATATGGAGGATTGGATTTTTAAGTTTTAGAGGCATTGAATGGATAATAATTAGTTTAAGAAGGTGTATGCAAGTTAGGGATATAAAAAGAGGTGAAATATGAAGTATTGAGAG
Organism: Hibiscus syriacus; assembly: GCF_006381635.1. Taxonomy (NCBI): domain Eukaryota; kingdom Viridiplantae; phylum Streptophyta; class Magnoliopsida; order Malvales; family Malvaceae; genus Hibiscus; species Hibiscus syriacus. The sequence goes on from NW_024062897.1 coordinate 25,061, forward strand.
GATTATGAAGGGATTTTCGTGCTCAAAATAACATTTTTGGGTTGTGTGCATCGCTACACATTCAATGTGTACCGATGCACTCTCAAATAAATGAACATCGAATGCAAATAGTGCATCAATGAACCCCCTAAAATACAAACATTGAATGAGATTTGTGTATCGATGCATAGATAGTGCATCGATGCACACGTTAAGGGATGCATCGATACATTGTGTAGTGCATCGATACATACCTTCAATAAGAGATGAAAATAGCCTTACTTTTATAATAAAAAATGATAGTTTAGAATATATTAATTAGTATACTAATATGTATCAATGTATTACTATGTAGATACATAATGTAATATTGTTCCAGAACAATCGAAAGATTAGGATCGAGTCAAAGCAAGCAAGGCTAAAGTGAGTGCATTTTAGTGATGTATGATGAATGGAAACAAGACTCGCGATGAATCTATTTCCTATGGTAGTATGCATGAAATCATGAGCATGACCATGGGTGTAAGATGAGTATATGTGCTATTTGTGATTATATGTATTACATGATTTGTATGTGTGCATGACTATATAATGGTGAAACGAACCTATAGGATAAGCATTATAGAAACTATGATATATGAGTTATAAAATGAAGAACTATAGAATCCCTATGAGAAGGATTATAGGAGTTATATGGAACTGAATTAAATAAATAGAATAATCTAGTATTTAAATATTGTGAGATAAGTGATATAAGTCGTATGTTATTGTAAAGGTTAGTGTTATAAATCATGTAAATTGGTAAAAGGGAAATGAGATAAGATAAGTAGCAATTACCTATAGGATTCAAATAAGATTATTTGAATATGTAGCGTAAACTATATATGGGTAAATTAGATATTATATGATTTAAGCATGAAATGAACATAAGATATAGTCAGATGAAATTATTATGTGATATGAGTATATGAATATGTTAGATACGAAATATAGGAAGGTCGATATGTTATATGAAACTATGATCTAAAACTGTTAGGTTTTTATATGATATGAAGTATAGTATCAAAGTATTTGAAATCATGTGAGGATGTTATAGGAATTAGAAATATAAATTATATGACATTAATGTATCAATTATAGGAAAAGGAGTACATGATGTTGTAATAAATTATAGAAATTGGGGTAATGAAATTATATGAATAAGTGAAAGAGCAAAATAAGTTAAGCGACATTAACCTAAACTATATTATGAATTAGTGGTATAAGAATATGATATAAAATATGCAATAAGAATCTATGTGTTAAATGATAAATATGAATTTATTAGAACAAAAGATAAGATATATAATTATGAGCATTGAATACGTATCTATGTGATGTGACCTATGAGATCATATGAAATATTATATGACTATGTGATTATATGAAAAAGAATACAATTATATGTGATAAGCTCTGTGATATGTGAATCATATGAAAATGTTCTACGCGTAAGTGAACCATGTGTCTGTATGTATATGTGATATGTGATTTATATGACAATGAGCTATGTGAAAGAACTATGAGACTGTGTATATGTGAATGTACGATAACATAAATATTAATGGCCATGTCGTGTGACATGAGAGCTAGAGGTATAGTAGGCATGCCAAGAGTCGAGGGTCTATGCGGTCCTTCGGGACATATATGTATTCTTTGGAACATGTGTGAGGTCTTTTGAGACACGTACTTGATCCTTGGCATATGTATATATATATTTTTTTTTTGATAAGAATAGGAGGCCTCATTAAAAACCTCCCTCATAGTTGTTTCTTGAACAGAGGCAACTGACGAAGGAGGAAAAGAGTACCCCATTATATTAATAACCCAACTAACATAAGATTACATAAAACAAAACACCACCAGAAAAAAACACCAAAGTAAAAGACTACTAAAACCTATCAACCAATCCCCTCCTTGGCTAATTTGTCAGCCTCTCAATTACAAGACCTAGGAATCTGCCTAACCAAAATATCTCTAACAGAAACTAAAGCACCAATCTCCCCAACTAGAGACGAAAAGAACGACGGGGCAGCATCAATCCTCGAAATCCAGTCCACTGCTTTTTTGCAATCAGTCTCTAAAATTAATCTTCCCTTCAGGACCCATTTAGAATAAAGGAATAAATCAATGCCTTGTTTAATAGCTTTCAATTCAGCATACACAGGAGGGCCTGGTCCCGTAGCATTAGAAAAGGAAATTAGAGTAGAGCCATGAGAATCTTTCAACAATCCACCAATTCCACCCTGCAGACCATCTCTTGTAACCGCCTCATCTACATTGAATTTAAAAAAGTCAGGAAGAGGTGGAACCCAACACTGACCCATCTGCTTGTTGAGAGGCTTAACTGAAACCCTATCTGCCAACACAGGATCCCCAATTAAAAGATCCACCTGAAAATTTACCTTCGGAAATTTGGCTAAGAACCATTTGGCCAGCCTGAACCCTGCAAATGAAGAACAACAAAGAACTATCCACAGTCCCGTTATCAAACACCACTGAATTCCTCGCCTTCCAAACCGACCACAACACCACTCCCGGGATAAAATTTCAAATAGTAGAAAATGGCCGTAGAGAGGACCAAGAGGCTAATAACGACCTGGGATCATTAGGCAAAACAAAAGACAGCTCTCAAATCCTAGCGAACCTATTCCAAAAATCCCAAGCCACAGGACAGTAAAAAAAGATGTTGAATTGTTTCATCCTCTTTAAGACAAAGAGGGCATAGTACACCCTCCAATGAAATGCCTATTTTCTTCAATTCCACTCTAACAGCCAACTTTAAGTGAGATACCTTCCATAGAAATGTCTCGACTTTTGGAGGTGCCAAACCAGACCAAACCCACTTATTCCATGGAAAAGTCCCCCTGAACTACACGATAGAGCTTCTCTACAAGATTTAACCGAGAAAATGCCATCACCCTTCCCTGACCAAGACAGAAAATCCTCAACAGAATCTTTCAGATCAATGTTATCAATCAGCGACATCAAGGAGATCCATTGGTCCAGTTCCCAGTCACATAAATTCCTCCTAAGATTAATATTCCAAACCCAACGACCGTTAACATAACTGCCAAACTCCGCAGCTCTACCCCATTTATTGGTCGATAAGGCAAAGATCCTAGGGAACTGATCTTTTAAGGTAGAATTATTTACCCAGATATCATTCCAGAAAACAATGGATCTTCTATTCCCCACTTGTATCTTAGAATTCGACCTCAGACCGACCCCTATATCATCATTTTTCTCATAATTCTTCACAATTCCTCTCCAAATCCACGAATCTTGCGAATTGACAGCCTCATTAACCGATAAAGATAAGGTAGAGGTGCTATGTTTAGAACAAATCATCTTCTTCCACTGTGAGCCTTTTTCATTCGCAAGCTTCCAAACCCATTTCCCAAGTAACGCTCTATTCACCAAAGTCAAATCCAAGACTCCCAATCCGCCATCCTCATAAGGTTGACACCGTTTTCCAATTAACCCAATGAATCTGTCTCTTAGTGAAACTATCTCCCCAAAGGAAATTAGCCATCATAGAGTTTAGTTTGTTACTTACCTTAAGTGGAATTTTGAACAAAGATAGGTAAAAGATCGGCAATGAAGACAGAAATGCCTTTACTAACACCAGCCTTCCTGCCATCGATAAAGTAGAAACCTTCCAGCCAGCTAATTTGGAGTAAAACTTCTGGATTACTGGTTCCCACAAAAGTTCAGAATTTTTGCTAGTGCCTATCGGTAAGCCGAGGTACGTCATTGGAAGAGACCCCACCCCACAGCCTGCAGCGAAAGCCCAGTCCTTGAAAATATACTCCTCCAAATTGACACCAAACAGTTTGCTCTTAGATAAATTAAGATGCAACCCTGACATAAGATTGAAAACTCTCAAGACTCTCCTAATATTAAGGATCTGAGTAGAAGAGTCCCTGCAGAATAAAATTAAATCATCTGCAAACTGCAGGTGAGATAAACGAAAAGGATTTGCCTCCCTACCAACACTAAACCCTTCGAACAGACCACAATCCACAGCCTTAACAAGCATTAAGTTCAGTAACTCTCCTACTAAATTAAACAGCAGAGGAGACATACTACAACCTTGTCTCAGCCCTTTGCCCAACTTAAATTCTGCTGAAGGAGAGCCATTCACAAGAACCGAGATAGAGGCAGAAGAGATGCACAAATTAATCCAAGAAATCCACTTATCTCCAAACCCCATCAGTTTCAACAGTCCCAATAAAATCGGCCATTCCACCGAGTCATAAGCTCTACGAAAGTCAACCTTGAAAACAACACCTTTCCTCTTCATTTTCCTCCAGAAATCAATGGCCTCATTAGCTAAGAAAGCACAATCAATTAACTGCCTTCCAGGAACAAAGGCAAACTGCGATGGACTCACAATATCTTTAATGACAAAGCTCAACCTTCTAGAAAGCACCTTGGAAATTATTTTATACAAACTGCCTACAAGGCTAATGGGTCTGTAGTCTTCAATAACTTCCGGATTAACAACCTTAGGAATCAGCGTAATGAACACATGATTGACTCCATGTTCCCAATTCCTTCCCTTGTGAAAGTCGTCAACAAATTTCAAAATGTGCTCTTTCAAAATTGGCCAGAACTTTTTAAAAAAGCCCATCGTATATCAGTCTGGACCCGGAGCTTTGGCGCTGTCCGAATGAAAAACTGCCTCCCACACTTCCTGTTCAACAAATTTCCCTTCGAGGAACTCCCTTTGGTCATCAGTCAATTTAGCAAAATTGAGATTTATTTCGTCCACCTCTAACGTAGATTTAGAGTTGTAATTGACCTTGAAATATTCAAAAATAAAGCGTTTCAACTGCTCCGGGTCTGTAACAACATCATCATCCACCTTCAGAGCTGAAATGGAGTTAAATCTATTTCTATTAAGCGCACACAAATGAAAAAACTTAGTATTCCTATCCCCATCATTAATCCACTTTGCTCTTGACTTCTGAAACCAAACACTCTCCTCCTTCCTATATAAATCCCACAGTTCCTTCCTCGACAAAACAATAAGGTCCCTATCTTGACTAGAGAGGCCCCCAACTTGAGACTTCAACTCCAGGATATTTATTCTGGCTTCCAGATCAGCAATAGCCTCCGAAAACCCCCTCTGGTTGCTGCTTGGCCAGGACTGAATAGCCTTCTTAGTTCCTTTAAGAATGGAGAACAAGCCCCTACACCCCATACCATTACTAACATTTAATAAGGAATTCTCAACCACCCCAGAGAACCCTTCCTCCTCGAGCATGTAGTTAAAAAAACGAAACGGCTTAGGACCCCAATTATTGCAGTCTTCAATCAACATCACTGGATTGTGATCCGAGAGTGATTTGGGAAGCAAATTTTGAACCACCTTAGGGAAAATGCAGAAAAAAGAACTACTTAACAAAAATCTGTCCAGCCTAACCCAAGTGGAAGACTCTCTATTATTACACCAAGTGAATCTCCCCCCAACTAATGGCATATGTATATGATTCTTAAGGAATTTTCTACGTGGTCCTTAGGGACAATCATAGATGGCACTACGGTGCAATTCTACGTGGCAATACGGTGCAATTCTACGTGGCACTTCGGTGCATTTATACGAGCTGTGGTGACAACATTAGTGCACAACCTCTATAGACTCACATAGCTATAGTTCTCACATTTGTACATGGGCTAATAAAGGGATAAATTTGAATACAACGTATGTAATATATATATATATGATGTGTAATATGAATTGTATGATATGATATATGTGTGTTATGGGTGATTGCATCTGTTACATGATATACATGAATGTATGTTAATGTATATGTGAATAAATATAAATGACTTATAGGATGAGATAAGAATCTGTTATGAGATATAGAATATGAATGTAAGAGACTATAGGAGTAAAGAGATAAGAGATATAAAGGATAATAATATAAGAGTATGATAAATACGTAAATGATGACATGTGTATATAAGTAAATGTTTTATAAAAGAATATATGAGATGATATGAAGTGTATATAAATATATATATGTGTGTATTATGCTTGTATATAATATGTTAGTAGAAATTGTTCATGCATGATCACGCATTATATGTTTTATGCCTCACTAAGTAATCGACTTAGCGTGTGAGTTTTTCACACGCAGGTTATAGAAAGTGAATATAGAAGCTGAGAGGAGCAAGACAGGTCAACATCTTCCTTACAAAGTTCAGATCAGAAAAGAAATGTTTGATATGTATTTTATTCTTTTAGATGTAGTTGGCATGTATTATAAACGATTTGAATTGTATATGCTTTGATAAGTGTGAAAACTTTTATTTTGAAATAATATGAAGTTTTCATTAACGGGGATTTTTCATTATTTTGAACAAGTAAAAGTTTAAAAGTTGATGTGACACCTCGGACTCGAATCCGGGTCGGATACGGGTTGGGGGTGTTACAGCTTTAGTGGCGGCTGTCAGATATGGATATATGTCCAATGTGGGTATACTCATTTTTTTCAACTTTTTAAGATATTTGGAGGATCATACCCTCATACTTATGTCCAAATGTATGTTAGACCCATTTTAGATACTAGTACTTTAGGGAAGATGAAGGGTATAGATGGGCACAATGGAAGCATATAACTCTATCCAGTGAAATATATATAATCAATTGATACAAAATAAGAAAAAAAATAGGGAAAAAAAGGGAAAGATCATAATGCATGATGAAGTACATGAAAGCACCTTCAGAAATGTTTAGGAGGCATGCATGTGGGAAGCATGAATAGGCTTAAGTGTTGCTTTTAAGTCTTAACTCCATGTTTCTTTAGGCTAAAACCTAAGGTTGTTATTTCATTTTATGTTCCTTTAGTTTTAATAATCAAGGTAAGTTTTAAAAAACTGTTTATTATTCTAAGTAAGTAATTGTAATTTATATTAAGATCGGATAGAGTACCACTAACATAAAGAATCATGGAAATATAAAATGTTAGACGAGGGGGTATAATGTAGGGATTGGTTAGGAGTTCTGTATTGGGTTGTTTATTTGTTCGGTGGTAGATGTTGTATGGTTGTACTTGGTTTTATGTACTTTTTTGTATCTAGTTTTTAGTAATAAATTTTATGGCACTCTTTTCCTCCATCCTATATCCGCTGAGCTACCTTTGTAGCATGGCAGTTATGAAGGGGGTGGCCATTTTTTCTATAAAAAAAATGTTCTGCTTTCTAAGAAGGAAAGTACAAAAATAAAGCATAGGAGTAACATAGAGACGATGAGTCTTTCCTCTTGAACCAAACTGAGAGAAATGGAATGGTCAACAAATCGCACAATAGTTTCAGTCTCCAAAGGACATTGTAGCATTCAGAGCTTAAGAATCCATTTTGGACATCTCAAATTCAAATCATGGGATGTGTACTGTAGGATTTATAAAAGAGAAGAGAACCACTTGTTTCTAGCTCAGTATCAAATGTACAAATACAGAAACAGGAAATGAAAAAAAGGAGCAAGCCTTTCAAACATACATTTGCAAGAATTGTTAGCAAATGATTATGAAATCAAAGAAACTCAAAGTTATGGATTTGTTCTTGATGGAGAAAAAAAAAAGGTAACTCGGAGAATTCAATTCCAAAATTATTAAGACCATATAATCTTCATAATGCATCATTCCGAGCTCTTTGAATCCTAAACCTCTAAAATTTAGCAGTTTTGTAGACCATGATCATTTTTTTTATAGGAATTGCAGGCCTCGTTAAAAACCTCCTTGATTAAAGGATCTTGTAAAAAAGCTCCTTAATCAACGGAAGGAGGAAAAGAGTGCCTTAAGATTTCATTAACCAGAAGAAACATAAGAATACAACTAGGTCGCCACCCCCAAAATAAGCAAACAACCAAAAATAACCGAAAAAACCAACACGACAACACTAACACAGCTAAAACCTTCTAAGCTACAACAACAGTCACAAAAATGACTGACCAGCCTTAACACCTGAACACAGCCCGAAAATCAACATAAAACGAACCAGAAGCCGAATAACACAGCTGACTCAATCCATAACAGACAAAATCAAAAACAAAATCCTGAACTTCCGCACGAATAGAAAACCAGAAACAACATTCGCATAAAAGACGAAAGCAAAAGCAAAATCCTGAACATCCACACGAACAGAGAACAAGAATCAACTTCCGCCTTAACGCCTCTTCTTGCTCGACTTGTTGACAGAAACCAACCGAATTACCAACTTCATACAGATAACAGAAAGGAATCACCTGAAAGTTCCAAAACATCCACTGCCTTAACCTTCCTCTGAGGACTCAAACTATGACTTTAACAAGGCTTCCTTTTTTGAGCTGCAAATTTCACTTGAAAATTTCTGAGAGAACTAAAAATTGCATTCCTCTCCTCCACAGCTTTTTGTTTCTGACGCCCATCCAACAAAGGAACACGACCATCCAACATGGGGGAAAGAAAAGAATATTCCTTAGAAGCACGTGCAAGTTCACACCTTTTCCTGCTGTCTTCTTCTGCCCCTCTCTTCTTATGAACCAACACTTCCTCGTGTACCCCACTAACACTCTCCAAAGCCTGAAAATTACCACCACTTTGATAGACATGCTCCTGCACAGCTGCCCCACTAACCAAATCTACCTTCTTGGTCTCCGAGAACCTTTTAGAATTGATAACAGACCCATGTGCAACTACCCCATTACTGATTGTCAGGGACACAGCTTTACCAACCCATACCTCACCTGAACCACACATATCGCCCCCATTATGCGTGCCATTAATAGACGCTCGATTTTCTAGCTGAACTTCCTTAATATTAGTGGAATCATAATTAACTCGTGAAAACATTCCAGCACATACTGCCAACTCAGAATACTTTACTGGCGAGACACCATCGAGGTCCCCCTCCGTGGGTAACGGTGAAGCAACTGCCGTTTCCGAAACAGACGAATCCTCCCAGACGAAATCAGGGCTAAAGCAAGGTTCAATCTCGGAAACAAATACTGTAAAAGACTGATCCCCGGCTTTCAAAACACAGGATTCTTCCACTCGAACTTTACAGTTCGTAATGATTTGAAATAAGGCCCTATCAAACGAGCCAGGATTTAAGGTCCCTGCATCAATTGAGATAAGAGTTCCCCATTTTTCTGCAATGTTTCTGAAAGTAGAATGGCTCCACACAAAAGGTGGAATCCCTCTGCACGATAACCATGCCCGTCGGCTGCTACACTGAAAGTTTTCCGATCACAATTCCACCTTTTCAAAGCATTTATTCAACGCTCCAATCTGATTGTTTAAAGCAAAGTCTCTACTCTCTTCATCTTCAAAAATGATCAGAATTGCTAAACCACTTAACCTCATAATTTTCGGGCCTAAAATGCCTTCCTTGTGCATAAAAGCAGCCAACTCTTTCATTTTTATAAATTTTCTGCACCAACCAACCAAACTATCTCTAAGAGTAATTAGTTTATCCTCGTCAACTACATCGATAATGGGAGCTTCTTTGACAACCTCCTCTCTACTCTTGACCATAGCTGAATTTGAACCAGTAAACTTTCTCCTCCAGAAAACATCACGAGGTTGAAATCTCGCCATGAAAACTCTAACCTTATTACCTTGAATCCAAGATCTATCAGCACAGAAGATAGCCCTCCTCGCGTCCTCTAATCTAGAGAAACGGACAAAACCGAACCTGCTTCCACCCTTGCTTCTTTTGATGGGGATGAAAGAATCGACCACCTCGCCATATTTATCAAACAATAACCAAAGACCTTGATGATGAAGACACTCTGGAATATTGAAAATAATCACTGTAACGCAACTTTTCCCAACAGAACTTCTCACCTGACTCACCATCTCGCTCGTCCAATCAGCTTCCAATGAAGCTTTCTTCAAAACCTATTCGAAATCCGAGAAAAATAGGTCAAAGAAGCTCAGAAGAAGTTAAATCCCGAGAAACGAATTCGTCCGACAAGAGGAGAATAATCATGTTTCAAAATTTCGAATTCTTCTTGAACGGCAATGGGGATGTGAGGAATTAAGGAGATGCTTCGGTATGGAGATTGGGGATTCCCACAAGCCTTGAAGAAGCCTTGGGCAATATATCAACCAAGATATTGAGCAAGCTAACCATTTTGTAACTACATTAGACGCACAATATAACTCGGAAAAAATACATAATAAATTTCTCAAAACCGCTTTTTGATGGCAGAGAAGAGCTAAGCGAGTATGCTAACAGAGACATTAATCAGTGAAACAATCACTTCCTACTGCTCCTTACAAATAAACTTATGTAAAGAAACTAAAACTTAAATAACTTAAAGATTCATTTAGTTCAGGTAACCTTACATCACTGCCGGAATGAGATTACCTCATTTTATTTCGTAACATTAACTGATGGTGATAATGTAAGATTACCGATAGCAAACACTATTTAGGAATATGGGGGGTAATGTAAATTCTTTTGGGAATGTTACATTTTGGACAATTTTGCCTTTGAAGTCCATTTTTTGTCAACTAAATCGCTCCAAATAAAATAGAAATGTAAAAATACCATTTTATATATTTACACATTTGTTTGTTTAGTTTGCCTAAAACAAATTATTTTATATATTTACACACTTGTCAAACATTAGACATGACATGAAAAAATATATTGGTATATATATTAGTTATATTAATAATAATACTTGAAATTATTTTTGAAACATTACTTAATATATTAATAATTCGCTAAATGTAAAATTTAGGTATAGTCCAATGAAAAGAGTTCTATGATCTTCCATACCTACATCCGCTAATATAATATTAATGGTTAAACTTATTAGAGAAATCTATCAAAGGATTTTAGTAAAATGTAAGTTTAAGTAATCGTATATTTTGTCAATCAAACACCATAACCTTACATTCTAAACAAATGGACCAACCAAGGTAATGTATACCAAGTGATATACCGGTAATCTTTACATTGCATGAACCCAACTGACCCCTAAGAGTTAAGCTCACATCAACCAGGATTCAAATTTAAGTACCTACTCATCCGCATTTCACCTAATTAAATAAATATACAACATTATACAGGCATTGAATCTAGGACCACGCAAAAATAACTAAAATTTGACATGGATATACCAATGTCTCAAAATCCACCTAATGTGAATTATTAACAATAGAATAACTTTAACACGATTATGAGTTATGACATAGCAAAAAAACATGGGACGCCAAAAATACCATATCTAATTGAATCAAAAGAATGTAATTGAAAAGAAAACACGTATCCGGTGAAGACAGTATCTAGCTATTGGTTGGAGTCACCACCAAGATTTATTACTCTTCTATACTTTCTGCTAACAAATTTCACAGCAGCATAAAACTTAATTTTACTAAAAACAAACAAGCATAGTCAATACTTTTCATACAATTCCAAGTTTCAAAATACTAAAAAGAGATATTAATTAAAAAAATTAAACGAAATTTCAAACATGAGAAACAAAAAGATTAAAGAAGGGAGGATAACCGAACCTTGCTGCGGACAAGTTGAGATGAAGAAGAAAGAGAGGAAATGGCGAGAGGGAGAAGTTTTGAAAGCAAGGCTTGGAGTTTGGAGTCATCGGAAAGAGCTAACCTAGTTAACATTCGATCCAACAATTCTTCAGTCTCCGCATCCGATTTTGCAACTGCCGCTGGCGCCGATGGTGATTCCGCCATTTTTTCCCTTTTTTTTCTTTCAACACACGACACTTGATAAAACAAAAAGGACTCGAAAGAAGATATATCACCAAGTCCGCCTTCGCCTTAGTTGATGCTGAATTTTGCTTTCCGGATTTTTCTATTTTCAAAAGGGTAAATACACATTGTAGTATCAAAACTTCTCTTTAGCGTTCAATTCGGTAACTAGATTTTTTCTTTGTCTAATTTGATACCTGCATCAATATTCAATTTGGTACTTAAACCTTATTTGGTCTAAATAATTGAATTTTTTCTTTTCATTTAACTTCGTATCTAAATTTGGCTTTATCTTCAAATTTGTTCAAATAGTTTATTTACCGTAAGTAACAACTTAAACTATAACTCAAGATATTAATTTAAATCAAGAAAACATGTTCATCTACCTAATTGAATTTAAAAAAATAGATACCGAAGTAAACTTTAAAGCTAAGTCCATGAATCAAGAAAAAAACTAAAATATTAAATTAAACCTTGAAATCAAATTTAACTATATATATGTTTATCATTTTTGAAATAATTAAATTATATAAAATAAAAATTAATATGATTAAATGAATTTAACAAGTTTAATTAAAATTACTCTCAAAAACAATTCCTCAACAAATTAAGCATATGTTTTATTAAAAAGATGCATGTGTTCATTCTGAAATCCGAATTTTCTTTGGTTAGTTTCCTATTTTACTAATAATACTCGTTCTGAAAATTTTGTTGTCCCCAGCCTACAATCCTAATTTTCTTCGATTAATTATCTGTTTTACTGATGATGTCTACCCTAAAATTTTGTTTGCATTATCCATTTAAAATTTTTGTGTTGTTAATATATATATATATATATACTGAATTAAGATGAAAACAGTGATTGACTGCTTGACCAATCTTAACAGCCTTCGCATATTTTTCATTATTATTGTATATGGCATATCGCAATGAAATATCATGTAAAATATAAAAAAGATTATCAATATCACCTTGTGATCCACATGAATATGTCTTTTACTATTTTCAATATGAATTATCATTGTATATAATATTTTTTATAACTAATTAGTCTTGAATTATTATGGTACAGAGTGATTCAATATTCATTTGTGATTTTGTCAAGTGAAAATACATTCATTTGTGGAGATTATTATGACTATATTGTTCGTTTCTTTAAAAACAAACGAGCTTAAACATATATTGAAACTGATTGATATGGTCATAAAATCATTAACTTGACAAAGATAATTTATTCAACTGATGGGGACAAATCTTTGTTGATGACTTCTACTGTCAAAACAACATGCTATTAGTTGTTTAAAACATTTGCGACGAGAAAAAAGTAGTTTATTGGATGGCTAATGAGCATGTGAGAAAAAAGCAGTATTGGATTACTTTGATTACACGATATACAATGATAACATACTAAGACTCGAGATCAAATTCAAAATATAAGAATATGAGTTCCTTTCGACCTATAATGAACATAAATGAAATGAGATTGACAATTAGTTTAAAATATTATCAGAACATTCATTAAATTACAATCCAAAATATCGTCTGGCATTCACTACGATTCACTTTGATATGAATATTAGAGAAAAACATATAATTAAAACGATATGATCATTACAAAAATTCAAGATACGATACGAAAAATTGACTTATTCTGATAGCATCTCGTAATCAAGAATCGTAATATTCTGATTCTTCATTTGTAAATTATATTTTATAAATATAAAATTTATAAAATCAAAATCTTTTTCATCATATCTTTATAGACACTGTCATGTATAATACTCAAACAAAGACCAATATCTTACATCTATAATTCCTAAAAACCTAAACCAGAAAGTAACAAAACTAAACCAAAATATTTTTAAATATATCATAAACAACTTTTATAAAACTTCATAATTTTTAACATATAAAAATCGATTTTAAAAAGAAAATCAATAAAAGATACATTTGAATAATAACGTCTTTTTTTTAAGAGTATTACGTATGACAAAAACTTGTATAACAAATACATATCTAATAAAGCGTTATTGATAAGATATGCCTTTATGACACCTACATGACTAAATTTGTTTAGATATCATTCCCTTAATTAATCCTATAGAAGATATTATTTGCCTAAAAATTTTAAAATCTGGGATGAATGATGCATATATGTTCTTTATCATTAGACACACTTCATCTAATTTAGGAATTATATATATAAATTAATTATTAACCACTCATCACCACCCGGATCCGTGGCGCAATGGTAGCGCGTCTGACTCCAGATCAGAAGGTTGCGTGTTCGATTCACGTCGGGTTCAAAATCCTGATATTCGGATTCCTTTTTTGCGTTTTCAAAAATTTACAAAGCCCCTTGTTTCTGCCTCGTTTATTTTTTTAGCAGAAACCTAGATTCTTCTGCCACTTCTGCATCTTGAGGTAAGGCAGCCTCACTTATTGGCAAAAATGAAATACAGTATTTATGTTTATTTGAACCAAATGAGTATCCATTCTTATGTAGATTGTGCAGGCTTTGCTCAGTAATAAGCTTTATTAAGCCGAATTAAACATAAACATAAACACAAACGAATGAAATGTGTTTTGTTGTAGGCCTGTTTGATCGCTGGAATCAGTTTCCTGATTGGCTTTGGTTTGATATAAATTTTAATCAGAGATGGGTGAGGAAGATAAGACTGCGATTCCTGAGTCACTCTTGAAGAAGAACAAGAGGAATGAAGAATGGGAGCTTCTGCAAAGAAGAAGAAAGTAGAGAACCACAAGCTCATTTACTCTATAGCTAAGCAATATGCAAAGGAGTATGAGGATGAGGTAAACTTTGCTGTTCTTTCTGGATTTATGTTAATAATCTTTTTAGAAAAATTTTAAAAGTTCATGACTTTATATTGTATGTGGCATGTAATCGATAGGATAAATAGCCGATTCAATTGAAGTAGGACCGCAGGAGGCAAAGTTGAAAGGATGTTTCTACATGGATCCCGAAGCTAAGCTCTGAATCCGTGTGTGTGTTTGATTATTGTGACGTGACATTGGCACGTTGTAGATACTCGATTTATCCGGGGTTATGTCAGAGCAGACCCGAAGCAGAGCAATTGAAGGCCCAACTCAAGCCCACGTGAATACTCTCTGGAAAACTAAAAGTAGTTATCGGGAGTTATCAAAAAATGGGTTTCAGTTTTCTTAATCTATCATAAAGAAACTGTAAAGGGACAGGGGTCAGTTTTAATTGGGAATTAACTATTAAAAAGAGAGGACATGGAACGAAGAGAGCAGAGGCGAAAAACACCTTCCCCATTAAATCTTTTTACAGAAAATAGCAAAGTGTAAGAAAAAAATTATTGTATTGTACTATCCTCCTATTCGAAGATCAAAGGAAACAATTCTTTTCATAGAATCAAAACAGTGCAAAGAGAAATACAACTCATACAAGGTTTTTTCTTCATTATTATTTATATTAGTTTTTTTCTCCTCATTTGTTTTATTAATTTTCACTCTAAGTGCAAATCCAAGATATGAAAGTAGAAATAGGTACCATCGGGTATAGCCTTGTCGTTTGAAGTAAATTAATTGTAGGCTTTAGAATTCTTTTGCCGAGATATCAATGTCGTTAGAGTTGGGTAAGGTTGCGGTGAGTTACTTGAATCTTTGCACATCATTTATTTAGGTTAGCTCTCATCTATTGGGTTTTAAATATATATAAAAACAGAAATAAAAGAGTTAGTTCGTTACCTTGCTAAGTCGGGTTCTCGTCGGAGTAATGAAGTCTTGGTTGTGCGTGAGATGAGTGGGAGTTGAATATAGCGTTGAGTCGGAGCTGACTTACGATTGAGGAGCAGTAACGTTAGGGATCTCGGCCAGCAATGTCGTGGCCTTTGGAAGTCGATGTTCGCGTGAGAGGTATGGGAGAGAAAGAGTGGGCTGTGATCGGAAGAGGCCACCAAGGTAGTGACCGAATGGCGGTGGTTGTTGAAATAAAGGGTAGCGTTGTGCGTGGAAGAGAGGGAATAATGGAAAGCTTGAGCAGCTGTACACTTTTGTTTTAACATATTACATAGGTTTTTTTTAGTAAAGTTTTTGGTTAAATTAGGATTTAGTCACTGTAATAGTTTGGGTTAATTAACTTTTGGCCACTCAGACTTTAGGGTAAATTTAGTATCTGGTCCTTATAGGTGTAGTGTTTTTTGCATTTTAATCACCTTTAGGACTACTTTTGAGTTTAATCTTTTATGTTTGTTTTGATTTAGTTATTTTCCCAGTTTTAATTTTAGTTGTAATTTTGTTGGGTTATTTAGGTGTAGATTCTTTGTTTATGTGTATTGTTTTATTTAAGTCATTGGTTTAATTTTCGATTGGCATGTTTAATTTTATGTGTATTTAAATTTAGCCATTATCTTAACATGTATATATTTTTTTTTTTTGAAATTTATAGTGTAGCATGTCATGTTTTTATTCTTATATTTAGGTCACATGTGTATATAATATGTTAATATGCATAATTTATGATTTTTAATTAAAATATACGTATATAATCTTTTGTATGCCACGTTGTATGATATTTTTAATTTTGTTTAATTAATTTTGGCATTACATCCACTTTTTGCATAATTTGCATGATAGCCTCATTTGCATAACTCGACATATTACATAATTGGATTAAGGGTAATATGATTTTAATTTAAAATTGTTTTAAGTGGGTTGTCATAACGGATTTGAGGTGCGCTTTTGATGATTTTAAAATAAAAGTGTATCCCATTAGTGACGCCTAAAAATTGATCCATCACTTTAAAATTTGGGAATGGAAGAAAAAGAAATATTCGGGTATTTAAATTTATCGAGAAAATGTTGTTATAGCTTTTAAGATCTGGTTTCGATATTTGTAAATAATCAAACATTTTTTATCTTTCTAAAATGACTTGGTAATTTTAATTTAATTTATTTGAATGCTTTTGAATGTTTTTTAAATTTACATCTTTGTTTTATGGGATCAAAGTCAAATTAAGTTCGAATTTGTAAAGTTCATTGCGAAGAAATTAATTAATCGACTAGGTACCGATTTAGGGCGTTGTGGGGGTGCTAATCCTTCACCACACGTAATCGACACCAGAATTCATTTTTTAGTAACGCAGACCTCAATTTGTTGTTTTAATTAAAATTAATTTTTATTTAAAATGACAAATCATTTTGGGGTGCCCAATCACACCCTAATCAAATATTGGTGACGACTCTTCGAACCGTATTTTTCGATCGTAAAGGAAATTCAAAATTTTTCGAAACGATAGATCTTTTAAATCACATTTATTTTTAAATTAAAAAGAGATAATTTAGAATTAATGTGGTTTTCAAAATATCACTTTTCTCACCTTTAGGGAAAAAATCGTTTCGACAGCTTGGCGACTCCACTGGGGACTTTTTTAGAGAGTCAGGCTGATAGTCGATTAATTAATTGTCTTTGCAATTGAAAATTATAAATTCATTTTAATTTGGTTTTTGATCCCTTGTTTGTTTTTTAATAAGTTTTGTTTGTATTTTGATTTTTTTAATTTAATTCGATTAATAATTAAATAGTTGTACTGATCTGTTTGCTAATGGTTTCAGAATAATTGTGTGTTTTGGGAATTGATTTTGAGTGTTTTTATTGTTTGTTTTTTCGCTTTTCCTCACACACTACACAGCTGCATTATCATAATGAGCTAAAACCCCGCTCCGTCCTAATTTAGTAGGAGTGAGAGACTATGCCCTCGTGTGGTTTTCACCTCCGCATGGGATAGTGGATCGCTCCTGGAGCTCATGCATTATGGTCCTCGTGATGGTATTCACCTCTGCACGAACATAAGGAGGTGTGTTCCCTCAAAATTGAACTCGATCCCCTAAAGCCTGTGATGGGCCAGGATTGAGGGTTCGGCAGCCAAAGGGAGTTCCGACAAGGACAATTCGAGAACCTATTACTTTAGAACAGAACCCATCATATAGTGAACATAGAGCCCGAGCTTAGGTCGATCCTAACCCGAACCTTAAGAGTCCCGTGAAGAGGGTACATAAGGAAAAGCTTTTTGAATCATTTATTTTCGCTTTTCGAATAAATGCATGCGAACTAGGAATCATGCGGTTAGGTTTATTTTTCTCGAACAAGTATGCGAATTAGATACCATGCGGTTAGGATTTTTGTTAATAACAAAGCATGGGGTAGATATCATATTGGGTAGGATCTACTAAAGCATGATTGGGTAGCCAGCATGTAAGGGTAGGTTTTATTTAATGATTATGATATTTATTATTTTTGTTGCTGATATTATGTGTACTAACCCATTTTTGTTCTATGTCTATTTTATTTTGATTTTATTGCATTCGCATCTTCATGTCATCACAAGGTGTTAATTCGCAATTGATTGACTAATAAGAAGGTTGGTCATAATGAGACAAGAAATTCTTAACCATGTAGTCAAAAATCAGGAGGTTCAAAGATGTTCAAATGATCCATGAAGAATGACATCCGATGAATAAAGAAATCTGAAGCTGATTGAAGACTTCCTTTAAAGGAGGGAAGGCTAATATATTCCCTCAGAAGATAGACACAGTTATACCAAGGACAAGAAGACCCTTCACAAAGACATGCAGACTCTTCACAAAGACATGAAGATCACTTCGTATTGAAAGTAAAAATGGAGACCTCAGGATTCAATTTAAGGACATCTGGCGTCGTCAAAGGTTATAAACTACGCCGACAACTTTGGGTGCAATATTAGATTCCATGAAGAGTACGACTCAAGGAAATGAAGAAATGAATAATCACATTTATATTTTTACTACATGGTGTACTGAATTCTTGTTGTCTAAATGAAGGTTGTTCTATGGTGGTCACTTTTAGAATTAACGCCTTGTGCATTTGCATTCTTATTAGCATTAATTTATTTATTTTGTTATTGTTGTTTTTTGTCATTTTGCTATCTTATTTGTACTAACCTGTTTTTTATGTTGTTTTTCTCTTTGTCCGCATTGCATGATCACGACACATTCAAAAGGTGTTGATTTGTGAGTGGTCATCATAGTAAAAGGTTTTCATGATGGACAAGGGGTTTCGTGATCAAACAGACTATAACACAGTCAAGAAATGGCATCCTGAGAAAGCTTCGAAAATAGTGGAGAGTTGCACACATAAAGATCATATGTCTGACGAAGAGCACAATGAAATAAGAGAGATAAAAGAACAAATGTCCAAGATGATGGATAGAATAGATGTTTTATCCAAAGGAAGAGAGACTTCTACAAAAGAAAAGAAAGAACTCAATGAAAACAATCTCGAGGTGTCAGATACGCAAAGAACTACTTTAGAACCTGTTGATTCCAGTCAGTATGAGAAATCACGCACAATCATTGTTCGTATCAACAAGTTGTTTGGAAATGCCAAGGAAATAGTGGCAACTATAGAAGTTCAGAAGGATGAAAAGAAGCCATGCGGTTAGAACTCGTTGGTGTTTGATAGTCTACTCCCAACATCAGGGGAAATAAAACTGGAAACTCCAATTCAACCCAAGTTGAGAGGTGGCTCTCGTTGTGATTCCATCCCAATATCATATAAAGAATTGTATGATGAACTATTAGAAGCCTGAGAAGTGGCCCTGCATTATGTGAAACCTTTGCAGCCTCCATATCCAAGTTGGTATGGCGTCAACGTTCGTTGTGAATATCATACTGGGATTCAAGGACATTCTATTGAGAATTGTTCTACCTTCAAACGTCGAGTCCAACTTCTACTAGATCATGGAGTATTG
This sequence comes from Hibiscus syriacus, assembly GCF_006381635.1. Taxonomy (NCBI): domain Eukaryota; kingdom Viridiplantae; phylum Streptophyta; class Magnoliopsida; order Malvales; family Malvaceae; genus Hibiscus; species Hibiscus syriacus. Next base: position 44,574 of record NW_024062897.1, read on the forward strand.
GAGTTTGTATTGAAAGGACAACCCAGTTTGAAAACAAATTATCCTATTGAGTTTGAACCAAAAGTGACCGAAGGTAAGGGTATCAGCGAGGACATCCATGAAGAAAATTGTTTGCCAAAATACGAAGCTCTGATTCGTCTTTTGAGAAGTGAAAATGATAAATTGAGCAGAGAGATGGAAGCCATGCGAGATGATTTTCAAAGGATCAGTCAAGCTTTTAAATTTACTGGTATGGGAAATGTCCCAGATGAGTGGATAACAGGAGTCGCTAAACTGAAGAATGACGTTGAACAGTGGAGAAGGAATTGTAAGGTGCACGAGGGTCGAGCCGAGAAGTTTTCTCATGATTTACAGATTGCAGAAAGAAGGCGCAATATAGCTATTGATAATTTGGGAAAATATCAAACCGAAAATCAGATGTTTGAATAAGTTCATTGCCAATATGGAAATTTCATATCAACGCCACAAGCGGGAGAATGACGCTGAGCTAGAAGCCGTTAGAGCTAGAAGCCGTTAGAGCTAAGAACAAGAAATTAATGAAGATTGTGGATGATTGTAGTGATCTTATGCAAGACCTTCATAACCACAATGACTTTCTTGCAAGGAAGATTCAACAACAGAGTTTACAGCTCCGAGAATCAGCACTCAAGATAGAGAAAATGGACAAAGTCATGAAAGAAGTTATGACCCAAGCAATCAATGTGGCTCACAAATAGGTTGATTTAGCTTGCTTTACAAGAGAATTGAAGCATATTGACAACTCAACACCCGAGCATGAATGGAAGTTAAATTGGCTTTTGAATGAAATAGAAAAGTTCGGAGCGAAAGTTGTCCGTTATATGTAAAGTTTGTTTGATGAAGCGAAACCTTTATGTTCAATGAAAGTTGTTTTAAGATGATCACTCTGGAATGACACCTTTTATATTTGCATTTGACATTTTCATTTTCATTTGCATTGCATATATTTATTTAAGCATTTTACATGCATTAATTATAAAAACACGAAAATAACTTATGGAAGGTTATGTGACAGTAGTAACAAGATCATTCATTCATACTATTCCTCATCATCATGATAAAAAACAAATAGAAGCAATGGATCAATCTAATGAGAAATTACAAGATCAGCTACAAGAGCAGTTAGTCGGGTCACAACAAGATATGAAGAATCAAGCATCGGGTTCTCTGCAAGGGGTATCAAATCAAATGACCCAAGTGTTGGCAACTAAGGCCGCTGATATAGAGGAAATCACTGATAAAGGATACCTGTAACACCCCCAACCCATACCCGACCCGGATATGAGTCAGAGATACTACATCGACTTTAAAACATAACTCTTAATAAATAATAGTAAAATATTTGAACTTATATTAAGAAAATACAATAATATACATACTGTAATATAAGTTTACAAAAATATTCAGAGCATACACAACTTAACCCTTTAATTACATGCCAACTGCCATTTACATAACAAAATGACCTACTGATTAAGTTGCTTCTGATCTGATGGTTGCAGGAGTAATACTGTCAAGCTGTTTCACCTGTCTCGTCTAATTCCTCGGATCCTACGTGTGAAACACTCACACGCTAAGTCATCGACTTAGTGAGGCAATAATAATAAGGCAATGTAATGTAATGAAAATGTCAGGATCATATGAGATGAGATGCAAACATGTACTTAATCAATATAGTATACTTCATCAATATCCATACCTGTAAGCGTATGACTGTAACATTCATTATTCTGTATTAATAAGTTTATTGGCCCATGATAGCATATTGAGAACCTAAGGTATTTGAGTAATGTGAGGTTGTGCACTATGCTGTCACCACAGCTCGTATAATGCACCGAAGTGCCCCGTAGAATTGCACCGAAGTGCCCGTAGAATTGCACCGAAGTGCCCGTAGAATTATGTCCATAAGGACCACGTAGAATTCCTTAAGAATCATATACATATACTATGGATCAAGTATGTGTCTTTCAAGACTTCACACAGGTTCCAAAGGATATACATATGTCCTAAAGAACCGAGTATACCCTCTACCCTTGTCATGCCAACTATACCTATAGTTCTCATCTACATAACATGGGCTTATACATTTCCCGTAGTTCATATCGCGTAGTCATATTATTTCCATACCTTTATCACATAGACATATCATTTACATACCTTTATCACATAGCTCATATAACTTTTTCTGCATATTCATGTCATGCAATACACATAATATAAATTCATGTCATGTATCATAATATGGAATGTGATCATATGTCAAAATATGGAATCTAGACTTATCACAAGTCTAGAACTGAATATAATACTATATTCATGCTATGCATATGCACTCACCTATACTTCTTTGCCTTTTCCTCGATCGATCCTACTTGTAGATTGTTCCCGAACTCGAGTAGGCTCGGTATCTACATAAACATAATTTTTAAGATGATCATCAGATGTCTATGTCCTGAAATTAAGCTTTAATAGCTTACTAATTTAAAGAATTTATAGCTTAGTCTTGCTTTCTTTCTTTCTTTCTTTTTTTTCTCATGGGGGAATCGGTTCCCCCCTGGGGGTATCGATTCCCCTCAAGCCATCTGGAATTTCATATACGATGAGGGGGTATCGGTTCCCCCCCTGGGGGTACCGATTCCCCTCTAGCATTCTGGAATTTCATTTCGTTGAGGGGGTATCGGTTCCCCTTGAATGGGTACCGATTCCCCTAGCCCAGAAATCCTAATTTGAGCTCGGAAATCATCCCATTTCAGCTCAAACTTATATATTTCAATCCCTTTACTACTCTTAGCTCTCATACACTTACTTAAACTGATTATTATCCATTAAATACCTCTAAAACCTAGAAATCTAATTCTCCATGTAGAATTTAAGAATCCAACCCAAATTCCAATATGTTCTAATTTGAATTCTAACACCTCATACTTCTTAGTTAGCTTCTTGACAAGTCAAAATCTGATTTAAACATCAAAAACTCATCCATATCAAAATTTCATCTAAAAACTCATTTTCCAAATCATTCTCTAAATCACTTATCTTGTTGTTTTAATGTCATATAAGCTTTCCTTTAGCTTATATAACATACAAACTTTCATTTCCAATCTTAAAAATCAAAGAAACTACCAAGGTTCAGATTCTTACCTTTAATTGCAAGCCCACGTTTGGAGAAGGAAGAGAAGAAATAAGAAAGAAGGAATGAGAGTATTCTGGAACCTAATACTCCACGTGGGTTCTCATATACCCCATAACATTTTATTTTAATTAGAAATTCCTTGCAAATGACCATTTGGTCCTTACCCCATCTCATATTTACTAACCATACTATTTAAACTATATAATTATTCTACTTTAATCACCAAATGTTGAAACTTTGCAAATTAATCACTAACCCGACATGGAGGATGTTACAAATCTCTCCCCCTTAAGAAAATTCGTCCTCGAATTTTTCATTGCACGAACAAATGAGGGTATTGATGTCGCATATCCTCTTCACGCTCCCACGTTGCTTCTTCTACTCTGTGATTTCTCCACAACACTTTGACCAAAGGAATTGTCTTGTTCCTCAATTGCTTAACTCCATGTGCTAAAATTTGAATCGGTTCTTCCTCATAAGTCAAGTCAGGACGAACCTCAATCTCTTCTGGTGTCACGATATGAGAAGGGTCAGATCTATATCTTCGAAGCATTGAAACGTGAAAAACATCATGTATCTTTTCCATCTCATGTGGTAAAGTTAGCTGATATGCTACAGGTCCTACTCTCTTTACAATCTCAAAGTCTTTAATCTCTTTGTTCTTTACTTGCTCAATTCTTTTCAAACACATTTCATCTTTACCTTGCAATTCTCCTATTCGTTCCAACCATGCTGGTTTAAGGGTTAATTCCGCACAAAGACCACCGTCTCCCGTTAAAGATAATCTTGCATCCATAGCTCGTAAAGCTGCAAACGTCTTTCTACTCAGAGCATCTGCTACCACATTAGCCTTTCCGGGATGATAGTCAATTATCACATCATAATCCTTTAAGAACTCTACCCATCTACGTTGCCTCAAATTCAATTCTTTTTGAGTCATCAGGTACTTCAGGCTCTTATGATCCGTATATAAGTAGCAACGTTCCCCATAAAGATAATGACGCCAAATCCTGAGAGCGAATACTACAGCAGCCATTTCTAAATCATGAGTGGGGTAATTCCTTTCATGTGGTTTCAACTGTCTCGATGCGTACGCTACCACTTTTCCTTCTTGCATTAATACACACCCCAACCCGTTATGGGATGCGTCACTGTATACTACAAAATTCTTGCCAGATTCCGGTTGAACCAATATCGGAGTTTCCGTCAGAATTCTCTTTAAAGCTTCGAAGCTTTCTTGACATTCAGAAGTCCAAACAAATGGTACGTTCTTTCTCATTAGCTTTGTTAGAGGCAGCACAATCATCGAAAAATTCTTAACAAATCTTCGATAGTAACCGGCAAGTCCCAGAAAACTCCGAACTTCAGACACATTCTTAGTAACTTCCCAATCCATTATAGCTTTAACTTTCTGAGGATATACTCTAATCCCAACTGCCGAGATCACATGCCCCAGGAAAATTACTTCCTTTAACCAGAACTCACATTTGGACAATTTGGCATACAACTTTTTATCTCTTAAAATTTGCAAGACGATCCTCAGATGTGTGCTATGCTCTTCATGGGATTTCGAGTATACCAGTATGTCATCAATAAAGACAACAACAAACTAGTCCAAGTAGGGCTGAAAAATCCTGTTCATAAGATCCATGAAAGCAGCAGGTGCATTCGTTACTCCGAATGGCATTACGATGAATTCATAATGACCATATCTCGTTCTGAAAGCCGTCTTCGGAATATCTTTCTCCTGGATCTTTAATTGATGATAACCCGAACGTAGATCAATCTTCGAAAATACCGAAGCTCCTTTTAGTTGATCAAACAAATCATCAATGCGCGGAAGGGGATACTTGTTCTTGATGGTCACCTTATGAGCTGTCGATAGTCAATGCAAAGACGCATTGATCCATCCTTCTTTTTAACAAATAAAACCGGAGCTCCCCAAGGCGATACACTTGGTCGGATAAATCCCTTCTCTAGCAATTCTTGTAATTGATTCTTTAACTCTTGCAATTCTTTCGGAGCCATTCGATAAGGTGCCATTGCAATCGGAGCTGTTCCCGGCATTATTTCAATTTGGAATTCTACCTCTCTATCCGGAGGTAATCCTGGGAATTCAGCAGGAAAAACATCAGGGAACTCTCGAACTATTGGAATTTCCTCTAACCTTTTCTCTTGAGCTCTTGAATCAATCACATTTGCAAGAAACCCTGACATCCTTGTAGCAATAATTCTTGGCAGACATCACTGATATTACATTTGCTAAAGGATTAAACTTTTCACTGCTCACACTTATCTCTGTTCTTTCTGGACTTTTCAGAGTTACCTTTTTCAATCTGCAACTAACATCTCCATAATACCGGAACAACCAATCCATTCCCAGAATCACTTCAAACTCGTCAAAGGGTAATTCCATCAGATTAGCAGGGAATTCAATTCCCTGAATCTTTATGGGACACCCCTTACAAACTTTATTCACCCTGGCACTTTGGCCTAACGGAGTCGTTACTATAATCTCATTACTCGTAGCTTCTAAGGGAATCCCCAACTCCTTTACTAACTTACTTGTAATATAAGAATAATTAGAACCCGGATCAATCAGTACCAATACTAATTTATCATACAACTGAAAAGTACCTGCTATAATATCAGGGTCATCACGGTCTTCACTTGTCTTTAGGTTGTATACTCGAGCAGTGGATCGAACTTCAGGTTGAGCAGAGAATTCAGACGGGTTCCTTCCTCTGCCTCTTCCTCGTCCTTTTTGTGAGAAAGAACCAGCTCTTCCAGATGGTGCCGGCTCACCAACAATCAAGGGACAATCCCGGACAAAATGTCCGGCATCTCCGCATCAAAAACAAGTCCCAGCTGCCATACGACAATCCCCATAATGGTTTTTCCCGTAGTGCTCACACTGTTTCCTTTGACCCGGAGTAGGTCTCCCAGCACCGGATTCCACTGACTGCGTCTGTCTAGTTCTTGCCTGACTTGCTCCCCTAGCAGACGATGCAACTGATTCTGATCTAGTTGTGATCGAAATCCCGAGTCTCTTCCCCTTTTTGTTGGTGTTGAACCAGAATAAGTAGTCGTCCTCTTTGATGTCTGAACTCTCGAGTCCCCAAATCTTTCATTCTGAGCCCTTTCAAGAGCTTTTGCACGATTGATCACCTCCTGGAACGAGGACAAGTTTAATACTATCAACATTTCTTTAAGTCTAGGGCGCAAGCCCTCCACGAACCACTCGCAAGCATCTTTTTCAGTAGGCACAAGTTCAGCTGCAAACCTGCTCAGCTTATTAAACTCACATTCGTACTCATACACAGAGCGGCTCATCTGCTTCAAATTCATAAACTCCTGCTTCATTTGTCGGATAAACTGATCTCCAATATACTTGTTTTTAAATTCTTTTAAAAACAAAGACCAAGTCAACTGGTCGGTTGACATTCTCATGGTGACATTCGTCCACCATATCCTCGCCTGACCCCTCAATAAAGATACAGCTCCATCTAATTTCTCCACTTCGGAACAGTGGAGACCATCTAGCATGATTTTCAAATCATTCAACCAAAGATCCGCTGACACCGGACCTTCCTCCGCTTCTCCCTTAAATTCGGGAGCTCCTAAACTTCTCAACTCTTTTGCTACATTAATTCTTGGAGTTAGTGGAGCAGGAGGTTGAAGACGCGTCAGAATAGCGTCTAACGTTCTGAAGAACGTATCTTGATCTTGCACAGGCACTCCTTGAGATGCCTGTTCTTCACCTTGCCTGGCCAGGGCAGGTGAATTACTGCTTTCAGCATGCCTATCTTCTCCCGCTCACTTCGGGAGCTATTATGTCCGGACATCTAATAAGAATAAACACATTATCCTATTAGCAAAACAACATACTCATACTATACCAGATCAGAAGTTCTCACTATTTGTTGGCATGTATTCCATTTAAAGACTCCATAGACTCTGGTTTATGCCTAGAATCGATTAAACCATAGCTCTGATACAATTAAATGTAACACCCCCAACCCATACCCGACCCGGATATGAGTCAGAGATACTACATCGACTTTAAAACATAACTCTTAATAAATAATAGTAAAATATTTGAACTTATATTAAGAAAATACAATAATATACATACTGTAATATAAGTTTACAAAAATATTCAGAGCATACACAACTTAACCCTTTAATTACATGCCAACTGCCATTTACATAACAAAATGACCTACTGATTAAGTTGCTTCTGATCTGATGGTTGCAGGAGTAATACTGTCAAGCTGTTTCACCTGTCTCGTCTAATTCCTCGGATCCTACGTGTGAAACACTCACACGCTAAGTCATCGACTTAGTGAGGCAATAATAATAAGGCAATGTAATGTAATGAAAATGTCAGGATCATATGAGATGAGATGCAAACATGTACTTAATCAATATAGTATACTTCATCAATATCCATACCTGTAAGCGTATGACTGTAACATTCATTATTCTGTATTAATAAGTTTATTGGCCCATGATAGCATATTGAGAACCTAAGGTATTTGAGTAATGTGAGGTTGTGCACTATGCTGTCACCACAGCTCGTATAAATGCACCGAAGTGCCCCGTAGAATTGCACCGAAGTGCCCGTAGAATTGCACCGAAGTGCCCGTAGAATTATGTCCATAAGGACCACGTAGAATTCCTTAAGAATCATATACATATACTATGGATCAAGTATGTGTCTTTCAAGACTTCACACAGGTTCCAAAGGATATACATATGTCCTAAAGAACCGAGTATACCCTCTACCCTTGTCATGCCAACTATACCTATAGTTCTCATCTACATAACATGGGCTTATACATTTCCCGTAGTTCATATCGCGTAGTCATATTATTTCCATACCTTTATCACATAGACATATCATTTACATACCTTTATCACATAGCTCATATAACTTTTCTGCATATTCATGTCATGCAATACACATAATATAATTCATGTCATGTATCATAATATGGAATGTGATCATATGTCAAAATATGGAATCTAGACTTATCACAAGTCTAGAACTGAATATAATACTATATTCATGCTATGCATATGCACTCACCTATACTTCTTTGCCTTTTCCTCGATCGATCCTACTTGTAGATTGTTCCCGAACTCGAGTAGGCTCGGTATCTACATAAACATAATTTTTAAGATGATCATCAGATGTCTATGTCCTGAAATTAAGCTTTAATAGCTTACTAATTTAAAGAATTTATAGCTTAGTCTTGCTTTCTTTCTTTCTTTCTTTTTTTTTCTCATGGGGGAATCGGTTCCCCCCTGGGGGTATCGATTCCCCTCAAGCCATCTGGAATTTCATATACGATGAGGGGGTATCGGTTCCCCCCCTGGGGGTACCGATTCCCCTCTAGCATTCTGGAATTTCATTTCGTTGAGGGGGTATCGGTTCCCCTTGAATGGTTACCGATTCCCCTAGCCCAGAAATCCTAATTTGAGCTCGGAAATCATCCCATTTCAGCTCAAACTTACATATTTCAATCCCTTTACTACTCTTAGCTCTCATACACTTACTTAAACTGATTATTATCCATTAAATACCTCTAAAACCTAGAAATCTAATTCTCCATGTAGAATTTAAAAATCCAACCCAAATTCCAATATGTTCTAATTTGAATTCTAACACCTCATACTTCTTAGTTAGCTTCTTGACAAGTCAAAATCTGATTTAAACATCAAAAACTCATCCATATCAAAATTTCATCTAAAAACTCATTTTCCAAATCATTCTCTAAATCACTTATCTTGTTGTTTTAATGTCATATAAGCTTTCCTTTAGCTTATATAACATACAAACTTTCATTTCCAATCTTAAAAATCAAAGAAACTACCAAGGTTCAAATTCTTACCTTTAATTACAAGCCCACGTTTGGAGAAGGAAGAGAAGAAATAAGAAAGAAGGAATGAGAGTATTCTGGAACCTAATACTCCACGTGGGTTCTCATATACCCCATAACATTTTATTTTAATTAGAAATTCCTTGCAAATGACCATTTGGTCCTTACCCCATCTCATATTTACTAACCATACTATTTAAACTATATAATTATTCTACTTTAATCACCAAATGTTGAAACTTTGCAAATTAATCACTAACCCGACATGGAGGATGTTACAATACCCATCTCATCAGATTATTACGTCGAGAATCATAACCTACCCCTGAGCATCTAACTCAAACCAAGGGAAGAGCCTCGTCAATTATGAGCAATTTGAAGACAAATTCAGGTGGTTGAATGAAGCCATTAAATATATGAAGGTTGTTAATACCCCTCACAAGGAGTTAGAAGCTAGAGAACTCAGTTTGGTCCCTGATTTGGTTATCCCACATGAATTTAGGGTGCCTAATTTTGAGAAATATGATGTCACTAGTTGTCCCCTAATTCATCTAAAGATGTTTTGTAGAAAGATGGAATGGTACCTAAATAATGATAATCTGTTGATTCATTACTTCCATGATAGTCTTGCTGGGCCAGCTATAGTATGGTATAACCGTTTGAACAAATAACAGATCAAGACATGGGTCAACCTAGCTGATGCTTTTCTGGGACAATATTAATTAGTTAAAGGCTTAGCCCGAAAACATCATGACCATCAAAGGATAAGAATGAAAGCTACTGAGAGCTTTAAAGAATATGCCCTAAGATAGAGAGGAGTGGCAGTACAAGTTCAACCTCCTTTGTTAGAAGAAGAAATATCATATATGTTTCACGATTCTCTTCCAGCTCATTTCTTTGAGTTAATGCTGGGAAAGTCGATGAAAAACTTCAAGGATCTTATGACAGCTGGGGAGTTAATTGAGGATGCAATCAGCAAAGGAAACTTGAAAGACACTTCTAAAAACCTAACCGATCAAAAGGAACAAGCTGATGAGGTGAATGAATGTTACGTCTAGAGCTCTCACAGCCGTAAAAGAAAAGGGGCAGCAGGTTACTCGAGTCGTCCAAAGAAAGTGTCAAGATCGAAAAATACTTTGAAAGTGTTCCAAACTTCTATCTCGGATATGTATCCTCATTTGGTTAAAGGTCAATACATCACACCGAGGCCAATGAAAGTGCAACCAGACCCTTCTGCTCACAGCTATGATTAAGATGGTGTCTGTGATTTCCACTTGGGGGTATTGGGGCATTCTACAGGGAATTGTAGGCCGTTGTTAAAAGAGATAGAGATGCTTGTGGAAAATGGGACATTGACACAAGAATTAGTGAAATGGTGGATGACGAGCTTGGGTGGGGCATCAGTGCACATAATGTAACATCCATTTGGGTCAGGTGTTGCTACGTTAGATGAGTAATAGGGTATCTGTTAGGATTTTCGGAAGCTCGAATCGACAACTGGAACGGATTGCAAAGAGGGGTCGGAACGGTTTTGTGTTTAGGGAGTAAGGAGATTGAAAGATAGAGAATTGCAAAGCGATTTATAGTGGTTCGACTTTCTCAACCAAAGTCTACGTCCACTACCTTAGCTCCTCACCAATGATTTTCCAACAAATTCACTAATTTGTTCTTTCTTTTGAGGACAAAGAGATAACCTTACAACTCCCTAGTTTTTCCGGGCTAAACTAGAACCTTTCCCTAGCTTTTACACGGGCTAAGCTAGAACCTTTCCCCTTTATAAAAGGATAAAAGATGTAAACAAGAAAACCTCTCTAAGGTAGGTGTTTACAAGATTGAGCTCACAAGAATAAAATATTTACAAGAGAAAGATGAAATAAGAATGAAAAACTCTTCTCTTGTGTTTGATTGCTTGGATAGTTGTTCTCTTACTTCTTCAAGTGTCCTCAGCTTGTATTTATAGCTTGGAATGTGTTTGATATTGTATATAGCCGTTGGAGATGTTTTGGAGTCGTTTGGGGATGATTTTTCTACTCAAAAAGGCTGCCCATAACATGATGCATCGATGCATGATCAAGGTGCATCGATACCCCTTCGTTAAATTCAAATAAACTAGCCGTTACTAGCCGTTGCAGCCTTGATGCATGGATGCATGGCAGGATGCATCGATGCACTAATTGCATTCGATGTTTGGATGCATGGATGCATTGCCTGATGCATCGATGCATTAGTGCAGATGCATAGATGCACTGCAGGGATGCATGGATGCACTGCAGGGATGCATGGATGCACTGCAGGGATGCATGGATGCACTTTGACACCCTTTAGCATTTTTTCTCAAATCCGAATTTAATGGACTTTGAATTATTTTTGAAACCTTTGAATAAATTCAATTCAAATCCAAAAACATTTTGCAAATTCAATTCAAGTCCAAAAACATTTTGCCTTAAATTGTTATATCAAAACATAGTTCAACAATCTCCCCCTTTTTGATATAACAAAACATTTGAAAAATTGTTTTTGGCAAAACTCCCCCTTAATAAATTGTTTAATGAAAAAGATATCAATTGTTACCAATTGTTGGAAAATATATGAAAATGTTAAGCTCCCCCTTTTTCATTAAGAAATTGAATTTTTCAAAACAACCAAACTTCTCCCCCTTTTTGTTATATCAAAAATAATTCAATCTTTTAAAGTTCTAAAATAACATTGGAGAGTAAGTGGTAAATTTGACATTTAAAAATTTATTTGAAAAATCAAAAACTCCCCCTCAATAAATGCATTCCAAATAAAATTTAGCTTTAAGAACTTGACACTTAAACAAAATTGAATTTCAACAAAGAATAACAAACATGTTAGTAGCACATGAAATTCAATATATCCAAGACTAAAATACTTTATGCAATACCAATTGTTGAAATTTGATATCAATGTCAATTGTTAAAATTAAGTGCATTTGCATAAAGTTTTCCAAAAATGTTATGCAATTTTAAAAATTTGATATCAATTGCTAGAGAGATATCATTTTCATTTAGACCACATGCATAAACATTCAAATTTAGGCCAAAATTAAAATTTATAAATCAAAGTATTTGAAAAATTGATATCAATTGTTAGAGAGATATCAATTGCATTAAAACCAATTTTGACCAAAATTTTATTATGATGAACTAAAAATTCTTAAAAAATTAATATAACTTTAAAATGTTCATCATAATCATCTTTTCAACATACATGAGATTAAAACAATGATGCATAATCATTTAAAAACAAAACTCATGCATGCTTAAAATCAAATGAGCAACCAAATAACCAAAAATTAAAAGCATTAAGCTTAGAGGTTACCCATTCCTTTTTCATGTGTGGCTATAGCATCTTGAATATCATCACTCTCATCACCATTTCTCCCACACACCTACAAGAGACATTTAAGTAGATTTTGGTATCCAAATTGCTTTGGATCCTTGGACGTTAGTTTCAATGCCACTTGTTCCTTTCGGAACCCATACTTGCCTAATTTTAAAACATTTTCCTTTCTTCAAAGGACAAGTATGTTCCAAATGACCATGATAATGATAATGTGAGCATATTGTCATTATTGAACTAAATGAATTATTTAAAATGATTTCTTTTTCTTTTGTTAAGCATTCAAGCTTAACTTTTAAATCAAAATTTTGTTTTTCAAAACTATCAATTTTTATTTTTGAAAGCTCTAAATCCTTTTTCAAAATTTCATTTTGGCTTTCAAAATCTATTTTTGTTTTCAAAAGAAAATCGTTTTCAATTTTAAATTTTGAAATCATTTTCTTATATTTGGAGTTTATGGTCTCAAACTCCGAATATAACCTATTAAAAGCATCTTGTAACTCATCAAACGTATATGAATTAAATTCATTTGAGTTAGAAGATACCTCGGGCTCTTCATAAGCCATTAGAGACACCACCTTTGTTGGTTCTTCTTTCTTGTTTCCATGGATTTCCTTGAGCTTATTCCAAAGCTCCTTGGCACTTGAACATGAAGAAACCCCTTCATAGATTTCAGGACCAAATGCACAAAACAACATGTGCATGGCCTTGGCATTAAGTTGAGCTTTCTTCCGTTCTTTGTCACTCCGCTTCTTCTCCTTCTTCTTTGGAGAAGAGTAGCCATTCTCGATTATCTCCCATACATCAAGATCATTGGATTGGATGAATACCTTCATTAATTTCTTTAAATGATGATAGTTGACTCCATTGAAGTATGGAGGTTTGTCGGTTGGTAGGGAGTCTTCCATATGGAACGGGCCGGAGGTGGAAGCCTTCTTCTCGGTTGTGTAGGGAATTGGTAGAGCTTCTTCTAGGATCGTCTCAAGGTGGTTAAACCTTCTTAACGAGTTAGGCTCTGATGCCAATTGTTAGGATTTTCGGAAGCTCGAATCGACAACCGGAATGGATTGCAAAGAGGGGTCGGAATGGTTTTGTGTTTAGGGAGTAAGGAGATTGAAAGATATAGAATTGCAAAGCGATTTATAGTGGTTCGACTTTCTCAACCAAAGTCTACGTCCACTACCTTAGCTCCTCACCAATGATTTTCCAACAAATTCACTAATTTGTTCTTTCTTTTGAGGACAAAGAGATAACCTTACAACTCCCTAGTTTTTCCGGGCTAAACTAGAACCTTTCCCTAGCTTTTACATGGGCTAAGCTAGAACCTTTCCCCTTTACAAAAGGATAAAAGATGTAAACAAGAAAACCTCTCTAAGGTAGGTGTTTACAAGATTGAGCTCACAAGAACAAAATATTTACAAGAGAAAGATGAAATAAGAATGAAAAACTCTTCACTTGTGTTTGATTGATTGGATAGTTGTTCTCTTACTTCTTCAAGTGTCCTCAGCTTGTATTTATAGCTTGGAATGTGTTTGATGTTGTATATAGCCGTTGGAGATGTTTTGGAGTCGTTTGGGGATGATTTTTCTACTCAAAAAGGCTGCCCATAACATGATGCATCGATGCATGATCAAGGTGCATCGATACCCCTTCATTAAATTCAAATAAACTAGCCGTTACTAGCCGTTGCAGCCTTGATGATGCATGTATGCATGGCAGGATGCATCGATGCACTAATTGCATTCGATGTTTGGATGCATGGATGTATTGCTTGATGCATCGATGCATTAGTGCAGATGCATGGATGCACTGCAGGGATGCATGGATGCACTTTGACACCCTTTAGCATTTTTTCTCAAATCCGAATTTAATGGACTTTGAATTATTTTTGAAACCTTTTGAAAACTTTGAATAAATTCAATTCAAATCCAAAAACATTTTGCAAATTCAATTCAAGTCCAAAAACATTTTGCCTTAAATTGTTATATCAAAACATAGTTCAACACTTTCCTAATTAGGAAGAGATCATTTCATTCATCATGGAGCTTTATTTCATTTGCATCATCATGTTTGAACTTGTTTTTCATCATTTCTCAGTTTTTTGTAATGATATTTAAATGAATTTATGCTACTTTGAGGATTGTGAGCATTGAATTAAATTTACGATTTGAAATTCTTTGAATATCAACTGAATTAAAAACTCTGTAAATGGTCAGAGTTATTGTTCTTTGACAAGGTGACAAGGTTGAAACCTGATAAAACAAGGACCTTGACCTTATCCCCAGAAGATACAATCGAACACTATAATTTTTTCTTGCAAGGACCAATATAGCATTCTCCTATTATAAGGGAATGAACAAGAGGCTTGGTATTCAAGTATGTATAGGAGCGGACAACATGGGACATCTTTTGTGTATGATGTTACAAAACCGACTAGATTTCACTTATATTGATGATATTCAATGATGATTATGATCTTTACAGATGTAACAGTCGAGTAGATGAGTCTAGTTTATGTCAGTTGCTTGGGAATTGAACTCTAACGATGAGATTTTCTGACTTTCAACAACACCTAGACTATAACAGGTTCTTCTTGAAAAGCTTAAGAAATTGGATCTGTATACCCAGATTATAATATTATATGTATACAATAAAGCTTGAGCTGTCTCTCTAGAGCAATTGGTTAAACGCCCCGGCTTTATGGACATAATTCAGCTAGCCTGATAAAGGTGATTATATTATATATATACAATAAAGCTGAGCTATTCCGCTAAAGCAAATGGTTATAGAGGAAACTCGAAAGCCCTGGCTTTATGAATAGATTATATTCAAACCATAACCTTGATCGGGTACTTGGCAATTCGGTGTATGCTCCACTGTGATTGTCAAGTCAAAGACTTTGTGATGAGATGAACCCTTTCAGCTAGCCAGATAAAGGCAAATTACAATAAAGCTGATTTCAGATAGCCAGACACTGGCAAATTAAATCAATTTTATGAATAAGAAGTTTCGGTAAAAATGGACTAAGGGAGTCAAGTAATACCTTTTATAGTCAATTTCACACGAGCACTCAGAAATTTCATTTTTAGATCGATATTTCTACACTGCCTTGGTTAGAGGAGTCTACGAAGCTGGAACAAATGGAAGATTTCAGAGAACTGAAGTAGAAGTGTTCTAGAAAGTCTAGTAATTGATTATGCTAGTTGCGTCATTTTGTTCGTATCCGGTTAAAATACCAAGCCGAGAAAGAGGTGCATGTTAAAGTATTCATGATGATCGAGAGGGAAATGAAATTTTCGTGGCCGAAACCTTATAAAATAAGAAGCCAACCTGAAGCCAACTCCTCAATTTTTAACACTTGTCAAAGAGTTATAACCCTGAAAACATTAAAGAGCTATTGATTCTTTTGATATTCTGTGAACTCATTATTATAATTTGATTCATTTGTGAGCCTGAATTAAGGGGAAATTTTTTATAAAATTCTTTCATTCTTTGATCCCTATAATAAGAGAAAAGGGAAAAACATTTTCAAATATGACAGGTTCAAGTGTAAAAGGTCCTTGAAGCTTGTGAGACTCATTATGCCTCTGTTGGGGAAAAGGAATAAGCGATTCTAGAACATGAAGCATTCCATAATCTTGAAGTAAATGGTCCAAGAGAACAGAATGAATGAAAAATGAAACTTATAACATTTCCTTGTGACGTTGTCAATTACCCATCAAGAAGAATGTGATCTCATGATTCAGAAGGGGTACATATTACAGATTATATAAAATGCAAGACATTTTGTTAGAAGAATTTATCACTTCTTAAGTGTTTGTGACAATGCGAAGAGACGCCCTTGAACTACTTGACAAAATTACTGTGTAGTGACACGAGAATGAGAACATTCAAGTTATGATATGTTGGGCATAAAGAGATCCAAGAGTACCCACTTTGGGGCATGACCAGAAACCTAGATCATGTTAGGATAACAAGATTCAGATCAAGAAGATATTGAGAATGAGCCTCACAACTTGAAGTGTTAGGGACAGACCGTGAATTTGAGCAGAGCTTACCTTGTAAAGTAAACCAACCAAGCATCAATCAATGGCAGAGTCCAGAGAGAACAACTCAGAAAGAATAATTGAGCCAATGACAGAAATAGGGCAACACAGTGGTATTTCTTGTAACACCCCCAACCCGTATCCGATCCGGATACGAGTCCGAAGTGTCACATTGACTTTTCAAACATTTATTCGTATAAAATAGTGAGTAATTTAAAAACTTTGATAACATTTAACTTATTCAAAACGTTTACAAAGTATATCAGAGTTCACACAATTTATATCTTTAGACTACATGCCAACTACACTCTATATACAGTACATATATTTTCTGATCTGACATTTGGTAAGGAGAACTGACCTGTCTTGCTCCGCATTACTCTTTACTCTTCTCGAAACCTACGTGTGAAACAATCACACGCTAAGTCGAAGACTTAGTGAGGCATAAAAACTTATAATGCACTTTATAACATATATCAATACATGCATGTTCTGTTCTATCATGTTATACCAAATTACATGTTTTCTTCGTATCATATAAAATCATATCAGATTAATTACAGTAAATACATACATACACATAACTCATCATTAACAGTTTATCATGTAATCACATACTTCTATGCTTAACCTTTTCAATCAACCACTATACACACACAACATCATATCATTTCTATAACATTTATCATACCACTAACATATATTTGTTTATATCTCTTGATTAGCCCTTACCCCATACATATGGGAATTGGGTTTTGTTGTTGTTGTTGTTGTTGTATCTCTTGATTAGCCCATGTACATATGTGAGAACTATAGATATGTGAGTTTATGGAGGTTGTACACTAATGTTGTCACCACAGCTCATATAAATGCACCAAAGTGCCACATAGAATTGCACCGTAGTGCCACGTAGAATTGCACCGTAGTGCCGCGTAGAATTGCACCGTAGTGCCATATAATAATGTCCATAAGGATCACATATCATTCCTTAATAATCATATACATATACTAGGGATCAAGTATATATCTCACCAGGCTTCACATATGTTCCAAAGAATACATATATGTCCCGAAAGACCGCATATCATTCCTTAAGAATCATATACATATGCCAAGGATCAAGTATGTGTCTCACCAGACTTCACACATATTCCAAAGAATACATATATGTCCCGAAGGACCACATAGACCCTCGACTCTTGGCATGCCAACTATACCCCTAGCTCTCAAGACACATAACATGGGCATTTTCTTTTATACTTATCATTTCACATAAGACATAGTTCAATTACTCATAGAACATTTTCATATGAGTCACATTTACATGTCACATAGCTTATATAGTTTCTCACGTAGTTACATAGATCCATATCATATAACATATATCCCAAAGTGCACATAATCACATATATCATATCATATAGCTTAGATCATTTCTCAGATATTCATATAAACATACATATCATATCTTGTTCACATATGATCATATATGCTTCATATAACATAGAAACACCTAGAACACTTTCTCATAGCTTATATCAATTTTCAGAGTCCTTTCATATTACCTGATGACATATATCATATAGATATATAATAACTGATATCATATTATCTACCTTATGCTCCATTTCTTTGTATTCCCTTAGATTATAAATTATGTCGTATTTCTAAACATATATCATTTAATAGTATTTTTATTTAGGTACTAATTTAATCTCTTTACTTAATTCAATTTCATATATTCATTATAATCTTTTCATATAGCTCCATTATACTAATTCTCATAATAAAGCATACCACTATGTACTTGTCCAACTCATGTTTCCATTATGCATATACTGTTACCCATGTTTACCTAGTTCATCTCACTTCTTATAAACTCACTTTCATCATATTTTCCTATTATTACATATTTTATCTCATAACCATGTATCCACATAGTCTTATATTTCATTATCATATTACATATATTTGTTCTCCTATGACTCTTAATAAACATCTATTTCTATTTCCCTACATCTCTCGACTTATCTTTTATATTCCTATAATTTCATAACTTATTTTATATCATTTTCCCTTTTCACTCACATAAACCATCTATTTATTTAGTTCAATTTCTCATGACTTCCACAATACTCTTTAATAAAACTTTGTAGCTCTTCACTTTAATACATAAACCATAGTTTCCTTTAATTTATCAATCTTCTCTATATAACTTGTGTATCCTTATTTATGCCCTCGAATTCATACTATTCTCTTAGAGTCTCCTAACATTTCTTGTATAATCACTTATACCATATCATATGACTTATACTTGATTATCTTATTCTCTCATGTTCATTTCATTTCTTATGACTCTATCATATAACTTATTCCATATTCTTCCATTATTACATGATAAAGTCTTACATAAATCATATAGCATATACAAAGCATATCATTATCTTTAGTCATGCATATATACAATCAATGTAATACATATAATCACATATAGTTATAACAAACACATAATCATGTCTATGACTTCATGCATATTACTCTAAGAAATAGACTCATCGCAAGTCTTATTTCCATTAAACACTACATATCACTAGTATGCACTCACCTTGGCCTCACTAGTCAATTCCAATCTCTTATCTTTCCCTTGATCGATCTTACTTGCCAAATGTTCCGGAATTGCTTTACGCGCAGAATCTACATAAATGTACATTTTGAGGCAATCATTAGATACCTACACCTTGTAATTGGATACTAGCAACTTAAACAAACTTATTAAACTCATATTCATAATTTTTCTTTAGGGGGAATCGGTTCCCTCCTGTGGGGGTATCGGTTCCCCCTTGACATTCTGGAATTCTGTCGTTTGAGAGGGTATCGGTACCCCTTTGAATGGGTACCGATTCCCCCTAACCCAGAAATCATTTTTCAGCACGAAAATTACTTCATTTCCTCTCAAACACTTCATATATCATCCCTTTTTCATTCTTAACTCTAGTATACATACTTAAACCAATCTATATTCATTTATTTCATCTTAAACCTCAAAATCCTATCTTCCATATGTAATTCAATAATTACATCAATTTTGCAATATGTTTCAAATCCAATTCTATTACTCCAAATCTCTTAATTTAACCATTGACAAGTCAAATTTAACTTCCAATTTAAGAAATGAACTTTATTCCAAGATTTCATTTATAAACTCTAAATCTTTAATCTCTCCTAACTCCACCATCCTTTGCTTTTAAGATGATTTAAGCTTTCCTTAAGCTTAGTTATCATCTAATAATCAAATCCCAACCTTAAAATCAACAATTCAATTATAAACAAAGAAACTTACCTTTGGCTCTTGGTTTCCACGTGAAGAAGAAGAAGAAAGGAGAAGAGAACTCTGGAGAATTCTCTCCCTTTCCACGTGCATTTATTCTTACCAATCCCATTTTTAATTCATTTCTTGGTCAATTAACCCTTTTTCCCTTTATTTCCTTTAATAATTACTAAATAACCTTCATCATATATATCCAATAATCATTGAACAATTTCATTCTTATACTTTAGTCACCAAATTCTAAAACTTTATAATTTGGTCACTAACCCGGGATTACGGATGTTACATTTCTGATCATAGCAAGAAGTTGAGAGAGAAAGCGATTTCTCCAAAATGAAGATAGAAAACGAAGACAACAAGAAGATAGAAGAAAATCAGAAGGCTCTTCAGAAATACAATTTGGAAATAATGAGATGTTGCACGGGTATCTAAAGCAAACCCCGGAGAGGAAAGATCAAGTAGAAGAAGACTGAGTTTGTCACTTTGAAGTCAAATGAAGATGAAATTGACATTTATGCATTCATTAGAACATCATTTACATAAAAGAAAATGCATTACACTAATACATTTAATTGCATTCGTGTTTCATGCATAAACACATGGTTTTGACAGATCTTCCAGTGAAAAGAGAAGATGCATGATGTTAAAATCCCGACAATTGAAAGGTAGAAGTTAAACATCAAATACAGGGAATTATGTTTAGAGAGGCATAACCTGAGGAACGTAGGGGTCAATCCACAGAGGAAGCATTGCTTTGAAGCGGGGCACGTGGACCGACCATTAAGTCATTTTATGAAGTGAAATGAAAAAGATTTCTAATTAAAATATGGAATTTGAGATTTTGAAAAATAAGAAAGGTTTTTTATCCTGTAAACAATTTAAGTCCTTCGGGCCATCAGTAAGTCTTTCGAGCATGATGATGAAATCCTTCAGGTCATCTGTAAGCTGTTAGAGCAAGATGATAAGTCATTCGGGCCATCCATAAGACCTTCGGGTAGGATGTTTTTACATGAATTTGAAAAATAAGAAGGTGATGTTTTAAGGAAATGAAACCTTTGAAAACTAAAAAGGCGATTTCCAAAATTTATCACTTAGTAAGTCCTTCAGACCATCAATAAGCCTTTCGAGCATGATGCTTAAATCCTTCGGGCCATCAGTAAGTCTTTCGTGAATGATGATGAAGTCTTTTGGGCCATCAGTAAGTCTTTCGAGCATGATGATTAAATCATTCGGGAAATTTATAAGCCTTCACGGAAGAGTAGTGAAACAAACCTATCATTAAGTCTTTCAAGCATGATTATGAAGTCCTTCGAGCCATCAGTAAGTCTTTCGAGCATGATGATTAAATCCTTCGGGTAATTTGTAAGCCTTTACCAAAGAGTAGTGAAGCAAATCCATCAGTAAGTCTTTCGAGCAAGATGATAAGTCTTTCGGGCCATTTTAAGCCTTCTCGGAAGAGTGTTAGAGCAAACATCAGATCATTAGATGTGGGAGGAAATCGAAGGTTCTCGAGTACAAAGATGCAAATCAATTGATTAAAAGGAAATAAGCACGAAGAGTCATTAACCAATTCAAGGTCCCAGGAAGAGAGAGGTTCATATGGCAGCCGAGTCCAAGAAGATTCTCATATCTAGTTGTTTAACCTTCGAATTTGAGCCTTCATGGGAGAATAGTGTAGTAGAATCACACCAGAAGATTGTTCGAGTTTTACTCCCTGAAGCAAGAGGGAGGACTGTAGGCAGAAGATTCTTCGAGTTTTACTCCCTGAAGCAAGAGGGAGGATTGTAGGCAGAAGATTGTTCGAGTTCTACTCCCTGAAGCAAGAGGGAGTGAACCCGTTGGCAGAAGATTGTTCGAGTTTTACTCTCTGAAGCAAGAGGAAGCGAACCCGTTGGCAGAAGATTGTTCGAGTTCTACTCCCTGAAGCAAGAGGGAGCGAACCCGTAGGCAGAAGATTATTCGAGTTCTACTCCTTGAAGCAATAGGGAGCGAACCCTATTTTTAGAAGATTGTTCGAGTTCCTTAATCCCTGAACAAGATGGAGAGAACCCGTCATTTGAAGATTTTTCAAGTTTCATTTATCCCGAAGTAACAGTGGAGTGCTTTAATCTTTTGAAGTTCTCAAGACCGGACAAACTCAATTATATTTTGATCTTTGCTCTATTCTTGTTACACGATAATGAGCAAAGAGGGGCAGCTGTAGATACTCAATTTGTTCGGGGTTATGTCAGAGTAGACCCGAAGCAGAGTAATTGAAGGACCAACTCAATCCCACGTGAATACTCTCTGGAAAACTAAAAGTAGTTATTGGGAGTTATCAAAAAAGGGGTTTTAGTTTTCTTAATCTATCATAAAGAAACTGTAAAGGGTCAGGGGTCAGTTTTAATTGGGAATTAACTACTAAAAAGAGAAGACAAGGAACGAAGAGAGCAGAGGCGAAAAACACCTTCCCCATTAAATCTTTTTACAGAAAATAGCAAAGTGTAAGAAAAACATTGTTATATTGTACTATCCTCTTATTCGAAGATCAAAGGAAACAATTCTTTTCAGAGAATCAAAACAGTGCAAAGAGAAATACAACTCATACAAGGTTTTTTCTTCATTATTATTTATATTAGTTTTTTTTCTCCTCATTTGTTTTATTAATTTTCACTCTAAGTGCAAATCCAATATATGAAAGTAGAAATAGGTACCATCGGGTATAGCCTTGTCGTTTGAAGTAAATTAATTGTAGGCTTTAAAATTCTTTTGCCGAGATATCAACGTTGTTAGAGTTGGGTAAGGTTGCGGTGAGTTACTTGAATCTTTGCACATCATTTATTTAGGTTAGCTCTCATCTATTGGGTTTTAAATATATATAAAAAACAGAAATAAAAGAGTTAGTTCGTTACCTTGCTAGGTCTGGTTCTCGTCGGAGTAATGAAATCTTGGTTGTGCGTGAGATGAGTGGGAGTTGAATATAGCGTTGAGTCGGGGCTGACTTACGATTGAGGAGCAGTAGCGTTAGGGATCTCGGCCAGCAATGTCGTGGCCTTTGGAAGTCGATGTTTGCGTGAGAGGTATGAGAGAGAGAGTGTGAGTTGTGATCGGAAGAGACCACCAAGGTGGTGACCGAATGGCGGTGGTTGTTGAAATAAAGGGTAGCATTGTGCGTGGAAGAGAGGGAAGAATGGAAAGCTTGAGCGACTGTACACTTTTGTTTTAACATATTACATAGGTTTTTTTAGTTAAGTTATATAGTAAAGTTTTTGGTTAAATTAGGATTTAGTCACTGTAATAGTTTGGGTTAATTAACTTTTGGCCACTCAGACTTTAGGGTAAATTCAGTATATGGTCCTTATAGGTGTAGTGTTTTTTGCATTTTAATCACCTTTAGGACTGCTTTTGAGTTTAATCTTTTATGTTTGTTTTGATTTAGTTATTTTCCCAGTTTTAATTTTAGTTGTAATTTTGTTGGGTTATTTAGGTGTAGATTCTTTGTTTATGTGTATTGTTTTATTTAAGTCCCTGGTTTAATTTTCGATTGGCATGTTTAATTTTTTGTGTATTTAAATTTAGCCATTATCTTAACATGTATATATTTTTTTTGTTGAAATTTATAGTGTAGAATGTCATGTTTTTATTCTTATATTTAGGTCACATATGTATATAATATGTTAATATGCATAATTTATGATTTTTAATTAAAATATACGTATATAATTTTTTGTATGCCACGTTGTATGATATTTTTAATTTTGTTTAATTAATTTTGGCATGACATCCACTTTTTGCATAATTTGCATGATAGCCTCATTTGCATAACTCGACATATTACATAATTGGGTTAAGGGTAATATGCTTTTAATTTAAAATTGTTTTAAGTGGGTTGTCATAACGGATTTGAGGTCCGCTTTTGATGATTTTAAAATAAAAGTGTATCCCATTAGTGACGCCTAAAAATTGATCCATCACTTTAAAATTTAGGAATGGAAGAAAAAGAAATGTTCGAGTATTTAAATTTATCGAGAAAAGGTTGTTATAGCTTTTAAGATCTGGTCTCGATATTTGTAAATAATCAAACATTCTTTATCTTTCTAAAACGACTTGGTAATTTTAATTTAATTTATTTGAATGCTTTTGAATGTTTTTTAAGTTTACATCTTTGTTTTATGGGATCAAGAGCCAAATTAAGTTCGAATTTGTAAAGTTCATTGCAAAGACGTTAATTAATCGACTATGTACCGATTTAGGGCGTTGTGGGGGTGCTAATCCTTCACCACACGTAACCGACTCCCGAATTCATTTTTTTGGCAACGCAGACCTCAATTTGTTGTTTTAATTAAAATTAATTTTTATTTAAAATGACAAAGCATTTCTGGGTGCCCAATCACACTCTAATCAAAGATTGGTGGCGACTCTTCGAACCGTATTTTTCGATCGTAAAGGAAATTCAAAATTTTTCGAAACGAGAGGTCTTTTAAATCGCATTTATTTTTAAATTAAAAAGAGATAATTTAGAATTAATGTGGTTTTCAAAATCTCAATTTTCTCACCTTTAGGAAAAAAATCGTTTCGACACACGTGAATCTAAATTCTAAACGGTAACATGTTGTTAATGTTTGTTTTACAGTATCAATGCCATGCACCCAAGGACAAGAAAGATCTTGCAGCTCTTGCGATTGAGACAGGTAGCTTACTGATTCTTATCCCAAATTACGAGAATTATCATTTTGGTTATGACTTACCAGAACGGATTTCCCACTTCTTCTTGTGTTTCAATGTGCTGGTCTTGAGAGTTTTTGTCCAAGTAAAATTTTTGTGTGCACTGTTTATTTGTAGTTGTTGAACTCCGGCTGCTCCATTTCAGTAGTGTGACTCGAAATCGAAAGTTAATGATCTTAGCTTTCCAGCGATTACAATACCATGGAATGTGCCTATTTTTGTATAATGATGCTTTGCCATGGTAACACTGGGTATTTCTTTCCACGCTGTTGGTGGATGGTGGTTGTTAATTGTATTGGAAACTTTTTGACAGTCCTTACGAACAAACAAATTCTAAATCTAATTTGATGTGTTTGCATCTTGTTGAATGCAGATTTTCAATGGTGTTTTCCTTAAAGTAAA
This sequence comes from Hibiscus syriacus, assembly GCF_006381635.1. Taxonomy (NCBI): domain Eukaryota; kingdom Viridiplantae; phylum Streptophyta; class Magnoliopsida; order Malvales; family Malvaceae; genus Hibiscus; species Hibiscus syriacus. The sequence continues at coordinate 69,453 of NW_024062897.1, forward strand.
CAAGGGAACAAACAATGAACATGCTTTCACCTTGTTCAACCTTATGTGACTCACTGGTATTTTTTTCCTGCCTCCTTGCTTTCTCTTTAGATAGTTTTATATACTTGTCATTGCTTATTTGTTGGTAACATATGAATCTAAATACCCTAATCTCAAGGGTGTGCAGGAACTGATTTACAAAAGCAGTTATGTGAAGTTGAACAAGCAGAGTTGCTTTGACCGACAACACAATAGTTGAACAGGTCTGTCTCATTTCTGCATTTACAGAGTCCCATGTCAGTGAACTACATTACTAAGCATGCTTGTTTCTTTTATCGCGGTTAGGCATTGGGCAGATTAGTCATCATCTGTGTGGAAGATCTTATCCATGAGATCATGACTGCGGGACCTCATTTTAAGGAGGCCAACAACTTCCTCTGGCCCTTTCAGCTCTAGGAAGTAGGCATCATTGGGCGCTATGAAGAAGAAGGGGAACCGTTATGTTGAAGGAGGAGATGCCGGAAACTGTGAGAATTACATAAATGAGCTAATTAGGAGGATGAATTAATATAAATAAATCTGGCCTTATTTAATGGTCGAGGTATTCTTTTAGAGGTCCTTGATTAGTTTCGGAAGCTACTTATTCTGGTTGCAAATGTAATGGAGAGTCAATGTCACGTTATGGAAGCTATTATTTAAGTCTTAGATTTTTTATAGTCTGGTTCCTTGAATTTGGTGCGAGTCAAATTATCTCTCGTCATTTCGGAATCATTTTCTTAATCTTAAAATTATCTATAATCGAACTTGACGTGATTTAAAATATATTTTAAGATTATTTAGTATCCGTCTCATAAAAAAATTTGAAATTGCTGGCTGTTTCGTCTAGAGTCAAATGTTTAATGTTATTACTTTAGGAGAATTCCGTCCGGATCCGTGGCGCAAATGTAGCGAGACTGACTCCAGTTCAGAAGGTTGCGCGTTCAATTCACGTCGGGTTAAATGTTTTTTAAAATAATTCGTATACACATGTTTTAAATTTTTGGCACAATTAATGTCCTAGCCCCTAGGCCTAGCTTCTTAGTGATGGAAAACTTGCTGTAAAACTTGTATGTTTTAGTTTGATGCTGCTTAATCATGCTAAAAATGATTATTTCTTACACTATAGGGATATTGATGTTAGTTTATTAGAAACCATCAATAGTTTCTTCTAATTTGTAAATAAAATCTAAATATAAACTGTGACGTCTGCGTCAATGGATTCCAGATTTTCAAAGCTGTTTTTGTCAGTGAACAAGGCAACAATGAACATGCTTCACCTGGTTGAACCATATGTGACTTAGGGTATCTTTTGGTTTCCTTGCTTCCTTGTTGCTGTTTTAATAGTTTTATTATACTTCCCATGACTTATTTCTCACTGATGCATGCATCAAGGTACCCTAATCTCAAGAGCGTGAGGTGATTTACAAAAGAGATTTTGGGAAGTTGAACAAGCAGAGAATTGCCTTGACTGACAATGCAATCGTTGAGCAGGTTTGTAACGTTTCACTTACATAGTTTACTTTCATGTTGGCACCAAACATTTATAAAGCGCAATGGTTTTTGTGCTGGTTGCAAGCTTTGGGCAAATTCGGCATCATCCGTGTGGAAGATCTTATCCATGAGATCATGACCGTGGGGCCTCATTTTAAGGAGGCCAACAACTTTCTCTGGCCATTACGGCTAAAGGCACCATTGGGAGGTCTGAAGAAGAAGAGAAACCACTATGTTGAAGGAGGAGATGCTGGCAACCGTGAGAATTACATCAATGAGCTAATCAGGAGAATGAATTAGATTGCATTTTTTTTGTTACTTTAGTGGTTTGAAATTTTAGTTTATTTGCGAGGATCCTTAATTCACCCTGGAAGTTGAAAGAAGTTCTCATATAGGTACTAAACATGCAGTGTGTCTATTTTGTGACTGTAATTTCTAAATGTTACCTAGTCAAAATACTGGCGAATTGGTCTTTGATACTTATTTTTTGAGATCGATTAGCAGTACCAATATATGTACCAATTTTAGTTATTATCACCACAATTCCACATCTAAAACCAGTCTTCTCATTTTCATCTGCCAACTCGAAGAGAGCTTTTGCGATAGGTGCCGATCGAGCAACCATCAGCACATGAGCTTCACATTTTCTTAAGTGAGAGCCTTTGACATTTCCTTTATTCATTTATATGCTTGCCAGGTCCATGTGAACAATAGGCTATTGGATGGTCTGGCAGTACAAGGGGCCATCATCTTTTTCAAAAAGCCTTGGAGAAGGTTCTGTAATGGTAAATTTATGCTAGTTTAAGGCCTTTCCTTTAGTGTTCTTCATTCATAGATTTGGTGTTTATTTTCAATCCATATGCCAATGCCATACACATGTTATGGGAATTTAAGACACAAATGTAGCAGCATTGGTAGATGAAAAAGTTTATTATTATTATTATTATTATTATTATTATTATTATATCGGGCCTGCAAAGCTGTAGTTTGCCAGAATTTTCAAACTGTAGTTTGCCAGAATTTTCAAACTTCGTTTGGTTCTTCAAAAAGAACAAAAATTGATGGATGGGTCATTCCCTCCATTATCATTCTCCCGCGGGTCCATGGAAAAGTAGTTTTAAATTTCTAAGCTTAAGCGTAGAATTCACTTTGTCATCCTAATGTACGTAAAAAATATTTTTTTATTAAAAGTGTATCAAATAATAATTACTTACAAATATAATAATATTTCATAAAAAAGTTTAAGATAAATTAAAAAATCAAATTTACCCTAAGAAAACAAGTTTAAGATAAATTTAGATTAAATTAATAAAACATATATTTATATTAAATTTAGGGTAAAGTACAGTAATGATCACTAAACTTTTCTAAAGCTTTCATTTAGGTTCCCCAACTTTTAAAACTTGCAATACAGTCCCTCAACATTTAGTTCGTTTGTAATATGGTCCCTCAACATTTAGCATGTTTGCAATATGGTCCCTCAACATTTAGTCCGTTTGTAATATGGTCCCTGACGTAACTGTTGGGGACCATATTGTAAATAGACTAAATGTTGGGGGACTGTATTGTAAGTTTTAAAAGTTGGGAGACCTAAATGAAAGCTTTAAAAAAGTTCAGTGACCATTACTATACTTTACCCTAAAAAATAAAGGACTAAAATGATTAAATTAATAAATATGAAAGGCCAAAAATGTTATTTTCACCAAAACAAACAAAAGGAAAATAATTCAGCCCGTGAACAAGATAAAAACGAAAAATATTGAATGCATATTAATTCAAGATAAACAATCACATTTTATTTGATCATAAAGTTTTCAATAAGAAATCTCATTAATTTCAAAAGATTGATAATGAGATTACATTAACAGCTCTCGAATTGACAGTGAAAATAGTCTCTCAGTTATGGTTGATAGGTTTATTAGTCAAGCCAAATCCAAATGGAAATAGAGGGCCATAATGTGTATCGCCCACTTTCATAGGGAGTTGGTCCACCGTCTTAAACCATGTCCTCGCAAGCTTCCCCATGAATCTATACTCACCGAACAACACATCGGTAACACCTTGTGCCTCCAAGCAGGAACAAGTGCATCGATTATGTTGAGTTAATCGATCGATGGAATCGGCCAAGAGGGGGGTGAATTGGCAATTAAAATTTTGGTTGAAGATTTTGCAGAAAATTGAAAGTAATTGCACAACGATTTAGAGTGGTTCGACTTTCTCAACCAAAGTCTACGTCCACTACCTTAGCTATCCACACTAAGGATTTTCCACAAATTCACTAATTTGTCTTTCTTTTGAGGACAAAGAGTAACCTTACAAATCCCTCAAGAATTATACCCCAAATTCTTGAGAAACTCTCTCCCAAAGAGAACAATACAAATTTTGCAAACTTACAAGAAAATCCTCACAAGGCAAGATGTTTGCACAATTCTAGAACAAAGAAAGAACACTCAAGAATAATACAATTGAGCACAATAAGTGTTCTTGAAAGCAAAAATGAATATTGAATGAAATAGGCTTGAAAATGCTCAAACTTGAGGTTTGATGCTTTCTCTTTGATTCTCTCTTGATTCTTTTTTATTCTTGTTTCTTGTTATTGATCAATGACTTATAAGCTTGTTTAAATACACCTTCAAATGATTCTGAACGTTGGGAATGATTAGTGGAGTCAATAGAGTCATTTTAGTGTGAAATCAATTAATAAAAACAGCTTGGAGCGTGGGGGGAATCGATACCCCCTCATGGGGAATTGGTTCCCTAAGTATAAAATTCAAATATTTCGACCGTTGAACAGGGGGGAATTGGTACCCCCTTGGGGGGGAATCGGTTCCCTCTGAGCAATATGGAATTTTTGGCTTTGAAATGGTTCGAAATATTTTGTAAAATTGTTTTAAAATTATTTTAAGTTTAAAACTTAATTTTACACTTGAGTAAGAATTAAAAATGACATTTGAAAGATTTGAAGTAATATTTTGATATTCGAATAATTATATCGAATATACTTAGAAAATATTTTGGAAAATCTTAAATTCATTTATCTTAATTTGTTATATCGAAATATCAAAATGTTTTCAACAATCTCCCCCTTTTTGATATAACAAAACATTTTAGTAATTTTAAGATTTTGAAATCAAGTTTTGAAATTACTCCCCCTTACTCTAACACTTCTCCTCTTTAAAATACTTTAACATTTCTCCCCCATTTTGTTAAATCAAAAAGACTTTTAAAAGATTTTAAACAAGGTTTTGAAATCATTTAGCCAATTGATGATAAATATATATAGCTTAAGCTGCTAAGATCACAATCAAGAGAAACGTTAGCCATTAGTTTCATAATCAATATTCATAAACAATGTGACATGGAAAAATTGGTCATATATCTAACATGATGTAAATGATGCAATAATGAATAAATTTAACCAAACCAAATATATATAAGTTCAAACATCCATAATCCATCAAACAAATTCAAACATCCAACAATCTAAGTAAAACAATCCAAAGTCATTCAAAATGTTGAAAACAATAAGTTTGAAGTTATGATCTAAATAAAGCTAAGCAAGAATAGGGCCTAATCGTCCATCGGCGCATCAAGAGGAGATAAATGTGTCCAAATATTGGTCACATCACGTGAAAGTGCATCGACCCTTTTGTCCAACGAATCGAAACGACGATTCATCGTTTCAGTGGTAGCGGTCAGATTTGAATCAATGGATGCAAGCCTCAAATCAATGTTCTCCATAAATGTTCGGAAGTATGGAGGCACTTGATCTTCTTGTTGTACTTGTTCCTCGCGCTGCTCCGGCTCATCGTTGGAGTTATCTTCTTCTGGAGGTTGTTCACGGGTACGAATCCGAAGACCAGTTTCTTCATTGATCTTCCATCCCAATTTAGTTAAAGAGAATATATTGATTTGGTTTTTGAAGGGAAATGAAGCATCAATACCAACTCTAAGCATAACCTTCTTAAACAGATTACTAACAATACAACCATAAACTAAAGAAGAACATAATTTTTTATTGGGAACAAGATTTACGGTTTCGACAAGTTCATAAAAGATAATCTGTGGAAGGTTGATTTTGAGATTATTTTGGACACAATGTAGCCAAAATAAATCTAAGGCTCGAAGAGTAGAGTAACGGCCTCCAGATGGTCGAAACCACCAAGAGATCATAAGGTGAAGAAAACGGTCGTGAAGATCTAAAACACTCGTATTATCCCTTCGTTTATACTGAGATCCTACCGTTAGTTTTTCATTATCTAACCCGTCATTATTTAATCCTAATACGGTGGTAATATATTCCGAGTCAAGATGAAGGAATCATCCTAGAAGATAGGATCGGATCCCTATGGTTAAGGTTTTCTCTCGGTTTTTAATGCAAATAACATTAGAGTAGAAGTTACGAACAAGTTGATGGTAGACAATTGGTTCAAGCTCGAAGAGTTTGTCAAATTTCCACTCTTGAAGAGTAGGAAGATGACGAAAATTTATGTCTAACATGGCTTGAAGAGATGGGATTCGTTCTTCCCAGATTTTGTAGGACTCAAAGTATTGACAAAATCTAAAGTAGAGATTTTGTTTTCGACCGGGTTCATTAAAACAAGAATTGCGAATGGTCATGTTTGGATCATCGGGATTAAGATTAGGAATTTGTTGGATGGGTGGAGGATTTGGAGGTTGACTAGAACGACTAAAGGAAGCTCTAGAACGTTTATGAGACATGATTTAAGATAATCGGAATGGAAAGAATAACCTACAATTTTAAAACGCATGTATGCAAAATAATCAATCTCAAAACTCAATTGAGTCCTTAATATTTCAAGGTTCTCTATACCAATCCTAATGGGCAAAGTTTTTGAAAACTATTGAAAAATAAGGTTTTGAGAATCAATATACATATGTTTTCATAATAACAACATAATTAAATCAAAACACAACAATTTGAAAATATAATTTTTTTTAAATTTCGAAATTTTTTAAAATCTTTGAAAATTCTTGTGTTTTTTTATGAAATTAGTTGTAGAATCTAGTTTCTAATCGCTAAACAATCAATGCATGATCTAAAGTTCAACCTAGAACTAATTAAAACTAGTTTTATGTTCAAAAATTGATGAAATATAAGTTTTAGGAAAATACCTTGAAGAATTTCGGATTTGAGTAAGATTAGATGAAGTTTGCACTTTTTTATGATTCTAACAGGTTTAGGAGATGATATTTGAAGAGAATTTCGATTAAAAACGTTGTTTTGAGGCAAAGTGAAGATTTGAGAGATGGAGAGAGTGATATGCGATAAAGAAAGAAGAATAAGAGGGTTTGAGCAAGAAAGGGGTTATGCCCGTGTTAAAAACATAACCTCCAGGGGGTATCAATTCCCCTACAGGGGGAATCGGTTCCCCTTCAAAGGGGGAATCGGTTCCCCTTCAAGGGGAGTATCGATTCCCTCTGCACCAAAACTGATAAAATCTAATTTTAAACACTCAAAATGCTAAATTAATTTTCTCTAGTGGTATTGACAACTCATATATTGAAAATTAATCATGTTCAATCAATCAAATTTATCATTAAAAATTATTTGAATATAAAGTTAATTTTCACCAAGAATCATAAACTCCCCCTAACTAAAAGCAATGAATGCAATCAAAAATTACTATTATATGCATTTTTCATTTATTCTTAAAAGTGCTAAAATTATTTTAAGAACTAAGTGAAGATAGGATAGTTAAACCTAATTCTCTCCTAAGTGTCCAAAAATGTTCCTTGTCTAAAGATATCCGCTAATTGATGCAAAGTATCAACAAATTCTAGAACTACATCTTCCTTAGTGACATGGTCTCTAATGAAGTGATGTCTTATTTCAATGTGCTTAGTTCTAGAGTGTTGGATGGGATTTTTAGTGAGACAAGTAGCACTATTATTGTCACACTTAATAGGAATGGTATCTACTTCAATTCCATAATCAAAAAGTTGTTGTTTCATCCATAAAACCTTTGAACAATAACTACCAGCTGAAATGTATTCAGCTTCAGTGGTAGATAATGCAACACAATTTTGTTTCTTTGAAACCCAAGAAATCAACATATTTCCAAGGAATTGGCAAGTACCAGAGGTGCTTTTTCTATCTAATTTGCATCCTCCATAATCCGCATCAGAAAAGGCATGCAAGCTAAAGCTAGAGTCTCTAAGATACCAAAGTCCTAAACTAGCAGTGTCCTTAAGGTATCTAAAGATTCTCTTAACATCTAGTAAATGTGATTCCTTAGGGCATGATTGAAATCTAGCACATAAGAAAACACTGAACATAATGTCTGGTCTACTTGCAGTTAGATAGAACAAAGAACCAATCATTGACCTATATAATTTAACATCCACACATTTACCTCCTTCATCCAAGTCAAGCTTTGTAGAAGAGCTCATTGGAGTGTCATGAGGTTTCCCATTTTCCAGTCCAAACTTTTTGAGCTTATCTTTGACGTATTTAGCTTGATTGATGAAGATGTCATCTTTTCTTTGCTTGATTTGGAGTCTAAAGAAAAATGAGAGCTCCCCCATCATGCTCATCTCGAATTCGCTTTGCATTAGCTTAGAAAATTCTTTGCAAAGAACATCATTAGTAGAACCAAATATTATATCATCAACATAAATTTGAACTACTAATAAATCTTTACCTTTATGCTTTAAAAACAATGTAGTGTCAACCTTCCCTTTTGAAAAACATTTTTCAATTAAAAAGTTTGACAATCTTTCATACCAAGCTCTAGGAGCTTGTTTTAAATCATAAAGTGCTTTTGTCAATTTAAGAACATGATCCGGAAATTTTGAATCTTCAAAACCTGGAGGTTGTTCCACATACACTTCTTCTTTAATAAAACCATTTAAAAATGCACTTTTAACATCCATTTGATGTAATTTAAATTCATGAAAACATGCAAATGCTAATAACATTCTAATTGCTTACATCCTAGCTACGGGAGCGTATGTTTCACCATAGTCTATGCCCTCTTCTTGAGTATACCATTGAGCAACAAGTCTAGCCTTGTTTCTCACTATATTACCACTCTCATCAAGCTTATTCCTAAATACCCATCTAGTACCTACAATATATTTATTACTAGGCCTTTCAACTAATGTACATACTTTACTTCTCTCAAATTGATTTAACTCTTCTTGCATAGCCATAATCCAATGTTCATCATTTAATGCTTCTTTAATATTCTTAGGCTCTATGCATGAGATAAATGCAATATAATTACAAATATTTCTAAGAGAAGATCGAGTTGTTACCCCTTTGGATGGATCACCTATGATTTCACCATACTTGACATAGTTGAATTTTCTTGGGTAAAATACTTCCCTTTCTTCAATGGTTGGATTCTCGAGAGGAGCATAGTTTCCTCATCTTTCGTTTCTTCCTTTGATGATGGTTCTCCAATGTCATGTCTAACGTCATTTGTATTTATAATATCTACATCATCATTCAAGCAATAATCCTTCATCGGAAGGATATTATCATTGAAAACAACATGTATAGACTTTTCTACAACTAAATTTATTTTATTAAATACTCGATAAGCTTTAGAACTTAAGGAATAACCCAGAAAAATTCCTTCATCACTTTTAGCATCAAATTTGCCAAGATTATCTTTATCGTTGTTTAAAACAAAACATTTACATCCAAAATGATGAAAATAACTAATGTTAGGCTTTTTATTTTTAAAAAGTTCATATGGAGTTTTCTTCAAAATAGGCCTAATCGTTACTCGATTAATAATATAACAAGCAGTATTTGTGGCTTGCGCCCAAAAATATTTTAGCAAATTATTTTCACAAAGCATGGTTCTAGCCATTTCTTCTAAAGTTCAATTTTTCCTTTCAACAACTCCATTTTGTTGAGGGGTTATAGGTGCTGAAAATTATAACTAATACCATTAGAATTACAAAATTCAGTAAATCCAAGATTTTCAAATTCAGTTCCACGATCACTCCTAACACTAGTTATAGAGTAACCTTTTTCGTTTTGGATTACTTTTGAAAACGTGATGAATTTTTCTAATGCTTCATCTTTAGTACTTAAGAATAGAACACAAGTATATCTAGAATAGTCATCTACCAAGACAAATGCATATTGTTTTCCACCCAAGCTAGTAGTTCTAGATGGCCCAAAAAGATCTAAATGGATCAATTGCAATACTCTACTAGTTGATACATCATTAATGGATTTAAAAGAAACTCTATTTTGTTTTTCTTTAGCACAAGCATCACAGATTTTATTATTATCAAATTTTAGTTTAGGCAGCCCTCGAACCAAATCTCTTTGAATTAACCGTTGCAAGACACTCATACTAGCATGTCTTAGTCTCATATGCCATAACCAACTATCATGCTCATCCTTAGCAACTAGGCATAAATTAGTCATATCTATAGAGTCTAAATGCACCATGTATATGTTTCCTATTCTATGACCAACAAGCATAATCCGATTAGATGCAATGTCAATAACTTTACAACCATTAGTTTCAAATATGACATTGAATCCTTTATCACAAAATTGACTAATTCTCAAAAGATTATGCTTTAATCCATTCACATATAAAACATTTTTAATTTGTATGGAAAAGGTATTACCTATTGTACCTATACCTTCGATGTAACCTTTTGAATTATCACCAAAAGTCACTTCTCCTCCATTTTTGGCGTTAAGCTCTATGAACCGACTTTTGTATCCGATCATGTGTCTTGAGCATCCACTATCAAGGTACCATGAGTTTGAATTTGTTTCCCGTGACTTGTAGCAATGCTCTTTTTCCTTAGAATCTTCGAATGCCATTAAGCACAAGTTTGCTACTTCTTGTTCCTCTTCATCGGAACCTTCTTCATCCTCCATATATCCATATGAGCCTTGTGCTTATTCTTTGATTGGCCCTTTCTCTTCAATTGTGGGCAATCATATTTGACATGCCCTGGTTTTTTGCATTCATAGCAAATGATCGGGTCATTCTCTTTTGGTTCATTTTTGAAACCTTCATTTCATTTGAATTTTCTTCCTCGGTAAGGTCTCATCATTTTTCTGAACCGTTTGGAAAACAATGACATTTCCTCGTCATCGTCATCTTCATCTGAATCACTCTCATCTTTTGTGGATTTGAGAGCAATTCCAATGTTTTTCTTCTTCTCCTTCTCCTTTGGTGTCTCGTCAATCTTATCGAGGTCCACCACATCTTCAAGCATCATTTCATGAGTGAGGAGAGAACCGATTAGCTCTTCAAGAGTTAAGAACTTTAGGTTCTTTGCCTCGATGATTACCGTCTTCTTGGATTGCCATGATTTTGGAAGTGAGTAAACTAACTTCCTCACAAGCTTTTCGTTTAGAATGATCTCTCCATATGATCTGAGACCATTGACAATCGTTGAGAATCTATCCGTCATAGCTTTGATATCTTTATTTGGTTTCATCCTGAAATTTTCATAGCTATGTGTTAGAAGACTAATTTTAAATTCTTTTATCTCGTCGGTGCCTTCATGAGTGACTTGTAGTTTATCCCATATTTCTTTGGCAGTTGTACAAGATGAAACTCTTCCATATTCATCTGGTCCAAGAGCATAAAATATGATATGGATGGCTTTGGAGTTGAGCTGGAACATTATTGTCTCTCCTTCACTCCACAATCTTGGATGAGTGAGAGGCTTGATATATCCGTCTTCTACAACATTCTATGCTCCCATGTCACTGGATTGAATGAAATACATCATCCTATTCTTCCAATAGGCATAGTTAGCTCCATTGAAGAAAGGAGGCTTGTTGACGGGCATCGAATCGAGACCGGAGTTCGACGTTTTAAGTGGAGGCCATTGATGACTTTGATTATCGATGTAACTCTTCCCGAATTGACTCAAGAGGCGATTAAACCTTCAAATGAGTTAGGCTTTGATGTCAATTGTTGAGTTAATCGATCGATGGAATCGACCAAGAGGGGGTGAATTGGTAATTAAAATTTTGGTTGAAGTTTTTGCAGAAAATTGAAAGTAATTGCACAGCGATTTAGAGTGGTTCGACTTTCTCAACCAAAGTCTACATCCACTACCTTAGCTATCCACACTAAGGATTTTCCACAAATTCACTAATTTTTCTTTCTTTTGAGGACAAAGAGTAACCTTACAAATCCCTCAAGAATTATACCCCAAATTCTTGAGAACACTCTCTCCCAAAGAGAACAATACAAATTTTGCAAACTTACAAGAAAATCCTCATAAGACAAGATGTTTGTACAATTCTAGAACAAAGAAAGAACACTCAAGAATAATACAATTGAGCACAATAAGTGTTCTTGAAAGTAAAAATGAATATTGAATGAAATAGGCTTGAAAATACTTAAACTTGAGGTTTAATGCTTTCTCTTTGATTCTCTCTTGATTCTTTTTTATTCTTGTTTCTTGTTATTGATCAATGGCTTCTAAGCTTGTTTAAATACATCTTCAAATGATTCTGAACGTTGGGGATGATTAATGGAGTCAATAGAGCCGTTTTAGTGTGAAATCAATTAATAAAACAGTTTGGAGCGCGGGGGGAATCGGTTCCCTAAGTGTAAAATTCAAATATTTCGTCCGTTGAATAGGGGGAATCGGTACCCCATTGGGGGGGAATCGGTTCCCTCCGAGCATTCTATTTTTCTCAGAGCCAAACCATTCAGGGGGAATCGATTCCCTATGAGTAATCTAGAATTTTTTGGTTTGAAATGGTTCGAAATATTTTGTGAAATTGTTTTAAAATTATTTTAAGTTTAAAACTTAATTTTACACTTAAGTAAGAATTAAAAATGACATTTGAAAGATTTGGAGTAATATTTTGATATTCGAATAATTATATCGAATATACTTAGAAAATCTTTTGGAAAATCTTAAAATTCATTTATCTTAATTTGTTATATCAAAATATCAAAATGTTTTCAACAGATTGTCGAGAGATACAGCTGTATGACAATCAGTTGGCCAGAGATGACAACCGCTACACATTTCACAGCCTTACAAACATTGCTACTAGTGCTTGGCACAGGCTCAGGTATCGTCAGATTGAGGCTATCACTAATGTTTTTGCGTACGACGGTCCTCCCACTACAACGATGGCGTAAGAGAACTTGTTGGACTTGACATAGTTTGCCCTAGGGTTCTCATTGTAGACAACTTGTGTGGTCGAATCTACTATATTCAATGGCATGGAGGATGTGGTACTTGTTCATCATGCAGATTGTGTTCTAATTAAATATCGGTGAGATCTCAAGATAGGATCGATGAAACCGATATGTTTTCAAGTGTAAATTTACGGCATACCACTATTGAGGATGTTGCCACCAAGACCCTTCCATGTAATGGTCCGACATCCACATTGAGAACCCAAGTAATCAGCATGACTTCCAGCAACAAGTATCTTAGTTGTTTTCTTCGGAAGAGGTAGCAACGGCTTATCGGCCGACTTACCATTATTCTACAAGAGTTTTCCTCACGACTTCCCTTGCTAGCTCCCAATGTTGTTGTTAAAAGCGTGTTATTCAAGTCACCCAATTATAATATCAGGATAATGTACTCGACGTACCTGATTCCCAATTTGGTTAACCAGGCCTGTATCGGCTATCAGATTCTCGAACAACCCCACGCAAATTTTACCCTCATGATCCTTTTTTCGGCACCGTCCATCCTGCTCATGGGAATGATATTATGCTTAACTTGATAGGTAAAGTCATCAACGAACTCTGTGTAGCTAAAAGGAACCACCACCTGCAACATATTCAATGTGTCAAAACACAAATATATATTGCATTATGATTGATAACTTAGATAATCATAATGAAATGAATCCGACCGACCATATCGATCCCAGCACCGACTCCGACTTCTACAGAATACGAGTAGTTAGCATGTGGATGAGAGGTAATCCTGTCAAGACCCTGCCAATCTGATATAACAAAGCCCTGCAAAGCACCCCAAGAGATGTTTAAAAATGAATACCTTATACAAATTTTTTGAGCGGTGACACATTCAAGTTCAATTCGTTTTGGTTACCCTGAACTTTAGCTTGTTTTTGAGGTAGCCGGTGATGAGTTCACGATTAGCATGCATCTTCTTCCCGTTCCGGCTAGAATATGATACCATAATTGTTGAAACACCCTTTCTTACAGCGCTGATATATCCAGGCATGTGGATGCTCAATAGTCCCTACAAGCTAATTACGATATTATTCTAGTTTATGCCGTTTATCGTTCCTCCGTATACCAGATAATGCTTAGCACATGCTGCCACATTTTTCCTAAGACAAACAAGTACACCGCTTTAGTTATCGAATTCGTGTTTTACATTTAGATAACTAAACGACCGATGACAGACGCTTGCCACAAGACTCATTAATGGTTGGTGTATAGTAAATATTCTTACTTTCCAGCAACAAAATGAATACCCTTTCTAGAATTGGCAATGAGTTCCCCTTGTAAACTAGGTATAATCTCGGTCATCAATTGGACAATCTTTAGATCCTCACTGTAGCTTTTGTAGCACCTACCCCACCTTGGATTCCTGCAAACCTGTGAAACCAAGAAAGAAAACAAACAGTCAAGGCCATTCACATATCCGTGATTCGAGCACATTCTCGTGTTTGATTAATGTGGAGCCAAAAAATAGGGGATTCCCGTTGCTAGAACTTCGAGCACGATTGCATCTCCAATATTCTTGATGAGTTAAGGATCAATGGTTACTCCAAGACCAACATTGTAAGGGAAGATAGTTTCCTTGTACACATTGTTATGGCCGTGAATCGTATCAATCCCATACATCATTGGAATCCCAGGTAAATAAGGCTTCCTTTTGGAGTGAGCTGACCATGTTAATCCAAGTATGAGGAGTAGCTTATGGGGCTGGGACACTCCTTACGCATACACACCATACATATAATCATCAATGATACATACATGCATACACACATACATATATACATAAAGCTAAAATATGGACATAGTAAGGATTGAATACCGATTAGTAGCAACACTGTGCTCAATCTGAGTTATTTGGCCTATCTTTTCGGCCAAAGTCATCCTTTTCATCAAGTATTTGATTCGAACACCAACATGTTGCTTTGGGTCTTTATACTTCAAATATGTTGTGGATTCCGTGACAACTACTAAGCAGAAGAGTAGTAGGAAACCCAATGTGAGTATTGAAAATCTACCCATTTTTTGATCAACAACTTCTGCTCTGAAAGTTAGAAGATTTCAAGATAGAACTGTAGAATGTAAGATAAAAACTTAAACTTTAGCATGAAGGACAAAAATTTGTACCTTTGGATATTAATGTATTGAATGTTGAAACTTGAAGCTGAAAAAGGTGGATATAATGAGAGAACAGAAGTGGAAGATGATAATATGCAGGGGTCGATGCTGAGACTGTAAGAGGCACATATCTATTTATTGTTGAATTTAAAATATATTAAATAGGAGCTTTGGATCTTGCATGTTTTTTTATGTCTTATAGTTGACCTTAAAATGTTATAAATTTATGGGTAAAGTATAGTAATGATCATTGAACTTTTCTAAAGCTTTCATTTAGATCTCCCAACTTTTAAAACTTGTAATACAATCCCCCCAACATTTAGTCCGTTTGCAATATGATCCCTCAACATTTAGTCCGCTTGCAATATGGTCCTCGACGTAACTGTTGAAGGATCATATTGCAAACGGACTAAATGTTGGGAGACTGTATTGCAAGTTTTAAAAGTTGTAGGACCTAAATGAAAGTTTTAAAAAAATTCAATGACCATTACTATATTTTACCCTTAAATTTATTAACGATCACATATATATTATTTACTAATGAAATTAAGGTAGTTCAAGTATTTTAGAGAAAAAAATATTGAAATTCGAAAAGTAATAAAATAATCATAAAAGGGAGGGCGGGTTTGTCATTTCGCTCCTATCTTATTCATGTTTTTGCCTTTACCATTTCAAAAAAGCAGAATCAACAGTCTCCTCAGTATCCCTTCATTGCATTTTTCTCTTTAATTTTCTATTCATCGTCAATCGTTTATATAGATTTCTCTGCATATTCCTAAACCTTCAGTTCCATTTCATGCTAGCTGATCCAACATTCTAATTCCGCTGCTGATTTTTCATTTTCCTTCCCTTTTTTCATGATCTGTAAGTTCCATTTTTTTCTTTTTTCCTTTGTTATTTAACTTTTTCTTGAGTTAGAGTTTCATGGAATTATACATTAAATTGTTTTTAGTTTTTTGGTTCCTCTTCCCCCTGTTGTGCACGTGTATAATGTGGCGCTTTGCTTTGGTTAAAGTTCAGAGAATTTTCAGAGTTGGTTTTTTAAATGATCTACAATTTCTATCAATTTTTTTATGTTAGGAAGCATGATGGGAATATTAATGTATTTTGTTTATGCTTAGTTACCAAACTTCAAATTATATGAGTAAAATCGGTTTGTTGAGTTAGATGTTTAGTAGCTAATTTAGATAGTTACTTAACTGAATTAATTTAGGTTGGCTAGTAGTGATCTACATTTTAGTTCAAGCTGTTAAAAAACTTATTTTTCGTAATGAATTTTCAATTCTCTTATTACTAATTTAAAATCCCTATTTTTGTTGGTGATATAACAGAGTGTAGTTTCAGAACAATGACGAGGGTAAGTAGGAATTTTGGTGATACTGTGCAAAAGGAAGCACTTCCAGCTGTATCTGCTGATGTAATATTTGCTTCAAGTCGTTTTCCCAATTACAAAATTGGGGCAAATAATCAGATTGCGAATGCCAAAGGAGATCCTAAAGTTTTGTCTATGAAGGAGGTTGTTGCTCGGGAGACCACATTGTTGTTGGACCAACAGAACCGCCTCTCTGTTCGTGACCTTGCTAATAAGTTTGAGAAGGGGTTAGCTGCTGCTGCTAAGTTGTCTGAAGAGGTCAAATTCTTTCAAATTTAATTTATGCAGTTTTAATAGATAGATTGCTAAAGACATTTGTTTAATTTTTATACCTTCTTAGATTGACTTATTTTTTCCTTACGAAAAATCCATGGTAGGTTGTTGGAAACTACTTTTAAGTTGGATTTTGCTTAAATCTAAAGATAAAAGGTTAGCTCAGTGTTCTGTTTGTGTGACAATAAGGTCATTTGGATGATAAATTTTGGTTTATAGGTTCTTATGATTTGTTTGTGCACCTTGGAGTATTTCTGGCTTGAAGAACTAGGTTGGGTTGGGTCTCTGTGTAATCTGTTGATGCAAGTGATTCTTCTCTGTCTATTGTTTCTGTTAAAAGTTTAGTAGCATTGGAACTATTATTAAATTTTAATCTATACATATTTTCATGTGAACAAACTATAGTTATTTACTGGATTCAGGCTAGACTTAGAGAAGCAGCTTCACTGGAGAAACATGTCCTTTTGAAGAAGCTTAGGGATGCCCTGGAATCTTTAAAAGGGCGCGTGGCTGGAAGAAACAAGGATGATGTAATGGAAGCTATTGCCATGGTTAGTGTTCTATGTTTTGCGGTTCTATCATTGAATTGTGATCCATCAGTGATGTGCCAGACCTATTTATGATTGTTTTGAAAGTTATATGCTAATGTTTAAAAGGATTATTATCAGGTACATTGCCAGTGGATTTTTTTCCCACAAGCTGGGTTAAAATGGTGACAAGTATCACATTTATTTACATTTTAAAATTTTAAATATACCACAAGGGACAGTTGTCATGATTCTAATATTGTCTGTTGAATTTTTTTCACCACTGGCAATGTGCCAAATAATAAAGTCCATATTTAAAATGTAACTTTTGCCTGAATAGAAATTCGCTGTTAGTTTTGGTGCATAGGAAATAATGTTCATGGTGAAATATTAGGAAGAAAATGCTGTAACTTTAAGGGTGTGATTACTGATTTGTTACGTCAGGTGTTAGGTTCAAGGATGCTATTATCATTTGTCTCAACATTGTTCCAAACATTTTCCCCTTTGTAATTTGCATTTAATGTGATATGCTATACCCATTGTAGCCTTCTATTAAAGAAGGATTTGGGTTTAGAAATAGCATGGGAAGTGTTTGTAAATTTTACAGCTATCTTCTTTAGTGTAGTTAGATATGAAGCCAACTTCTTTTATAGGAGAAAATTGTTCATCTTATTTGAATATATCAGCATTGAGAATGTGTGTTTTTCTCAACCTCTTGGTTGGGAAAAATGGATATAAAAAAATCCTTCAATGCTTGAAATTTTCTCTTCTAATCCCTGATTATATCTTTTCCCCTTTGTGTTGTTCATCTAATACTGAATCCATCTATTTGGTTTCTTAGTTAATGTTTATTGCCTGAAAACTTTCAAGCAAGGCTTTGAGTTATGGTTACTTCCCCAGGTGGAAGCTCTGGCAGTTCAACTTACCCAAAGAGAAGGAGAGTTGATTCAAGAAAAGACAGAAGTGAAGAAACTAGCAACTTTCCTGAAGCAGGTAATATAACTTATGATAAATGCTGGATGATGTGGCATCCTTTTTACTTATTTCATATTAAATTTGTTTAGGAAAGTATAATTGTAGCATCAATGTATCCAAAAATGCTTAACAATCAAATACATTATTTTGTTACATATGTATGTTGTGCTTCACGAGTGTGCTTTTGGTAAGAGAGATACTGAATTTTGATCAACATTTAGAAAATATAAATGTATTATCTCACAAAGCCAGTGATTTATTTGTCTTTCTCTTGAGCTTTCAGTATTTCATGTTAGAAGTACCCATGAAGAGAAATTTAGCTGAATAGTGAATAAGTATGACACCTTTTGGTTAGTTATTATAGTTTAGTGGAAGAAAGCCTTTTTTATGTTGGGGTACTGATATCGGTTAGAATAAGTATGACACATTTAGAATAAGTATTTCATGTTTTTGGCTGGGATGATATCAGTTAAATTATGACTCTCTCAAGTTCTCTAATTTATATCTGGAAATGGAGTGTGAGGATATCCTATTGAAATTTTGAATAAAAATAATAGTTTAGAAAATGCTGTGCTTGCTATTCATTTAAACGGTGCACCTTCTTAACTTATTATTTCATTGAATTCTTTATGAACCTCACCTTGACTTTAATATTTTCTCTCCTCATAAGTCCTAAATTTGTTTCTTTGGTTTCACCTTGTTCTGGTTGCTGTCATGAAACAGTTACTGATTGTACAATGGTGGTAGAAGGCTTAGTACTTTGCTTTTGATTACACTGGCAAGTTTTTATATTATTTTCCCAGTTTTTCCTAGTTCTTACCCCTCATCCAGGCAAGGAATGAAAAGACTTGCATTCCTAATTGTGAAATCTTTATATCTCTATCAAGTTTTCTGGGGAAGGACTGTTTTTTACTTCTTGTTTCCAGAACTATCTCTTGTTCTCGAAACTATAAGTTTTTTTTCAGTGAACAGTTTTGAGAGAACTGTTCTCAGGCACCCCATTTCCCAAAAATAATGCTATTTATTTGTTTTCATCTGTATTCACATTGTTTCAAGTTTTATTTTTCAGTTTAAGTTATTGAAATATAATTATTTTAGAAAATACTCACCTAACTTATTTGCTTTCTAGAAATGTGTTTTGAGAATTAAAGAAAGAAAAGAAAACCTTGAACCTGAACTTCCTGTATTATTTTAGAAGAAGGCTATTTGCTTCATTCTTTTCTTCTACTGCGATGCATGTAAGATGCTAATTCTTCTGTTACTGCTTTACTTTGCATACTTGTGTCTCCAAATAGGCTTCGGAAGATGCTAAGAAACTTGTCGATAATGAAAGAGCTTTTGCTCGTGCTGAAATTGAGAATGCTAGAGCAGCAGTTCAGAGAGTGGAAGAGGCCCTTCAGGAGCGAGACCAAATGTCTCGAGCATCAGGCAAACAGGTTTCTGTTAAATATTCTGTTTATTGAATTTTTAAAGTAAGCTCCACTCCAATGTTTCTATCAATTGTTAAAGATATAGAAGACATTGTGGTCGATAAAGGGGTCATTGTCCGTCATGTGGCGAGAGCAACTAATTGTGAAGCGGATGAATTTGCCAAACAAGGGATTGGTTAAATGATGGGAATAAATTGGGTTGTTGTTTGTCTATTATTGGTATATTGGGATCATTAGGGAATTATATTTGTTTGTAATTGGTTGATTAACCTATGAGGTTGTTTTGTTGTAGGGTATAAACTTATTTATGTAGGTAGTGCTGTTTTGCTCTGTGTTAAGTGGACTACCATCGTTTTTGGATGGTAGTGATATCTTATTGTACTTGGTTAATATGCAATAAAACTTCAAAGGCACTCTTTTCCTCCTTCCAATGTCCGTTGAGTCTTTGTTGCTTGACGGTTATGAAGGGGGTTTTTAACGAGGCCTACCTTTTTATAAAAAAAACATTGTTTTCTTGTGAGCTTATTGCATTCATCATAGAGGTTTCTACAATGTGTTTTTTCTAATGTGACAATATTCTCTGTTTTTGTCTTTTTGTTTGTGAACAAATATTTTCCATGGATTTCAGGACCTCGAAGAATTAATGAAGGAGGTTCAAGAGGCTAGACGGATCAAAATGCTGCACCAACCAAGCAAGGTTTATATCATATACTGAATATTTTTTTCTTAAATATTCAAAAATAAAATTATTTTAAGTCACTTTTGGGTTTCTGACATGCTGCTGGCTCAATTTTTTTAACCATGAAAATCAGTTTACTTTTTTGTGCATGATGCAAGTTATATGTGGCTGCTGTAGTAAATCACAGTCTCTTAGTCCTACAAACCCATAATCGTATACGAAGTGCAAAGATGTTAGAATTTATTTTCTCTGATGTATTTTAAATATGGAAAACAATGTTGGAGTACTTTTATCATCCATCTGGAGGTTAGGATGGCTGGTGGGGGTTGATGAGTTTTCTTGTTTAATCCCTGTTTCATAGCCCTACATATGTTTTGGCTGAGTTGGGAGTTAATGTGCTCCAAAAAATAGAATAGGGCCCAAAGTGACACTTTATCAAACTTAGTGGTGTTTTTTGTCATTATGCCTAATATTAATGGCTTAAGCCTGTTAAGCATTCTTTTGGGTTTTGTTAAGGGAAAATCCATCTCTAAAGATAAAATAAAATATATTACATGTCAAAAAACAACAAATGTAATAAGTCATTTATTACCATGTGCATGGTTTATGCTAATATCGTTTATCTTTTAAATATAATTTAAATCTAGGGCTCGTCTAGGGTAAGGTAAACTACCCTAATATTTGAGTGGTTTTATTGCTGCTGCTGTTGTCATTTAAAGATTGATTACCAAAGGCACATATTAATATGACCATGGTCCTTTTCTTGCTCTTGAAGTGAAAAAATAAAAGAAAAATGAAATTTCCCTATATTAATAGATGAGGGGCCCAACTTGAATATAGAGCCACAAGAAACCCAAGATTAATAGATGTGATATAACAGCAAATAACACTCCCTTTTATGTGTTGCTCACTAATGGCCTACACGTGGACAACCTAACTAGGGGCGGTTACATGGGGTTGTGCAGAAAAAAAACAACACACATGGACTTTAATACCATGTTAAATTAGGTGACCAATTTTCCTAAACAGCTAAGCATATAGGAAATGGTCTAACTATTATGTTTAAGCTTCAACAATGATGAATACCATTCTTTGAAAAAGAGAATGTGGCAAGTATGGTTTTCATAGATATGATTACTGAATGGAAAGATCTATTATCATCCCCAGTCAATAAATTATACGGGAAAAGGGAGACTAGACCTGTTGGTAATGAATATTGTTCTTCTAAACATGAAAATCATTATTATAATATCCACTTGGTTATTTTTTTCTATGGCATTCCTCTAGATTCAGGGTGAAGAAACGATGGAGCGGGATGCGTAGTGTTAAATGATTTAATTTGAATTTGGCATGAATATTGGAGTCTGATTTACGAGGACAGAGCAAACTCTCATGTAAACGTTGGGTATATGTTCATTAGGATTTGTGTTCAAATGTTGCATTCTTAAATTTTTTGTTTGTTTTCTCCCATAGAGCTCTCTAATTGAAAAATGGCTTGTCTTTGGCTTCAAAATGAATCAAGCTATGTATAGGCATGTTAATATTAAGGGTACTTACCCGGTAAACAAATCTTATCACGTCTATTATATTGATATATGCTGAAGCATGTACGCTTTGCAGCATGACAAATCAAATTGACACCATTTCTGCTAGATTTACCCATTTCAATTCATTTTTAGTTGAAATAATGGATGAGTTAAACCAATAACATTTTACAGGTTATGGATATGGAACATGAGCTTTGTGCATTAAGGATTCAACTTGCAGAGAAGTCTAAGCATTCTCTACTTCTTCTGAAAGAGGTTTTACCTTTTATCATGTGGATTTTGTTTATCATTTTCTTCCAGCCATTCTATTTGCATTAGTTTAATATTCTTATATTCTCCTTGGTTCTTCCAAAGTATTTTTTAAATCAGTTTATTTTCTGGTACTATGTTGAGCCACACATTTCCATTTCTCTCTCATTTTCTAGTTCTTTATCATATTGGTATTTGCTTTGTTGTAGGAACATTTTTTTTTATAGGAAATAGGCCCCGTTAAAAACCCCCTTCTTAGTTATTGTGTTGTAGGAACATTCTGAAACTGAAAATTTGGGAAGGTCAATGCTCTTTGGGATAATGCATTGATCTGTAATTCTCTGGTTTTAGCATATTGAGGCCCTCATATGTTTGGGGTTCTGATGCATATTTCACATGCATGGACAAATTTAGATATCTATTACCTCTATTCCTAAGAAATGTAAAATAAGACTGTATCAGTGAATATTATACCATCTACAGCTTAGATAAGACCCAGATTTTCGTTTTGAAACAGTCTTTTGCATTCTGTTTCAAAAGGCCATACACATGATTCTACGCTCTTGTGCCCATCCAAATGGACTTCATCCCAAGGAGAACCCCCCCACTCCCACAAAAAAAAATGAATAATAAGAAAGTAATCATATCCTAAGTTCATAAGTTTGTTTTTTTTATAGAAGTTGGAGGCCTCATTAAAAACTCCCTTCGTATTCTTCCACATACTAAGAAGTATGTTAACGAACATTGGAAGGAAGAAAAGAGTACCTCATAGTTTATTAATAAAAGTATCGAATACATATGGAAACACGAAATATTCTCAAATGGAGAAATACACCATTAAAAGGTGTAAACTAAGTTCATAAGTTTGTTATTCCTTTTCAAATACTGATTAAGTAGAACTGGTGTGGTACTTACCATTTTTTATAACTTTGTAGTAATATACTGGTATCCGGCCTGAAGGATTTTGATTTTATCTCTTTTGTTACATTTATTTTCTAGTTCTTATAGTTATAGGCATTTGTGTGGAATTGACAGGTGCATATGATTGTGTTCCATTCTTTTTTTTAATCATTGACTTCTTTAACCTTCTGCTTTTCGTAACTGATTTTGCAGCTGGCAAGAAGCAAGAGAGTTGGGGGAAATTTATCTGATCTGTATGAATTAGATGGTGCTGAAGTTTTAGGTTCATATTTGCGGATTAAACCTTGTTCTGATATTGCTCCAGAGCTCTCCAAATGTTCAATTCAGTGGTACCGTATTTCATCTGAAGGTGGCAAAAAGGAGCTTATATCAGGTAAAGATAGCCATTGATTCTTTCCTCTCTATGTTTAAGGTTACTGAACAGGTGGTGTTTGATGCATAGCAAACTTTTTCTTTTGAAGTTAGATTCATTGTTAACTGA
This sequence comes from Hibiscus syriacus, assembly GCF_006381635.1. Classification (NCBI taxonomy): domain Eukaryota; kingdom Viridiplantae; phylum Streptophyta; class Magnoliopsida; order Malvales; family Malvaceae; genus Hibiscus; species Hibiscus syriacus. Next base: position 92,723 of record NW_024062897.1, read on the forward strand.
TTTTTTTATTAGAAAAAATATGAATGTCATAACATGTATAGTATGTCATTTGCTTTATTATGCTGGTAGTCGAAATGTTGAAATCTTGTTGCCTGTCATACGAATTTTAAATACCTTATCAGAAAATAGTTGTTTTAACACATTCTATTCCTTAAAGCTATACCCCGTTATTTATTTATTTATTTTGATAGAAGTAGGAGGTCTCATTAAAAAAAACCCTTCATAGTTGTCCTTTACCACAAGGGAAAAGAGTACCTCAATTTTATTAAAAGCCCAAAGAAAGACAACGTTCCTTGTACAATACCAAAACTACAGCCCTCTAAATACAATTAGAGCACCCGGAAGTGCCCTATAATTCACCCAATCCCTTCTTTAGCTAATTTGTCAGCCTTCCAGTTAATACATCTAGGAATCAGCGTAAGGATTATCTCCCTAATCTTTACAAGGGTCTCTATTTCCCTAACAAGGTTGATAAAACAGGTAGGCACAGGGATAGACAGATTTATCCAATCCACTACAATTTTACAGTCACTTTCCACTATCAATCTACCCTTAGCTGCCCAAATAGAGGAGAAGAAGAACTCAATGCCTTTTCTAATCGCCTTCAATTCAGCCAGCAGGGGAGGACCAGGGCCGATGTGTTCTGAAAAGGAATCTAGAGTGATAGAGTCTCTTAAAATACCCCCAATACCCCAAGCCAACCAATCCTTCCTTACTGCACCATCAACATTCAGTTTGAAAAAGTCCACCGGTGGAGGGAGCCATCTCTGCAATGACCTACACTCAACCCCTTTGATCGGGAGTTTGTCTGCTAGGGAGGGGTCACCAATCAGCGAGTCCACGAAGATGGGAACTTGAGGGAACTTGGCCATAAACCACTTAGCCAATCTGAATCTAATAATAAAGAAAAGAGAAGCCCTATCTAGTTCCTGTTTATCGAAAACAATAGATTTTCTAAACTTCCAAATAGTCCAAAGTAGCACACCCGAGATGAATTTCCATATGGTTGACTTTGGCACCAGATCAGCCCAGGAAGCAAGAAGGGTTGGAAGATCGCGAGGAAGTGCCGAAGAGACCTCCCAAAACAGTAGGAACTTGTTCCAGAGTTCCCAAGCTACCATGCACGATATAAACAGGTGCTGGACAGATTCTTCAGCCAGATTGCTGAACAGACAAAGAAAGTCATCTACCAAGGGAACCACCCTTTTCATCAACTCTGTTTTCCCAGCCAGTTTTTGATGAAGTGCTTGCCACAAGAAAATTTCCACCCTTGTAGGAACAAACCCCTTCCAAACACAATTCTTCCAAATAGGATTCTCCCAGTCCAAGAGAGGAAATCATCCACTGATTCAATCAACTTTGTACTGCTCAACTTCCTCATAAGATTTACCCATTGCTCTAATTCCCATTCACATAAATTTCTTTTCGTTTGAACATTCCAAGACCAGCCTGTGGATTCATAACAGCCGAATTCAACCACTTTGTCCTTTTTATTGGTTGACAATGCGAAAATCCTAGGAAATTGAATTTTCAGAGGAGAGCCATCTATCCATCCATCATTCCAAAAGGAAATTGACTTACCATTCCCCACTTGAAACCAAGAATGATTCCTTAAGCACTCTCCAACATCTTTTTTCAGGTAGTTATTCCTTTTTCAGCTATACTCCGTTATGGTTGTTGATAAATATAATTTTGATTTATTAAGGTTGGCGGTTATGCCATGCTAAGTAGTATCATCCATGTTCAAGCATCCCGTTAGACAGTTGATCTGAAATGCAAATATTATCAAATGGTATAACATGTTATCTTATGGTACTGAAATTCGAATAGTTTGTCACATCAAAATCAGCGGAATTGGTCTCTCTATTACTGTAACCTGAGCTAAGGTTTATTATATTTCCTTGAACTTTTCCATGAACTTTCAAATATTGTGCTTATATTGTCTATTAAGCCACTGGATTTTATAATAATTACTTTAGATAGAACATGTTTTTTGCGTCATCTTTTCCCTGGCAGGCAGTATAGGTACAGCTATTTTAAATTTTACTCGTTTTTTTTTCCAATGTGAAAACAGAAGGTAGCAGTTACTACTGATTGCTAATCCTCTGCTACTTTTAATTCATTCATTTGGGAACTAGGTTTCTATTTTTTTATCTTTACAGATAAATTCAGGATTGGATCCTTTCTGCCTTGCAGAGTTTAGGATCAGGATGGTCATATAGAATTTGACTTTAAAGTTGGTCATCAGATATTTTCTATTTTCATGTGATGATTGATATTTTTTTTGATAGGAATAGTAGGCCTCATTAAAAAACCCCTTCATGATTAATGGAACTTGAAAATAGTTCCTTAATCAGCGGAAGGAGAAAAAGAGTGCCCTAGGATTTCATTAACCTCAAATAATTACAAAGTAATACAAGGTCTAATCTCCCTCAAGAGATAGAAAACCAAAAAGAAACAGCCCTTAACAGAACATAAATATCAACCAATACCAGCTTAGGATTTTTGTTTATTTACTTAGCCTTTATGTACAACACTCATATAAATGAGCCTTTTGAGAACCATCATGCATCTAAGAAAGATTTTATGACGTGCTGTTTATGAACAGCTTAGGTCTGTTTTGATGAAAGATTTACAACTTCAGCTTGAATTTTCTTCCGTTGCTTTTAATTTCATACTGTTTAGATGCTAGAGAAGAAGCATATTTGTATATTCAGATTTGGATATAGGATCTAACCCTCCTAGCGAAACTTTTAAAATAATTTAGCATATTCATCTTGGATAACATATCCGCATCTGATGCTCACGCCCGAGTACAAATATTTACCATAACAAAATAATTTTGATAAGCTACACGAAAAACATTTACAAATAAGCATTATTGAGATGACATGCTAATACTGACTCTTATGGGCAATAGAACAATCGTTTTCCTTTTCGGATCTGATGTATTTGTCTACTTGCTTTATCCAGGTGCCAGCAAATCAGTTTATGCTCCAGAGCCATTTGATGTTGGTCGAATCTTGCAGGTTGAGATTGTTTATGATGGCGAGCTAATCATATTAACAACTACTGGTGCTATTGATCCAGGTTTGCTGAGCATTTTTTGTTGTTGAAAATTTTACCTCATTTTTTATCGAGATTTGTAACTTGCTCTTTGTTATTGAAAGCAGCTCCTGGTTTGGGGAACTATGTGGAAGCACTTGTGCGGAAACATGATGTTGAATTCACTGTATGTTGTCCTGCTTAACAGCAGTATCCTTTACATGGCTATAAGAGTAGTGTTAGCCTTTATTTGTTTTGGGTACTTCAAATAGGATTTGATTGTTGTATCTTTCTGTGTTAGCCTTTATTTGTTTTGGGTACTTCAAATAGGATTTGATTGTTGTATCTTTCTATTGATTTATACATTTTTTTAGTTAAAGTTTTACTTTAAGCGAACTTTTTCTAGTTCTCCAGAGCAGAATGAGTTTCCACCTTAAACTTGACTTTTAAGATGCATTGCAATTGCTATCTTTCTAACAGTGGTTACTTGGGGGAAATTACCTCTTTATTTCTCCTTTTTATATTGCATTGTTCTGTGAATAATCTCTCCTGTGCTGCAGCTCATTGGAGCATTGAAGAACTAAACTTATTTTATCCTAGTGAGAATTTTAAAATTTAAACAATCCTTCAAGATCTTAAACCCTTAAAATTGTAGAAAAATAGTGTTGAATTTAGAGTTCCTACACCAAGCAAAACTTCCTGTCCAACTTCAATCTCGGATGCAAGTGCTGGTTGCTTGGTTACCAATAAACCCTTATTTGCTTGCTGACACTACTAAGCATTGACCATGGACTCCACAATCCTACTAGCTCTAGTTATATCAGTATCTCTCTGAATCTGGTTTTGGGTCACGGAATGATATGGCAAAAAGGATTTAAAGCTTTTAAAATCATTAATTGATTTAATTTCGTCTCAGCAGTTTTTCAATTGTTGGTGCAGTCTGATACATGAGAATATGTTACACGTATTTGCTAAAAATTGTTTTTGCTTCAAATATATGTGCATTTTATTGTATCTTTTGTATAATTTTAACCCCTTATTCCTTTTTTGGCTTCTAATGTTATATCATTACACTTTTTTGTATTTTATAGGTAGTTGTTACCCAAATGAATGGTGCAGATCATCCATCAGAATCTATTCATGCACTACATGTGGGGAAGATGAGGATGAAGTTATGTAAAGGCAATGCAATACTCTCTAAAGAATATTATTCCAGCTCAATGCAGGTATTAAATCTAGTAAATTTTCTCAGCAATAAAAGATTTTTTGTGTTCTCTCAAACAGTAAAGGGACGAAAAGAGAGAAATTTTGTGGTTTGGGGACGATTCTACATATATCCTTCACATTGTTCCTTGATTTGGAGTATTATTTTTTAGGAGAAATAGTACATATTAGGCACTGACAAGAGAAAGAGTAAAATGGAACCTATATTGCTTAGACACGGGTGAGTATAAGATATGAATTTACATGTGCCACTGGTATGTGCAAGTGTTTCAGACATGGGTTTCAGCACAGGTTCTTCAAGGAAAATGAAGAATTAGAGTAACATAGCCAAAACCTTGGTACAAATAAATTAACAAACTGATACAAAACATGATATTTCTGATATTCACACACACACACACACATATACCGTGTGTGGACCATGTTCAGTTCATAACCCCCTGTGCTTATATATGCTTTAGCTGTGTGGAGTTAGAGGCGGCGGAAATGCAGCAGCGCAAGCATTGTTTTGGCAAGCAAAGAAAGAGTTTTCAGTTGTATTGGCATTTGAATCGGAGAGAGAGAGAAATGCTGCCATTATGCTTGCTAGGAGATTTGCTTTTGACTGCAATGTAAGTTTTTAGTGGTTCTCCAAAATTCCGCTTCGTAGTTGTAGAAGAAAGAAATAATTTATTAATTCATTTATATATTTAAATTTTTGAAATGCCAGATCATGCTCGCTGGTCCTGTTGATAGAGCTTCTTTAGGAACCTAAATTGACTTTCTTAGGGTTCGGTTCTGCTAATTAGTTGTAATTATGCCGGGGTGTTTTTTCCCTCCATTATGCATCATTAAGTTTGTAATAGTAGGTCATCACAACATTGTGTTTTCCCTGTATTTGGTTTCAACCCATTCATTTTTTTCCTATGTTTGCCTTTGCCTTTAGCATTGTCTTCTCCCAACTCTAGGCATTGCTTTGTTGTTGTTTGATTATTATTGCATTAATGTAAAATATTCATACTTACGTTTGGAGGATTTCTTTGTGAAGCTGTTTCAATTTGTTGAATGGTTTAATGCAAAAGGATTGATCATGTGTGAATGATGGATGGTTATGTTTTCATTTTTTTTGGGTACAATTGCACTATATCGAGGGAGATTGACAACACTAAGATTTGAACCTTATCCGAGCATCGAGTGAAAATGCCAATCAAACTGTCAGAAGAAGTCGTAAATGTGGTAGTTAATCTCATCAGTTTTTTCCATGTCGATGAAGTGCCCGACTCCTTCCATTACCACTACTTCCTGCAACAATGACACATCCTTCTTGAACCCGCCAATGTGGATGTAATCTTTAATGCCAGGCATATGATAAACCAGGTGCATATCGTTTTACCTCACAACCACAGCCCATGGTTCCAACAGTTTCCAATTTCTGTCATCATAATTAAACACAAACACACTTAAATCACGGCATGTATATCGATTATTATCTGATACAATCGAGGTTTTGACAACAGTTGATTCTACCACTCAAGACGCTTTTGATGTCAAACATGGATTATTATCTTGGCCTTTTTTCTGCTACGTGCATGTTCATGCCATTCACCTGAACTATTCTATGCTCAACCCCTTCCATCTTTCACAATTGGAACTTCTTTGGCTGGTTTTGTTGGCTGTTGTCAATTACATACGGCTCTCATTTTGCTTGTTTTTCAGTGGGTTTTCTCTAGATTTGTATTATTATATATTCCTGTCATCTGTCCAACATCCAGTCCAATCAATAGAGAAAGGTTCACCCACAAAATTTAAAAATCAGTAAATAATAGATAAAATATAGTCAATGGTATGTCACAGACAAAATCCAAAGCAGCATCACAAGAATCTCCGAGTAAAATGCTCTAAACCAAATCTAACCGAGCATTTGAACCTGAGTTTCATGATCTACCATGTTCTATTGAGGACATCAAGATTCAACACCACATCAAAAATGTTTCAAAGAATCTCTAGTGTTGCCATCATTTTCAGGTAGCGCATGGCAGTTCTTTCAAGACCACAGAAATTTCGGTGTCGTGGACGACCAGAAGCAGCATCACGGTCGCAATTTTCTGCATTCACTGCCTCAAAAGAAACACACGTACATAGAACCAGTGTGAATGAAATGTCGGTAGTTAAACATTGCCACGGTCTGTATCGATCTCCACATTGGTTGTTGCAGATTCATCACCTGAGAATCTACTGTTTAAATGGTTGGGAGAAGCATGAGGTCCCAAATCCTGCTCACATCCACTCTCTGGCGTCGTCAGATCATTGATTGATCGGCAAGGAAGTGACTGCAAGAAGTTGAAGTATGCATACTTGATATCAAATTGCATATCATACCCTGCAAATAAAAACGCGCACTTCAACTTCTGAAAAATCATAACAAATAAGGAAGCTAAGAAATCACTTAATCCTTACAGTAATTTACAGCGATTGTGCATCCGTCTTCTCCTGGACTCTGACTAACATGATGAAACCACATACTCGGCCTACACCACACCGACAAAACATTATGAAAATCACAATTCAATTCTTAATAACCATACACATTATCAGTTCAATTTGGGTAAACATACAGTCTTAAAGTTAGAATGTACTAGTAATATAGTCAGCAGAAATGTAAAGCATATCAAGGCAATTATCATCGTAAACAATGAAACCCGGATTCGGAAATTTGGAAACGAAGTATAATGCACAAATGCATATGGATAATTAGATGGGAATGAAACAAAAAGCTTATCGTTTCATTTATTAGCATACTGATCACTCCAATTGATCTAAACTTAACACATATGTGTTCTTAAAAAATATTCTAAAATGATCAGTGTTAAAGGATCATGAGTGGAGAAGGAAGACTCACAAGTAAAGAATTTCTCCAGCTTTGACAGTAACCTCAAATGGCTTAGGCCCGTTAAAATACAATGGGAATTTCAAGTTTTCCTGCTTCAGATTCCCCGTTGCAGGGCAAGGATCCACACTAGACCATGGGACATATCTCTCCGGTTCTTCGAGTTCTAAACGAAACTCTCCCTTCTCCTGTAAATCAAATACAACATTCATAAATCGAAAATGGATTTCCAATTTCTGGTTCAAGCACCCAATTTCAAGTAAAAACCTGGGAATACGAGTATCGAGCTGCTGGGTATTCCTTAATATACATACGGTGAAAATCGGTCGGTGGGAGGAGCAAAAAATGCTTTTCGCCGGAGACGACAGCGTAGAGATTCTCGTAATGGTCTTTATGGAAAGAAGTCTGCGAGCGATGGTTTCCGATCCAGAGATTGACGGCTTCTGGAAGGCAGCCTAAGGCCTCGGAAGCCCACGGAATGTGGCCATCGCAGTCGGACTCCAGCTCACCGTACTCGGTCCTGAAGCAGTCGTTTTGCTGCTGTAAATATGCTACTAAATGGCTTGGGGGTCGGCGAATGAGGTCGAGGGCTTGAGGGAAAGGGGTTGGTTGGACGTGGGCGGAGACGAAACAGAGGGAAGGGAGCGATGGGTGGGGGACGAGGGCGTCGGCGTGGCCGTCGGGAGTGAGGTGGAGGAATACGATGGAGGAGGAAAGGGCGGCGGGGAGGTAAGAAGAATTGGGCCAAAGGGAAAGGGCTGGCCAGTGAGAGATGGCATTGGAGATTATGCAGGGCTTATTCTGAGAAACGAAGTCTCTGAGGAATTGTAGCGGTGTTGGCGGCGAGTGAAGGCGGTCCACGGTGGTTCCCAGGCTAAGCTCCCTCACTTCCTCCCATAGGTATTCTACTTTCCCCTCCATTTTAGAAAAGAGCCCTACTTTGTTGGATTTGGGCTGTTTTACTTGGAAAGAGTTCCAATTTATAGTACTTTTCGTTTTCTGGGAAAATTCGTTTTTTTTTCTTCTGGGAATTTTCAATGAAATGCAAAATGCTGGAAAATACAAACAACACTTTCTGATGAAAATAAATTAGACCCAATGTTTACATTAGATATGAGAGAAGAATCAAAAATCACACTTGAGTCAAATCCTACTTCAAAAGATCATAAAAGAATCATGATCGAATCAATCCTACTTCAAAAGGATCATAAAACAAACATCCCTTTGAAAATTAATCAAATATAACAGCCACTAGCCATAAAAGTCCTAGTAAATCACTCTCCATGATGGATTGGCATCGGCAGAAGGCTTCTTGCTGGTGTAAGAAGCGCCACGGCATTGCGATCCGGACTTGAGAATTTCCGATACAATGCCTTGAGTTTACTTTCCGCAGCTGTCAAGTGGAACTTAACCAAGAGTTTTGCACAGTCCCTGTTGCAACCACGCACTTTATAGCAGAAGATGGTTTTCAAATACATTGATTAAAAAGGAACAGGGGAGGGAGAAACTACATTAGCTGGTTTTCCGAGTAGCCTGTGTGGTGCATCAGAGTTTCACTCCACGGAGGGATTTTCCCAAGAGTGCATCTCGCAGCATACACCGCGGCAGCAGCTAACATTGACGGACAATACATAACTGCTGTTGGGTATTGCATCAGACCAAGCTCAGCAAGGTAAAATGCCAAATTCTCAATCTGCATTCGTTTTTCCGAAAACAAACAAGTTATAATCCAAGGCTTTGAAGAATCAAATTCCGAAAGGATACTGAGGTTTTCAAAAAATTATTACCTTATCATCAGATGGAATAGAGGCTTTGATGAACCGGACGAGGAACACATACGGTGTAGGAACCGTTAGGTACCATTCTAACTTATTCAAAATTGTTTTCTCCATGACCAATACCTGCTCCCTAGCATAAGCATTGTCTGATATGAAAACAAAGTCATTGACCTGAAATGTTATAGAGACAATATCAGTAAAAAGAGCAAAGGCTCACAATTATACAACTGCACACAGAAAAGTACCTCTGGTGCCCAAATCTCTTCATACTTGCATGCTATGAGCATTGCACTAATGCCTACCAATTGCAGTTCCTTTCTTTGTACAACCTTCATTGAAAGAAATCGATCAACAATATTCATGGTAAGATACATTGTTTCTGGCATAAGCTCAAATTTGCGATGGACTTCGATCAACCAGTCGACAAGGATTGATCTCATCTTGGCATTGATATCTGGCTGCAAATCCATATAGTCACGTACTCGGCCTTCATCCTGCATTAAATTACTTTTGATATTAAGTTTCATATAAAGTTAAAAAAAAATCAATATTAAAAGAGTGAAAGAATATTACTTCCGTCAGCTTGTAGAACTTGTAGATATCATCAACATACTCAGTGACAGCCAACTCATTTCCAGCATCTGCTCCATCAATGTCCTCAATAGAAACATTAAGCCTATTGATAAGCCCACAAACAGCCTGAATTCAACCCACAAACAGTAAACAACACAACAATCACAAAAAAAAATGCAACAAATTCTCCACGTGATCTGCATATACACTTGGGACTCATTACCTTGCTTCGAGCAGAGAGGATTGAAGTGAGGGTTTTGACTTGCTTCCTTGAAGATCCTTGTATTTTGCTAACATGTTTGCTTCTCTCACTTTTTTCATCAGAGCTTATAACTATCACATCCTCGGGTTTCGGTTTCTCGGCCTTGTCAGCTGCCTTCCTTTGGGCTCCTTTCACTGCTTGTGCAACAGCAATTCCTTCAGTGATTGATTTCTACAAGCAAAACCAAGAGCAATTAGTGATTTGGTGATATTTGCACGTAAATGTATCTGCAACTATAGGTGAGAAGAAATGAGAAGGAACATATTTTGTGCTTAATGGAAATACCTTTCCTTGTGGCGCTCGTTCATCCACAAAATTGCCAATGTCTTGAAGAACTCTTCGGTTCCTTCCATCTGCTCTTGCATTTTTCTGCTTCACTTCTTCTGATAACAAAGAATGTATAAAAAATGTCAGATTTTCAAGAATAAGTAACATATCAAAATGAAGAACAATGAATAAGTTTCACAATAAAACTTATATCTGACTTTATGTCTGTACAAGTATTCTTTATCTGAAACACACATTTCATCAAACACCTTCTTTCTCAAATTCCCCAGATATATCTTCCCCTTAAATTTTCCAGGAACTGGTCAAACAATTCTACATTTAAAGGAAATTAGAGATACCCAGAAACCAAAAGAAATATCATCAAAATCAAACCGAACAGAACTGTCTAATGAACAAACCAAAAGCTTATCAAAGATCAGTGCAAAACTCTCCAAATTCAAAAGAAAAAGACAAAAAGAATCAAGAACCAAGTTTTAAAAAACAACCATTGGTTTCACGCTGAGGAACAACCGCTGTAGAAGCCATCTCCTGTCCTTCTTCTACTTCTTTTTCTACGACCTGGCTTAAAACTCCGCCGAGGCTGGCAAAAAAAGACGAAAGGAACACCCGAAGACGGCTTCCTCGCGTCTCCTCCTCTTCTGGGTCTCTTCTAGTCGCCACCCTACTACAACTCTTTTCGCCACTGCCAAACGAACAAACAAACAAATGAAACAACCTTCTTTGAGTTGATCTTTGCTGTTGTCCCTTGGCTGTTTTCCAGTTTTTGAATTGATCTTTTTCTTTTGGTATTACGTATGAGTTGTCAATTGACTCTGGTTTGTAATTTTATTAAACCAGCAGCCCAGTTACCTTTTTAAGCAAGTGTTTCGGAAGGGACGCGTCTCTCTAACGGTATAAAATTTTGAAATCCAATTTCTGGCCGTTTGATTGAACGAGAATCTAACGGCTACTAAGCGCCTTATTTTGGATATTTTGTAGCCGTTGAAGTGCACGTGGCATGGTTATGTGGGTTAAAAAGTTGAGTTGGGCTCACATTATTGATTTTTGAAAGGAAAAAAAAGAATAAGAATATTGATACTTTTAATTTTATAACTTTGAACTTTAGTTTTACATTCGATTATATCACTCCATCAATAAGTCAGTAATGGGATGTTGACATGCTCTATCACACCAAAACGTCGACCTTTTGATGTGATTATTTTGATACCTAAAACGACATCACTTTAGATAATGAACTTTAAGGATATATCAATTTACCACTTAATTTCTAAACAATTTTTCACAAAACCGATAAAACTAAACAAAAAATCTATAATTTTTTAGACATTTACAGGATTTCTTAGATTTACGGGATTTAAGGTGTTTGTTCAAAATCTTAATGGTGAGAAGCATTATTTTAAGAATATGAACAACATATGTCAAAACTAGTTTCATCGAACGATCATTGAAAGAGATTATAGTTTTAATACATCGAACTTTTAAATGAATTTTCATTTATTTTGAGTGGATTTCGTGAAAAAACAATCTTGGGAGAAGAAAAATGAGTGAAATACGAACGTTTTGGTGCCAATCTTACTTTGAAAGACGACTGGTGACAAGCAGTGGTCGAAAAGTACAATGCGTAAAAGGTTAACTATTTATAAGTATGGTGGCAAAATCGATACACCCCTAAATTATTGTTTAAAACAATATCATTTTGGACATTAATAGTCTTCACCAAAACAATGTCACTTTGGTGTGATAAACTATGTTAGTAACCGTTAGCTACGTCATCATCATGTTACTAACTTAATGACATAATGACATAATTAAATATAAAACTAAAGTTCAATATTAAAATTGATAAAAAAAATTAACAGTTTAATGATATAAACAAGTAAACAAATAAAATCTAGTGATATAAGATATTTTTGGTCACTGAGGTTATTTTCTCTTTTATAAATCTCTAAACAATATAAACAAACTTTTTACTCTACAATAGTAATTGTTGTTGAATAAATTTATATAAATAAATTTTAAATATAAATATATTTAAAAATTATTTTTACCTATAATATATGAGTGTGTTAAAATTTAATATTTTTGAGATAATATCAAGGATGTTTATTTTTTTATTAAGCTAAGGTGATTACAAAGTAATATATGTTCTCAATACTCTCAACCATTTGACAATGGACATCAAACATTTTTTACAGTCGCTGGTGCTCAAACCCATGACCTCTAGAAACAACAACAATTCTTTTAACTATTGAGATAAGTTGGTTCGTGCAATATTTATATTATTTTTTATTATCATATTTTAAGTTTTTTTTTCTAATTTTATATTATACTTATTTGAATATCAAATTATACGTTTTATTTAGTAAGTTTGGTTTGATTCCTGTTAGACCTATATAAAAATTATATTATTTTAAATTGACCTAACTGAATTATTTGTTATTAATAAAATTATTATTTGAATTTAATTATAAAAATATAAATAATAAAATTGATTTTTCAAATAAATTTTGCTTTTCTTATTTTGCAGTCTGCCTTTTCTAATCCACTTGGTATTTCATTACTTATTTCCATCTGAAACATTTGAGGTCACTGGTGAGGCAGATCATCTGTTAAGTGATACCTCCTCAGATGGTGATAATATGATAGGCCCTTCACCAAAGCTCGGAACTAAAACTACTGTAAGCCAGCATCACCTGCAAAAACTAAGGCCTTATCTTTCTATGATTTTAGATAGGACCACACTGCATGCTTACAGAAATGGGTGCCCATGTCAAGGTATGGTGATTTCTCTAACTATAATAGGCAAGTAAGATCAAGCAAAATGTGAACTTGATGTTTTCAGTAAAGCTTTCCCCAATTGATTTACGAGTTTATAAATAAAAGTAAAGTTTCAACCTCAGATTTTTATTCAATTTGTAATTTGTAGATGCTCGTTTTTGTCCGGGGTTAAGTCGAATTAGACCGGAAGTAATGGTGGGCTTAAAGAAGAACGCAATGGTTATGGGAAGTTAAGAAAAATTGTAAAAGGGGTTTTAATTGATAATTAACCATCAGAAAAGGGGGGGGGGATTACAGAGAGAACATAATAGATTACACAGAAAAAAGAAAGAGGAATCGGAGACCATTGTGATAAAAAGCACAAAAAAATTGTTTTCCCATTCGTTTTTTTTACACAACGAAGCATTCAAAACAAAGGCTGTGTAACAGGACTTCCCCATCTTCTTCGAAAGCAATAGAGATTCTTTTGAGGTATTTCTCGTACCTTCTTGATTCCTAGTGTGTTGACAGTGTGTATGTGTTTATTTCGAAACAAATGAGAAATGAAAAAATAGAGTACGTTATTTACCTTTAAATCAAATTTTTGTCATGGAGAATAGACAGCTTCGTCAGTTTCATCGGTCCGAGAAGGTAACTGTAGATTTTTAGGAGTTTGGAGTTAGTACCAGGTCGTGCATGTGTTTTGGAGTCCTGATTTTAGACATAGATCAAAGGGGTCGATTTTTTAGAGTGAATAGCCAGAGAGTGAATCGAAAAACTACAAAGGAATTTTTTTTAAAAATCCATTAAAAATATTATGGGGCAACCATTTGAATAAAAAAGGTAATCACGATGCATAACAAAGATCTGTATTTTATTAAGCAAGGAAAAATCCATTCTTTAAAGCTTACATCTTCATTTTTTATAACGCATGTGTGTAGCAGAGGTGGCCATGGATTTTCGCCCCTGGTTTCATTGAAAAGAAAAGCGTGAGGAAGAGAGTAGATGGGGAGAGAGTAGAGGGTGAGAGGAGTATGATATACGACTATTAGGTTTAGTTTATTATATATATATACTAGTAATTTCGGGTTAATTATTTCTTGGTCACTATATACAGAGATAAACCTAGGTTAGTCTTATTATATTTATCGTTTTTGCACTTCAGTCATTTGTAAAGTCTGTTTTTTGAATTAACCTTTTATGTTTGTCCTAATTTAGTCATTTTTCAGTTTTTAGTTTTAGTTATAATTTTGTTAGATTATTTGGGTGTAGATCCCTCATTTATGTGCATGTTTCATTTAGATCCATATTTTAATTTTTAATTAGTATGTTTAATTTTATGTGTATTTAAATTTAGTCCTTATTTTAACATGTATATATACACTTTTTTTAAATTTATAGTTTAGCATGTTATGATTTTGTTTTTATATTTAGGTCACATTTGTACATTATATGTTAATATGCATGGTTTATAATTTTTAATTTTAAAATGTATGTATATAATTTTTGTATGTCATGTTGTATGATATTTTTTAATTTTGTTTAATTAATTTTGGCATGACATCCACTTTTTGCATAATTTTCATGATAGCCTCATTTGCATAACTCGACATATTACATAATTAGATTAAGGGTAATATGCTTTTAATTTAAAATTATTTTAAGTGGACTGTCATAACTGATTTGAGGTTCGCTTTTAATGATTTCAAAATAAAAGTGTATCCCATTAGTGACACCTAAAAATTGATCTATCACTTTAAAATTTGGGAATGGAAGAAAAAGAAATGTTCAGGTATTTAAATTTATCGAGAAAAGGTTGTTATAACTTTTAAGATCTGGTATCGATATTTGTAAATAATCGAACATTCTTTATCTTTCTAAAACGACTCGGTAATTTTAATTTAATTTATTTAAGTGTGTTTGAATGTTTTTAAATTTACATCTTTGTTTTACAGGATCAAAAGCCAAATTAAGTTCAAATTTGTAAAGTTCATTGCAAAGACGTTAATTAATCGACTAGGTACCGATTTAGGGCGTTGTGGGGGTGCTAATCCTTCCACACACGTAACCGACTCCCGAACTCATTTTTTGGTAACGCAGACATCAATTTGTTGTTTTAATTAAAATTAATTTTTATTTAAAATGATAGCATTTTTGGGTGCCCAATCACACCCTAATCAAATATTGGTGGCGACTCTTTGATCGTATTTTTCGATCGTAAAGGAAATTCAAAATTTTTCAAAACGAGAGTTCTTTTAAATCGCATTTGTTTTTAAATTAAAAATCAATTGAAATAGATAAATTAAAAATTGATGTGATTTTTAAAATCTCACTTTTTTCCCTTTTAAGAAAAAAATCGTTTCAAACATAATTCAAAATCTCTTTTCCCACGCTTATGCAGATCGTCAATTCAGTTGTGTAATGATTCATGCTTCAACAGGCGATGGCTGTATAATTCAAGGTTCCGTCAATTCAATTTGGATGTTCATATTCTACCAGTACTAAACATGGAAAGCCTTGGATCATATCCCCTATTAAATGCTCTGTTTCTGTACCTTGAAAGTTTCTGCTGCATTGTTTTCTTGTTATCCATGAATCTTGTTGGATATCCATGTTACTTGGATTAAGGTATCCAACATAAACTTGCCTGCGCCTGGGCATTATACCTTAATTTCATTTCGTTTTTTCATTTGATATGTGCTTTACTTGTGAGAAACACTGAATGTTCTTTCAATATTTGAGCATAAATTCAATCATACCAGCCAACAAGAAAAATTGGTGTTTTCTAGAGAGACAAGATTACGCGTGTTTATTGTATATATTAAACTATGTAGGAGTACAAGACTTGCATAAACTTCAACGTACCTATACATAATACAAGGGTTGTAGAATTTGGAATGCACCTTTTGCCCTTGACAACACTTGTTATTCTTATATCATATGTTTATTTTCCCATAATCAGCAAACATATTTGCAAGGGAGGGGGATTTAATCATACCCTGGCAAAGTCCATTGTTTTCTTTCCATCATGCTTCTTGCTGAAAAAGTATTTGAAGTAATCAGAGAAGGCAACTTCCTTGTACAATGGTTGCTCCCCACTTTCTAGCACTTCTGGCAGAGGACCAAAAGTGGCATCCGCTCCTGGATTCACGAAAATCGGCTCTGAAACCCTATCCTTACTTCCATTGGCAACCACCCGATGTTCGATGCTCTTGTACCTGTCGTTGCTCATTATCTGTAGAATGTCTCCCATGTTGATTACGAGAGCCCCTTTGACCGGCGGAACATGAATCCAGCTATCTTCATCGGTTGCTCGAACATAAAGGCCGCCATTTTCATCTTGTAGGAGAATAGTGATCGTCGATATATCGGAGTGAGGGCGTACTCCTGCTGTGAGGTCTGGGTTCGGACAACGCGGATAGTACATTAAGTTTAGTATAGGTGAAGCCATTAAGGTATATTCTTTAGCTTTGTCAATCTCTTTCACCTTGAGCCCCTTCAAAAGGACCTCCAGCAGCTTCCTTATCACAGGCTTCGCACTCTCCAAATATTTCACCACTTCATCCCTGTAAATAAGCATAGATAATTACCCCCCACAAGAAAAACAACAGATCCATAACCATTACAGAAGCTTAAATGAAACATTTGTAGATGCTTAATACAAAAGCAAAGGGTCGAACATTTATATCACCTGCAAACAGGGGGCCATAAGGGAAATGATTCCAGATCCCGAGGACTACAACGAAAGCTTAGATAATCTTTCCACTCAAAAACGGTCTCTGCTTGCGGAACAAAGCTTGTCTTCAAAGCCACTGTATCAGTCGGCGAATTCCCAGCCCAGTACTTGCCCCTCTCTTCATTAGGTAACCCAAAGAACCTATGAGCGGCTTCCTTGACGGCGTCGAGAACTTCCAAGGGAACTCCATGGTTAATTATCTGAAAGAACCCCCACTTTCCGGCAGCTTCGCAGATCGATTCGGTTACCCTTGGGTCGTCCCAATCGGAAACATCGATCACCGGAATGGAGTCGTTAGTCGAGATCTTGTTCGGTCCCAATCTTTCCTCGACCGGGAGAATATAAAGCTCGGGAACGGATTCAACGCCTGTACTGACTAAACCCTTTATTCCATTTCGTTTGTTTACAACGAAATCGATGATCTGTTCTGTGTTTGGATCCCTTGGAGGCATTGCTGGAGATGTGGGAGTCGCAGTTTGGATAAGAATAGACTATCTATTTAAATAGACAGGTTGAAATGGATTTATCTGGTTGAATATGTTGACTTTTGTAATTAAATCTCTATTTAAATATTTAAGTTTTAAATTAACATCTATTTAAGTTTAATTTTTAAAATAATATTTGTTTACACATAAGTTAAAACCTTGTTCAATTTATTATTAAAATAAAAAAATATTTATATCAATTTAAAATTAAATAATTTTATATAAAACATTGTTTAAACACTTAATCTTATAAATTATAGATTAAACTTTATTAAAAATATTTTGATGATATTATTTAAATTCACTATTAGTTTCTAATAGTAAACGTAATTTATAATATTTCAAATTCAAAAAATTGTAAAAAGTTAATATGTTAATTATTAGTATATTAACAAAAATAATATTTATTAATTATTATAATATTTTAAAATAATATTATTGAATTTTTAATAATGATTAATATTATTTCATGGATTTAAAATTGCCCTGTAAATAGCCATAACCATTACAAAAGCTTAGTCTTTTATGTATTGAAATTTCTTTTAGTTATTTCAGCAAATCGGTTGAAATAATTAAGTTAATTTGATTATTCTGCAAAGTATCTTATTCTAATTTCTAGATTATTTTTGGACAAAACAATTATCAATTTTGCTTAGTCTTGAAAGTGCTAGAAAAATGGATGGCAGCTAGTAAACTAAACTGCTTTAAAAATTGTCAAAACGTATAGGCTTAAGTCATGGTATGGATGGCACCTAGCAAAGCAAAATGAATTACTTTTGACAACTTCAGAGGCTGCAAAAATATCACACATGGGATGCTTAATTTTTCTTGCTATTTCAAGACCAAATGAAATGTTTTTAGGGTTGCCTATAGGTGTATTAAAAAATATCCGATCCGTTGACCCGTCAATTCGGTTGAAAATTATCGAATATTTATATTGAAAATATTCGAATTTCTAGGTCAAGTACCCGGCCCATTATTTATCCCAAGTTTTCGGGTCGAGCCCAGCTCACAAAATACTACTTAACCAGGTACCAGCCGACCCGATACCCTATACCTTTTTAATTTAGTTTTTTTTGATATATTTTAATATATTTCTTTAGTTGCATTTATACTTTTAATATTTAAGTTTTATATTTGGATTATGTAATTTGAATTTTTAAACTTTATTTCTAAATTATGTAATTCAGATTTTTAAGTGTTTAAATTTGTACGTATTTTAATTTTAAAAAAAATCAGTGCATAATTTTTTAATTTGAAAAACAAGAAAACTAGGTACCCTATTACTCGAATCAACGAGTATCCTGATTATGCGGGTACTCGACTTGTAGGTACCTTAATGTTACGGTCCGATTTTTTGGTACCCAGACAATCTGGATACTTAATACTTTGGGTACCCAAAAATGTGGTTACTCAGTTTTGAACCCCCTAATTACTTATGTAGTCTATAAATATTTGTATTTGTTGAACATTATGGGTGTTTGGATGGGGAATGTGGGATTCCCATGAGAATGAAATCCACATTTTCACGTTTGGTTAGCCCGGGAATTCTATTCCGGTAATATAAGATTACTAATAGTGGATTTTTTGGGGTATATTATCTGAAATGTCATTACCTTCCTTTCCTTAGGTATTATTGAATTACCGGTGTTTTGGATTAAAATGCCCTTAAATTTTTTATTTTTTTTCAAAAATATCATTCTTCTGTCATTGAATAATAAAAATTTTACGAATGTTAAATTACAAATTTATCCTTAAATTATTTTAAATTTACAAAAAAAAATCTATAATTAAAATTTTATATGAAGTTCAGGGGTTAAAAATAAAATTTTACCCTTTCATTAAACATTTTTTATTTTTTTAATTTTGTAAAAAAATATATAAATATTATGAATTTAAATTTTTAAAGAAAATATATAAATATTTTCCAACTTGTAATATTATACAAATATATAATAAGTACAATTTGGTCAAATATACATTCCAATAATCTTTTATTTCTTTAACCAAACACGGTAATCTTACATTCCTACTAAGCCAACCAAACACAAAATACAACATTCACAGTAATCCTATTCCCTGATAATCTTACATTCCCACTGGTAATCTTACATTCCGTGAACCAAACGCACTCTTTGGGGCAAACTTGTATAATTTTTTTCTCATCGGGTAAGATTCTCTTTGAATGTTTCTAGAACTTCGATGGAGTCACCCCATTTGTGTATTTTTTACAAGACTAGAAATGATACGTATAGGATGTACTAATGAGGTTGGTGAAAACATGTAACACTTTTCAAAATTTTAAATTATTATATATTTTAAATATTTTTATGTATTTTTATTGAAAATTTATTTTCGTTCTTCTGGACTTTTATAAGTTCTTATCTTTTTAAAATTTAAAAATTCGTCATTAACATAAAAAATTTTATTCGTCTCTGGTATATATAGATTAAACCCGATGTTGGTTCATGTTTTTTTTATTTGTGTATTTTAAATTTAAAACGACAGTTAAGAGTCTAACGATATATATATATATATATATCCACTGTAATAATTAAAAATTTTGTGATATTCTGAAGATTGATAACAAACTCCTCTGATGAACTTTTTCTCTTTTTTTGGTAAATAATGAAATTAAACTATTTAAACAGTAGTATTGTGTTGAATATATTTTAATATTTCGATATAACAAATTAAGTTAAATGAATTTTAAGATTTTCCAAAAATATTTTCTAAGTATATTCAATATAATTATTCGAATATCAAAATAGTATTCTAAATCTTTCAAATGTCATTTTTAATCCTTACTAAAGTGTAAAATTAAGTTTTAATCTTAAAATAATTTCAAAACAATTTTATAAAATATTTCGAACCATTTCAAAGCCAAAATTTTCATATTGCTCAGAGGGAACCGATTCCCCCTGAATGGTTTGGCTCCGAGAATTCCAGTATGCTCGGAGGGAACCGATTCTCCCCAGGGGGTACTGATTCCCCCCATTGTTCAACGGTCGAAATATTTGAATTTTACACTTAGGGAATCGATTCCCCATTAGAGGTACTGATTCCCCCCACGCTCCAAGAAATATTAATTGTTTTCACACTTAAACGGCTCCAAAAACTTCATTAATGATCCCCAACATTCAGAAGTGATTCAAAGTGTATTTAAGCAAGCTTAGAAGCTATTGATCAATAACAAGAAACATCAAGCAACTAGAATCAAGAGAGAATCAAAGAGAAAGCATCAAACCTCAAGTTTGAGCATTTCAAGCCTATTTTTCATTCAATATTCATTTTGCTTTCAAGAATACTTATTGTGCTCAATTGTATTCATTCTTGAGTGTTCTTTTCTTTGTTCTAGAATTGTGCAAACAATCTACATTGTGATGATTTCCTTGTATGTTTGCAAATTTGTATTGTTCTCTTTGGGAGAGAGTGTTCTCAAGAATTTGGGGTATAATTCTTGAGGGTTTGTAAGGTTACTCTTTGTCCTCAAAAGAAAGACAAATTAGTGAATTTGTAGAAAATCCTTAGTGTGAATAACTAAGGTAGTGGACGTAGACTTTGGTTGTGAAAGTCGAACCACTCTAAATCGCTGTGCAAATTTCTTTCAATTTTCTGCAAAAGCTTCCATCAAAATTTTAATTTCCAATTCACCCCCTCTTGGCCATATTCGTCAATCGATTAACTCATCAATTGGTATCAGAGCCTAACTCATTTGAAGGTTTAATCGCCTCTTGAGTCGATTCAGGAAGAGTTACATCGATAATCAAAGTCATCAATGGTCTCTACTTCAAACTTCGACTTCGGTCTCGATTCGATGCCCGTCAACAAGCCTCCTTTCTTCAATGGGGCTAACTATGCCTATTGGAAAAATAAGATGATGTACTTCATTCAAGCAAGTGACATGGGAGCATGGAATTTCGTAGAAGAAGGATACATCAAGCCTCTCACTCATCCAAGATTGTAGAGTGAAGGAGAGACAAAAATGTTCCAGCTCAACTCCAAAGCCATCCATATCATATTTTGTGCTCTTGGACCAGATGAATACGGAAGAGTTTCATCTTGTACAACCGCCAAAGAAATATGAGACAAACTTCAAGTCACTCATGAAGGTACCGATGAGGTAAAGAAATCTAAAATTAGTATTCTAATGCATAGCTAAGAAAATTTTAGGATGAAACCAAATAAAGATATCAAAGCTATGACAGATAGATTTTCAATGATTGTCAATGGTCTCAAGTCATATGGAGAGATCATTTCAAATGAAAAGATTGTGAGGAAGTTAGTCTACTCCCTTCCAAAATCGTGGCAATCAAAGAAGACGGCAATCATCGAGTCTAAGAACCTAACATCCTTAACTCTTGAAGAGCTAATCGGTTCACTCCTCACTCATGAATTGATGCTTGAAGATGAGGTGGACCTTGATAAGATTGAAGAGACACCAAAGGAGAATGAGAAGAAGAAAAACATTGGAGTTTCTCTCAAATCCACAAAAGATGAGAGTGACTCGGATGAAGATGATGAGGAAATGGCATTGTTTTCCAAACGGTTCAGAAAAATGATGAGACATTACCGAATGAGAAAATTCAAACAAAATGAAGGCCTAAAAAATGAACCAAAAGAGAAGGACCCGATCATTTGCTATGAATGCAAAAAGCCGGGGCATGTCAAATATGATTGCTCACAATTGAAGAGAAAGGGGTCAATCAAAGAATAAGCACAAGGCTCATGTGGCTACATGGAGCGATGAAGAAGGTTCCGATGAAGAAGAACAAGAAGTAGCAAACTTGTGCTTGATGGCATTCGGGGAAGATTCTAAGGTAACCTCTAACTCATCTGATTTTGATGATATATCCTATGATGAGCTATTAGAGGAATATAATGGGTTGGCTTTGGATTATGAGAAATTGTTTTTAAAATATAAAAATGATGTTTCAAAATTGAAAAATGAAAATAAACTCATATCCAAAACCAACAACGATCTTGAAAGTAAAATCAAAGATTTGCAAATCAAACTAGAAGAGTTTGAAAAGAAAAATTTGGATTTGCAAAATTTACTTTCAAAGGTCAATGATGATCATCAAAAGAAAATTGATGATCTTAAAGCTTCTTTTGATAAAGTTGGAACAAAACGTTTTGAAAATGGAGAAAATTCAAAATCCAACTTTGTTAGAAAAAGTTTTAAAAA
The DNA here is from genome assembly GCF_006381635.1 of Hibiscus syriacus. Taxonomy (NCBI): domain Eukaryota; kingdom Viridiplantae; phylum Streptophyta; class Magnoliopsida; order Malvales; family Malvaceae; genus Hibiscus; species Hibiscus syriacus. The sequence goes on from NW_024062897.1 coordinate 114,925, forward strand.
CTACAATCATAGAGGTCCCCAAAGAACCACTAATGGAAAAATTATTAGAAGTATATGAGTTCCTAAAGAGCTCATTACTACTAAAGATAAGGATATCCTACACAAATGGATACCTAAGGGGACTAGGATTTTGGAAACTAATGGATATGGACCCAAAAGAATTTGGGTACCAAAAATTAGAAATTAATCTATGTTTGTAGGAAAATTCGCATTACTACAAGGCACGGGAAACAAATCCAAATTCATGGTACCTGATAGTGGATGCTCAAGACACATGACCGGAGACAAAAGCCGGTTCATTGAGCTTAACGCCAAAAATGGAGGAGAAGTGACTTTTGGTGATGATTCAAAAGGTCACATTGAAGGTATTGGTACTATTGGTAATACCTCTTCCATACAAATTAAGAATGTTTTATATTTGAATGGATTAAAGCATAATTTGTTGAGTATTAGTCAATTATGTGATAAGGGATTCAATGTCATATTTGAAACTAATGGTTGTAAAGTCATTGACATTGCATCTAATAGGATGAGCATATACATGATGCATTTAGACTCTATAGAAATGACTAATTTATGCCTAGTTGCAAAGGATGAGCATGATAGTTGGTTATGGCATAGGAGACTAGGACATGCTAGTATGAGTGTTTTGCAACGGTTAGTTCAAGGAAAATTGGTTCAAGGGCTGCCTAAACTAAAATTTGATAATGATAAAATTTGTGATGCTTGTGCTAAAGGAAAACAAAAGCGAGTTTCTTTTAAATCCATTAATGACGTATCAACTAGTAGAGTATTACAATTGATCCATATAGATCTTTTTGGGCCAACTAGGACTACTAGTTTGGGTGGAAAACAATATGCATTTGTCTTGGTAGATGAATATTCTAGATATACTTGGGTTCTATTTTTAAGCACGAAAGATGAAGCATTAGAACATTTCATCACATTTTCAAAAATAATCCAAAAATGAAAAAGGTTACTCTATAACTAGTGTTAGGAGTGATCATGTCACTGAATTTGAAAATCTTGGATTTATTGAGTTTTGTAATTCTAATGGTATTAGCCATAATTTTTCAGCACCTAGAACCCCTCAACAAAATGGAGTTGTTGAGAGAAAAAATCGAACTTTAGAAGAAATGGCTAGAACCATGCTTTGTGAAAATAATTTGTCAAAATATTTTTGGGCGGAAGCCAAAAATACCGCTTGTTAGGTTGTAAATCGAGTAATGATTAGGCCAATTTTAAAGAAAACTCCATATGAAATTTTCAAAAATAAAAAGCCTATAATTAGCTATTTTCATCTTTTTGGATGTAAATGTTTTGTTTTGAACAACAGTAAAGAAAACCTTGGCAAATTTGATGCTAAAAGTGATGAAGGAATTTTTCTGGGTTATTCCTTAAATTCTAAAGCTTATCGAGTATTTAATAAAAGAACTTTAGTTGTAGAAGAGTCTATACATGTTGTTTTCGATGATAATCCCCTTCCGAGGAAGGATTCTTGTGTGAATGATGATGTAGGTATTATAAATACAAATGAAGTTAGACATGACGTTGAAGAACCATCATCAAAGGAAGAAACAAAAGATGAAGTAACTCATGATCCTCTTGAGAATCCAACCATTGAAGAAAGGGAAGTATCTTATCCAAGAGAGTACAACTATGTCAAGGATGGTGAGATTATAGGTGATCTATCCAAAGGGGTAACAACTTGATCTTCTCTTAGAAAATATTTGTAATTATGTTGCATTTATTTCATGCATAGAGCCTAAGAATATTAAATAAGCATTAAAAGATGAAAATTGGATTATGGCTATGCAAGAATAATTAAATCAATTTGAGAGAAGTAAAGTATGTACATTAGTTGAAAGGCCTAGTAATAAATCTACTGTAGGTACTAGATGGGTATTTAGGAATAAGCTTGATGAGAGTGATAATATAGTGATAAACAAGGCTAGACTTGTTGCTCAATGGTATACTCAAGAAGAGGGCATAGACTATGATGAAACATACGCTCCCGTAGCTAGGATGGAAGCAATTAGAATGTTATTAGCATTTGCATATTTTCATGAATTTAAACTATATCAAATGGACGTTAAAAATGCATTTTTAAATGGTTTTATAAAAGAAGAAGTGTATGTGGAACAACCTCCAGGTTTTGAAGATTCAAAATTTCCAGATCATGTTCTTAAATTGACAAAAGCACTTTATGGTTTAAAACAAGCTCCTAGAGCTTGGTATGAAAGACTGTCAAATTTTTTAATTGAAAAAGGTTTTTCAAAAGGGAAGGTTGACACTACATTGTTTTTAAAGCATAAAGGTAAAGATTTATTAGTAGTTCAAATTTATGTTGATGATATAATATTTGGTTCTACTAATGATGTTCTTTGCCAAGAATTTTCTAAGCTAATGCAAAGCGAATTCGAAATGAGCATGATGAGGGAGCTCTCATTTTTCTTGGGATTCCAAATCAAGCAAATAAAAGATGGCATCTTCATCAATCAAGCTAAGTACGTCAAAGATATGCTCAAGAAGTTTGGACTGGAAAATGGGAAACCTCATGACACTCCAATGAGCTCTTCTACAAAGCTTGACTTGGATGAAGGAGGTAAATGTATAGATGTTAAATTATATAGGTCAATGATTGGATCTCTACTTTATCTAACTGTAAGTAGACCAGACATTATGTTTAGTGTTTGCTTATGTGCTAGATTTCAATCATGCCCTAAGGAATCACATTTACTAGATGTTAAGAGAATCTTTAGATACCTTAAGGACACTCATAGTTTAGGACTTTGGAATCCTAGAGACTCTAGCTTTAGCTTGCATGCCTTTTCTGATGCGGATTATGGAGGATGAAAATTAGATAGGAAAAGCACCTCCAGTACTTGCCAATTCCTTGGAAATATGTTGATTTCTTGACTTTCAAAGAAACAAAATTGTGTTGCATTATCTACCACTGAAGTCGAATACATTTTAGCTGGTAGTTGTTGTGTACAAGTTTTATGGATGAAACAACAACTTTTTGATTATGGAATTGAAGTAGGTACCATTCCTATCAAGTGTGACAATACTAGTGCTATTTGTCTCACTAAAAATCCCATCCAACACTCTAGAACTAAGCACATTGAAATAACACATCACTTCATTAGAGACCATGTCGCTAAGGAAGATGTAGTTCTAGAATTTGTTGATACTTTGCACCAATTAGCGGATATCTATACAAAACCTTTAGACAAGGAAAGATTTTGGACACTTAGGAGAGAATTAGGTTTGACCAACCTATCTTCACTTAGTGTTTAAAATAATTTTAGCACTTTTAAGACTAAATGAAAAACGCTTAGAATAGTAATTTTTTATTGCATTCATTGCTATTAGTTAGGGGGAGTTTATGATTCTTGATGAAAATTAACTTTATGTTCAAATATAGTTTAAAGATCAATTTGATTGTTTGAACATGATTAATTTTCAATATATGTGTTGTCAATACCATTAGAGAAAGTTAATTTAGCACGTTGTGTGTTTAAAATCGGATTTTAGCATTTCGATAACCCCTGGGGTTCTGGATTTTAACACGGGCAGAACTCCTAAAAATCTCAAACCCTCTTCTTCTCTCATTGCCACCGTTCTCCTCTTCTACTCTCTCCATATCTTCACTTTACCTCAAAACAACATTTTTAATCGAAATTCTCTTCAAATATCTTCTTCTAAACTTGCTAGCATCATTAAAATCATGCAAACAACATCAAAATCCACTCAATCTCATCTTTCAAGGTAAATTTTTCTAAACTCTCTATTTCATTGATTTTGAACATATGACTAGTTTTAATTAGTTCTAGATAAAAATAGTGATCGGGCATTGATTGTTTAGTGATTAAAACTAGATATTACAACTAATTTAATAAAAAACACAAGAATTTTCCAAAAATTTTGAAATTTTCGAAATAAAAAAAATTGTTTTTCAAATTATTATGTTTTAATTGAATTGTGTTGTTGTTATGAAAACTATACATATATTATTTTTCAAAACCTTATTTTTCAATAGTTTTTAAAAACTTTGCCCATTAGGATTGGTTTAGAGAACCTTGAAATATTATGGACTCAATTGAGTTTTGGGATTGATTGAATTGCATACATGTGTTTTCTAAATTGCAGGTTATCCATTCTATTTTGATTTCCTAAACCATGTCCAATCCTAAACGTGCTAGGTCATCATCCAGTCGCTCAAACTGTCAATCCAACCCACCTCCAAATCCTCATCCTATTCCTGAAATTCCAATTCCTAATCTTAATCCCATTGATCCTAATATGACTATCCAAAACTCGTGCTTCAATCATCCTGGTCCTAGAAATCATCATTTTTTGTATTATCAATATTTTGACTCTTACAAAATTAGAGAAGAATGTATCCCTTCTCGTCAAACTATGATAGATATCGATTTTAAATATCTTCCTTTTTTACAAAAGTGGAAATTTGATAAACTTTGTGACCTTGAACCTATAGTTTACCATCAACTTGTTCGCATCTTTTATTCTAATGTCGTTTGTGTCAAAAACCGAGCTCAAACTGAAACCATAGGAGTTCGTTCCTACCTCCTAGGACAATTCTTACATATTGACTCAACTTACATAGCCAAAGCATTAGGATTAGATAATGATGGTATATCAAATGAAAAACATGTTTTAGGTTCTCGTTATAAAAGAAAGGATAGTGCGAGTGTCTTAGACCTTCATGATCATTTTCTTCATCTAATGATTTCTTGGTGGTTTCGACCATTCGGAGGTCGTTACTCTACTCTTCGTGCTTTAGATCTTTGGTGGTTACATTGTTTCCAAAAGAGTATTAAAATAAACATACCTCAGATTATTTTTGCTGAAATCGTTGAAACCGTAAATGTTGTTCCTAACAAGAAACTCTGTTCATCTCTAGTTTACGGTTGCATTCTGAGTAATCTTTTTTCTAAAACCGGGCTTAAAGTAGGTCTAGATGCCGTCTTTCCTCTAAAGAAACAAATTAATCTTCTTTCCTTAACGAGAGAGGGATGGATAAAGGATAAGGAAATCGGTGAATGGGTTCGATCTTCTGAAAATACTCCGGGAGCTAGTTTTTCACGAGCTCCACCAGAAGCTGACGACGATCCCGAGCTTGAACAATTAATGCGAGACATCGATGAAGCCGAAGATGAGCCTGAGCAGCCCGAGGAGCAAGCACAACAAACGAATCAAATGCCTCCATATTTTCAATCTTTTATGGATACATTCGATTTCCGATATGCTACCATAGATTCACGCTTTACTTCTATAGAGTCTCATTTATCCACAATGGGAGCTCAACAATTGGAAATTCTCTAGGAGATATGTACAAACAATGAAGCAATCAACGCTCGTATTAATGACCTCACTCATGAGATGGCCGCTATGCGAGCTCGTTTTCCTCCTCTCGATCCTCCTACAGATGCTTGATTCTGTGTTTTGCTTTAGTACTTTGAACTTAAAGCTTATTGTTTAAACATTTTGAATGTTTTTGGATTGTTTTCTTTTTGTTGTTGGATATTTGAACTTATTTGATGGATTATGGATGTTTGAACTTATATATTTGGTGTAGTTAAATTTCTTCATTATTGCATCATTTATATCATGTTAAATATATATGACCAATTTTACCATGTCACATTGTTTATGAATATTGATTGTGAAACTAATGGCTAACATTTCTCTTGATTGTGATCTTAGCAGCTTAAACTATATATATATAATCAGTTGGCTGAATGATTTCAAAACCTTGTTTAATATCTTTTAAAAGTCTTTTTGATTTAACAAAAAGGGGGAGAAATGTTAAAAGCGTTTTAAAGAGGAGTAGTGTTAGAGTAAGGGGGAGTAATTTCAAAACTTGACTTCAAAATCTTAAAATTACCAAAATGTTTTGTTATATCAAAAAGGGGGAGATTGTTGAATACATTTTGATATTTCGATATAACAAATTAAGTTAAATGAATTTTAAGATTTTCCAAAAAGATTTTCTAAGTATATTCGATATAATTATTCGAATATCAAAATATTATTCCAAATCTTTCAAATGTCATTTTTAATCCTTACTCAAGTGTAAAATTAAGTTTTAGTCTTAAAATAATTTCAAAACAATTTTACAAAATATTTCAAACCATTTCAAATCCAAAAATTTCCAGATTGTTCAGAGGGAACCGATTCCCCCCAAGGGGGTACCGATTCCCCCCCAAGGGGGTACCGATTCCCCCTGAATGGTTTGGCTCCGAGAATTCCAGTATGCTCGGAGGGAACCGATTCCCCCCAGGGGTACCGGTTCCCCCCACTGTTCAACGGTCGAAATATTTGAATTTTATACTTAGGAAACCGATTCCCCATTAGGGGTACCGATTCCCCCCACACTTCAAGCAGAAATATTAATTATTTTCACACTTAAACGGCTCCAAAAACTTCATTAATGATCCTCAACGTTCAGAAGTGATTCAAGGTGTATTTAAGCAAGCTTATAAGCCATTGATCAATAACAAGAAACATCAAATAACTAGAATCAAGAGAGAATCAAAGAGAAAGCATCAAACCTCAAGTTTGAGCATTTCAAACCTATTTTTCATTCAATATTCATTTTGCTTTCAAGAACAGTTATTGTGCTCAATTGTATTCATTCTTGACTGTTCTTTTCTTTGTTCTAGAATTGTGCAAACAATCTACCTTGTGAGGATTTCCTTGTAAGTTTGCAAATTTGTATTGTTCTCTTTGGGAGGGAGTGTTCTCAAGAATTTGGGTATAATTCTTGAGAGTTTGTAAGGTTACTCTTTGTCCTCAAAAGAAAGACAAATTAGTGAATTTGTGGAAAATCCTTAGTGTGGATAGCTAAGGTAGTGGACGTAGACTTTGGTTGTGAAAGTCGAACCACTCTAAATCGCTGTGCAAATTTATTTCAATTTTCTACAAAAGCTTCCACCAAAATTTTAATTGTCAATTCACCCTCTTGACCATATTTGTCAATCGATTAACTCATCATACTGTGCACTCTGTCTTCATGAAGCAACGGCAGCACCATCACCGGAGGGTCTATCCACTTCACACACTCAAAAGTATTCTGATCGGTCAACTTCGCCAAATCAGCAACCTTATTCCCATGTCTGGAAATATGAATAAACTGTACAATCCAGTTTTGTTTAAACAACTCAGCTATGTGATTTACCAAGGTCACCTCATAACACCCGATTCAGCCATTTTTATTGCCTCTGATGACTTTTCTACCTTGACCCAATTATCGAAGTCTAACTATTTGTGCATGAAGAAATAATTCTAAACATTAAACTTGATAAAATTTAATGGTACACTATGTAAATAAACATAAACAGACAAACAGTCATGCAATTAGGCAACCATGCAATAACCATACCTTGCATTATAACAATATCACAATGATAAAATAAATGGTGCTTCTGTTTACTTATTCTTGAGTACGTCACATTGATATATTTGAGCATAAAAACCACCACAACCCCATTGTTACTATCAACAATATTGATTCTATACTTCTCAACATTTGAGCATAAATCAATCACATTAACCAATAAAAGTTTACATGTTCACGAAAATAATATCCCTGCAAATACACCATAGATTTGATTGTCATGTTTATTTTCCCATTATCATTTTAACACCAGCAAAGATATTGCAACATAGAGGGGTTAATCATATCCTGGCAAAGTCCATCGTTTTCTTTCCTTCATGTTTCTTGCTTAAATGGTGTCTGAAGTAATCAGAGAAGAAGACTTCCTTATACAATGGTTGCTCACCACTCTCCAGCACTTCCGACAGAGGACCGAAAACTGCATCGGGTCGTGGATTCATAAAAATGGGCACTGAAACTCTGTCCTTACTTCCATTGGCGACCACCCGATGTTCAATGCTTTTGTAACTGTCATTACTCATTATCTGTAGCACGTCTCCTATGTTGATTACAAGAGCCCCATTGATTGGCGGAACATGAATCCAGTTATCGTCATCGTCGGTTGCTCGAACGTATAAACCGCCATTGTCATCTTGTAGAAGAAGACTGATTGTCGTTATGTCGGAGTGAGGGAGTACTCCTGCGCTGAGATCCGGGTTCGGACAACGTGGATAGTAGTTGAAGTAAACTACGGGTGCAGACATTAACGCATGTTCTCTAGTTTTGTCAATCTCTTTCACATTCAGTCCCTTCAATAGGACATCCAGCAGTTTCCTTATCACTGGCTTTGCACTCTGCATGTATTTAATCACTTCCTCCCTGTAAATAAACGCACCAAAGTTGAAGCATTGACAATGGCGGAAATGTCTTAAGAAGCTGCTGAAAAGTAACATCTTAGAAACCTAACACTAGATGAAAACAAGTTTATCTGAAAACTCATTAATTGACTCATTTATAATTAAGGTTAATGTTCATGAACGTTAAACGATCATGTTAAGGAATACTACACGAATATCTTTAAAAATAAACAAACATTACAAGATTTGAAATTGACAATAAACATAACCGAACATAAATTCCTTCCCAAATAAATAAACAAACACTAATTCAATCTTATTCATTCAAATCTCACTCATTTACACCCATATTAATGCACAATTAAAGCAGAAGGATCGAACATATATATTACCTGCAAACAGGGGGCCATGAGGGAAATGATTCGAGATCCCGAGGACCACAACGAAAGCTCAGGAAATCTCTCCACTCAAGAACATCCTCTGCTTGCGGAACAAAGCTTGTTTTCAAAGCCACTGTATCAGTCGGCGAATTCCCGGCCCAGTACTTGTTTCTCTCTTCGTACGGTAACCCGAAGAACCTATGAGCGGCTTCCTTGACGGCGTCGAGAACTTCCAAGGGAACTCCATGGTTAGTTATCTGAAAGAAACCCCATTTTCCCGCAGCTTCGCAGATCGATTCGGTCACCTTCGGGTCGTCCCAATTGGAAACATCGATCACTGGAATCGATTCGTGAGGTAAGATATTGTTTGGTTCCAATCTTTCGCCGGTTGGAAGAATGTAAAGCTCGGGAACGGTTTCAATGCCTGCATCGACTAAACCCTTGATCCCATTTCCTTTGTTTACGACGAAATCGAAGATTTTCTCTGAATGTAGGTGTCTTGGGGGCATATTGCTGGAGATGTAAGAGTCGCACTGGTTGAATAGAGTAGACGAGACAGTTGAAATGAATTAGTCTGTCTGAAAGATGAATAATTGAATATGTTATCTTTTTATACGTAAAATAGTTTATAACCACAAATTTAATAATTTGAATTTAAAACCATTAAAATGAGTCATATGTGGCTATTGATGAGTTATAGATTTGATACACCTTCAGATATAATAATTGGTAAGTCAAATGTGGCTGTTGGGATTGTTAGGTAGTAGTGCTTTTGTTGATCCTTTCTTAATTAATTTCTAGGGATGTGTTGTTATGCATATTCAATCTCTATTTTTTACTGGTGGTTACATATCTCTGGAGGTTTTCTTTTTTCACTGTTTATGTTTTGAAGTTGTTTCATATGCTAGTTGGTGGTAGGGTCTTGCTTCCTTAGTTGTTTGGAGATGCTGTGCACCACATGTTTGCCTTTCCAATGGTCATTCTTTGTTGTTGGATGGCCATTCGATGTTTCCGTGCTGGAATGTTGCTGCAGTTTCTGGTTGCTAGCAGTGCCGTAGATATAGTTCATTTTTCCCTTGTGTGGTTGCTGCAGTTTTTTTGGTGTACTCTTTTTTCTCCATATAAGTTTAGGGAGATTTTTTAACGATATCTACATGTTGTCTTGTTTTTGTATTCTCCCTTTATCGAATACAAATGCTTTTTAAAAAAATATATAATAATTGATCATTTTTATTATACATGATATTAATATTATTTGATTTGTGATTATATATGACGAGAGATTTTTTTCACAAAATATAATTATTTAATTTTATTAAAATTAAAAAAATATTTAAATTATAATGAAAGTTTACAATTATAATAAACTAAACATATAATAAAAATATTTTTTTTATGTATGACCGTTAACATAAGAAATTAACAACTTAAGATCACACAAAGTTCATACAAGGAAAATGTTAAAAAACATAATAAAAAAAACTCGAATAAAAGATATACACGAATAAATTTGATTGCATGGGCAAACAAACCACAAAAGAGGATAAAACTATTAACAAACCACCAACAAACCGTAAATCAGAATAGCGACGTGAGAAAATATCAACGGATGCAAATCGCATATCCAAATCTAATTTGAGGGTCCAAAGCAGATAAAATAAGCATGATAATAAATAAGTGTCATCTTAATTAGTCGTGACGATATTAAATCCAATCCTAAAAAGAAAAAAAAAACTAAAAAAAGGTCAAAAGACCGAAAACGTGCCAAAAGGTAGAAGGAAACATTTTATAAAAGCGGAGAAAAATATGTCATAAAGGTATAATTATTAAAAGTTAAAAAATAAAAAAATAAAGATATGATAATAAAATAACAGAAAAACAATGGATATCAGCGGTCGACGACCAACATTGAGATTGGTACCATCATCGATCATAAAAATAAAGAATAAAAGAAACTAACGACGACAGGAAAAAACTAGAGAAAACTAGGGCTAAAATCCCTAGTATAGAATAACCACAACGAGAGATTATTCATGTAACTCTTCTATTATCTAAATACAAATATAATTTTATCAATTTGTGTCAGTTATATAATTTTAGGTATGTAAATAAGTAATTTAAATATTGTGAATATGATTTTATTTTATTTTTATTATCTGATGCATTACGAATTTCTGATATCCTGCCCATTATTATGTGATCAGGTGTCCTCCTAATACATACTAGATGTGTGATTAATAGTACTTTTGTATTGATACACGACTAAATATTAATGTGAATAGTCAATTGTCTAATGATGATATATGTTCTTTGCTTATATTTGAACTAAATGCATAAATCTATGCATTACATGAAGTTTAATAGAGTATAAATGTGCTACCGAGTTTGTACAAATTCAATATTAAGATATTTACATTTGTGGGTTGCAGATTGTATTTGTGTCAAAGGAGTATCATAGATGAAGGATTTTCATCATCTCCTTTTTAGAGTATAGTTTTTGAATTATATTAACCGGCATATATATTCATATAAAATTGTTAGTATTTTTATTTGTAGACTATATTATTATTTGATTTGATTTTGATTTATATTAAGTAATACTCGAAACTCTATTAGTGATTATTAGTGATTATTATGCTATTATAGACCTTCGAATCCGATGAATGAAGTAATTTTTATAGATTGTCTTTAATTAATTCTTGTTTGAGAAACTTCTTAGTGTAACGGAAACTACCTCTCTCCACCCTAGAGATAAGCTACCAAGTGACCCAACAAATTGCGCATTACCACCATTCTTGTATATGTTTTTACTTGCGAACCTCTGAGTATGCGAATATAAGATCCATATTAATCTCCAGACATGCGTAGCATACCCCATGAACAATCAATAATCACTTGCTATCATGTGAACACATTTTGTATATGATCATCAACGACTATGTGTTGATACACGTGGTCTATTTTGATTACAAATTAGTGTAAATCATCACTTTTTAAGATATCCAATCACCGATACATGTTGGTATCAAATCTAACATTTATTCTCATGAACTTTACATCATATTCTAAAAGTAACTTAAGAAATTCTCATATTGACATGTCATAACTACCGACATCAACCTCAATGAAAAATCATGAATATGAACCCAAAAATCGACTTGCATCAGTAGAACACTAACGAGGTCCTCCCTCAATAAATGGTTATTGAAAAGATCAAAATGCCCATTCTACTACTCTATTTATACCCACTTCATAAAAGAAATAAAATAAATATTTTTGTCATCCAACTATTTTTTAAATCATATTTAATATTATATTTTAATTTTATTTTAATCATTTACCGTAAAAAAATTAAAAAAATTGTTAATATGATATTTTCTTAATAATGATATGGTATTAACTTACAGTATCACCGATAATATTTGGATGACTAAATTGAAACAAATGTGATAATTGTGATATTAAACGCGTGGTTTACCCAAATAATAACTAACAAAACAAAACCCTAATTCCGTATCGGTCTCGAAAAACCTCTCTCTCTCTCTCTCTCTCATGTCCCATTTGTCTCGTCGCATTCCTACTCTGTCAAAGTCTCAACCATAAGTCCATCAATCTTGGTCTTCCGATCCATTCGCAACCCTTCCAGTCAATCCAGGTGCTCCGATTATTTTCCTCTCCCTCTTTGATTTCTTCAATTTTTTTTGGAATCATTTTTTTTTCTATAGGAAAGGTTGTTTGATAGATCACATTGGTGAATCCTTCGATCTTCTAAGAGCTTCCATTGAATCTGCATTTGTTCTATCGAAAGAATCGTGTTTGTTTGGGTAATTCCCGGATCTAATTGGCTTGTTGGAATCTTTTTCTTGGAAGTAGAGAAAATGGAATACGTAGTTGGAATATGATATCTGGATGCATGTATTATTGATTTAGGAAAAGGAAAACCTAAAATTTACGTTTTGTGACCCCGTAGGCCGTATTTGGATTTTTTTTAGAAAAACAGGATTCGTCCGATTTAGTCTCTTTGCTATTGAATTTTGTTCCGGGTAAATATGTTTAATCGTGATCTGAATTCAGAAACGTGGGGTGTTCGTCTGCCGCTGATCTTATGTATCAATTCCTTCCCGATTCGTTAATTTTTTTCTTCTTGGCACTGTTACTCTTCTTTTTTTTAGATTAGAGAAATGACAGTTGTGTTTAGGAGGTCTTCACAATTCTAAGTGATTAATAGAGCTGTAATTCTATTATCTGCTTTAGGAAATCGCAAAAGTGAGAAACTCGGGAAGTTGTGTTTTGAAATCCGAGAGAAGCACTATTTTATGTGTTATGATTTAGTTACCATTCTAAAAAATAGCTGGGATTATTTTGAATATGATTGGGGATAATTTGTTTGCATTGGAATAGTATAAAATAAGAGAGAGAAGACAGAGCCTCCAAAGAAGCCAGAATTCCATGCTACAGTATTGTTTTAATGTCTATTGTCTGTTAATTGTAAGTAATTTACCTCTATTACACGCCCAACAAAGTAATATTGAATTTGGTGAGCAGTGAGCTAGGTTCTAACTGTACCCTTACGTGTGAGGTGATAGAGATAGGTTCTATTAGATCAATATGTGGTTTCATTTTTTTGCATAATGATTTGGTCTGAGGTGATAGAGGTTCTCGCTAACTGTATTCTTAAGTTTTGAGGAAGGACCTTGAGAACTAGTTAATTGAATTTTCTCGTTTATATCATGCCAAACCAACGAATTTTGAAATTCTTAATTCAAGTTGGAGGATAAAGATCTTTCCCATAAAGCACATTTATGTTTGAGTTGTAAGTTCTTGATATGTTTCTGGAACTTTGTTGTTTGATGAGAGGCATGATATTTTAGAATTGTTTGGAGAGTTGGAGATATGTTCAAAACATATCTGCAAGAAAAACAATGTTTGGAAGGGCTTCTAAAAGATTTTTGCAATCCTTATTTCATTTTTTTTGTCTTTCTTTGATGGATTATAAAGATGTAATTATTTTTCATGTCCTGTGGACGAAATCCTTCTTCAGAAGATTGTCTTGGGAGTTTGATGTATGTTAATCCGGTGTACTTCATGGTTGAAAAATTGGACTGGACTTTCCAGTCGCACAGGTTCAACATAGAATCGGAGGGCTGTTCGGTCCAATATAGTACACTGAACCAGAGATTTACCGAACTGGTAAAAACTAGTTCAACCTGTTTTATGTTATTTATCATTTTTTTTTCTTTTTTTTTTTTAAGTATTGAGATTTGAACTACTTTATTTTTATATTAAAAAAATCACCAATAAGACAAATGCATATTTATATTGATTATATGTTTCGAGTAAGGTGAGAGAAGCTCCTCCTTCTCTCTAAAAATCAGGTGTTTTAGATAAGTTTTTCTATTTTCATTCCTTATCATTTCTCTTAATGGCGAGTAAGGTGAGAGTTCCGGTTGGGAAAAACTGTGTCACTGTGATCATTTTCAACATTCCAGAGAGTTTTCATTACAAAGGTCTTTGGTTATTTTTCGATAAATATGGCGAGGTGGTGGATTCTTTCATCCCCAATAAAAGAAGCAAGGGAGGAAGTAGGTTTGGTTTTGTTCGTTTCACCCAGACTGGAAGACGCGAGGAAGGCTATCAACGGTGTTGATAGATCTTGGATTCAAGGCAACAAAATTAGAGTATTCATGGCGAGATATCTTCCTCGTGATGTTTTCTGGAGGAAGAAGCTCTCTGGTCCTTATTCAGTTGAGGGAAACAATGTAAGGAAGGATGTTAGTCACATGGTGGCTCCCATTGCTGGTTCTGTTGACGACAGTAAATTCTCAACTCTCAAAGACAGCTTGTTAGGATGGTGCAGAATTTTTATTAAGTGGGTAGAGTCGTCTTCTTTTGAAGAGGCATTCGTATCCCCGTTATCCAAGGTGAGGGAGCTCGTTGGTGCCTTTCCAGTTAAGTTTCCTGAGCTGGAAGAGGGTTCTGAAGAAGCTGGAAGTTCCATTCACTCTTCGGAGGTGCAGTCGGCCGTGAGGTGTTCTGAGAATGAAGAAAACTTTTTCTGCTGTTTGGGGACTAGTGCTAGAGGCAGCATCCTGTCGGGTGAGGGTGTGGAGGACAGGAACATAGGAGAGGCTTTGATGATGGGTCCGAGGAGCGACGTTGGGGGTCAAATGATGGTTCTTTCCCAAATGGAGGGAGTGGGGGAACACAAACATTGCTGGTGCATGTGGAGAGAGAAGCGAAAGTGCTAGAGGATGTGGTGGAGCACGAGAATGTGCTGGATCAAGGGGCTAGAGAGTCAGTTTTTGAAAGCAGCGAAAGTTGTATGTCTACACGTGATAGAGAGAGAATATTGGATTTTTTTTATTCATCCAACTTAGATGATCGGTTAAAGGCAAAGGTGATGAAGAACGTGATTAACATTATCAAGAGGCGTGCTATTAGTAGTTCCAAGGGTGTGGAGGCCCACCAGGATGGGGATGCCCAACAGGTTGGGGCGGTGGTTGACAGGCTGGATGGCAGAGATATATCGGGGTTTGTAGAGAAAGTTTCGGGTCCCCAATTAATGGCCTGATACAGCTAAATCAAGCAGCAATAGAAGGTTCAATGTGAGGGAGATTTGTTTGTTCTGGGAGCCAGATTATGATTCCATTTTTCCAGCTTTGGAGCCATAGTCTATAGTTTGGTTTTCTTCCCTCTTCGTGTGGATGGAAGCTCCTGGATGTTTGTGTTTTTTTTTGGATACTATGGTTTGAGCCAGCTGTCATTTTTTGTCTCTTTTTTAGGAGTTATGTTTTCTGGTGCTCTCCGAGTCAAGAGTTAGGCTTTTAGTTGGGTTAGTCTTTTAGAGGCTGTTGTGGTTGATATTAGGTTGAGCTACTGTTGCTGCTATGGGGGTGTTTTTTGGTGTTTTGTTTTATGTACGGGGTCGATATCTGGATGTATTTTGGTGTTCTTATGTTCAATGAAATCCTAAGCCACTCTTTTCCTCCTTCCGCTGATTAAGGAGCTTCTCTTTAAGTCTCTCTAATCAAGAAGGAGGTTTTTAATGAGGCCTTCAATTCCTATCAAAAAAAATATTGATTATTTGCTATATTTATTACTTAATATTAAAAATAAATTATTTGATATTTAAATTTTTAAATTAAATTTGCTGGTTCAACCAATGTCAATCTATATATTTACACTGAAAACTAGAGACAAATGGTGAAAATTGTGAGACTAAGCAAAATTACCATCCAAAACAGAGCCTAAATGTCCTTGCTTTGTTATTGGGATATAATAATGTGATCGTTCTGGAACATGTTTACTTGCGGTATAATTTTCAGGTTTAGTTTTGATATGCTTCTTTAATAAGTCCAGGAACAACATTGTATGTTTGTCTAGTGTTTGGTTTGAAGCTTTTTGATTCCATCACATTTTTATTTTATTTTAAGACCATCTGTGTTTGTGTTTGATCAACTTTTTAATTTCATCTTTTCATTTATTTTGCTGCTTAAAACCTGATTGATTTGGTAAATTGTTGTCTTAAACATTTCAGGACCATATTTGGCCACAACGATGTTTCCTGCATCCAAGTCCAAGTCTAAGGATAAAAAGGCTGGCAAGGAATCTCAGAAGACTCCTTCAAAGCTTTCAGGACCTGCCAATGCAGGTAGTGGCATTCCAGTTAGTGCATATAATCCTCTTTTGGGAACATTCCATACCATTGAGACAGCGCCGCCATCCTCTGCTTCACCTCTTAAAAGCAATGGTCTTTTCAAAAACATAGATGAGACCAATGATCATTTGAGTAGCTCACTTGGAGCTGGTGTCGAGTATGATTCTGCTTCCAATAATGCAAGCTTGTCCGGTGAATCAGAATCACAAAGAGAAAACTTCTAATCCTCCTGTCAAGCAAGAAATGAGAGGAAACATCAGCGTCAGAGGGAGAAGCGAGCTCAAGAGTTGCATGAGCAATGCAGTGGCTATCTCATGTCGAGAAAGCTTGAAGCACTTGCTCAGCAGCTTGTAGCAATGGGATTTTCACAAGATCGGGCAACAATGGCTCTTATATTGAATGAAGGCAAAGTGGAGGAATCTGTGGCATGGCATTTTGAAGGAGCTGAAGAAGCAGTTAAGCATGAAGAATCAACTATTGGTTCTGGAAACTTGAAAATTGACATATCAGAAGAGCTTGCACGGATTGCTGATATGGAAATCAGATTCAAGTGTTCGAGGCAGGAAGTTGAAAGAGCAATTGTTGCCGCTGAAGGTGATCTAGACAGTGCAGCGGAAGCCTTAAGTACTCTGAAGCTAGACCTGCCTACACCAAAGACAGAAGAAAGTGGTGATCCCCTGAGTACCAATAAAGTAGCGATGGCTGCTAGTCAAAACCTATCTGTAGGGCCACAACCAAAGCCAAATCCAACTCCTCCAACACAACAAAGAATAGATGAGAGGGATTTTAACTATACAGAAGCAGCAGTTACTGGGGGAGGTCCTTCAGAATCAACAAGTAAAAGTTTCCAGTCTTTGAAGAGAATACTACCAAAGATAGAATGGGCAAAACCCCAACAAAGTGCAGTTCCAGCTGACAAAAGGTGGCCAAGTTCTGGATCAAATCCTTCTGTTTCTTATTCCTTGGCTTCACCTTTGCAGGCCTCACCTTCATCAGCAAAGGCAGAAAGCCATTATGTGGCTGTGGGAAATGATTTTAAGAACTTTCAGCCTTCAAATATGGAACCAGTTATGATGATGCAGCCGCCTCAACTTTTAAATCCAAATCAGGTTCCAGCTACAAGCGCGTCTTCCCCTGGAACAACCTCTTTTATGTATCCTATCAGTAGTGTTGAAATACTAAAATCTAATGGCTTTATGCCCCATATTCCAAGTGCTAGAAGCCTCGGTTCCAATGGGTTAAGTTCAAGTCAGAAGCATCACCAGCTTTATTATCCCCAACAGCAACAGTTCACCTCCGGCAGTGATCCTGGAGAATCTCCTCAAATAAGTCGAGGAAACGGTTTGTGGAGTAGTAGAACAGGTGCATCACCAATGCTTGCGCCTGCATCCTCACTTGGACTTTTCACTGGTTTGAATTCTACTACTACATCAGGAGCCACTTCTCTGGTTGACTGGACTAGAAGTAGCTCAATGGAACAGTTGGATTATACCAATATTGATTGGAGCTTGGATGGGGGGTTGTCTTCTTCTCCAACGCTTGCTGGAATTTGGCCGGGACCGACATCTTCTGTGAGTACCTCCCACATTTATCACCCGAATTCAAATCGATTAAGGGCTAAACCAGCAATGAGATTTACACCGTCTAATGGGGGAGTGGCTCCTACAGAAAGTTCAACAGTGGCATTACATGAGTGGACTTCACCATTTGAAGGGAATGATCTGTTTAGCTTACCCAAACAATTTGTTTCGTCTCCCTCACCTCTAGTTAGGGAACAGATCTTATGAAATAAAAAATGAAAGAGAGACAAAGTGTGCTTGTATTTTATGCTTAATGTTGGTTCTTGTGATGCTGATGTGTTGATTTGAATATCATTCAAGTGAAAAAAAAATAGCAGAATTCAACTACTGTATCTCTCTCTATATAAAATAGTTCATGAATGAGGCATTCGGTTTCAAAAATCAAGGCGTTCTTGTTATATATATACATATAAACATTAATTTGATATTAAAATTGCTTAAAACATCCGAGGCCTTAAAACTGTGTGTTGCCCATGTTGATTTCAACGATGATCAATGGCTTCGACAGTCCCGACAAGCATGAGCGGAAACAGTGTGGACGAATTCAACTCGTAAATATTTTGTTTCCTCTGAATCTTCATCCAATTCTACCTTTCTTTTTAGTTTAGAATTTTAGAAACTGCAATGGATTTAGATTAGGAGAGTCGAGCTTTTGATATGGAGAATACGACATTCCCAGCTAGACACCCACTTTGCTAATAAGGGTTGTCGTTGTTTTAGCAACGTTTACTCTAGTATTAACGGAAAATTCAAGTATGGAAATTCGAAGGTACGATTTGTTGATTCATAACATCATGGTTGTTATGGCGACGTTGATGGTGAAGGTGATCTTTTAAGAGAGAAAATAATTGAAAAAACTATGATGGTGAAAGTGATATTTTAAGAGAGAATAATTGAAAAAACTGGACGTGAAATTTTATCTTCAAAGAAAAAGAGTGAGAATACGAGATAATAAAAAAAATAAAAAAAGAGACGAAGAGAAGGTGAAGTCAATGAAAAAAGAGAGAATAACAATTGTACAATTAAGTTTATTAAATTATTTTAAATTAAAATCAAATTAATAAAATGTATAAGTTTTAGAGACTAATATTATTATTATATTACGCTACTTCAAAATTTTGTTTTATTTTTAATAGAGGAATGACTTAATTGTGACATTTTAAAAATTAATGTCTAATTTGTAACCTTACTAATAATAACATGACCTGACATGTATTTTACCCTTCTAGTTATAATTGTCAAACGTGATTCAGAGTTAACCACGTCACAATTCTCCTCCCTTCTGCTTTCGTTTTTTTTTTCTCTAGTTCACTTCTACTTATCCATTGCTGGCGTCCTCCACGCTCTGTGGTGGGAAAGGGAAACACACAACAAAATGTCCATTTCTGTTCCTCTCCAAACGCTCACTTCTCTAATCTCTCGCGCAAGGCCTCCACCTCCACTACACTTTCAAACCCAAAGCCCAAAATCACTGCTTACACAGAGAGTCCACCATTGTCATCATCACTTTCATCCTCCTTTGAGAACCTTCAAATGCTCCTCCCAGAGACGTTCTACTAATGATGATCATCCACAAGAATATGAATTCGAGAGGCTCTTTTCAAACCTTAACCAAGCCACGCTCAAAAGAGAACCTGGTATGTTATCTATTTGTTTTCATTCATATATATATACATATATATATTCACTTTTGAGTTCTATGATCCCCTCCAGGAAGTTTATCCAGTGCAATATTTCTGGTGGCCGGTACCACGGTATGGCCTTAATTTTCTCAGCATGATTGTCTGTTGTTTAATTTTCTTATGAAATTTTATACATACACACATGTGATGATTTGTTTTCCTGTTGTTGGTTCAATCTCTAGGTGGGTGCAGGGATCCTGGCCATTCCAGCAGTGACACAAGAATCTGGGTTTTTGGCTTCTGCTGTTGCTTGTATCCTTTGTTGGATTTTCATGGTAATCTAAGACATTTTTTTCTTTGCAAAAGAATTAATTTTTCTGTACTTGTTTATTTAAGGCAATAAACCATTCCAGGTTGCTACTGGGCTGCTAATTGCTGAAGTAAATGTCAACACAATGTGTGAACTGGTTCTGGTGGTGTTTCACTGGTATGTATGCCTATCATCCCTTGAAATCAATTCCACTAGCAAGATCACACATAAGGGTGGATCTTTGTGATAATAAAAATATATATTTAGATTATAGTTTAATTACATTTAATTTGTTTTCATAGTTTATTCAAAGATGACATTATTGTATCCAGAAATATGGAGACTAGTGCTTCTCAATTGTACTGATAGAAGAAAGGAATTTGCTTGTGTGAAAACATGTAGGATATTGCAATTTATAGTTATTGCCTGAATAGGAACTAACTGGCAAAAGCTAGGGTGATGGAAACAATTTGGTCTAGTCAGCAGTTATGGTTCACCCTTTCTGATTTGGGCGGAGAGCCACAATCGGTGAGGTAATGACTTCTGGTCGATGTTTCTCTGTGAGAAACATGAAAGCATAAGGGGGAAGATGAGAGTGAAGAAGGGCCAACAGCCGTTACCTCACCGATTGTGGCTCTCCACCCAAAGCAAAAGGAGTGAAACGCCGATAGCCGACAAGACCAAATTGTTCCCATCAACAAGCTATAATTTGTGCTGCTCCGACTTTGTTTTGAAGTACTCATTCCCAACACCTATATCCAACACATATTGGATCCGGAAAAAAAAACTAAGGATACTCATGCTGGACACATACTCATATCCAACACTCGCCTCAAATCCATGTAACATTCCTTCCTGTTTACACATGGATTATTGCAGGTATCTATGGCCAGGAGAACTCTTGGACCAGTTGGAGTTCAAATTGCTTGGTAGGCAGGGAAGTCATAATTTTTTTATCTTTTTCAAGTACTTTGCAATATCAGATGCATACTTTATATCCATAAATGAATATCATAACTTAATAGTCAAATTACTTCATTGCTTGTGGCGGAAAACTTAGTGTTCTGCTTGATTTTTAACAAAATAATTAACTTTTGTAGAGGTTTATCTTATCTGGTATAATTTTTTTGTTTTGTCTACTTGTCTTGCAGTTGGTCTTACATATTTATACATTATGCCCTTCTTGTTGCTTATGTGGCTCGTTCTTCAGATATTTTGACAAATTATCTTGGCATTCCCTTGTACGAGCCTGAGTTTGAGTTCTAATTTTCTAAGTAACTTATCGTGATACCACGCTTGTAATATAATTAATGTATCAAACAGCCTGTTCTATTCTATGTGCTTTTAGGTTTTGATCAGTCTTTGATTTGCAGATGGGGAAGTGCAACATTGTTCTCATTGGTCTTTGGTGGCATTTGCTACTTTGGAAGGTTGGTGTTGTTCTGGCTCGTCGTTTTTCTTGAAGTACCTGTGTCCAACATCTATATCCGATACATTTGCTGACATCGTATAGGCATATGACCGTCCAAGGGTCCTTCGAATACATGGGCAAAAATCTTTTGAAAAATTGAACATATCCGTGTCGAACGTATACCAGTACCCTCATTGATGCATTTACCAGTGTGCTAGACTATTGTCCCTACATTTCATTTCTCTTCAAGAAAGAAAAAAAAAACAGTTTGAATTCATGACATTTAAATTGATAAAAGGATACTACATGGTTCAGCTTCTTTTTATTCAATGTGTTTTTTTCCTCTTGCTTTTAGAATGAACAAATTAAGATTAACTTTGATTTGTGTTTCAATTGTAGCCAGCGCTTTGTTGGTGCTGTTAACGGAGTTCTTGTACTGGGAATCATTGCTTCTTTCACTGCTCTTGTGGTAATTCCTTGACTGTTATTAACAACATGATTTAAATTTCAATATTTATAGCTTAAGCCTTTTTTATCTGAGTTTTCTTTAGTATATCTGATTGATTACTGTCGATTCTTTCGCATTATATCACTAAGAAAATGATTTTTATTTTCCTATCAAGCGTATTTCTTTTCATATTGCTTAGTTTTTACTTGTTTTTTTGGCTTAGTCTGTTGCAAGTGGAGGCCTAGAGTGGGATGCACTTCTGAAAGCCAACTTTGCAGCTGTTCCTATGAGTATACCAATAATTGCGCTGTCATTTGTTTACCAGGTAGGATCCTTAACAATTAGTTGCGGAAATCGGTAAATAATTTACATTATCGGTCTCCATCGTAGCAAAATCCAACATTTTATTAAGTTGCTGTAACATCTTTTGTATCTACTTGATTCAGAATGTTGTACCGGTTCTCTGCACAAATCTTGAAGGAGACGTGTCAAAAGTAAGGTGACCGATCTTACCATTTAAGATTTAAAGCGCTTTTTATTCCCTGCCCTTCCAATCGATTTTCTTTTCTCTGTCATATGTTTCGAAATCGTGTAACTCACGAATCCTACAATTGAGTTTCGGTCATGGAGGCACAAGGTTTGTGTCATTTGTTCTCTATGAATCTTTGTTTTATGCAGGACTGCTATTGTTCTAGGAACAGCGATACCACTTGGTTTGTTTCTTGTGTGGAATGGTGTTATTCTAGGATATATTTCGAATCTTGAGATGAGCTCAGATCAGATGATGGATCCATTGCAACAGTTACGATCGAGTAATGGAGTTGTTGGAGTAAGTTCTTTGTTCTTCAATGGATTTTGAGTCAAAATTTTCAGGGTGAATGGCATCAAATTGAGTTTTTAAGTGACACCATTTTTGGTTTTTGAAACGTATTTGCAGCCAATAGTTGAGTTGTTCTCACTTCTTGCCATTGCAACATCTTATATCGGATTCATTTTGGGCCTTTCCGATTTCCTGGCTGATTGTGAGTTTTCTCCAGGATTGATCTCACATGCACCCATATATTTTACTGCTTTTCCTACACTGGGCTCTAATACAAATTCGAGACTATGTTTTAGATTGTTGGATACGAGTATGTTCCTGATATCGGTAATGTTTTCTACACGTCTAGAGCGTCCTTAGAGAGCCATTTTTACTTTTGATAGAATGTGCAACGCCATTGCTTATAAACCTTTAGGATCTCTCTTTTCTTTTTTGATGTGGGGTTAATGTTCCCCATTTCTTCAAAACGTGATATTCTCCTCTACTCAATCTCGTTACGGGCCATCATAAAGGTTGTCTACCCTGCCTACTCCACCTACTGAGACGCTCGATGTGAAATCAAACAGTCAACGGGTCACTCTCATACGCCATGTATTTTGGGAAGAGGGTAATGGTCGTGAAGAGGTTACCGGTCCCGTGACGAGTGGTATGAGAGATTTATTGACTGTCTGATTTCACGCCGAATATCTCAGTGGGTAGAGTGGACAGCCGTGACGACTGCCTGTGACGAGATCAAGTGGGGAGAATGTCACGCCTTGGAGAGGTTGGGGAAAATAATAGTCTCGTGGCAATATACATGTGTTGTATCAATGAAATTGCTTGATTTAGGTGCAAGACATCTTGTTATAATGCTCGGGTTGCCTAGTTTCTTTTCAAGACTGTCGGCCTTATGAAAATGTCCATCTTTCTTTTATTTTTCCGATCACTACAGTGCTGAAACTTCCGGCCGGTGAGAATAAGCCTCAGCCATATCTCTTGACTCTGATTCCACCTCTAGGACTTGCTTTGCTAGACCCGGAGATATTTTTTAAAGCCTTGGACATTGCCGGAACATATGGAGGTAATTCTCTAAACCTATTTTGCACCTGCAAGTCAATTAATTTATGTCGTTCAAACTCTTTATTTCTCTTAAAGTTCTCGTATCCGGATCGATACATATCCCCGGACGTGAAATTATCAAAAATTCATAAATATATGAATATTTGCAAAGTGATTTCAGTACCGTGCATTGAAAGCAACAAAAATAAATTGGTAATTTTCATTGAGAGCCTCAACTCACACCTGAAAGTGATAAAATCTTCCATGTTTTTGCCAGTACTGGTATTATTCGGAATACTTCCTGCTGCAATGTCGTGGTCAGACCGGTACTCCCGAACTTCATCGACATCAATTAAGCTGCCGGAGCTCGTTCCGGGAGGAAGACTTACCCTTACTCTGGTAATGGCATGTTCAGGAGGAGTCATTGCTACTGAAATATTTGACAGCTTAGGGCACCCATGATTATAATTAAGTGACCTTAATGATTAAAAAGATGAATATTATCTCTAGAGGTTTCGAGTTTGAGTATGACGTCTGACGAATGTGATTTAATTTAATTTTATTATTATTTTTATTTTGGTATAAAAAATATTTAAGTTTTATCGTAACTTTGTTTCTTGTTTCACTTATATATTTTAGAATAAAGTATTTTAGATTAACATTTTATTTTATTATATTTTTTTATCTACACCTGATTTGAAGATTTAAATTGATTCTCATTTATCAATGCTTATTTATTTGTATTTGTTCTTTAAAAATAAATAAATTCTTTAATTCTTTATTTGTAAGATTTTATGTTATTAATTTGTGATTAATTTATACACTTTAATAATTTTTGAAATCAATTAAAGTGATTTAACTTATTTTAATCTTATAGACATTTTTTTTATAATTTTTATTTAAAAAATACTTTTAAAGTACTGGTCCTAAACATGTATGCCTCTTCATGAAAAAAATGTTTTTAAAACAAAAACAGAGAAAGAAATACTTTCTGCCTTGGCCGACGGAGGACGAAGAGGCAGCCAAGTTATGCGGTAGTGTGCTTAAGCTTCAAACTTTATAGCCTTTCACAAAGAGTCCAGAACCCAGGTAAATTTCAATGCTTATTCAATCACTTGATTTTCGATCCCTTAAGAAGGAACCGTATCTTCGTTCAATTTTCGACAAGGTTCCTTCCGGCCACACTTCACTTTGTTTCTTGTTTCACTGCCCTTATTGCTACGAATGAAGTAAACCCATCTTTAAAATTCAAACCTTTCAAAGAAAAGGCAAAGCTCGAAAGAATTGGAAAATTAAAGCTTTATTCTAAGATTCTGCATGATTGTGCTTCGAAAGGGTATTTGAGTTTAGCCAAAGTTCTTCATGGGAAGACAATAAGAATCAGATTTGATCCAGATTTGTTTTTATGGAACTCTTTAGTAGACGTTTGTACGAAATGTGGGAGCTTTGGATATGCTTGTAAAGTGCTTGATAGAATGCCTGAAAGAGATGTTGTGTCTTGGACTGCTTTGTTTTCTGGTTTAGTTAATGAAGGATATGGATATCATGGGTTGGGTTTTTATTGTTTTATGAAGAAAGATAAAGTTAGGCCAAATGGAAATTGCTTGGTGACCACTTTGAAAGCTTGTTCTTTGAGTTCAGAATTGTTTTATGGGACATTGTTGCATGGGAAAGGTGTTAAATTTGGGCTTTTGTTTGATGTTTTTGTTGGTTCCTCTCTTGTTGATCTTTATGCAAAATGTGGTGAGATAGAATTGGCAGAGAGAGTGTTTGTTTACATGGATAAAAGGAATGTTGTGTCGTGGAATGCATTGCTTAATGGATATGCTCTAAAGGGTGATGAAGGAAAGATTTTGATTTTTTTTCGAGGGATGACGGAACCGAATTGAGGTGCAGTAAGTTAACTTTGTCAAATGTGCTCAAAAGTTGTTCGTGCTCGGTAAACATAACATGGGGCTTGATTGTACATTCTTTGGTGATTAAGACCAGTTGTGAGCACGATGAATTTGTTGGTTGTTGCCTTCTTGACATGTATTCAAAATGTGGATTAACTACGGATGCACTTAAGGTATTTGAAAGGGTTCAAAGACCCAACACAGTAACCTGGAGTGCGATGATCAACTGCCTTGATGAGCACGGTCAGATTCAAGAAGCAGCAGAGTTGTTTTGCCTAATGAGACACAAAGGGGTAAGAATCAACATACTTTTGCAAGTATTGCTAGTGTAGCTGCTAATTCGGGTGATCAGTTCTATTGTGAAGGCATTCATGCTTGTATACTTAAATATGGATTTGAATCCGAAATTGTTTTGAGCAATGCACTTATTGCAATGTATATGAAAATCAGGTCAGTCCAAAATGGTTGGCATGTGTTTAAGGAAATGAGTTCTTGGGATTTAGCTTCATGGAATGCTCTTCTTTCCGGATCATATAGCGATAAAACTTGTTATCAGGGACCAAGTATCTTTCACAAAATGCTTGCTGAAGGTTTTAAGCCTGATATCTATACATTTACTAACATTTTAAAATCTTGTTCCCATCTTTTAAATCTAAACTTCGGACAGCAAGTGCATGTCCATATAATAAAGAATGGCCTGGATGATAATAATTCGGTGGGAACATCTCTTATCGACTTGTATGTCAAAAATGGATTTTTGGCGGATGCAGATCTACTTTTTAGTCAATTGATTGAGAGAGATCTTTTATCATGGACAACATTAATTTCTGGTTATGCCCAAAGTGATCATTCGGAGATGGCTATCGAGTACTTCAATCAGATGCAAGGGCAAGGCGTGAAGCCCAATGAATTCACTCTTGCCACCTGTTTGAGTAATTGCTCCAAGATGGCGATGTTGGAAAATGGGCAGTCGCTTCATTCTATGGCGTTAAGAGCCGGGAGTTTTGATGATGTGTTTGTATCTTCTGCTATTGTAGATATGTATGCCAACTGTGGTTGCATAGAAGAAGCTGAAGCTGCTTTCCAGGGCATGGTGTCAACAGATGTTTCATGGAACACAATGTTATTCGGATACTTGCAACATGGGCAAGGATCGAAGGTTTTAGAAACTTTCAAGATAATGTTAGATAATGGCCTCAAGCCAGTTGAGGTAACGTTCATCGCAGTTTTATCTGCATGTAGTCATATGGGCTTGGTCGGAGAAGGGAAAGAGCACTTCGACTCTTTGACCAATATTTATAGGATGGCACCTACAATCAAGCATCATGCTTGCATGATCGATATATTAAGCCGTGCCGGAAAGTTCAATGAAGTCGAAAGCTTCATCAACGTCATGAAGGTTACATCGGACCCCTTGATTTGGGAGACAATTCTTGGGGCTAGTGCAAGGCATGGGAATGAGAAACTTGGTGAAAGTGCTGCAGAGAAACTGTTGGAGCTTGACCCTGGTACAGCCTCCCATTACATATTACTATCGAATCTTTTTGCGGCCAAGGGTCGGTGGGAGGATGTCCGACAAGTCGGGGCATTGATGACCCACTGTGGTGTTAAGAAAGAAGCTGAGTGTAGTTGGGTGATGGTCAATGGTCAAGTGCACGTTTTCAGGTGCGGAGATGGTTTTCATCCTAGACACGAGGGGATCTACGTAAAACAAGCTTCTTGTTATGTTCAATCACTTGATTGTTACTTGTATATGCCTCATATTTTTTATAGTTTGGAGTAAACTTAATAAAATTCCCCTCAAATAAAATTTGAGTTAGTTGAGTTGACCTTTAATATTTTATAGTCGATAAAAATTATTTAAGTTTTTGCAAGATTTTATAGGAAAATACAGATAGGGTATAAAGGTGATTGAACTTAGGACTTAAAAATTATATTTAAGTGTTTGCAAGATGAGTTCTAAATCCCACTAGCCAACTTCTTGTGTGAGACTGCTTCGATCTACCGACAACAAACTTCGCCACGCAAGATGACTGTTCCGATCCCTTCCAAAATAAGACAGTTATCATGGATGTCTCATGAGTGAAACTACTCATAATCCTTAATAACGCAAATAAAACAATATTAGCCCATAAAAGCAATATAGCATAAGCTTTTAACAAACCTCAACTGAAATTATTATATAAATCAAAAGAAAAAGAGTATAACTACTTTCTACTGCAGAATTCATTTGCATCTGAATTTACATTACATGGCAGCTGCTTTCAACCAGAGCCATCAAACTACTAAGAATTTACATTTGTCATACTCAATCCCTCCCACACAACACAAATGGGGTATATACTTATATTTATATATCAGAGGGGAAAAATAAAAGAAAACTCAAGCCAAACTCTCTACTTATCTTTACTCCTGCCATTTCTGCTTCCATCAACTCTTGATGAACAATGGAAAACCGAGTATAATTTGATCAACTGAGATCATCCGAATAATTGGGACTGGAATCTTGCAAAAGTCTATTACATGTACATATGGTTATCTCACTGTGTTAATGAGCCAATTCCTCACTCCCAACGCCAACGCTAGACTTGTCTATCATGCGGACATTGTATTGCTTGTATACTCTTGCTCTGTTCTCTGCCCACCATTGTTCTGCTCGTTTCTCACTAAACCGCTTCTTACTGCATTTAAAGTTTCAAAAACCGTTTATTTCTCTACAACATTACCACATCAAAATTTGACAGTCAATATGTTACACCGAATAGTCACACATATCAAGGGTGATGATCTAAACAGGAATGGTTATTTTAAGGCCATTAAATATTTCGAGTGTTATAGCTTAAAGTAAATCATGTCGACAAGCTTCTTCACTTCATTTAGCACCCGTGAACTTAGATCAGAGCCCCAAAATATGGTTGCAAGCTTAGCACTTAACAATGCATCTAGGAGTACATCTCAAAGCATATGCTTACTTAGCTGTTCGTCAAAGATTTCTTCACTTCATTTAGCACCCGTGAACTTAGATCAGAGCCCCAAAATATGGTTGCAAGCTTAGCACTTAACAATGCATCTAGGAGTACATCTCAAAGCATATGCTTACTTAGCTGTTCGTCAAAGATAAGCAAGGGTTTTAAGTTGATTTTTTCACATGTTTAGACGATACCAAATATCTTATATCAGGCTAACTGAGCTGTTTATGAACACTTTCTTAATTATCATCTTCATTTTGCTTGCTGCAAGCAGAAATGTCCTCTCCAACTAATCACTCCTGATTTTCCATTATCTTATCTACAAAATTTAGAATTGCCAAAGAGGGTAATGGAGAACATACCTAAAGCGAACTCGCTTGAGATCATTGGCACCTCCTGGTAGAGAAGTAAGTGTTATATACACACCAGATTCATCTTGCTCAACCCATTCATTCTCATTTCGAGATTCACCTTCTTTTGTTCTACCTCCACTTTTTGTTGCTGGTTCAATATGACCTTGTTTATTGTGGCCAGAACTACGATTACTGGTAGTGTTGGATCCATTAGAAAGCAACTGGCTGTTTGATACATTTGAATCTTGTTCTTGGCACGCTATTTGACAATTCAATCTGTCAACTGAAACACTGGAGACATCACTGGAAGCGGGGTTAGAGCCAAATGAA
The DNA here is from genome assembly GCF_006381635.1 of Hibiscus syriacus. NCBI lineage: Eukaryota > Viridiplantae > Streptophyta > Magnoliopsida > Malvales > Malvaceae > Hibiscus > Hibiscus syriacus. The sequence goes on from NW_024062897.1 coordinate 143,997, forward strand.
GTAAATGAAGGTGATTGGATGCTCCGTGCAGCTCCCACAGGCAGTTTTTCAGCCATATCCTTTAACTGTTCAGCACATAAATAATCATCCATATCAGTAAAAAGACATGATTTAAGTATTGAAAGTCCAATCAATCACTTAACTGACTCTAGTGATACGATTAGAAAGCATCTAAACTATATAGCTATCCATTGAATAGCTTTGTGATTCCAACTTCTTAAAAGAACACAACAGCGATATAATCGACCAAAGGTGTAATATGATTTTTTTTTGAAAAGTAAGCAGTATAATTGAATTTGAGCATGTTTGTGATATCGGGATATGCTCAATCATGGCCCACACTGACTTGCAAGATATTGTCCACTTTAGGCCCATTTGGATAATATATACGAGGAAACCTGAGTATAAAAACTAGGGGAAATAACATGATAAGCCAAGTAAACAACAGAGGAAAAAAGTTATAGTTCAAAATTCAAAGCAATGATCACTCGTAACAAACAATATCCATTGAGTACAAACACAGATCCATCTTACTTGGGCAGTAAGTGACTTGATAACTTCCTATGATAAGCTAAGTAAACAACAGAGGAAAAAAATTATAGTTCAAAATTCAAAGCAATTATCACTCGTAACAAACAATATCCATCGAGTACAAACACAAATCCATCTTACTTGGGCAGTAAGTGACTTGATAACTTCCTTTGCTGCTTTGCATTTTGCAGTTTCCTCCTCTGCAATTGCTATTGCCTCCTTCAGCTGTTTCGTTGTTTTTTCCAGCTCAACATCTTGAAGCTGTGCTTTACGTGTAAGATTCTCCACCTGTACAGATTGGTAACATAAGTATAACCACTGTATAACCTGTAAACAAGTTAAACAAACTTGCTGAATAAAGGAAACAAGCGTAAATCTTCTGTACGGTAAAATATCCTGCAAAAATTAAAGCATAGCATCTAGTTTTTATCAGCTCATTTAGCTCTTAGAATTTTTTCTTTCCTCATTTGTTAACATATTGTCCAATAGAAATTATACAGGTAGCAGGTTGCAGAATTTACCATAATTTATATTGCATAGCATAGGAACCTGTTTTGATGAATTCATACAGTTGCTTTGGACAGAGATCTATAATGCATGCTCAATATGTTATCTAAGCATCATGAAAGCAATGATATCCAACAAAGATATCAATCAGAACAAGGAAAAAAACAAAGAGAAATGAGTTCCTACGACCTAAACACTCTCATGGTTCACTCACAAAAATATGACGTCTTCAATTTTTTTAATCTTTATCAAGCTTCCTACACCTTAGTTAAAGACGCACTAAAGTGCAAGATGTGAAACAACGCAAGACACTGCAATTTATTTAGCTATCATTTGACAGTATTTTTGCTACTCGCTTTTTGCTCAAATAATAAAAAAAGAACATGTGCCAGGATATAAAGAAAAATTTTCCTTGAAAATTAAACATATTTTTTCTTGGACAACAAAATTTATGATATTAATTCTTATATTCAGAATGATTATGTTAGGATTGCTGCTTCTTTTTGAATCACTTTCCCATTGTTAATCAATAATGAGTTAGATTTTTACCTTTTTTTTCATTTTAACAATTTATAGACAAGACTTAAATAAGAAAATACATGGACCAAGAACAACAATCAAAGGAAAAAATTCCACAAGCGTGATGAGAAGTGCAATACCTGTGCTCTTAATTTGACAATCTCTTGACTAAGGTTATCATTGGTCCTCTTAGCATCATCAACAAATATTTTAGGAGAAGTGAGGCCCCCAAGAGTTGGAGTTGGTGTAGTTGAACGAGGAGGACTAGGGCGCCTTGATATTGGTGATGTTGCACGAGAAACAATTCTTGATCCAGGCACAGAAGCTGAAAAAAATTTCTTGGATGATCCAAATACCGGGTTAAAAGATTTGGCCATATTAAGGGCTCCCCACTGGGATCCTCCATTTGGAACAGGCGAGACTCGATTACTATTAAATTCTAGCTTCTTGTTCTTCTTTGATCGGCTTTCTCCTTGCTTCAAGGGTTCAATTGACGAAAACCTAGCAAGTTGTGCACGATTTTTGGAATCCGACTTATCATCTTTATCAACAAATACAGTAGTCCCATGATTTAAGCTTCCCCTTCTACTTACAGATGATTGCAATAATGCCTCAGTTTCAGAAGCTTTCCTCAACTTATTAAAACAATTGTCGCATACACGATAAGGTTTGTTGGGATTTGGAGCCATGGAAGCCTTAAGACATTTCTTACTGCTGCATGTGTGACAAAAGGCCAGTCCACAGTTATAACAATTGTGACGTTTTCGTTTGAAATTAAAGGGGAGGCGACAACCAGAACACATGGACTGATCAACACCCGAAACCCATTTATGGAGACAGATTGCTGCAGTGAAGTTAGTGCCACAAACAATACTTTTAACTTGCTTGTCTTTCAGTGCTTCTAACAAAGTAGGGGTGTTTCTATCATCAACATCCCCGTGACCTAATCGACCATTTGCTCCCTTCCCCCAAGTATAGACTTCAGTTCTGGAAGTCAAAGCAGCAACATGATAAGCACCACAAGAAATCTCCTCAACGAAACTCTTAGAAAGCTTTCCTTCAACACGGGTAGGAAACTTTCCATCAGCCTGAGGATTTCCCAGCTGCCCATAAACAGTGCTTCCCATGGTGTAGACATCCCCTGATCTCGCGAGGGCAACTGTCAGACTGTGTCCACAAGCAACTTGACAAAAGCTTGGTTCAACAGCTACACAAGTAGGAACAAGTTTTGATTCCTTATCACCATGCCCAAGACGACCTTTATCACCATCTCCCCATGTAAACAGCTTCCCTGAGGAACAGTTGCTAGAACTCGAATTTCCAACCATGACTTCAACAATTGCAGCAGTATGCCACACTCCACAAGCTGCTCGTACAGTGCGGAGCCCCTTTAGGGATTCCACTTCCCTTGGAATTGAGACACTATTCCGATCTCCATGACCCAAAACACCAAATGTTCCATCACCAAAGGTAAACAACTGACCAGCAGAGGTCACTACAGCTGTATGCCAGGGGCCACAAGAGATTGATGAGACATGTATGCCCTCCAAGGGTCCATTCAGTCGTTTTGGCACCCAATGACTTACTTCATTTCCATGACCAAGGAGACCAAAATTACATGTACCATCACCCCATGTGTACAAATCACCAGAAAGTGTTACAGCACAAGTATGGTGCTCACCACATGCTACAAGCTCAATGTTAGTATTACTAAGGGCATCAATGAGCTTAGGATGCAAAACATCAGAGTCTACACCATGCCCAAGCCGACCTCCAGATTCCTCTCCCCAGGAGAAAACTTCCCCCTGCTTGGTTACCAAGGCAGCATGTCGACCACCACAGGCAATATTCTGGACGTCAAGAACAACTGCAGATTCTAAAGCCTTTGGCAATAAAGAATCCATTTTAATAGCAGAACTGTCAATTTTATGAACTCCACCACCCAAAACACCATCCCCGGTGCCTTCACCCCAAATGAAAACATCACCTAAGGCATCACCATCATCATGACCAGACCCTTGACTTGATGAACTAACTGCACTTGAAAGACTAACCCTAAAAGCATCCATTTCCATAGTCTTCATGTGACCATGTACACTGTCTGATCCAGCGGAAGACAAAGAATGAACTGAAACACTAGCAGAATCTGGGGGAAAGAAGCCTTTTGGAGGAACTGCATATAAGACATCTGAAAATGCCTTATCCAAACCATTCTTCGGAGGACTTTCATACGGGCTATGGATGCCAAGGTGATCCCTACCATCCTGAATTTAAGAAGAAAAAGCATCTTAAAATCACTATCTTGCAGCGTTATAAAGCAGATTCTTCCCGCGCGGGGGGGGGGGTACCTTCTGCAAGCTATTATTACTGCCAAATGGAGAATTCAAAGGTGAACTTCTTTGTGTGTATGTTATTGGACTACTTGCTTCAGAAGGAATGCCATCACTTCTTGATTCTGTCCTCCATTTTCTTTTGTGGCTATGAGAGATTAATGTTTTTAAACCACTAAACCAGACTTCAGCTTCATCTTTATCCTTGCAGATCTAGTATATGATAACAATATAAATACTTTTTAACTGTTTGGATATGGCACAAGAAAAGTGGTGCAGTCAGATAGACAAGAAGCCATGCTTACAAAGAAGCATATTCTTACCAAATCCAGAGATCTCTCATTATATATAAGTGAAAAAGACTGATACTCTTTCTCGGGCCGAGGATATCTCTGAAAGATAGGCTGGGAGATGAAATAGACCATTCTTAATCAGTACTAGATGAAAAAAAAAAGTTATAATGATACAATGTCAGTATCCTGAAGACAAGACATGAATGATGAAGAAAAGACTACCACAAAATAATATATATTGAGACACCATAATCAAAATAATACGCACAAAATAGACCAACAACAACTCATTACCCACTATTTCATGATATTGTAATAAATTCTACATCAGTTTGGGAAAAGTTTACATAATTTCTAATCAAGTTTCCTATTAAAAATAAATTACAATGTATAAAATATGAATCCTGGAGGAATAGAAGAGAAAAGGAAAATGATTAAAAAAATCAGCAAAAAACGGACTTCTCTTTTAAATCTTAATCAGACATGTAACCAACTCTATAAATATTGTCAATCTCATGGAAAAGTAGGCACAGAAAACCACTTACAGTGCGCTGCCCAGATATGATTCTGGAAACGTGACTTAGTTTAAGATGTTTCTCCTCTTTTCCCGAGAACCATATTAAAACAGACTCATCCTGAAAGGAGAATTACAATCAAGAATTAGGCTTCAAGCACAAGAAAAATGATAAATTGAAACAAGAATTTGCAATCCAAGCTTCCATCTCAGGCTTTTGCAATCCACCTATGCTATTTCATGCATTTGTACACCAAGTTTTAAACAAAAAGTGAATATTGACAAGATACATGGTACTATAGATTTCCACATACAAAGTGGTGGCCTTTGTAAGCTTCGATTTTCTTTTTTATTTTAAACACAAGGGTAAAGAAGGAACCGGTACTATTGTGCAATAAATCAAGTGATGACTTGTACTGAAGGCAAGTGGACTGTGGTCTCACTGAACCCATTTGAGCAAGAATGATGAAAGCAAATATGATGTGCTATCATGCAGAATAGGTTAATTCCCTGTGCAAGTACAGATAATTTGTATCCCAATTCGACAACAAGAAATAAGAATTCTTCTTCTTACCAGCAGTTTTTAACCTGAATTCCCTCTATCTGATAGAGGTACTTGAGCATGAGTTGCAAAAGACAAACAAATAGCACCAAATAGTGCTAAACAAAGTAAAGGATCATCATGCAGTATAAGAGTTGTTTCTATTCAAATAAAAATAGCTTGAACTATCCAGATTAGCAATATGAATAGCCGAATTATCAACATCTTTAAACCTCATTTCCTTTATATAATACTTGTCATTCCATATTTCATTACATACAATGGCTAAAAGTACTTTTCACATTATTGTTCATGGCTTGAACAACATGTGTAAAACATTACTTGCATCTGCAATTGAGGCTGATTGCAAACAATGAAAATTATGCTCTAGAACAGATACACGTTTTAAAGAATCATATTAAAAATTCAAGCACGTGACTGGAAAATGAGCCAAAACTTACATTTGAAAGGCGGAAGGGACAAAATTTTGGTTTTCCTCTTCTTCCATATTTCAGCAGGTATGCCCCTTTCTTCAGAGCAGTAATGGCCTGTTGTAAAGAGTATCCAATAAGCTAACTTCGGCATATTTTGCAAACTTGACATAATTATACCTCCGAGATGAATTTACACGTGGCAGAATGACAAATTAAGGAAAACATCCACTGCATCATTATATTATTCAAGAAAGGAGAATACTCTTTATAATAGAAGGGGAAAAAGGTTTTTGAAATTCAGAAAGATAATAGACTGAAATAGTAAAATACAACAATAAATGAATATTAGGGCCACTAAGAAAATTAGTTCTGAGGAAGTGAAAGGAAAATCCCCTTTTACCAAAACAAAATTCAGATTAACTCCCGCCTTGATTGAAGTAACACCACACTAATGCTCGGCAACCAAGCAATACTGAACATCTAAGTAATGTATTTATCCAACTTAACTTGAAAAAGAGACATACATTAGAATTACCTCCAGCCTACACTTCAGAGAGCTTAGATCAGGATCTCCAAGGATCCAGAAACAAATAGAAGATTCTCATTAAGGGCGGTTTGTGTCTATAGATGTGACATGGAAACTATGTGTGTTCCATTTATTTATCTATTGCTAGATATCAATTTGCTTAGCATCGACTTAGTACTTAAATTTCAACTACCCAAGAAGAAGAAGTAATCTGCAGAAGTATTAAATTACTCATGGCAGATGAAAGTTAGTTATGGTATGCCATACACTCTTTCTCCATCTAAAGTAATATATCTGGTATATGAGATTTTAATTATCACTGACTTGTTAAAAACTAGAAAATATCACAAGTAATTAGCATATCCTAATGCAACCTCATAACAATATTCACAATACGAAATGATCATTGATGGTGAAACAAAAAATAATAACCAGAGGAGAAGCATCATCACCCAAGTTGATTTGAGTCCAGAAAGTAAAGTGGCTGCATAATAAAAAGCCAACAAATTTCATAAGTCCTAGAACATACAGTGCTTGGTATTCCATTCATTTGACACATGACTGGATTTAGTTTCATGGTGATTTGAATGCCAAATTCTAATATCGTTCAATCAACGCAATAACAAGATTAGCTGGTTTCCCCTCTTCACCAGCACTACTAAAGTCGACCACTAGAAGCTTTGCAAAAGCAACTTAACAGTTAAAATAAGCTCAATATTGCCAATGGGGCTTCACCATAGACAATCTGCAACAAGAATGCTACCATTTTCTATCCCACAACTAAGCATAATTCACCCATACACATCACTGGAAAACCCTAAACATCTCAATTACTACTAAAGACGTCCTCAAGTTGAAGTCATCGAATCAGCAAGAAGAGAAAAAACTAAACAAATTCAATCCAACAAACAGCGAAATCAAATTCAGTAATTGGAGTACAAGGAAAATCAGCAACTAAAGAGGGAAAAGAACCTGCTCGATGTCTCTTTCGACGGGGCCGGTTCTGCTAATATCGGAAGACATCCTGTCCGTTCTTGACATAAACGAAACTACACTTTACTAAACCAAACCAAATTGACCACCTAAACCCCTCAAAAGAGTCAAGGATCCAAAGAAGTAAAAACGAACTCACTTAAGAAATGATCAAAATAAACTCATCCATTTTCGAAACCAAACCCTTCCATCCAAATAACCCTTCACTTTTAGCTCCTCTCCACAGCTGAGCCCTAACTTCAACCTCTCAAAATCCACCCAATCTCCAAAAATTTGGGATTCTACCATCTCGAGAATCTCACTAACTCCAATCTTCACTCATCTCTTTCGGAATTTCAATGGCATTATTTTTAAAGCAAATACGGACAGAACAAGCTTTTTAGTAGGGAAAGCGGTCAAGAAAAAAAAGTAGGGGTGAAAGAAAAAGAATCGACTGAGTGGGGGGAAATGGACGCAGAGAATTGTTTAGAAGGAGCGAAAATTTGGAGGGAAGTGGCAAGGAAAACAAGAGTAAGAGTTGGGAATATGTAAAATATGATCCGATTTACGAGTTGCAAAGAGAGAAGGGGGGAATGGAATAAAGAAATGCGAAAGAAACAGAAAAGGAAAGAAAAGTGTAACAGGGGGATAATGCAAAATGCTAATTGCTAAAATATAAATACCAGCAAAAATTATTAATATTTTTTTAATTAATCACTCGTATTCGATCTATTAATTGATTCATTCAGATCGAATAATACAGAAATAACGACAATCCCTCTAACCCAATTTACTTCATTCTTAAACGTTATAATTCGAACTCTAACCATACTTAAGATATCTAGAGCTTTAATATTAATTCGTGGGAAATGTTGCTTTGATCAACAGTATCTGCTTCTAACTTTTTTGTTTTTCAGTAATTAGTTTTTCGCTTTCTATTATTTCTCGTGTTTTTTTTTTCCGTTTGGTGGCCGAGAAAAGGAATGGAAAAACAGTAAAATAATCTTAACCGAGACTTGGAGGTGGTGAGTTGAGCTGGGTTTCATTCAAGTAATGGGTTTGGGCTTAATTTTGAAAGTGGGTTTAGATTTATTTGAGTTAATTTCGGCCTATATATTTTATAATAAGCATTTTTAAATATATTTATACTTTATATTATTAATTTTCATGGCTATAATATATATATATATATATATATAGCCTAGAGCAATTACAAATGTAATATATATTCAGAATCTTTATTAACCATTGATAACACACGCATACTCTACAGACGTAACTACTCAAACTCAATACTTTTTGAAAAGAATAATACTTTCTTTAACCACTGAGACCGCTTGATAGGTTCTAGTTATAATATATTAACATAAAAAATACTAACTACTAAATTATTATATTATATGATAGCTACATTATTTGATTTTATTCTTATTTCTTCTTTTATATATTTGTTACAAAACGCAAAAAGAAACCCCATGGGGCAGCCTAAAAGACTAGAACCATTGGGCTTCTATGTTACGGATAAAGAAATACTAAGTAACAAACAGATATGAATCCCAAAATTGAAGCCCACAATTTGTGTATTTTTGTCGGGTTAATATCTAAAATCTAAGGTGACATTTGGTTCGCTGGAATGTTTTTGAAGGAATTATAATCTGTGAAGGAATTAGAATCTGTGAAAGAATTAGAATATGTGAAGGAATTGGAATCTGTCAGGAATTGGAATCTAATTCCATATTCTATTTAGTTGGCAGGAATTGAATTGGAATCCAATTCCATATTCTGTTTGGTTCGTAAACATGTCAAATGAATTTGATTTCAGTAATGTAAAATGATATAATTGCCCTTCTTATTTTTTTTGCTTAATTTTAGTTTGTTTTATAAATTACATGTAGCAATATATTATAAAAATTTAAAAAAAAATTAAATTTTAATTTTATTGATTGATTATTCATTTCAATAAATTATAAAAATCATGCTAATAAATATCATAAGTTAAAATCATCCCAATTAGGGATGGTCATGGGTCAGGTTTTTGGTCCACCCGACCCGACCCGTGAATAAGGGAACCTCCATTCGAGACCCGACCCGACCAAAATAAAGTTTCACACGACCCGACCCGAATATATAAATTAGAAACCCAACTCGACCCGAAATAATAAAAAATTTATTTTTATTCAATAAAAACAATTACTTAATTGAAAAAATATATATAGAGAGAGGGTAATTATTGTAATTATTCATAAATATATAAGGTAAAATTATATATTTTTTTGGTTCGGGTCGAGTATTTTTCACCCTAAACTTGAACCCGACCCGAATATCACACTTAAAAAAACCTGACCCGATCCGAACAAAATAAAGTTTCACCCGACCCGACCCGAATATATGAATTAGAAATCCAACCGACCCGACCCGAAATAATAAACAAATATTTTTATTCAATTAAAACGGTAACTTAATTGAAAAAAAAATTATATATAGATGGGTATTATTGTATTATTCCTAAATATATAAGGTAAAATTATATATTTTCGGGTCGAGTATTTTTCACCCTAAACCCGAACTCGACCCGACCCGAATATCACACTTAAAAAAACCGTCCCGACCCGACCAAAATAAAGTTTCACCCGACCCAAATATATGAATTAGAAACTCGACCCGACCCAAAATAATAAAAAATATTTTTATTCAATATATAAATAAATTACCAAAAGATTGATGAGGTTAGTATGGTCAAATTTCAATTCCCCCAACAAGGGAATTGAATTCCATCATAGAATGATAGAATTCACTTTCCCTCATTTGATGGAAAGCTGAAGCCATGAGGGATTTAAATTTCCTTGGAAAACTTGAACCAAACATGGGAAAGTGGTAGAATTGGATTCCAATTATCCCTAATTCGAATGGATTCATGTCAACCAAACGCAACCTAATAGTTTCCTTACTCAACTTTGATCTTATTATTGTTTTGACCACTATTTTTTCAATTTAATCTCCACCGTAATTATTTAATGGTATTAGCATATTTTTGTAATTTATAAAATTCCCAAACTCTATTTTCTTTTTGTGAAAATATCTTTAATATTTTCCTTCTCCGAGTTCTAGTCAAGTTTTTTAAATCTCCTTTAATTTTGACGTTAGAACATCTTCTTCCATATTCAAACGTTAAAAATGTAGAGAAAGATTTATTATATAATTAGCAAAATTTATTGATAAAATAAAAATATAATCAAAATTGAACAATGATTGACCTGATATGTTAATTTGATTTTTTTTATCACGTGGTTAATAGGAAAAAAATCAATGTTGTACATTGAATTTTAAAATACTAATAATTTTTTTAAAAATAAAAATTAATATTTTTGTAAACATGATGCTGACATGGGAACAATGACAGGATCCAATTGAAAAAGAAATATATAATAGAAGCTGATGTTATTTTCAAATGGGTCATATAATAGTAACAGTAGGACTAGAAGTAGTAGATAAAAGGCTAAGAAGTCTACAGGGTACCCATCCCTTAAAACTGGGAAAGAAGGGCCCATAACTAACCCAAAAGTACCCTATTTTTACTTTAGAAAAGGGACCATGTTTTCCCCATTTGCCAATCACCATCACCTGCAAAAGCCTAAGCAAATTATATATGCTTATTCATAGGGTTTAGGGGCACCTTACTATGTCTAGGAGAGGAGGGGACCATTCTATTTTACAAAGAAGCCCAACAGATGGTAAATTAATTAATGTTAATTTAAATAGAATCATTTAATTACTACTTTGTATGTTGTTAAATTATGGTTTTCGTTTTAAGTTATCTAGATTGTTAAATATTCTAATTGCATCTTTAAATTATAATTCTCATTTTAAATTGATCTTGAACTTTCAAATATTTCAAATTCATCCTCAAAATATGACATTTATTTTAAATTAATCTCTAAACTTTTAAATGTTTCAATAATTTCCCCTAAAATCATTCAAAAGTTTGGGGATATAATTGGAATATTCAAAAGTTTAAGGACCAAATATAGAATAAATATCATAGTATAGGGATGAACTTGGAATACTCAAAAGTTTGAGAATCAATTTAGAATGAGAGTGATATTTTGGAAACCAAATCAAAATGTTTAAAACTTTGAAGATCAATTTAAAATAAAAGTTATTAGTTGAGAACATATAATGTAATTAACTCTATTTGTTATTTTAATTTTTAGAAAAATCAGATCAAAATAGAATTAAATATAAAACATAGTTGAATCAAATTATACAAAATTAGTTTGGTTCACCATTCTCTCGAAAATTAATTTATAGGGTACTACATTGTGAGTCATCCGGCTATTAAAAGTTATAAAATGGTATCTTGACCATAGGATGTTGCTTTGTTGATTCATTGACTATTAAAAAATATAAAATGGTCACCCAACTATCCATATATTCCAAACTTGTAATTTTATATTACAATTGACGTTCATTTGAGTTGGACGTTAACTTACTGACTAAGATATTTTAAAATCATATTTTAACGATTTATACTGATACCATCGTTGCTTTTAAGCACTGATTCGACAACATAATGTAAATAAAAACTCGATCCACAAAATAAACCTCAAACAGTTTGGGATCATATTTTATCATATTCAAATCAGCAAGTTAGCGTCTAGCTTAGACGAACTCCAAAACTTTAACGAAAAAGAACTAGTTTGGAATATATGAATAGTGAAGTGATCATCTTATAACTTTTAATAGTCGGGGATAACAAATCAATGCCTTATAGTTAGGAGACTATTTAGTAACTTTTAATAGTCAACGTACTCAACAAAACAACATTCTATAGTCGATGGACCATTTGTGTACTTTACCTTAGGTTTATTTCCAGTCTGGAAAATAGAAGAATTAAATTCTTGATACAGAAATAATAGGACTAAATTCTAAAAGTAAAAAGAGTAGAGAGAGCTGAAAGAGAATTTAACCTTTGAAATGAAAATTTTAGGTGAGGTTTGCGTATGAAATTCCCCAACCTAAAACGACAATCCGGTGATACAGTTTTGTTGAATGGTCCCATAAAAAACTGACACGTATATACTAATAACCTACTGCTACTTACGATTCTTCTAGGCTTCTCCACTTATAGCTTCGCTCCAAAATCGAATTATTACTGCAAATCTCACCATATTCCCACAAGGCAAGAGTTTCTTTTTACTCCTTTTCCCACAACAACGTTGTATTCATATCTTTTATAATTCCACTACAAATATGTTAAATAATTTTTTTATTTTAACAATCAAATTATTTTTTTCAATAAATTATTATTAACATTATACTAAATAAACGGATATAAACAAAAATAATTATTACGATAATTTATAAAAAGAAATATAAGAGGAGGAATGATCATTTGTGTATAGTAGTTGAATCGGTGGTGAATGTAGCACAGGGCTCGAGGCAATTCATTACCCACCACCTTTCCTTTTCATAAACAAATTGAAAAATAAAATAAAACTGGTAGTTATGCATTACATGGGATTTTGCTGGGCATGTGAACCCTACAATGCCCTATGCACCTATAACCCTAGGCCCCCTACGACCTACGTCCTACACTCGCAGCACTGCCGCCCACTATGGTTTCCATTTTTCAACTAGTATTTGTAGATCTGCGCTGTAATACAATATCACCACTCCACTTCCACTTTTAACCTTCCAACTTCCTCCACTCTCTCATTCAACGCGTGTCCTACACCACCCACAAGAGGAGAATACTAGGGAGGGAATAATGCATGGCAGACAGTTTCGTAGACCGCCGCTTTCTTTAATTGTTAGCTCACTTCTATTATTGATAATATATATTATTTCCTGCTTTCAAATTTTTTAATAATATTATTAATTGTTAAATTAATATCACATATTTTAACTTTCACATCAATAATAAGATGTTGTTAATATTGTTTTGAAATATATATATATATATTTAATTTAAAGGAAAAAAAATAAATAAATGGAGAGTAAAGACCACGGCAAGGAGGACGGGACACGGCGCTCGAGGAACGGAGGTGATTAATGAAATTTAACATGCTCACGCACTTGAAGAAAAAGTTAAACCACCGATAATAATTTGATTAAAATGATATTTTCTATGATTCATTTAAAAATTTAATAGAAATATTTTGTTACTATCTCTTTAATATTTAACTAAGAAATATTACTTAAAAATATAATTGGTTTATAGATATATAACATCAAGTGAAAAATTGATATAATCGGCTCATTGAAAAAACCATACTAAACATAAAAATATAAAAAAATGATATTGAATTAATTAATTTAATTCTATATTATGAAATTAAATAAATTATTATTTTTTATTTTGGTAGTAATTATATAAAAAGTAAAAAAATATTAAATAATTATTTATACATCATTGTATAAAATTTGCATCTAATAATATTAAAAGCTATATAAATTGTTTGGGTTTCTTTATTGCAAGCGTAGCAGCAAAAGGTCAGCAGTGTATGAGCTAGCTTCAGCTTGCGGCTAAATTTCTCTCCTCGTCAAATCTCAAATCCCCGGACTTTTTCCCTAATAAAACCCAAAGCAAGGCAAGAGGAAAAAGAAGAAGAGATCTAAAGGTGCACCAACCTCTCTCTTTCTATGCTAAAAGCTTCTCTTTTCTTCTATCTTCTTCTGCAATAGTTTCAGAGATTTCGACGGACCCCACACACATATATATATGTTTTAATTGTATATACATATATATGTTTGATGTTTGTGAAGATTGAGTTTTTAGCTATTGAAGGAGATATCTTTCTATATGTAATAGTTTTGTTATTATCATCGTCATTGTGGCTACCACAAGAAGGCAACTGCCGTCGGACTCTGTAGGAGCCTTTGCAGATTGGGCGACTTCATCGGCCACATCAATCCGAGCTGGCCCCGATGACCTTTCCCTTGGCTTTAATGCTAACGCCGCAGCCGCTTCTGCTGCCGCCGTTCCCCCGGGATCCACCAACACTCAATGGCCACCCTCAGCTCGTTCTGTCAACTACGGGCTTCCCCCTGAAATGGGGATGGTCGGTCTCCGGGATTTCGTCGTCGTTTCTCCGGCGTCGTTTAACCACCACCACCACCATCATCACCATCACCATACTCAAGATCCCATCATGTCAAACGATCAAATCAGCGGTCCGAATGCTTCGACGGCTCTTGGTGTCGGCGTTGGCGTTTTCCCTCTACTTACAACGGCTCCTTGTCTAGCTCCACTAAATGTGGACGACTCTGATTTGTTCAATAACAATAGTCGTAACAAGCTCAGTGGGATGCAGCTATGGCAGAATCAGAATTCTTCCCCTCACGATTATCTTAAGAAACCATCTTCTTTCCCTGACAACAATAATTTGATACAAAGCAGTGGCGGCGGCGGCGGGGGGATGGGAGGTGATGCAAGTGGTGGTTCGGGTTCAAGCTCGACGACCACGTGTCAAGATTGCGGGAACCAAGCTAAGAAAGGCTGTTCCCATAGGAGATGTCGAACATGTTGTAAAAGTCGAGGTTTTGCTTGCCCTACTCACGTGAAGAGCACGTGGGTACCTGCTGCTAGGAGAAGAGAACGTCAGCTCATGGCGGCTGCCGCCACCACCGCCGGTGCTGGATCATCGGGTTCGACTTCCGGAGCCAAGAAACCGAGGCTCATAACTTCGAAAAACACTAGTAGCTTTGACACTAGCTCAAGTAACCAAGGTTAGCTTCTAATTATATATATATATATATATTGTGTTAGGGTTTTTCTTCTGAAGTTACTGTTTGTCATTTGCAGGCTTTAAAGAGACACTGCCAGTGCAAGTACGTGCGCCGGCGGTATTCAAGTGCGTAAGAGTGACGGCGGTGGAGGACGGTGACGATGATTTTGCGTATCAAGCAGTTGTTAAGATTGGTGGACGTGTGTTCAAAGGATTTCTTTATGACCAAGGAGTTGAAGGAAGAGACGGGTTCCCTAATATGTCTGAATTGAATTTAGGTGGTGGTGGAGGCGGCTGTGGTAATGGTGGTGATGGTTGTGGAGGTGGTGCAAGAAGTGGTGGTCGTCTTCTCCGGTTCTCGATCCTTCTGAAGTTTATACAGCCACCGGAGGTTGCTTGCTTGGTGGTTCAAGTTATGGTAATCCAATAAACTAAGGTCTCATCTTTCCAGGTAGTGTATTGGCTGTTCATATAATGTTACCATTGTAGCCTATTTCTTCTTTTGTAGAAACTTATATATTATCCTTATTAACGTATATATATATATATATATATATATATATATATATATATATATATATATATTTTTTCATTTATTTTGATTTTCAACAGTTTTGGGGCTTTGAATTTTCTTATTTTCAATGCCTAATTGCCTTTTAAATTGCACTGAGAGGATCATAGAATGATAAAGGTGAGCATAAGAGATTCTACAGTAACAGAAATATACGGATGTTATAGTTAGGACTTGAACCTTGGACCTTTGAGATGTCAACACAGATGGTTAACAGCATGTTCTTCAAGCTTAGCCTTTGTTTCACCATAAGAGTTTGGATTTGGAAAAGTTGAATCTATGGTGTACAAGTGGTTTTCACCATTAAAAGATTTTGTACTATTGAGCCTAGTTTACTTTATGTGTATTCGGGAGGAAGCCCTGTTGATGATCGTTATCTTGGACCGAACGACAAATTTCTTGTAGCGATCATTGTGATATCTACAACGTTGTATCGCACTTGGCTTTCAGTCCTGCTGCTTTAGTTTTCGGTTTGTAATGAATCCGAAGCAAATGCAGAACTCATGATTATTGAGCTGCTTTGGACTTTTGTATGAGAAGTAGTTACTCGGTTTCCATCATTCATTGCCAAACACAAACACAAAAGTGTATTACATGGCCGGCCTACTTTGCGGGTGTGGGATCCCTACAATGTGGACAAAGGCTTCAATTGCATGCATTCATGAATGCTTGAATTCTACACCCATTGTCCCACCTATCCTAGGAGACATAGTTTCCGAATTCGCACGGATTATAGGTCTTGTGAACTGAAGTTTCTAATTGTATTTCTACTTTTGCGTTTTGATTATGCAATATTCTATCATTGTCTGGTTTTCTTCTACCTTATCATTCTCTCTTTCTACATTTACCTATTTTCAATGAGACATCACACTATAGTTAATCGACAGTGTATTAGATAGCATAGAATGTGAGTTTTCTTATCGGCTACAGGTTGAAAATGTGTAATGTATTACATTGTTTCGTATCATCCGGTTTGAAGTATTATTGACAAGTTCTTCACTGCCGATAAGGTATTCAGAAGCAATTAACCTTTTTTATCTTCATGCTACTGCTACTGCACATAGGTTACGGAGTCGGGTTACGTGCACTGTAAGTAGATATTATTGGTTGGTTTGAATACTTGTACTGATCTTTTATATCCCTTGGAAAAGCTTGAGTGAGGCATTTTCTTTTACTTGCTGTGTTCTAATAGCATGTCTGTGAATTCCAGTAAGTAGTAAGTACATTATTTAAGTGTCTATGCCTGTTTTAAGCTTCGATCATGGTGCTTTTCAAGTTTCATATGATACTTTACCTAGCTCGCCTGCAACAAGGTTGAAGTTACTGATTTCAATATTTTAATCTTACTTTAAAAATCCGACAAAGTCTTTAAAGCTTAAAAATGTTTATTTTTGTTTGTTTTAACGAGTTTTTTGGGGAAAAAGAATTTAATGTAGTGGTAAAGATTAGTTTACTGATGGGCATGAAACTAAAACTTGACGGGTATTGACCGACCCAATTTTATTGGGTTAGAATATGTTTTTTTAAAATTTGGGTTTGAATTTGATTTTATATTGAAAAATATTTGAATGGATTAAATCCAAAAAAATAATATAATTATACTTTATATTTTTAGAGATAATTGCAATAATCTCTCCTTAGATTATTTTTTCAATTAGATTTTTATTTTATCAAATAAAATTAATATTTTTTTATAAATATAATTGTTTTGGGTTAAGTTGCAAGTTGGGTGAAGTTATCTTAACTTTCGGTTGGGTTTCGGGTGGAGGATTGTATTTTTCGGGTCGGATTGACAAAAAACTTGACCCAATTTAACTCATACCTATCTCTAAGTGCTCATCTTTAGGTGAGCTTATTGATATATAAGATGATTGGAGAAAATAAAAAAGATTTTTGTTTGATAAAAAAATTTGATAAGATGAAAAAAAAGGAAAAAATCATGACAAAAAGATTAAAAAGGTATTTTTTTAACTTTCATAATAGCTAAAAAACGTCACATTAAAGGCTTGCAGGCCAATTTACGTAAACTAAATAGTAGGAGCAAATAGATTGATCCAAAATACGAATATAAAGGGAAATTTTTTGTTTGCATATCATAGTTTGAGAACTTGAGCGTAATTATCCCATTTCAGAAAATAAGGCTCAATTGATAAAACTGAGGGCTTGCAGGCCAATTTAATATCTAATTAATGAAATGCGGGTCTAAATTGAAATAATTAAAACTATTGAACTACAATTAATAGTTAGATAGCAAATTGAAGGACCAAATTGAATTTTTACCAAACTATAAAGACAAATACTGTAATTTCTCCTAATTGAGTATAAACATGCAGATCCACTGACTGGATCGGGTCACAGGTCTACCAATGGGTTATCAATGACGAAAACTACATCGTTTTTGTGGTGGCTATATAAACCATATATTCTTTCTTTTGTTCCCCATTTTTATTCATCTCTTTCCCTTTCTCTTTTCTCTCCCTTTCTTCCTCCCTCCCAAACTTTTCTCCGAACGATAGTTGTAATCCCATAATCCAATTGATCATTTTTCGGTCAAAAACAGACCACTGTTCGCTGTTTCAGTCATCGTTGTCGGTCGTTATCTAAAGTTAATTTAAGAATCGAAGTCTAAAATATTAATATCTTTTTAAAAACAATAAATATGTAATTCTTTTTATTTTTTTCTAAACACATTAAATTAAATTTAACTATTTTTTTTTAAATAACAGAGATACACTTAACTTCCTAGGAATTTAATACATTCGCCCTTGATTTAAGGTTTGATTCTTAAGACACAACACTTAACTTCATAAATCTACCAAAGTTCATTCCGCTTCCACAAACTTTAGCTCCACTAATCTTTATCGTCAATTGTCCGATGACATTCCTTTTAAGATATGTTGTTCATATCGTCTCATAGATGAATCCCTCTGTTGAGATTTCGAAGGCAAAGCCTCCTTTGTCGGAAATACATATCTTAGCCATCGTCGAAGTTTTCTTTCTATTTCCTTATGTTTGCTTTTGCTTCTCTCTGATTATTGATGCCTCTTCTTTTCTATAGCAGGTTGATGCAGGTAGCGAGCGGAGAGCAATTACTGTTACAATTGTTGATGTTGTCACTGCTCTCCGACTATTGTTGTTGTGATCACCCGGGGGCTCACCAAGGTTGTTGCTAGTGGGCTCATCAAGCCCGTTCCTGATTGGGGTTGAATGAGTGATGAACCAATTGGGTTTGATTTAACTTGATCCACTGTTTCAGTGAACCAACCGGTTCATAGTTTAGGGCTTTAGGCATGTGTCCCTCTCACCTAGATCTAGGGATGTTTATCGAACAAGTCGAATAGTCGATTACGATAAACGAAAAGAAAAATGGTGGACATATTTAATATATTTTATTCCAATTTTTGAGGAAGCGGTGGACATGTCGCACACGTGTTCTTAACGAAATGCTTCCCACCCTCCAAACAAATGATACGTGTAATGTGTCAGCTACCTTCGTGTCCTTCTCCTCAAAAATGAAAAAAAAACCCACATTTTTGGCATCTCAATTTCCATTTCTACATTTCTAGCCCTATCTCGTTCTCCGGGAACGGAAGAATAATTCTCTTGCATCTTCAACTCTATTGTTAATTTTTTTTATAATTTTTTAACTATAGGATTAGAAGAAATTGTTTGTTAGATTAGGCTAGATTAAGCGAGGACTGTAAATCAGAATCATAATTTTAGATTTAATTCAGAATTAAAAAAAAAAATCAAAACCATGTCTTCAGCAACCAAGATCATCGTTGAACAACTCGCCATTGCTTTCCCGGATCTCTCCTTTCAAGATCAGAATCAGGTACTCTTTTTTTTCTTTCTTTCTAGTTTTGGTTATTTGCTTAGCTTTTAGAGCCAGAGCTGTTTGATTTTTCTGCTGAAATGAAATGTAATGAAACGAAAAAAATGGATATTTCGTTGATTAATGGTTAAGCACTGTGTAGTAATTTCGTTGATTAATGCTTATGTAACAGTTCTTTTCTAATATTTTATTTTTTGTCAATTATTAATAATAAAATTATTAAATATTTTGTTTGGATAAATTGGTTTTTTGTTAGAAGGAGGTGAAGAATAAAGGGGCTGTTAGCGAGGAAAGTTGCCAAAGTCATGGTGGAATATGTGCGATATGTTTAGATAAGATAGTTCTACAGGAAATTGCACTCGTAAAAGGCTGCGAGCATGCTTACTGGTTTGTCTAACCTCTCTTAATCAATATTTACAGTTATGCTTTCGGTTTTGTGGTCTGTTGTTCTGTTTCCACTTTCGCTACTTATTTTTAAAATTTTGAGCCATCTTGATTTTGCTGGAAACTGCAATGATTTGTTTTGTTGTTCTCATTCTAATTGTCTATTTTACGTTTTTGTTTAGTAATGGTTACTTTTAGGGTATAGAGTTACCCAAGTATTTTGAATTCAACTTTTGGGAGATCAGTTTAATTATATATTAGTCTTGAATTTTGGCACTAAAAAAATTGTTTAGATAAATTTTTTAGTGTCATTCCCTTAATCAATGACATAATGAGTATTATTTAGATAAATTCCCCCCTGAATCAATCCTATGGTTTTGGTGATTGTTTGGCACTGATTCAAGGGAGTTTAGGGTCGCAGAATGAGTTGAGGTCTATGATGTTGTTATTATGTGAGAAAGAGAGAGACTTGAGTGAAGATTTAGTGGTGGCATGGTCTGAAATGCTCATGTTGATCTCACCAAATGGGAAGGGTTTGGGTCTCTTGTTATGTGCTTCTGGAGATTGTCATGTTAATTTATTGTCATACGGTTCTAGGGGCGAATATGTTTAAGCTATCACGTCTCTTTTGTGAGACCTTTGTGCATATGATCAATGATGTGTTACAAATATACCAAAACTTTTGGGAGAAGAACTGTGTTATATGTTTTTGACACTTTTATCCTTTCTCATGACACGCATGTCATCATCTTTGGTGATTTTAATTCTGTTTTCTATACAGTTATATTTATATAGCTTGTCAAGAAATGTTATTGCCCTATTAAAGGTTTGGACTTTCGAGTGAAATATGAAGAAGAGATGTCAAGTGTGCATTTTTGAGATATGTTTTCTAATAAATGTTTTATTTTTATTACTTCATACTCATTTTTCTTATTTTTTAATTGTTTCTTTCGTTTCTAAACTTTATGGTGTCTTGCATGCTAGCTATGAGGCCTACTCTTTGCCTCAAAAGTGGGAGTTAATTGAAAAATTCATTGCTGTCATACTGCCTTTTGAAGTCTTGGTTTATATTGCCAAAATTTAATAGAAAAGGTTATGCTATTTGTAGTCTATCATCATCTGCATGTTTCTGCTATACCAATAGGTACGTCAATGCATATTTTGGGGTTCTGCTCATTGTATCCATATATGTATGCTTTGTTGTCTGGGTTTCTATGAACTGCTACATTTGCTACATGTTTTATACTTCCAGTGGATTGGGTATGGGATTTCAGGTTTTATGTGTAATTTGCTCTTTGTTCTTGCAGTGTAACATGCATCCTTCGATGGGCAACATATAGTAAAATGCCTACATGCCCTCAGTGTAAACATCCATTCGAGTTCCTTGATGTTCATCGTTCACTTGACGGCAGGTAATCTTAAATCCTCCATTCTTGATTGTTGAATTGTCCTTGTCATGTTTGAATTTCCAAGAGGAGGGAATTCTTATAGGGGTGTTCAATTCGGTTTGGTTGGTTAATTCGGTTAAAATCGAACAATGAACACCCTTTAATTCTTTCTTTTCTCCTGACCGTGGCCTAAGTGAATCCATGTTTGGTTGTTGCCTTTTGCTTTATAAGGATCAACGACTACATGTTCGAGGAAAGCGTGTGCCTGCTTCTTAGAGCCACATGGTTTAAAACTTTGAATGTGGAGGAACGCGAAGAGGTATACGATGATTTGGATGATTATTATTACCATTATCCTTATGAGGATGATGACGAGGAGGAAGATGAAGTTTATTACAACAGTGCACCGAGTCTCCGCTTTGGGAATCGCAGATGGGGTGATAATGGATATGTAAGGTCAGGGCGTCAAGAAGCCAGACCTGTCCAACGATCATCCAGTTCCCAGAATACTGCTGCCTCGTCGTCTTCATCTTCAAGTGAGCCCAAGAAAAAAGAAGTTTCGAAAAGTACGATGGGGCGAAGGGCAAAGCGAGCACTGAAGCGTGAAGCAGCCGATAAGGCGGCTGCAGCCAAACATCAAGAGCATTTGATGAGGCTGGGGCTGGGGCGGAAGTGATATCTTTGATCCAATGTCTTTTTTATAGAACATTGAACCAAAGTGATTAAGGGTGATTCGATAAACAAGAATCCCTTTATAATATCCTGCCTTTGTACAGTATTTTCTTTTTCTGGAACAAAAGAAGACCAGTTTATAACACTCACTCCGACCCACAATAGGCAATGGAATACGAGAAAAACAATCTCCAAGTGAAGGATAGAATGCAACATTCAGGACAAGGTCAAATGGCAACACAAAAAGGACATGTCGAGAAAAAACACCAAAACCAAACAAACAACACCAGCCTCTAGAACTCCCACCACGCTTTTAACAAATTCTGACACTGCATACCTTGTTTTGACAGCCGATCCGCCATTCCATTACCTTCTCTGGGCACATGCTCGAACCTCACCTCTGTATATTGATTGCGAAGCTTATCAATCTCCTCGAAACAGTCCCACCATCTCCATGGTCGCGAAGAAATATTTTCGACCCACTTCAAAACCACTTGCTAATCTGTATAGTCTTGGAAAAATTACAGATGATGGATTTTCCCCACACCAAGCGTCTTCCCAAAAGAAAATTGAACTACCATCACCCAATTTCCAACGAAACGCTCCCCTGCTCATCCACTTCTCAACCTCTACATCCAAAAGGTTTTTAACAATCCCTTTCCTTATCATCGAGCAGTTCCTCGATCTTTCCGATACTGCTACCCACTGATTAATAAATTGCCCATACTTCGCTTCAATAACTCTTCGCCAAAGTGCCTTTTTCTCTACAGAAAATCTCCAACTCCATTTTGCAAGAAGAGCTTTGTTTTTCACTTTTAAATTCACAATGCCAACACCTCCTTTTTTTCTTTGGCAAACACATCTTCCCCCAACTTACTCTGATTAACTTTTTTCACATGCCCAACTACCCCATAGAAAATTCCTTCTTACCTTGTCGAGTCTGAACAAGATTGACTTTGGGATGTGGAAAATCGACATGAAGCATAACGGAAGTGCCAATAAAACAGAGTATACCAAAATAACTCTTCCTGCAAAGGAGAGCAATCGGCATTTCCACCCCGAAAGTTTACTCCTGAATCTTGCCACCAAGGGATCCCACGTTGATAATCTTCTCGGATCAGCCCCTAACGGTATGCCCAAGTAATTGAAAGGCAACGAACCAATTTTACAGCCACAAACTATCGCTAGTCGATTAATGAGTTCCTCATCCACATTTATGCCAACCAAACAAGACTTGCTGAAATTTATACTGAGACCCGAGCACACCTCAAAACATCTAAGAATTCGCTTCAAGTTCAAGATTCGCTCTAACACCATAATCAAGAATTCCCAACGGACACAATCATACGCTTTGGAGAAATCAAGCTTCAAGATTATACCACCTCGGCCACCATCTTCATGTTTTAAAGAGTGAATCATTTCGTTTGCTATTAGGATGCTATCACAGATTTGTCTACCTTTAATGAATGCACTCTGCGTCTCACTTATGACATTCTCCAACACACTGCATATTCTTTTGGATAGAATTTTTGTCACAATCTTATATATTGAGCTGATTAGGCTTATCGACCTGAAATCGGAGATACACGAAGGCGTCTCACATTTTGGATGAATTTATTATTATATTTATATTGACCCAATCCATAATTTTTTTTCTTCAAAATTTGCAAGTGGGGGTAGAAATTAGAATATCTTAACATCTTTGAGAAATTATATTAAGTTGCAGTGTTATTATTTAGATTTAAATTAACTAAAGTATAGGTTGAAAATTTAAATTTATTAAAAATTCAAATATAGCATGTCAAATAAAATTTTAAAATAATTATTTTAAAATATAAATTAGAGTATTTGATAATAAATCATATAAATTCATTAAATTAAATTAAATATGTATGAATATCTGAGTTTATATTATCTATTACCATTCTAAACTAATCAAGATATAGCAAAAGTATTATCTATTACCATTCTAAACTAATCAAGACATAATCTTGATAAACTAAAGCATGCATGCATGAGGAACCATATATAATATTACAAATTCTGGATGCAATAGATTGTTAGATGAAAATAATTCCACAAAACAAATAGAATATAATAAATATGGAGTTGGAAGTAATAATTACATGTACGAAAAAAGAAAATAGGAGTCCTAAAAGGTTAACTATTTTCAATGAAGTTGAGATGGTATGGATCGATGGTGTATAAACCCTAATCAAACCACATAGATAATTCATCTTCTGGGTAGGATCTCTGCATGAGAAGTTGAGAAAACGTCAAGTTTGATGCAGCTGGATTCGCTCCTCCCATATGCATGCCATTAGAAGCAAAACTCCCGGTTGCGCCACTAGCGTTATGAGCTTTTTTCGGCTGACGGAGATCTTCATTGTCATCTTCGCATGGAAAATCATCGAACCAAGGGTTTTCCAGAACAGCCGCCGCCACCACCACTTGTGTTGCCGCCGTCAGTTTCCCGAATACTCTCCCTCCCATGAGTTTAAATTGTGGCCCTTCAAGAGTTATTCGAAAAGAAGAACGCGGCGATGATGATTGGGGTACTGTTCCGTTGGAAGAAGGCGGAGTACCGTATTCCGGAAAGAATGAGCCGATCAAGGATTGTAACTGAAAGGTTCCCTGAAGAAAGAGCCGTGGTTCTTGCGGAGAGGCATGGCAGAGCGAGACGTTTGAAACGGAGCTGGAAGCGCTGATTATACCAACACCGACATGGTTTCTACAGGCGAAGCTGATAATTCTCTCGATAACATCAAAACCGGGGGAGACTTCAAAAGCCACCGTCTTCACGGGTGAAGTATCACTCTCCCTCGTTACAACAATCGGCGGTTTGGGTTTGTTCTTGGATCCTTGAGGCCTTCCTCTACGCCTCTTTGCAGTCTTCTCATCAGTTTGTTGATGATTACCAAGGGTACTAGTCTTAGCATTGCTAGTTTTAGAGTTCAGAGAGCCGCCGCCGGAGAAGTAGAAACTTGGAGGGTTTCGATATTCGTCGTTGCCGGAGGAATGGGCTTGAAAACCAGAGACGGGTGCATTATCATCAGCCATCGTCTGATATCGGAGACTTGAGGTAAAGAGAAGTAGAGAACAAGAAATGGAGGAAACGCTTTTTATAGGCTTTGAAGATGCAATGTCGATCAACTTAAATTTAAGGTTTGGTTCGATTCTACTTAGGTTTCTTTGACCGACTTAATAGTAAGGGTAAACTACTTATTTGGCCACATGATATTTTTGTTTTAATCATTTAACTAATTTTTTAAAAATCATATCTAACAATACATTTTATTTATGTTTTTATCATCTACCGTTATATTTTATCGTTAAATTAAAGAAAATAATGATGTGACATGATATAATAATTTTACTTCATATAAATATACATTATACTAATTCATTAGAAATAATTCAATAAAGCTTTAATAATTTATATTTTTGTCAAATTGATCATTGTTTTAAGTTTGACTGATCTTGTTCGATTGCGCAATAATAAATTCCTTCAAAACTCTACAATCTGAACAATAGCTCTGATACTATTTGTTAGGAATTTAGAAGTATGGAAAATATCAAAGCGATATCAACATAAAATAAGACATGCACAGAAGACGAGATTTAACGTAGTTCGACCTTACCTACCTCCACAAGAGAGATGAACAATAATACACTATAAAGTAGAGAACACAAGAAGTACAAGTACATGATATCACATGTATCCAAAAACTCGATATAGATACCAAGACCTGGTGTATCCAAAAACTCTTAATATCACTACAAAACTATCTCTGCAACATAAATCTCAAAAGTAGATTACGTCTCATCAAAATAATTCTCTCTCATACATTCTAAAGGCTAAGACATGATCTCTATTTATAAAGCAAAACACTTGGTCACCAAGAATTCTTATGTAAGAATTCTTGTTTAAAATAAATATTTACTTTATTAAATAAACCAAACTACCAAATAATATTCAACCACTTGAATTACAATAAAATCCAACTTAATTACGAATTATAATTTGAGTCAAAATATTACACTCAGCAAAAAGAATTTTTTATTTCAAAATTCACGACTAAAATCCAAATAGGATGCCTCGTTAAAAAATACCCTAAAATGTAACTAAAACATGTAATCTTACACTCCCGCCAAACAAACCAAACAATATAATACAAGTAATATATTAAGTAATGTTACTAATCTTGTTTGATTGCACAACCATGTCGACTTTGCGTTCAAACATTAGTTTTTATGATTTTTTACATATCAATATCTGATATGTAAATTGATTAATTTGGATAGAGTAATACAAACTACATAGGATTATGTGGTGATAGATTTTTCAACTTACTTTGTTCTATAAATAATATAAAGATTCAAATTTTTTATTTAAAAAATTTAATATCTTACCTCAATAAACTAACTGTAATTTTTTTTTTAAAATATATCACATAATCCAAACTATTATAACGACCATCAATATAAACATATATAGAACAAAGTGAAATCAAGTAGGGCATATAGTATCTTTAAAATGTCTAAAAAATTATATTATGTATTATTATATAGATTTAAATTCATTAAATTATTTGTTAAATATTTCAATTTATTAAAATACAATTTATTATGTAAAATACAATTTTGATATAATAATTTTAAAATTTAAATTGAGTATTCTAAAAAAGTTAAACTTGACCTAATTTGAGCTCCAACATAATCTAGATAAACTAAAGCATGCATGCACGAGGGACTCGAGATATAAATAAGTGCAGTGATATATATAATTCAAAAAATATGGAGGCATCAGATTGTTATACAACTAAAACATGCATGCATGAGGAACTCAATATATATATATTTCGTTTATTATTTTTTTATTTTCTATTATTAATATCAATTATTTATTTTCATACATTTAATAATTTTAAATTAGTATAATAGTTTTTTGTTTTACATTATGTAAATAAATTCTATATATATATATATATGCGCGTTAATATATAATTTAAAAATATGGAGGCATGTTGTTATATAACTAAAACATGCATGCATGAGGAACTCAAAATATGAAAATTTTCCACAAAAGAAATATAATATATATTTTTTTGTTTGGCAAAGATCGATTTATTTAAAATCAATAATAAAAATTTTAATGGAACTTGAAGTAATGATTACATGTATGAAAAAGAAAATATGGATGGTGTATAACCCCAGTTAGCCATAGCCAGCAGCTACTGCTATAAACATTTCCTTCCAATCATAATCAATGAGTTCAGATAAGTTGGGTTGAGCAGGATTTGCTCCTCCGTAATCACCCATGTGCACGCCATTAGAAGCAAAACTCTCGGTTGTGCCACTAGCGTTACGAGCTTTTTTCGGCTGACGCTGATCTTCATTGTCACCTTCGCATGGAAAATCAACGAACCAAGGGTTTTTCAAAACAGCCGCCACCACCACCACTTGTGTTGCCGCTGTCAGTTGCCCGACTACTCTCCCTCCAATGAGTTGAAATTGTGGCCCTTCAAGAGTTATGCGAAAAGAATGACACGGCGGTGATGATTGGGGTGTTCCGTTGGAAGAGGCCGGAGTACCGTATTCCGGGAAGAATGAGCCGATCAAGGAGTGTAACACAACGGGTCCCTGAAGAAAGTGCTGTGGTTCTTGCGGAGAAACGTGGCAGAGCGAGACGTTTAAAACGGAGCCGGAAGCGCTGATTATACCAACACCGACGTGGTTTCTACAGGCAAAGCTGATAATTCTCTCGATAACATCAACACCCGGGGAGATTTCAAAAGCCACCGTCTTCAGAGGTGAAGTATCACTTTCCCTCTTTACAACAATAGGCGGTTTGGGTTTGTTTTTGGATCCTTGAGGCCTGCCTCTACGCCTCTTTGCAGTGTTCTCATCAGTTTCTTGATGATGATCAATGGTACTTGTCTTGGCGCTGGTAGTTTTAGAGTTGGGAGAGCCGCCGCCGGAGAAGGAGACAGTTGGAGGGTTTCGACCTTCGTTGTTGCCGGAGGCGTGAAGTTGAAAATCATAGACGGGTACGCTACAATCAGCCATCGTTGGATATCGGAGACTGAGGTAAAGAGGAGTAGTAGAGAACAAGAACCGGAGGGAAGCGCCTTTTATAGGCTTTGGAGATGCAATGTCGATCTACTTAAATTTAGGGTTTGATATTTTAACCGACTTAATAATAAGGGTAAATTACTTATTTGGTCACTTATTTATTATACTATTTTTGTTTTAGTCATTTAATTAATTTCTTTTTAAATCACATCTATCATTACATTTTGTTTCTGTTTTTTATCATCCGTTATTAGATTTTATCGTTAAATTAAATAAAATGATGATGCAACATGGTATAATAATAACTTTAGTCCATGAAACTTATATATTATATTAATTTAGTTCTAATTAGAAATAAATCAATAAATCTTTAATATTTTAAAATTTTATTAAATTGATCCTTGTTTTAATCTCGATTGATATTGTTTGATTGCGAACAATAATGTCGACTTCAGATACTAACACCTCAACCTTTAATGAATATTTTTTTTATTAATCCAGATAAGATATTGTATAAGTTTATTGTAGAAATAAATTAACTTAAGTTAGAATTATATTTAATTAGATACGAAATCTTCAAAAAAACTTAAAATTTCTTACAAATATTTTTTCTCCAAGATGAACATAGTTAGCGAGCAAGAAGATCATAGAGCTACAAAGAAAGTAAAGAATAGAGAAAGAAGAACGGAAGACAATGAGGATTCTCAGCAAACAGATGGCATGCAAACAGAAGATGATCTCCAAGATGATGAAGATGCGGCTATTGAACGTCCCAAGAGTCCTGGGATGATCTCATATGTTGCCATGGCTGCTAGTGGAACGCTCATGAACAAGAATCCGCCTGTAAAGATGCATGAAGAAGAGATAATTTTTCAAGAAGGAGATGTTACCATGGATATTTTGGGAGATTATCCTAAAATAAGTTTCTCTAACCGTATCCATGATTTGATTGATAGAAACATGAAGCAAGTTATTATCACAAGACTGTTGGGGAAGAAGATAGGCTATAAAGCACTAATTAACATGATTCATGCTTTATGGAAACCAATTGGAAATTTTAACTTGATCGATCTAGATAATGACTACTTTTTAGTGAAATTTGAAAATCTTAAAGATTACACGAGAGTGCTTACTGATGGTCTTTGGATGATTTACGGAAGTTACCTGACAGTTCAACCATGGTCAAGAAACTTCACCACCGCTGAAAAGCATCCATCTCATGTAATTGCTTGGCTGAGACTTCCTGGTTTACCCTTCAGGTATTGCAATACTGTTCTAATTAGGACTATTGTGAATACGATTGGAAGAGTCATCAAATTTGACTACAATACAAAAGCTGGAGAAAGAGGCAAATTTGCTAGAATTGCAGTTGTGATCGATTTGAATAAGCCCCTTATTCCATGCGTGGGAATATATGATTTTATCCAAAAGATCGAATATGAAGGTCTGCAACAAATCTGTTTCAAATGTGGTACCTATGGGCATGTGAAAGAATCCTGCCAAACCATTCAAGAAGATAAACAGATGGAAAGAACCAATTCTGAAAATGGTATTAAATAACAGTCAAATACTGATAATAACAAAGATAGCTCATTTGGCCCTTGGATGGTTGTTCAACCAAGAGGAAGAAACAATTGAACTAAAAAACCTCGAAATAAAAACAAATAAGCAGAATGAAGGACTAGTCAAGGCTCCAGATTTGCCCCTATCAGTGAAGATCCTTTGAAAGATGGCCCCAGTGACAAAATAAAGAAAAACAACATATCTCTAAAGAAATTGACATACAAAAAGATGTTGTTAAAATGACTGTACCTGTGAACCAGACGTATACCAGAATGAGGAATAAAGGAATTTTGAAAAACAAAGACAAGATAACCCAAGCAGAAGAAGTTACTTACCAACCCCAGAAGAGTGATGCTACCAACAACCCTGAAATTGACAATAACATATTAATTAATGTTCCAATTTCAGATGGAGGAAAGTCAACTAATAATGATTTTACTGAGGAACGGACTATAGCAGGAATTCAAGTCAAGGCAAAAGAAGATGCTCAAATCAGAGAACATTCTATAATTGTGGGAAATAATTCACATACAGCTATAATCATTCAAGAAGAAAACAACAATCAAAACCCCACGTGTAACACCCCTAACCTGTATCCGACCCGGATACGAGTCCAAAGTGTCACATTGACTTTTCAAACATTTATTCGTATAAAATAATGAGTAATTTAAAAACTTTGATAACACTTAACTTATTCAAAACGTTTACAAAATATATCAGAGTTCATACAATTTATATCTTTAGACTACATGCCAACTACACCCTATAACCAGTACATATATTTTCTGATCTGACATTTGGTAAGGAGAACTGACCTGTCTTGCTCCGCATTACTCTTTACTCTTCTCGAAACCTACGTGTGAAACAATCACACGCTAAGTCGAAGACTTAGTGAGGCATAAAAACTTATAATGCACTTTATAACATATATCAATATATGCATGTTCTGTTCTATCATGCTATACCAAATTACATGACTTCCTCATATCATGTAAAATTATATCAGATTAATTAACAATAAATACATACATACACATAAATCATCATTAGCAGTTTATCATGTAATCACATACTTTTATGCTTAACATTTTCAATCAAACACTATACACACACAACATCATATCATTTGTAATACATTTATCATATCACTAACATATATTTGTTTATATCTCTTGATTAGCCCATGTACACCTGTGAGAACTGTAGATATGTGAGTCTATTGAGGTTGTGCACCACTATGCTATCATCACAGCTCATATAAATGTCCCGAAGGACCTATCCAGAGGTCATAAAGATCCTCGGTAACTATCCAGAGGTCATAAAGATCCTCGGTAACTGTCCATAGGTCCCGAAGAACCTAGGTAAACTGTCCATATGTTCCTTAGAACATAGGTATACTGTCCATATGTCTTGAAAGACATAAGTAAAACTGTCCATATGTTCCGTAGAACATAGGTAAACCCTCGACTCTTGGCATGCCAACTATACCCTTAGCTCTCATGACACATAACATGGGCGTTATCATTTATTTCATTTCAAATATTCACATAAACTTGTAATTCACTTTCACATATTACGTATCACATAGCTTCTTTTCATATTATCACATAGTCACATAGTTCACTTACACGTAGATCATTTCCATATAATTCACATGTCACATATATCATGTTTTCATATAATTTCTATCATTTCTCACCCAATCACATTTATTCATGTAAACATACTTATCATATCTTGTTCACATAAGATCATATACTTCATATAATATATAGAAACACCTAGAACACTTTCACGTAGCTTATATCAATTTTCAGAGTCCTTTCATATTACCTGATGACATATATCATATAGATATATAATAACTGATATCATATTATCTACCTTATGCTCCATTTCTTTGTATTCCCTTTTTCATATCAACATACATTTAAATATTCTTATATGTCCGTCCTATCAATATCCTATAAACTTACTCATATTCTCATATATCATATTTTAATATAATTTGTATAGTAATACTCTATAATTGTATCATATAATGATTTTACCCAATTACTCATTTATAAAGTTTATATTACATGTTCAATTAGTCTCATGCTATCTTATAAATAATTTCCATTTATTTTATATCATTTTCCTTTTCCACTCACATAAACCATCTATTTATTTAGTTCAATTTCTCATGACTTCCACAATACTCTTTAATTAAACTTTGTAGCTCTTCACTATAATACATAAACCATAGTTTCCTTTAATTTATCAATCTTCCCTATATTACTTATGTATCCTTATTTATGCCCTCGAATTCATACTATTCTCTTAGAGTCTCCTAACATTTCTCGTATAATCACTTATACCATATCATATAACTTATACTTGATTATCTTATTCTCTCATGTTCATTTCATTTCTTATGACTCTATCATATAACTTATCTCATGTTCTTCCATTATTACATATTAAAGTCTTACATACATCATATAGCATATACAAAGCATATCATTATCTTTAGTCATGCATACATACAATCAATGTAATACAGATAATCACATATAATTATAACCACACATAATCATGTCCATGACTTCATGCATATTACTCTAGGAAATAGACTCATCGCAAGTCTTATTTCCATTAAACACTACATATCACTAGTATGCACTCACCTTGCCTCACTAGTCCATTCCAATCTCTTATCTTCCCTTGATCGATCTTACTTGCCAAATGTTCCGGAATTGCTTTACGCGCAGAATCTACATAAATGTACATTTTGAGGCAATTATTAGATACCTACACCTTGTAATTGGATACTAGCAACTTAAACAAACTTATTAAACCAATATTCCCATTTTTCCTTTAGAGGGAATCGGTTCCCTACTAAGGGGGTATCGATTCCCTCATGACATTCTGGAAATTTTGTTCGTTTGAAGGGGTATCGGTTCCCCTTGAATGGGTACCGATTCCCCTTGCCCAGAAATCATATTTTCAACCCGAAAATTACTTCATTTCCTCTCAAACACTTTATATATCATCCCCTTTTCATTCTTAACTCTAGTACACATACTTAAACCAATCTATATTCATTTATTTCATCTTAAACCTCAAAATCCTATCTTCCATATGAGATTCAAGAATCATACCAAATTTTCAATGTGTTCTAATTCCAATTCTAACACTTCATACTTCTTAATTAGATTGATGACAAGTCAAATTCATCCATAAAACTTCAATAACCATACCATATCAAAATTTCATCTTAAAACTCATATTGCAAATTCCTTCATAATTCATTTATCTTATTGTTTAAATCCCATATAAGCTTTCCTTAAGCTTATTTAATACCCAAAGAATCAAAACTAAGCTTAAAACTCAAGAATTAACCAACTGAAATTAAACTTACCTTTGCCTTGCTCTCCCACGTATGAAGAAGAAGAAAGGAGAAGAGAACTCTGGATGTTTCTCACATTTCCCACGTTTATATTACCTTTAAAAGGAATATAAAAATCTTTCTGGTCAAATGACCATTTAACCCTTAATTTCCTTTAATAATTACTAATTAACCTTCATCATATATATATCTAATAATCATTGAACTATTTCATTCTTATACTTTAGTCACCAAATTCTGAAACTTTACAATTTGGTCACTAACCCGGTATTGAGGATGTTACACCACGTCTAGATGGAATTTCAACAGGAAGCCTAATCCGATCGCTCGTATTACTAACAAAGGCCTTAAAGTCAGGAAATCCA
This sequence comes from Hibiscus syriacus, assembly GCF_006381635.1. NCBI lineage: Eukaryota > Viridiplantae > Streptophyta > Magnoliopsida > Malvales > Malvaceae > Hibiscus > Hibiscus syriacus. The sequence goes on from NW_024062897.1 coordinate 177,135, forward strand.
AAATTTCTATCAATCCCAATGTTCCGTTACTTTTGGAATGGATCCAAGAAAACACCATGAATTTTGAAAATTTGGCCCCACCTGACAACACCATTACTACTACTAATCAAGGCCAAATGACAGATCATGTTGATCAGAATCATATGCAAGAAATCCAACATAAGGGTAAGGAGCTGCAACAAAGTAACTTCCCCTAACTCAGTGCTAATGAATTTCCTATTTTGGAACACACAAGGGGTTGTTAAACCCACCTTTAGAAGACATTTGAAAGATTGTGTGACCAAACACAAGCCTAAGATCATTGCTCTAATGGAAACACACACAAGTGGCAGAAGAGCAGATAGAATTATAAATAACATGGGCTTTAATAACACTTTCATAATTGAAACGTAGGGGCACAGCGGAGGCATCTGGGTTCTTTGGGATAACTCGGTAGAGGTAAAGGTTTTAAGAATCTCCAACCAGTATATCCATGCGTGTTTCAAATGCTTGAACAAAAATAGTTGGAACTACTTTACAACGGTATATGCTAGTCCCAACCCTATCATTCGGGGTAAATTATGGGAGTTTCTTGATGATCTTAAGCCAAGTAATGATGAGCCCTGGATTCTAGGAGGAGATTTCAATTGCATCCTGAGGACTGAAGAGAAAATGGGTGGGAGCAGTCATTACAGAGGAGGGAGTAAACATTTTCAGGAATTCATGTTCAATAATGAATTACTAGATGTTAATTACCAAGGGGATGATTTTAATTGGAGACGGGGGAACCTATGGCAACGTCTTGATAGGTGCATTATGAATATGAAGTGGCTAGAGCTTTATCCGGGCACCAGAGTCCACCACCTTGACAGAATTGGTTCGGACCACTGTCCTATTCTGTTACATACTTCGAGCAACCTTAATGGTAATAAAAATAAACCGTTTATATTTGTGGCAGCTTGGCTGGATCATCCTGATTTTGGGTTGTTCCTTAAAGATAAAGGGGCAAAAAAGGATAACCTTGTAGACAGACTCAACCATTTCAAGCATAGCATTAAAACTTGGAACAGGGAAAGTTTTGGAAGTATCAATCAGAAGAAGAAAAGAATTCTGGCTATATTAAAATATATTGATAAATGTCTAAGAAGATATAACTCCAATTATTTGGTTGCCCTTGAGATTGAGCTAAAAACCGAGCTGGACATCATATTAAGACAAGAAGAACTTCTTTGGGCTCAAAGGGCGAAGTGCAAGTGGATTAACTACGGTCACAAAAATACCAAATACTTTCATTCTTATGCGATCACTAAAGGTAGAAGAAAACTTATAACAGCCCTAAAAATAAATTCTGATATATGGTGTGAGGACCAAGATATGTTCAAAAATCATGCTATGGATTTCTATGAAAAGCTATACACAAGTGACCCTCTGATCAGACTTTCTCTTGAAAACAGTAGGCCTTTTCCTGTTTTGAACCAGGAGCAATGGAACTGGCTGGACAGACCCTTCGAGAATAAAGAAATAAAAGAAGCATTATTAAGTATGGGTCCTCTCAAAGCGTATGGGGTTGATGGTTTCCATACTATTTTCTTTCAGAAAAATTGGGACATAGTGAGGGAAAAAGTTTGCTTGCTTGTTAATCATTGTCTTAATGGTGGACAGATTGTTGAAGATCTCAATAGAACGAGCTTAGTACTTCTCCCTAAGGTGGATAAACCAGAGAGTATTAACCAGTTTAGACCTATAAGCCTCTGTCATGTGACCTACAAAATCACTACTAAAGTTATTGTCAACCAACTTAAGCCTATTCTCCCTTCTATGATTTCTAATAGTCAAACGAGCTTCGTTCCAGGCAGAGTTATCACTGACAATATTATTCCAACACAAGAAGTAATACATTCGATGAAAAAGAAGAAAGGTAAAACATGGTGGTTAGCCATCAAACTAGACATTGAAAAAGCCTACGACAGATTAGAATGATGTTTTGTTAAAGATATCATTGAGAAGATGTGACTGCCTAACAAAATCATTGTGGCTATTATGAACTGTATAACCTCCATGTCTATTCAAATTAATTGGAATGAAGAGCTTACTGAACCTTTTCAACCTTCTCGGGGCATTAGACAGGGGGATCCTCTTTCGTCTTATTTGTTTGTAATCTGCATGGAAAGATTGGCACATGAAATTACTTTATCAGTCAATCAAGGAAGGTGGAAACCTATTAATCTTTCTATAAATGGTCCTGACATCTCTCACATCTTTTTTGCAGATGATCTCATCATTTTTACGGAAGCTAACATCAATCAGATTGGAACGATTCAGAACACTCTCAACAATTTCTGCAATAGTTCGGGACAGAAAGTTAGGCTACAAAAGTCCAATATCTATTATTCGAAAAATGGCAATGCACAGACAAGAAACAATATAACAAACTTAATTGGTATCAAAGAGGTTGAAAATCTTGGAAAGTACATGGGAGTTCCTCTACTGCACAACAAGATCAATAAACATACATACAGCAGCATCACTCAAAGATTAAATTATAGACTAACTGGATGGAAAGCTAAGTCATTATCGTTAGCTGGAAGAATTATCCTGGCCAAATATGTTCTCAATTTGATTCCTGCATACACAATGCAATCGATATTAATTCCTAAAGGAACGTGCAATGAGCTTGAAAGACATACAAGAAACTTCATTTGGGGAAACACAAATGATCAGAAGGGGATACACTTTGTGAATTGGGAAAACCTCTGTAAACCTATCAAAGAAGGGGGTCAAGGCTTAAAAAACCTTAGATTCCAAAATGAGGCTATCATTTTTAAATTAGCCTATAAAATTACTAATCAAACTGATCTTTTATGGGTGCAGGTGATGAGAAGCAAATACAAAATGAAAGAAACTCTACCTGAAGAACTTGAGAAAAGGGGAGGATCTCCTTTATGGAAACAAAAATGCTCCCTATGGACTAAATTCAAGCAAAACATATGCTGGAATGTTGGTAATGACAACAGTGTTGAATTCTGGCATGATATATGGCTTGATAATAAAGGCCCTCTTGCTAGGCTCTGCAATCAACCTTTGGATGTAGTTAATGACAAGACTAAAGTCAAGGGAATGATCAACCAAAATGGCAACTGGGATTGGAATAAACTTACAACGCTTATGCCAGCTCAATCCATTAATATGATGAGAGCCACACCTCCTCCAGTGGAAGAAGACATTGAAGATTCACCGGGCTAGATACCATCAGAAAAAAGAATTTTCACTGTTAGATCTGCATACAAGTGGATAGCCAACATAAATAACAATATTAAAGAGAAGATTTGGGGCATTATTGCAAAACACAACAATATTCCTAGCATCAAGATTTTCCTATGGCTAATTGGGAAAAACAGACTGTTGACCAACTCAGAAAGGGCGAGAAGACATATGTCTTTGGAGGCAAGTTGTCCTATGTGTAATTATGAATCAAAGGATATCAATCACATTCAGAGATACTGCCCTAAGACTCTATCAATATGGTCAGACTTGATTATTCCACGGAAGATGGATAAGTTCCTAAGTTGCGATCTAAATATTTGGATTATTGAGAACCTTAAAGCAACGCAGTCCCCTTCGACGAGTGTTGAGAACTCGCCAATTTTCTTCAGCTCAGTAATCTGGTACATATGGAAGAGAATGAACCAGACAATTTTCGACCCAGAGATGATTGAAAGGGAATCGGTAATCCAACAAGAAACAAGACTTACCCAAGAAATACAGAGTTTGGGTTCTACTAATCCTGTCAGCTAGAATTTCAGAGATAATTCCCGATTCAAATGGAAAAAACCAGCAAGCAACTACTGCAAAATAAACACTGTTGGAACCAAAAGAAAAAGCACTGGGAAGTTACGTGTGGGATTGTTGTAAGATATTGTAATGGTAAATGGCATTGGGGCTTCGGGGAAAAATAGGAATATGTTCTATTTTGGAAGCATAACTATGGGGTATCCATGAAGGCTTAAGAATCTCTTGGTTAAGGGGAGAAAGAAACGTGATACTAGAGTCAAATAATAGGGAAGCTATCAACCTAATTAAGAACAACTCGACCGATCACATAAAGCTTACGATTCTGCAACATATCAAGAAATTATTGAAGAGAAATTGGATAGTTGATCTGGATTACATACCTAGGGAGGCCAATCGTGTCGCTGATTTCATCGCCAAACAGATGTGGAAGCACCATGAAGATACCAATTTGTTCGAAGATTACTCTAAGGAAGCTGAGGAGTTGCTGATTGTGGACAAAACGGGAATGTAGGCGGTTTATTTTACCTTTCTCAACAAAAAAATTAACTTAATTTAATTTATTCATAATGTTAGGATTTAAATTTTTGATTTTATTAAAAATCATAACGCTGTTCTCTTTAGCCTATATTTTTTCTTATTAGCGCGACTTTCATTTTCTTCATTATTTGTTTGGTAGGTGACAATGCTAGCCTTAGGCAAATTTTATCGAGTCAAATTCATTACAACTCGAGCTCGAATCGGTTCATTTATAGCCTTATGCACAACAATGTTGACTTTGTATATCAACACTTTTTGTATATAATGAAATCTTTAGTTATACCACAATATCCAAATTATCTTTTTGAATAGTCTGGATGATTATAATATAATATATGTTCATAATTATTATTAATTATTGATAATATTTACTCTACAGATAAAAAAAGTAAAATTAATCATCGAGCCTACTTTCTATAAACATACAACAAGTGATACTAATTTTTTACTCGACAAAAAATGAAGTTTTGTTAATGTAATATAGTAACATTGAAAAGTGGACTATAAAGGAAAACTACAAGGGTCTCAGGGGGTGTTTGGTTCAAGGATTGTGGGAATCCCACATTCCCATGTTTGGTTAGCCGTGAATCTCATTCCCGGTAATGTTTTATTACTAATAGTAGATTTTTTGGGATATATTACCGGGAATGTCATTACCTCCCTTCCTTTAGGTATTGTAACATTACCGGCGTTTTGGACTAAAATGCCCTTAAATTTTTATTTTTTTTCAAAAATATCCTTCTTCTGTAATTGAATAATAAAAATTCTACGAAGGTTAAATTACAAATTTATCCTTAAATTATTTTAGATTTACAAAAAAAATATATAATTAAAATTTTATATGAAGTTCAGGGATTAAAAAAATTACCCTTTCATTAAACCTTTTTTATATTTTAAATTTTGTAAAAAAATTATATAAATATTATGAATTTATTTTTTTAAAGAAAATATATAAATATTTTACAATTTGTAATATTATACAAATATATAATAAGGACAATTTTGTCAAATATACATTCCAATAATATTTTATTCATTTAACCAAACAAGGTAATCTTACATTCTTGCTAAACCAACCAAACACAAAATACAACATTCCCAGTAATCATATTCCCTGGTAATCTTTTATTCCCACTGGTAATCTTACATTCCGTGAACCAAACACACCCTCAAAGTATAACCATCGGCAATCAATGGCAATCAACTCATCAAATTACGCAGAGGATTAGGTATCTTTAAAATCTTTGGGAAATTATTTAAATTAATTAGGTTATTTGTTGAACATTTAAATCTATTAAAAATTTTAATTATGTATGTTAAATAAAATTTTGAAATATGAATTAAAGCATTTTTCGTAAAATATAATAGAATTAGATAATAAATTTTATTACATGTTTTAACATATTAAAATCTATATGGTTTTTTTAGTGTTAATTTTTTCAGGTTTGTTCTTTTTATAGAGTGATTTGATTTGGACATTCATGTCTATTAATAATATATGGTATTAGAATATTTTTTAGGTTTAATGTAAAAATAAGTGTTCAAATTATACCTTAAGTTAACTTTAGGTGCCTAACATTTTAGATGTTACATTTTTAGGCGCCTAAGCAGTAACATTTGTTAAATTTGACCGTTATCTGAAACATATCGTGTTGATATATATATATATATTTAAAATATTTATTTTTAAATAAAGTTAAAATGTTATTTTAAAAAATATTTTTTAAGAAAAATTTCCAGCCCACTCCCACATGTGCAAAAACTTTTCCACTCCCCAGTTGCGTTCCAAAACTCCCTTCATAGTTCCCATAAATCCCTAAAGTTAACTTAGGGTGAGAATGCTAAATTTTAGACTAGGGTTAGAGATTATGGTATTATGTTTAGGGATTTAAGTTTGAATTTTTGGATTTAGGGGGATTAGGACGACAATAAGAGCTATGGTATGCAGTGAAGGTCCGACGACTGATGAGTGATCGTCCGATGATGGCAAAGATGACTGGTAATGGTCGGCGACAACTGGTAATAGGGTTGAAATGAGAGATATTAGGGTTACATAGTTTTTTTATAATTAAAAAAATGATTTTTTTAAATTAATAATATAATTTAAGTTTTTTAAAAAATAAAATTTTTAAAAATATAAGCATGACGAATGTCACTTAACGAGTTTTTTAACCATCGTTATTGCGTAGGTACCTAAAAGTATAATGAAGAAAACATTAGACACCTAAAGTTAACTTAGTTATAGTTTGGGCACTTAGTTTTGTATTAAACCAAAATATAAACATGACACGTGTCAGTTAACTTTTTTTTAAACGGTAATTCATGCATAAACACCTAAAAGTGTAATGGAGAAAACATTACACACCTATTTTTAACGATTTTTTTTAAACGTCTAAAATTAACTTAGGATATAATTTGGACACTTATTTTTACCTTGAGCATATTGTCACGCCCTTAGAACCTTCAAGCCCAAACTCTCGCAATATCATAGTTAAGGTCTGACGGGACGAGCGATCTTAGACGCTTCTTAACTCTTCTGGGTATTCTATGTGACTAAGTAAGCCTTACCCAAGCCTAGTGAGCATGCAAGCTCTCCAAGGTTGGAACTAAGCCCTCAAGGCTTCTAGGATACATAAGCTTTAACACCAACGTGGCTACTCCAAGCCACCACGGTTGGACTATGGTGTGGAAGTGAAAACACAAGTGGGGTTACTCCTAGCCACCAAGAGAGGCAACAAACATAGAGAGAATAAAAAAAAGAACACAAGAACTATAGTAAATGCCTCAGAGTTTTATTACTCTCTCCCAAGAGAATGGATGGAAGAATGAATACAAATGAGGATGAGAGGCTCTATATTTATAGTTGAGCTCCCTCTCAATCAACGACCTAGATTGATTTACATCAACGGCTAAGATCTGCTCAATCAATACAAGATCCCCTAAATCAAGTATCTAATTACATCCATTAGTAAGATTATTTCTTTGGATAGGTGTTCACACTGGATATGGTAAAATTCCACCACAATATCTTCCTGATTTGTTGTATCTTTCCATATTTACCGAGCTCATGTGATCATCTTCGAATATGATGCCACTTTCTTTTTTCGCACGGCCAATGTGAACGGGCTCTACAATATTCTCCAAGTGATGGGCCAAGTCTGGTCGTCTTGACAAGCCCACACTCTGCATAGAATCTCTTTAGCAGACATTTGCGCCAATATCTCGAACCCAAATATCACGGCCCATGACCATATATTTTTGTTGTTTCACTTTGGATCTTGATTTGATGTTTTACATCCTTTTTATTGTATTTAATTTTATCTCATTTCTTTTAATTTGTCATCATCATCAATGATGATAAGTATCATAAAATAATTTAAATTTATAAAATTAAATTAAATATTTATAAACAAGTAAAATAATATAATCTATTATCATTTTAAACTAATCAAGACATAACAAAAATATTATGTAATAGGAAAAAAAAACTCTGAAACGGATTACATGAAATATTTGTGAAGGTTTTATAATGTCAGAGACATAGCCCCAATTAGCCATAGCCTGCTATATACCTTTTCTTCCAATCAAAACGAAGATCCATTGATGACAAATATAAGTTTCAAGAAATTTCTCCATTTAAATTTGACCCAATTTGAGTTTCAACATAACCTACGTAAACTAAAGAATGAATGCATGAGGAATTCGATATGTGAAAATTTTCCACAAAACAAATATAATATTAGAATAAATATGGAATTTCAAGTAATGATTACATGTACGAAAAAGAAAAATATAGGTGTTCTAAAAGTTTAATCAGTTTCAATGAACTTGAGATGATATCGATGATGTGTAAACCCTAAAATCCCTACGCTAATTCATCTTCCGGGAAGGACCCTACTCCAAGGCATAAGACAAGGAGGAAACTGGAAGTTTGGTGGAGCAGGATTCGCTCCTCTGTAAACATCCATGTACATGCAAGTAGAAGCGAAACTCCCGGTTTCGCCATTAGCGTTACGAGCTTTTTTCCGCTGACGGGGATCCTCATTATCATCTTTGCATGGAAAATCATCGAACCAAGGGTTTTCCAAAACAGCCGCCACCACCTCCACTTGTGTTGCTGCCTCCAGTTTCCCGAATACTCTCCCTCCAAAGAGTTGAAATTGTGCCCCTTCAAAAGTTATGCGAAAATTAGGACACGGCGATGATGATTGGGGTGTTCTGTTTGAAGAGGCCGGAGTACAATATTCCGGGAAGAATGAGCCGATCAAGGTGTGTAACACAAATGTTCCCTTAAGAAAGACTGGTTGTTGTAGTGGAGAAGCATTCCAGAGCGTGACGTTTGAAACGGAGCCAGTAGCGCTGATTATATCAACACCGACATGGTTTCTACAGGCAAAGCTGATAATTCTCTCGATAACATCAGAACCGGGAGAGACTTCAAAAGCCACTGTCTTCACAGGTGAAGTATCACTTTCGCTCGTTACAATAACCGGAGGTTTGGGTTTGTTCTTGGATCCTTGAGGCCTACCTCTACTCCTCTTCGCAGTGTTCTCATCAGTTTGTCGATATTATCAAGGGTACTAGTCTTCGCGATGGCAGAGCCGCCGCCGGAGTCGGAGACACTTGGAGGGTTTCTCTCTCCTTCGTCTCCGGTGGCGTGAGCTTGAAAATCAGAGACGGTTGCGCTATAATCCGCCATCGTTGGATATCGGAGGCTGAGATAAAGAAGAGAATAGAGCAAGAAACAGAGAGAAGCGCTTTTTTAGTTTTTATAGGCTTTGAAGATGTACTGTTGGTCTACTTAAATTTAGGGCGTGATTTGTTGGATTTAGAAAAACTAATTCTACTAAAGTTTCTTTAACCGCCTGAATAACAGTGGTAAACTAACTATTTGGTCATTCATCTATTTTCATTTTTTCATTTTAGTCACTCAAATCTTTTTTAATCATATTTTTTTTAATATTCTTAAATATTCTCATCGTATTTTAATAAAGTTTAATTATTAATTCAATTATAATATTATTTTAGTAAATAAATAAATTTTTATATAATAAAATATTAAGGAAGTAAGTTACTACTATCATATATAAACACTAAAGCTCGATTATATTAGTACTTATTTTTCTGTCATTGCATTTCATCATATTATTTTAGTTTTAGATTATTAAAATAAAAATTAACATTGGTCTGGTTATTTTTAGTAAAAATATGATTCAAATATAAAAATATTTATATATTATCAATCAACATCTGATAATCTAATTATGGGTAAAATACAATGAAAAGAGTAAAGATTTGAAACTGAAACATATAGTTTTAACCTCTGTATATGCGGTGTTTGAATTTGAAACCTAACGGATAACATTAAACCCCTTAGCTACTAAAATCACTTATTTCGTACTAATTTTTATTAGTTAATATGCATTATATTTTAAGTTTAAAAATTTAAATTTAATATTTTATACTTAAATATATAATTTATGTCATCATCATTTTTAAATGTCATCAAATTATGAATGCATGAAAATGTTCCTAATAATAAAAGTTAAATAGAGTCATTTTTAATAACTATTTTTTCATTATATATATATATAAAAGAGAGATAATATCTGTTTATATAGTATAATTTTTTTTAGTTTTATATTAATTTGCTATCATTTTAGACATGTCTTCAAAAATTAAATATTTAATATTACTGAAAACTTCAACAACAAAAAAAGAACTATGTATAACGTTGCCTTCATAGCTCAGTGGTAGAGCGTCAGTCTTGTAAACTAAGGTCTGTAGTTCAATCCTGCATGGAGGCAACTTTATACTTTTATACCAAATAAAAATATTATATAATTAAGTATTTAAAGTCGACAAAATAAAAAATATTTCCAGCTCAAAAAGAAAAAGAAAATCAACATTATAGAATGGTACGCAATTATATATATTTGTATTTGTAGGGGTGAAGTTGGGGATTTCAACCTGAAATTAGATTTATTAATTTATTTTAAACTAAAATAAAAATTAAATTGATAGAATTTTTAATTATTAATGATTTATTGAATTATTTGTAATAGAATCAAATTAATAAAATATATAAACTTTGGAGACTGAAACTGGTATGGTATCAAGTCACATCGTCGTCGTTAACGACCAATGATCGAAATAAAGAAAATATAATATTAGTGGTGATTTTTTTAAAAAAGTTTCAATGACCAAAGTAAAAAGGAGTAATAATTTGAGGATCAATATGATAATTTCCCTTAATGATAATAAGTGAGCAATTAAAAAATATTGACAAGTGACAAGCCAAATGCAAAGATCTCATTGTCTCCGGCATAAACCACATCAGTTGTCCACCAAGTAGACCCCATTTGTAATTATGGTTTTTATTTTACAACTTAGAAGCATTCAACCCTTGCCAAAACTTCCGCCTTTTCCTCCATTGGAGTTGAACAGGAGAAAGTCGAGGTACTCTTTTTCTGCTGAGTAAAGTTCAGGTACTTCAACTACATTCATCTCTGGTTTCCGCATTTCATTTTTTTTAAATTATTGGTTTGTTGTTGCTTCTGTAATTTTTTTATTTCTGGGTTTTGTTTCATTTGCTTCTTTTTAATTTGAAAAAGTAGAATATCAGATCCGATTTTTGCCAATTGTGAATTCTGATCAATACATAGATTTTTGTTTTGTTGTTTTTAGATTGAACCGTCATTATTTTGTATTCTTTTGCTTTGAACATTGCAGCATTGGATCGTGTCTTATTGTCATGTTGCTTGCAATGCATTGATGCAGATTCAGTTCTATGGTTTTATGATCAATCGTCTAAGATATTGCAACAAAGGGTTTTCTTACTTGCTGCAATTCTACACTTCATTGCATAGAATTTGCACGGTTCAATGGAATTATTGTGAATTTTTGCTCTTTCGAATGTTGCTATAGATAGCATTTGAACTAAGCCTTGTGGGTGTGAGAAAGGTGGGATTTTGTATTGTGTAGCGAAAGATGAAGCGTGTTTCGCCGCTATTTTTGGTACTTTTAGTCCTGGGATTTTTCTTTGCAACATATAATTTGTTGACTATGATGATACACTATAAGACATATTCAGAAGAGTGGGATGATCCTTTTCTAAAGCCGGAAAATTTGAATGAATTTGGGGGTTCGAAGTCAAAGTACCATGTTGCTCTTACGGCAAATGATGCTCCGTATAGCCAATGGCAGTGTCGGATTATGTATTATTGGTATAAGAAGGCAAAAAATATGCCCGGATCAGAGATGGGAAAGTTCACTCGAATTTTGCATTCGGGTAAATCTGACAGTTTGATGGAGGAGATTCCAAGTTTTGTTGTTGATCCTCTTCCAGAGGGTTTAGATCGGGTGAGCATTTTTCTGTTTGGTATTTCGGTTCTTCATTTCCCCTTGTATTTTTGAACATGTAACTCAGTAAACAAGCAACCAAACCAATGGATATATAGATATCGATCATGCTTATTCCAATACATGTTGTTGCAAGTTGATGATGTTCATATCGTTTTGCATTTGAATCATACTTTTACGGTGAATTATCTGCATCATTACTCACAAGACATAAACTGGACTAAAAAACATCTTGTTTTAACTAAGATTTTCTTCTTTTGTCTCAATGCCGTTTTCAGGGTTATGTTGTCTTGCATAGACCGTGGGCTTTTGTGCAATGGTTGGAAAAAGCAACAATTGACGAAGAGTGAGTTCTTTTAATCGATAAGACCATCCAGGGTGTATGCTTCCTTTATTTTATCTGAAAAGTTACTGCATTTTATAACTGATGCAGATACATTCTAATGGCAGAACCTGACCATATATTCATAAATCCTTTGCCTAACTTGGCTCGTGGACAATATCCAGCAGGGTTCCCTTTCTTCTACATTAAGCCATCTGATCACGAGACCATTATTAGGAAGTATTATCCCGAGGAGAAGGGTTCTCCGATGGACATTGATCCGATTGGCAATTCTCCGGTGATTATTAGAAAGGTAGCCCTTTAAGATCGTCGTAGCTTGTGTGACAAGTTTGTTCTGAGCATAAATCACCTTCCAATTTCTTTCACAGTAATTTTTAATGGAAATCTAAAGCATGATTTCTTGTTTTATAACAGTCTGTGCTGGAGAAAATTGCACCAACATGGATGAATATTTCATTAATGATGAAAGATGATCCAGCAACCGATCAGGCATTTGGATGGGTTCTAGAAATGTAAGTGACACTTCTCACTTTTAATTGTATTCTTTTTTGCTGATATGGCCTTTTGACATGTGCAACCATTCGATCGAAACTTAGGTATGCATATGCTGTGGCATCAGCACTGCATGACGTGCATCATATACTTCGTGAAGACTTCATGCTCCAGGTTTTAATAAAAACATGATGAACCTTTTTTTCTTTTCTCTCGATGACCTTTAGTTACAATTTGATATTCAACTCTCGTCATTGTTTGTTACCAGCCACCGTGGGATGTCGAAATAGGGAATAAGTTTATACTCCATTATACATACGGATGTGACTACAATTTAAAGGTACAACCATAAAAGAATAGCTCTCTCTGTAATTTAGTCTTTCGAGTTTATATGTAATTTCTTCACTCTGAGATGGCATTACAGGGAGAATTAACATATGGAAAGATTGGAGAATGGCGTTTCGACAAGAGATCATATCTTAGTGGGCCTCCTCCACGGAATCTCTCTTTGCCTCCTCCGGGTGTTCCTGAAAGTGTGGTAAGTTCATCCATTTGGGAAAATATAGGAGTTGGTAGATTGATTCATTGAGTAAAAAGAACTCAAGCCACACCCTAGAGCGAATCTAGGTAATAGTTGTAATCATTGTCTCTCATTGCAGGTTTATCAACGGCCATTGTAGTTTCTCGGCATATTAGATAGATTCTCAACATAAACTTTTTGAGTTGAAAACAGTTCCTTTTCAATTTCTACAGGTGAGACTTGTGCAGATGGTGAACGAGGCTACAGCAAATATTCCTGATTGGGACACACTTTAAGTCGTGGCTGAGACCCAATCTTATTAGTTCGTGCATCCATTCCGATGCTGATATCGATTTCCTTCCACCGAGAGTTATCAGCGAAATAGAGGTAGCTGAGACACCAGTATACATAGAGAAAAGGGTATGTTTTCAAGTTAACAAGGGATGCATCATTTTTGTCACTTTTATTAAACATGAAATGCACTGATTTCCTTTCTTTTGTGTTATATATAAGTATGGTATCTATTTATTGAATTTTTCTCGTTAAGTTTCGTGACTGTAAATCACATGTTCAAGATACAAATCAGTTAGTGATTCAAATCATTTTTTGCCTAATTCAATTCGGTGCCTTAGTTGGAAAAGTGTTAAGTACACATCACTCAGTACTCACCCACACCACCATAATCCCGATCCCATCATCCAAATGATTCATATGCAGACAATACATACCCAGTAGACATTTCATCGAGTTCTGAAGCCTTATCCGCATAGAACTGGCCGAGCATTGGAGCATATTCATATGAGATCGCTGACTTCGAACCATTAGAAAATAGGATAGTAAACCAAGTTTATCCGATTGTATTGGAGCATATTCATATGAAATCTGCACAAATAACTGTAAGAGCCGATTGTATTGAAGTCAACAGAGAAATATGCTTTGCATGATGGAACAGGCATTAACATGCCCACCAGGTTCGAACTAACAGAACCAGACCTGTGAAAGCATTTTGTCTGGTATGGAGTACAAAATGCTTATGCACAAACACGAAATGATGTAGGACAAAATCACTAAGTGCTTATGCACGAACACGAAAAGAGATGGTGGAAGTAATTGAAATTGATCTGACAAATAGAATCACTATGCGCTTACAAAAATCAAACAAAAGTGTAAGAAATAAGAATCATTCCCCAAAGCTTAAAGAACAGAAACAAAAGTTGATGAAGGAGCTATTTGAAAATAACTTAAACAACAATAATGATCAACTCGAAATCAAGAAGCAGGAAAGGAGCAATAAAACAAAGCTACCATGTATACTTGAACATATCGATCTACACAAAGTAATGACCAGTCCGGACTGATTGTTCTTGAAGCTGCACAGGCAGTTTGGTAAACTGCTGATTTCCATTCACGAATTGACGTTGCTGCAGTTTCTGTTTATGTTGGATTTTTTTATGCTCAAGATTATTGTAATCCTGCCAGCATTTCTGCTTTTCCATTCGGAACTGCACTGGTGGCACCTGTTTTCCAGGGAAAGGAAAGCTTATTTCCGTAGTCAAGCAATTGCTGCTGTTATTGGCATATAGGGAATATGCATAATTGACAGAACTATCAAGTTCAGAGCCTTTACATGGCGATGCTGTAAAGTCAAGGGGCACCGCCTAATGCACAAACAAATTCAAAAAGGGTGTGCTGCACCGAAAGTGATGCAGTTATTGTTAAAATGAAAATGAGAATATTGCAACTTTAGTCATTCTAATTTTAAGGTATTTATAAGATTAGTCCCTAAGCTTTAACTATAAATATCCTAACTCATTTAGTTTCAAAATCATCCCAAATCATTTCTTTCTCCCAATACTAGAGAGTTTTATTGTGAGTAGTGAGTGTTTTGTAAATATTTATAAATTTTTTTTCTTAGTAAAAGATCTGCAGCAGTCCGGAGACGTAGGCACAATTGGTTGAACTCCGTTATCAATTTTTCGGGTATTATTTTCCGCTTTCATTTCGCATTCTCACTAATCTGGTTATAGGGAAATTACTCGTTCTCGGTTTATTTCCCAACAACTGGTAATCAGAGCTTTTGGTTGTAAATTTTGTCATTTTTTTGTGAGGTTACTGTTCATGTGAATGGTAAAAAAATTGTCGACGATACGAATTTGTCGACAGAGGTGTTTTAATACACGGTGGTTCGCAAGAATTGTCAGAAACGATCCAAACGAAGCCAGATTTGAGTGGGAGCGATGGCTGCAGATGAAGGGAATGTGAAAATTAGAAAGTTCGATGGTGCGGACTTTGGCTTTTGGAAGATGCAGATTGAAGATTTTTTGTACCAGAAAAATCTACATTAACCTCTCTCAGGAAAGCAACCAGAGGGCATGAAGAATGAAGACTGAGCTCTTCTCGACAGACAAACACTCGGAGTTATCCGACTGACGTTATCCCGCAATGTTACTTTCAACATAGCAAAGGAAAAGACCACAGTGGGTCTTATGACGGCTTTCTCCAGTATGTATGAGAAGCCACCGACCTCAAACAAAGTGCACTTGATGAGACGATTATTCAATTTGCGGATGGCAGAATTGGCATCAGTGGCTCAACACCTAAATGAACTCAACACAATCACAACCCAGTTGAGTTCAGTGGAAATTGAATTCGATGATGAAGTTCGAGCTTTAATTCTCTTCTCATCTCTACCAGAGAGTTGGAATACTACTGTTACAACAATCAGCAACTCGTCAGGAAACAACAAATTAAAATTCGACGATGTTCGGGATCTGATATTGAGTGAATAAATTCGACGGAGAGAATCGGGTGAAGCATCAACCTCCTCAGCTTTTCACACGGAGTCTAGAGGGAGAATTTCAGAAAGAAATTCAAATCGTGGTAGATCCAAATCCAGAACGGGAAAGAAAGATTTTACCTGTTATAACTACGACAATAAGGGTCACTTTAAAAGAGATTGTCGAGCACTGAAGAAAAATACCGGCACACATGAATCTGTCAACGTGACAGAGGAGACATGTGATGCCATGATTCTAAGCGTCAACCGTCCGATTGAATCATGAATCTTGGATTCAGAGGGATCTTTCCACTCCACCCTATGCTAAGAAATCATGGAGAACTATGTCAGTGGTGATTTTGGGAAGGTTCAGCTAGCTGATGATGAAACCTTGAAGATTGTCAGAAAAGGAGACATCCGACTAAAGTTGCCAAACCAGACCACCTAGAAGTTGAAAGGTGTGAGACATATTCCAGGCCTCAAAAAGAAATTTGATTTCTATTGGACAGCTTGATGGAGAATGATATAGTACAACCTTCTCAGGCTGTGAATGGAAAATTACCAAAGGAGCACTCGTCATTGCTCGTGGTAAGAAGACTGGTACTCTCTATATAACCTCAAACTTAAAGAATATCATTGCTGCAGCAGATGCTGATGGAAAATCAAACCTATGGCACCAAAGGCTTGGTCATATGAGCGAGAAAGGGATGAAGACACTTTTGTAAAAAGGGAAGCTGTCGAATCTAAAGAATGTAGATGTCGGACTATGCGATGATTGCATCTTTGGCAAACAAAAGAAAGTCAGCTTTGCAAAGATTGGTAAGACACCCAAGGCTGGAAAGTTAGAGTTGGTTCATACTGATGTATGGGGACCATCTCCAGTTCCATCTCTTGTAGGCTCATTATATTATGTCACCTTCATCGATGATTCTACAAGGAAGGTGTGGGCTTATTTTCTGAAGAAGAAATTAAAAGTCCTTGATACCTTCAGAAAATGGAAGGCCATGGTGGAAAATGAGACTGGTCTGAAATTCAAGCGGTTGAGGTCTGACAATGGAGGAGAGTACAGAAATAGGAGATTCAGAGATCTATGCGCAAACAATGGGATCAATATGGAGACAACAGTTCCCATGACACCACAACAAAATGGCGTAGTAAGCGCATGAACAAAACTCTAAATGAACGTGCCAGAAGCATGAGGATACATGCCGGATTACCCAAATTTCTATGGGCTGAAGCTATCAACACTGCAGCTTACCTGATCAACCGTGTGCCCTCAGTTCCTTTGGATGACATAATACCAAAGGAAGTTTGGAGCAAGAAATAAATAAACCTTTCACACTTAAGAGTGTTTGGTTGTATTTCTTATGTACACATAGATTCTGCTGAAAGAAGTAAACTTGATGCCAAGTCCAACAAATGCGTCTTTGTTGGTTATGGTGGTGATGAGTTCGGTTACCGATTTTGGGACTACAAAAATCGAAAGATCATCAAAAGTAGAGATGTCAATTTCAATGAGAATGTGATGTACAAAGACAGGTCAACTGTAGAATCAAGTAGCTCCAATACCGAAGCTGAAACAAAAGAATTTGCTGAGTTCGAGGAGATTTCTAAAAATGATGTTCAGATCAATCCTGAAGCAGTTCAAGAAGAACCAAGCACACCAGAACTGAGACGCTCTTCCAAAATTCCTAAATCAACCCAACGGTATTCTCTTTCTTTGCACTACTTGTTGCTGACTGACAATGGTGAACCAGAGTGCTATGATGAAGCAATGCAAGTGGAGGATTCAGTCAAGTGAGAGTCTTCCATAAAAAATGAGATGGACTCGCTTATATCAAATCAGACATGGGAATTAGCTGAATTACCACCAGGCAAGAAAGCGCTCCACAACAAGTGGATTTATAGGATCAAAGAAGAGCATGATGGGAGCAAACGCTACAAAGCAAGATTGGTTGTCAAAGGTTTTCAGCAAAAGGAAGTTATTGACTACAATGAAATTTTCTCTCTAGATGTAAAACTGTCTACAATCAGACTGGTGTTGAAAATTGTAGCTGCAGAAAATTTACATCTTGAGCAGTTAGATGTGAAGACAGCTTTCCTTCATGGTGATTTGGAGGAAGAAATCTATATGAGGCAGCCAGAAGGCTTCATAGAGGCAGGCAAGAAAAACCTGGTATGCAGGTTGAAGAAAAGCTTGTATGGTTTAAAACAAGCTCATAGACAGTGGTACAAGAAGTTCGATAGTAGTGGTTTTACCAGATGCCAAGCATATCATTGTTGCTACATCAAGAAGTTCGACAACAACTTCATTATGTTATTGTTGTATATTGATGACACGCTTGTTGCAAGTTCAGACATGCAAGAGATTATAAACTTGAATCAAAAATTGTCGAAGCAGTTTGCAATGAAAGATCTGGGTGCTGCAAAGCAGATTCTAGGGATGAGGATCAAGAGAGACACAAAGTCGGGGACTTTGATGTTATCACAGGCTGAGTACATTAACAAAGTACTCTCCAGGTTCAACATGCAAAATGCTAAACCAGTAAGTACACCTTTAGGTGTTCATTTTAGACTCTCCAAAGAACAGTCACCAAAGACGGAGGAAGAACATGCACACATGGTGAAGGTGCCGTATGCCTCAGCAATTGGAAGTCTAATGTATGCCATAGTTTGTACTAGACCAGATATTGCTCATGCAGTGGGAGCTGTTAGCAGGTACATGAATAATCTGGGCAAGGTACACTGAGAAACAGTCAAATGGATCCTCAGATATCTGCGGGGTACTACAAACAAATCACTTTGTTTCAAAGGTGGAGATACGATACTAACAGGCTATGTGGATGCTGACTTAGCCGAAAACGTTGACATCAGAAGGAGCACTACAGGGTATGTCTATACTCTGGGAGGTACTACAGTGATTTGGGTTTCTCAACTACAGAAGATAGTTGCTCTCTCCACAACTGAAGCAGAATATGTCGCTGTTACGGAAGCCAGCAAGGAGATGGTTTTGCTCCAAAGTTTCTTGGAAGAGTTATGCAAGAAACAAGAAAACAATGTCTTGTATTGCGACAGTCAAAGTGATATCCATCTAGCAAAGAATCCGTCTTTTCATTACAGGACGAAACACATATAATTACGGTATCATTTTATTCGGTCTCTTCTGGAAGATGGGATTTTGAAACTTGAAAAGATTAGTGGAGCTCAAAATCCGGCAGACATGTTGACAAAGACAGTGACCACGAACAAACTGAAGTTGTGTTCAGCTTTAGTTGGCATGCTAGAGTAACAAGACCAGAAATGCTGTTGCATCGATCGAGGTGTGAAGACATATTAAAATCAGTCTTCAAGTGGCAGATTGTAAAGTCAAGGAGGCACCGCCTAATGAACAAACAAATTCAAAAAGGGTGTGCTGCACCGAAAGTGGTGCAACTATTGTTGAAATAAAAATGGGAATATTGCAACTTTAGTTATTACAATTTTTAGGGTATTTATAAGATTAGTCCCTAAGCTTCAACTATAAATACCCTAACTCATTTAGCTTCAAAATCATCCCAAATCATTTCTTTCTCCCAATACTAGAGAGTTTTTTTGTGAGTAGTGAGTGTTTTGTAAACACCTGTAAATTTTCTCTCTTAGTAAAAGATCTGCAGCAGTCCGGAGACGTAGGCACAATTGGCTGAACTTTGTTATCAATTTTTCGGGTATTATTTTTCCGCTTTTATTTCGCATTCTCACTAATCTGGTTATAGGGAAATTACTCGTTATTGGTTTATTTCCCAACAGATGCCAACCGATATCCATCCGACCAACTATAACCATCGATCACTGGGGGTTACCAAAGCTGAGGCAGAAACAGATTCACTCGATGGCTTTTGACAAACAGGGTTAACCATGGTGGGGGGCCAAGATGCCGAACAACACCATTAACCGGATTCTACTGCATCCCAACTTGTGAAGGTGAGGTAGTCTAAGAATGCAAAACATCAGCAATAACTCTAGATGATACTGTAGCATCAATTTCGGATTAGACAGTGAAGTAGCATCCTTCAGTGACCACCTAGATGCCTGCATCTGAACAGGCTGCAACTGCTGAGGGAGAATGCTACCAACAGATAAGGGCAGTTGTGGAGTAGCATCAAAAGAATCATGATGGCAATGATTATCAAGAGGAGCAAACATGGCACTGCTATAGAATTTGAGGTCACCTACAGAAGAACTACTTTGAACGAGTTTCGAAATCTCGGATGGAGGCCGATTTGGTTCAACCACCTCGATTCTCTTCTCATTCACAGATGGCTGGAAAACAATCACTTCATCATCGTCTTCTTCACCAATCATTCCAAGTTGTGGAATTGGCAGCATATTGCCAGTATTAATCGTCTACCATTTGGGGTAGAAGACCTGAATGTGACATCTTCACTAGGCTCAACACCAATAACAAATTTCTTGAATTTTGAATAAAAAAACACAGTTTTCTGATCAATCCTAATGACATTAGCTAGAGCCCTCCCAGCAGCTAAAATTCTCTTGAAACGGGCTTTATTCTCATCCACATCAATGTCAGCTGCTGCAACATCTGGGCAGCAAGCCAGCCAGAATAGCCGGTGAGGTGTAGCTTGTTGAAACATCCTTTAGCTGCAAAAATCTCTCAACTACATGTCCCATCAATTCAGACATGACCCTCAATGTTATTCTCTTTAGAGGGCCGGAATTCAAACATCAAGTATATTACGTGTATCATCAATTTGATAAGAAAAATGGTAAACTGGATACTTTGTGCCTACCTTCAAATAGTAACTTGAAGCAGTGTTGCTTTCGTGATTTAGAGTCTTCATCTCCATATTAACCTTTGTAACGTGCTAGGTCTCCCAAGTATAACCCATTTTTATCTCAGCAGATTTTTTTCCGATCTGTCCACAACATAATTTATGTTTATATAATACTATTTATTTTAAATATATTATGATTGTCATGTGAGATACTATGTCAATAATATTAAAAAATAAATATTTTAATAAATATTTGTGTTAAAAAATATTAAATTATTCTTTTAAAAAAATTGAAAATGAAAATCGATTAAGATCAAGAATTATATTTATTTTCTTTTAAAAAATTAAGGCCAAAATGAAAAAAATATACATAAAATTGAAAACCAAACCTATCAATATACTGTATAGCTTTTTGCTAGTACGGGCGTTGTTTAAATTAACGATTTCTACTCTAATTTTAATTAGTATATATAAGTTCTTATAAATTAATTTATCATGAAAGAAAGATAATAAATAATATTTTTTTCCTTTTAACTTAGTTTTCTCTTAATATATTTGTACCGTCTCACTCTTTCTCTTTGATTTTTGTTTAATGGACGGTGAAATTAATTTTAACGTTGGTTATTGACTATCGATGATTATTAGTTTTCTTTTTTTTTTGTACTATTTCACTTATTTATTTATTTGAGTTTTTTTTAAATTTTGAATAAGAATATATGTCATTGTAACACGTTTTTCTTTGTTCTTGTAGCACGATCTTTGTGGCTTTTGATACGTTTTTCGCATACATTTGCTCGTTTTAGTACTTGTAAAAAAACTATCACGACATTTATTTTTTGATTGATTTGTCACGTATAGTAATATCCTCTCTTTGGTAAAAGGTTATTTGCCAATATAATCAGAATTTGTAACGAAGCAGTCTGCCAGATATTTTGATTCGCTCACCACTCCTTTATCACTTCGTAAAACATCTCATCGACAGAGACAGAATTTTTATGAAGATTTCATTTTTCTTCTTATATTTATGTTTAATATTTTTGTTTTTATATGAGTATTTTGATGATTATTGTCTCAATTTTCTCTCTATAATTAAGTGCATTGTAATTCTAATTCACTCCATCATTTTATTAATGAAATTTAATTATCATTATTAAATAATGAAATTTAATTATCATTATTAAATAAATAAATTATTATTATATTGAATATTTATTAAATTAAAAAAATGACAAAATTAAAAACCCTCACATATATACTCAGACCGACATTTAACTTGTGAGTTACGAGTATCCTTCTCAGGATTGAATCCTATCGTACTTAAGATTTCTCATATATGTATGTATGTATGTATATATATAGTCTTTTAGAAATCAAACCCTTCCGTCTTTGAATCCATCGTGTTCTGATAGAGTCATCTGTTGTTCGTTGTTCATCATCCTCCTTTCTTCTTTGCGTATGGATCCTTATTGCGTTCATAGTAATCAGCCATACTTGAAAGCTGCCATGAAACACTCTTCAGAAGACGTTTCATTTGCTTTTACTGCGAAGACGAAGACGACGATACCTTCGCTTGTTTCTCCTGCAAAGAGCGTTTCCCAACTATGAAATTGTTTTGCCAGCATATGAAGAACCCCAGACCAGGGACGGCCGTGAAAAGTGTGCACCAGTGTGAGATTTGTGGCAAGATGTTCGGATATGGTCAGGCACTCGGCGGCCACAAAACGTCTCATCGGATGAAGGTGCCATTGGTGAAGTAGCGGTTGCATAGCAGTGGCGCGATCACTATTTTACAATAACTGCGCCGTCCGCCACCGCTGAAGACGTCAACAGAACTGTAAACAAATTTTACAACAATAGCAGCTGCTTCTTAAAATTTGTCTATTGATGTATGCGAGACTGTTTTTCTTGTTTACTTCCAAATGTTGATTTACAATTTCTTCAACAAGTTTTCCATTTAGGGTTGATCAAAGTATCCTATTCCTTAGAGTTCCATTTGTTGTGTAAAAGGAATTTACTGTAATCACAGATAAAAAATGATATACTGCAATAGAAAAAAAGGAATATTAAATACTAACCAACCAAAAAAATAAAATAACATTGCAACGCATAATTCGGGACATGATGAATTGTATTGAATCTCCCAACTATTAGTAAGAAGGTTACAATGTTAATACAAAAGAGAAGGAGAAAAAGGTAACTAAACAATATTCATCTCCAAGTGTTGTCATATCTTTTGTTAGCTTGTAATGTACAAATTCTGCATTGCCCTTGATCTCAAGAATTCCTTATCATCATCTCTTCTCCGTCTGCTGCTAATCAAGGAAATATTCACAATGCCTTCCTTCTCAGTTTTGATCCAGTTCCTTCGATCACCTCCAAAAATCAGATGAATACGTCGTTACGCCTCTTCTTCGGGTTCGATTCGGGGTTTCCTTTCCTCATCATTGCAACAAACTCATCGTAGTCGATCCTTCCATCCTGTAAATTGATTTTTTTTCAAACAAATGGAAATGAATTTGGTTTGAAAACGAAACGTGTATATGTTTATGTGTGCGTGTATATATATATAATTTGCTTACGTTGTCAGTATCTACATCAGTAAGGATCTCCTTTAGGTCTCTGCCATCATGCATGCCATATTCACGTAGAGCTTGCTCTAGTTCTTCAGTCGTGATGAATCTGAAAAAGGTAACCATATATGTACATAAAGTACTTGAGCAAATGAGAATTGCAGAAGATGAAATTAGCTGCAATATTATCACTATTGTTACCCGCTGTTGTCTTTGTCAAAGTGTTGGAAGGCATGGTAGAGATGTTCTTCTCGATCCATTCGGTTCATATGCATTGTGGCCGTGATGAACTCGTCATAGTCTATGGTTCCGTTTCCATCTGCATCGGCCTATTTTTCGAAGAAAATAACAAATGTTTATCTTATTGACACTGAAAAATGATGGGAATTGGTCCTTGGAAATGACTTACAGCTTCCATTAGTTGTTTAACTTCGTATTCAGAGAGTTTTGTTCCTTGCTTAGCTAGACCTTGCCTCAATTCTTCAAGTGTAATTGTCCCACTATTGTCAGTGTCCATGCCTTTAAACATCTCCTTCAATCCCATGATTTCTTCCTCCGATAAACAACCCGCAATGACCTAACAATTTCGTCGAAAACCGAGTCAGAGACTAATTCCTTCAAGTAGTATAACATTTAGACCTTTCATTAAATTGTTAATACCCTTAAAGCAACTTTCTTGAACTGGTTCATTGCTTTGAACTGTTTGAGCCTGTTCAGCACCGCGTTGTCGAGAGGTGTATTGGGTGCTTCACCGTCCACCTTGATCCATGGATTTTCTGTTGATGGACATACAATATAATCAGAATCATGCATATAACACGGCCTCCATAGCTGAATTTTAAGAAACAGAACATTGAGCTTAGACATATATATATATATACTTACTTAGAACCTGAACTGCTGTTAACCTCTGCTTGGGATCCAAAGTTAACATCTTCTTAATAAGGTCTTTTGCTGGAGCTGAGATTTTAGGCCATGGAGCACTCGTGAAATCGACTTGGCCACGTAAAATTGCAGTGAATATCCCGTTTTCGGATTCTATCAGGGAAAATATGATCTTAGTTTGGGTTCCGGTGTGGTGACTTGAGAAATAAGTTATTAATGAAGTACATGTTCTTAATAATAAATCTTAGTAAAGAAGATTTCTTGGTGATCAAGGTAGAAGAGAGACGGAAGCTTGGAGGGTTGATTTAATGTCGATTTTGTGTCCGACCAAAAATTCCCGACACTGTTGAAAAGGTTGAGGAATGACAATGGAAGAAGTTACCTGCCCAAAAAGGAGGAACACCAGAGAGAAGAATGTACAACATAACTCCAATGCTCCATATATCAGCTTCTGGTCCATATCTCCTCTTTAGGACTTCAGGTGCAATATAATATGCACTGCCAACAATATCTTTAAATTCTTCACCTGTTCCAAAAACAGAATTAATCATTAAATGTACAAGGAAGAATCGAATTAAATACGAACAAGTCCTAGTAAACCGAGGAAATTATCTCAACCTGGCTTGTAAAAGACTGATAGACCGAAATCCGTAGCCTTCAAGGGGGAATTTTCGTCTTTGTTCAACAACAAGAAATTCTCAGGCTTGAGATCCCTATGAATGACGCCCATGGAATGACATGTATGCACGATTTGAACTATTGTTCTCAGCAAAGAAGCAGCTGCACGCTCGGTGTAATGGCCTTTAGCGATGATCCGATCAAACAATTCGCCACCGGCGCATAACTCCATCACAAGATGAACCGAATGTTTATCCTCGTAAGCACCCTTGAGCTCCACGATGTTGGCCTGGCCCGTCAAATGGTGCATGATCTGCACCTCCCTTCGAACATCCTCCATGTCCTCCTTGTTAGCAAGTTTCCTCTTGGCAATGGTCTTGCAAGCGAACTGTTCGCCGGTTTGCTTGTGAGTGCACAAATGTGTGACCCCAAACTGTCCCCTACCCAATTCTTTCCCAATGTTGTAGGTGGCCTTGATGTCTTCCATAGGTCGGCCTAACACGGGTCCGGTTCCAGAACACTTGGAATGCTTGGAGGAGTCCCCTCCACCCACGGAGAAGGCCGAATGCCTCGAATTCTCAGCTCGAGAACTGCTGCCGGGATTGTTGTTTCCATTATCCACCGCTGAGTGTCCCTTTCCGTTGCCGTCATCGGCGGGACTGCTACGAGAGCAACAATTCCCCATTGTTGTAAGGGGGAGATGGGGTCAAGTGAGGGTGGCCTTAACCAGAAAGGAGAAAATTAAAAGTCTTGGCTACGAAGAAATTGAGACAACGTATAATGATGGAAGAATTGGGATTTGGTGAAGGAATTGATGGTGAGGGATTTTAGGATTAAAACTGTCAAAGTTGTGTGGAAACCAGTCATTGAGGTGTGTTTTTTTAAGACAACAGTTGGGAGCATTTGTCGTGCCTCCTCTATATTCTGGTAATACCGTTTTTTTTCCTACGGCTGAAAATCTAAGGGAAAAAATATTGCTCTGGTATTAAGTGTTCCACTCTGTTCTTTGCTAATAACACTATAAAATTATTATTAAAAAAAAGTTTGGATTTTTAAAATAAAAAGGTTAAATTACAGTGGATACCATTAAACTTTAGGCAGTGTATCGTTTATATAATTGAGCTTTTAATTTATTCAATTATAACATTGAATTTTAGTTTTGACTTCATTTATATCATTTGACCTTTAAAATCAATACAGTATAATGATATGGACAAAATAATATTGTTTTGGTACGGCTATTGATGCCTAAAACAATGTTGTTTTAGGCATTGAATATTAGGGGTGGATCAATTTTATCAATAAACTTTTAAATAGTTTATTTTTTGATACTGTCCTTTTTCACTTGTTGCCAAATGCTAATTACCAATCAGTCACTAATTGACTTCAATGATAAGATCAATATCAAAATATTTACATTTAACTCTTCTTTTTTTTTTAGGATTGATTTTTTCACGAAATTTACTTGATATTAATGAAAGAATACTCTAGGTATTTAGATAAAAAAAGATTGAATACCTATTTTTTAAAAAATAATTTAGTTACTTATTTTGAATAAAAAGATAAATTTAAATACTTACTTTGAAAAATATTTTAAATAATTGAAAAATAATATTATTCGAGATAAAATTCAACCCGATTCGACCCAAAATAATAATAAAAGTATTATTTTTTATTCAATAAAAATAATGTTTTAATTAAAAAATAATATATAATAATATATTATTATAATTATTTCTAAATATATACGATAAAATTATATATTTTTCGGGTCAAAATTCGTCGAGTTCGGTCTCATGCCTATCTCTCCATCCAAAGCAGGATTTTCAAAATTAAATAATTATTTCACTCTTGTCCCACTGTTCCCTTTCTCTTTTCCTCTCTCAGGTTCGCTCTTTCCCTCCTCTTTTTTTATATATTGATTTTTTCTTGCTTTTGATTGTTCTTGGATGAATTGTTTTAATTGCATTTATATATTGTCGTAACCGTCTTTCGGTTGGGCCCCGGAATTGGGCTTCGACTTGAAAAATGTGGATTGGAGTCGCCACCGATCATTTATTTAAAAATAAATGGGTTGATCGGATACCCTATTTCTTACCTGATCTGCGTCTTACCAGAAATATGTCGGGTTCGGGAGTCGGTTACGGTCAAGGAAGGATTAGCACCCTTGAACCGCCCTTTCGGTACTACGTAATTTCCAGTTGTCTTAATTAAGAAAAATAACAAGTTAAATTAAAAGGTAAAGTTTCGATCCTAATTACTTACCCTTGATTGATTTGAAAAAAAAATCGAGAAATGTGTTAGATAAACAAGGTAAAGAAAACAAATAAGATACAAGGAAAAAATAAAATAAATAAAATAAGTAAGTAAGATAAGAAAAAATAGTAAAGTAATAATTATATATAGTAATATTTGAAAAAAGGAAAAAATATAAATATATATATATCAAAGTATTAATAAAATAAATAAGCTATATATGTATACCAAATACTTAAAAATAGAAAAGCTACCCTCCCAATTCACCGAAAATGGGGGGCTCTAGTAAGAAATAAAACAAAAAATGGGCCCTCTAGGTTGGTAGTATATAATATAATGTTTAATAATGATAATGATAAAGACATAAGGTTTTTTTAAAAAAATAATAATATAATAATAATGAATAAAAAAACGAAAAATAATAAAAAATAATATAAATATATAAAGTTATAAGATATATTACATAAATAAAGAAATAATCAAATAAAAATAATTAAGAATATATATATTTAATAAAATGTATATAAATAAACTATTAAAAGTATAAAAAATATATACGACTAGATAAAGATAATTTAATATATATATAGTAATATTAGACTTATAAGTAAAATATTAAAGAAATATATATATAATAATAATAATAACATATAGTAAAAAATCAAATGAAAATAATTTAATATATATATATACATATTATAATAATAACTTGAATAATAAAAATAAATGAATAAAATATCCATATAATAAATAAATGGACTAATATAGATTTTTAAAAAGCTCTTTCCCTCCTTTAACCGAAAATCAAACCAGTTTTTAAAAATAAGCCTCGGGGTAGATCTAGGTTCGAAACTTCGAAACCCCACCCATTTTGGTCATCGGCGCAACCCACGTTTTGGGTTATTCGAACCAAATCTCAAAAAAATAACGTGCACATGCAAAAGAAAGAAAAAAGAAAATGCTACCTTTTATTTCCTTTTCGAATCCTTTACAATAGCTTTGCCTTTGTATCTTCCCGTGCTTTCCTCTATGTTTTGTGTATAAATCGTGTGTTACAATGGTGAGTTACAATGGCTATTTATAGTGCTTGTGGATCCTATCTTTAGGAATTTAAATAATAGTAGAACTCTATCCTATTTTTAGGAGTTTGAATCCTAAAATTCTATCCTATTTTTAGGAGTTTCAATCCTAGTAGGACGAAAAATGTGTGTTGACAGCTGCCCCTCTTTGCCCATAGTCGTGTAACGGGGATAGGGCAAAGATTAAAAGACACACTTTTCGTTCAGTGGAGTTGAAAATTAACTCTGATGTTTCAATAACTCTCTGTCGAATTGAGTTACGGATGACTCCTCCATCGTGAAGTCGAGTTCATCTTGAAATGATATAAAATTAAAGCCGTAGTTCGGAATTTGAATCTGCACGTGGCTTCCCGTTACCCTTCGATCTTCTTCTCGGTTTAAAGACCTTGGATCGGAATCAAACTCAGAAATCTTCATTGACAGATAGCTTTTTCTTGACTTAAGCTATGCTGTTTGAAAATGGTTGCTTGTCACTAAGGCACGGCTAACCCAGGTCCTCTTCTCGCCTTGAAAACCTCGACTGCAACCGGAAAGTAGTGTGATTGATGTGTCATCGAGCTGAATGGAGTCGAACTCGACAATTTTGATGGCAGATAATCTTTCTTTGAGTTGGATATCCTTCGTCGTGAAGTTGAAATCCAAGTAAGTAGCATTGTTCCAAGTCCAATATCCTCCGTCGTGAAGTTGAAATTGGCTCTGGAACCGGGAAATTGTTTATTGACAACCAGCCGTCCCTTCGTTGTGAAGTTGAACTTGTGTTGTCTCGAGTCCAATATCCTTCGTTGTGAAGTTGAAATTGAATCTGAATGAAATTTTGTTGACAAGCAGCGGTCCCTTCGTCGTGAAGTTGAACTTGCGTTGTCTGGAGTCCAATATCTTTCGTTGTGAAGTTGAAATTGGCTCTGGGATTGGGAAGTTGTTGTTGACAAACAGCGGTCCCTTCGTCGTGAAGTTGAACTTGCATTGTCTGGAGTCCAATATCCTTCGCTGTGAAGTTGAAATTGGCTCTGAATGAAATTTTGTTGACAAGCAGCGGTCCCTTCGTCGTGAAGTTGAACTTGCGTTGTCTGGAGTCCAATATCCTTCGTTGTGAAGTTGAAATTGGCTCTGAATGAAATTTTGTTGACAAGCAGCGGTCCCTTCGTCATGAAGTTGAACTTGCGTTGTCTGGAGTCCAATATCCTTCGTTGTGAAGTTGAAATTGGCTCTGAGATTGGAAAGTTGTTGTTGACAAGCAGCGGTCCCTTCGTCGTGAAGTTGAACTTGCATTGTCTGGAGTCCAATATCCTTCGCTGTGAAGTTGAAATTGGCTCTGAATGAAATTTTGTTGACAAGCAGCGGTCCCTTCGTCGTGAAGTTGAACTTGCGTTGTCTGGAGTCCAATATCCTTCGTTGTGAAGTTGAAATTGGCTCTGAGATTGGAAAGTTGTTGTTGACAAGCAGCGGTCCCTTCGTCGTGAAGTTGAACTTGCATTGTCTGGAGTCCAATATCCTTCGTTGTGAAGTTGAAATTGGCTCTGAGATTGGGAAGTTATTGTTGACAACCAGCGGTCCCTTCGTCGTGAAGTTGAACTTGCGTTGTCTGGAGTCCAATATCCTTCGCTGTGAAGTTGAAATTGGCTCTAAAATTGGGAAAATTGTTTATTGACAACCAGCGGTCCCTTCGTCGTGAAGTTAAACTTGACTCTAAAGCTGTAAAAATTATGTACGTGGAAAGAAAATGATAGATATGATGCTCTAAAATGTATGCATAAGATGCATGTAACATGAATTGGTTATATTTTATCTCCTGAAAAAGGTCTGATAATTTGCATTAGGATGTTGAATCCCCAAAGATGCCCCAATATCAAAAAATGCCCCAATATTTGATGTTGAATCTTCAAAGATGCCCAAAATGTTCCTCATTTCTTGCTTCATCATTGATTTTGAGCACGAGCTTTATGTCTAAGAGTCACATGTCATTTACCAAGATCCACTCTAAAGAGAATGTCTTGTTTGAAAAAAATGTTTTTCTTTCTATTTTATTTTCAAAGTTATGAAAATATCAATTAAAAGAGTTTTGAAAGATGTTTGATCCAAAGTTTTAAAAATATTGCCCCTATCACGGTTTTACAATTGAGACGAATCATAAAACTAGAGTTCATCGGATATCAAAGAATTAATTACAATGTTAATCCTTCAATAAATTATAGCTATTTGACAACTGCCAAGATCCAAGCTATCTTTGGGAGATAGTCAAGTAAGGAAAGGATAAAAAGTCTCAGGTTATTGTGTTTGGTCAAAGGTTTGGCATTTGATGCTCAAAGGTTTGACATTTGATGCTCAAAGGTTTGACATTGGATGCTCAAAAGATTGATGGGGTAGCTTGCATGCTCCTCTGCTGGAAGTGTTCCCTGACTCCCAATCTTTGTTGTCACACTCGGATTGTGCGATGCCTTATCAAGGAATTTACGTGATCGCCTCAGTTGCACAATTTTTATATTCGAGCCGCCTTTTCAGGTTTTCAACTCGAACCCTCCTTTGGTTTCAAGACGTTATTCAGGATTTACGTCTTGAACCCCCCTTTGTTATTTTTTCTACCATGCATTAATTACATTGTTTTTTTTTTGCAAACAAAGATTAATCCTGATGGGCGGGATGAAATCTGAAGATAGTCTCTTCTGTTTAGAAATCCATGTATGATTAGAAGGGACTTTTAAGGCACGTAATGTAGGCCAAGGCTCATGGTTATAAAAGAAAAGGATAAATAAGCCCAAACAAGTGTTTCAGGGTGTTGAACCAAGGATCAATTCATTCTGATGCCTTCAATTCTGTCTTGTTCAATTTGGATCTGCTCATATGTGTTTCTCTGGATTTTCTCTGGATGTTCCATGATCTTCGAGTGAAGTGATTCAGAGATTCGGGAATGATTGTGCTTGATCAATCTCATAGTTTGAAGCTTGATGTGCCATTTGTCTTTAGGGAATCTTTGCATGTGCTTTTTGTCCCTTTTTCTTTTTGATTTTTGCTTTTTTGCTTCTTTTCTTTTTTGTTCTTGATTGGATCTTCGCACTTGCCATTTGGTCCACCTTTTGGTGTCTCCTTTTGATTGATGTCTTCACTCATGTGAGCAGATTTCTTCTACCTTGCCCCCCAATGTAGAGGGTGATCCTTGGTTAGGGTTGAATCAGAAGAAAAATACTACAGGCTCAAAAGGGGACACAAGGGATATATATTTTCTCATGTTGTAAAGGGATAAAGAAAGAAAGCCGTTCATCATTTCATACATGGAAGTCCTCACAGAAGAGGTATCCCCAGAGGGATAGATTTTCAGGATTAATTTTCTTCACATGAAAATAGTGTAGTTAATGCGTGATAGAATTATTTCGAATGGATTATTTTTTTGCTCCTTGCTCCCAACATATCTCAATGTTCAGGCTCCCGGCGAGATGCCCCAAATTGTGTCTTAGAAGAATGCTCATGTTCAAATGAACAACTCAATGCCTTGGGTATTAAAATGTCAATTTTGAGTCTAAAAAGACAATGGTGTGACTTTATTTGACTAAAAGAAATGTATGGGTGTATCAAAAAGATAAAGACAATGTTCAAGAATTTCAAAGGGAAGTTATGTCAAAATTTGGTCTTTTTGGTAATGATCAAGGTATTTCATTTTGGGGTTTGAGACATGATAAGAAAGGTCTAATCTTGTCATATGTCAAAAATCTATAATTCTTGAAGAGTTAAAAGAATCCTTAATTCATTTAATATTCGAAGAACTAAAGATTAAAATTTGTTCAATTGCTCCACCTTAGAAAGTAGCATAAATTCAATCGTTTAAAAGATTAAGCAAACATGAAATATCAGTGACGTGTTCAAACAAAACAATCCTCTAAGTGCAAATGGTATATGCCATGCCCCCTTCTTCGGCTGTCAATGCCCCTGAATCCATCAGGTTTTGGATCTTGCGCTTCAGCGCCTTATAGTTCTCAGAGGAATGTTTGGAGCTTCTTATGTGGTAACAGTTAACAGCTTCAACATTGTAGTCCTTAGGATATGAGGATTCTTTTCTTAGATCATCCTAGCCGGCTTTGTCTTATCATCAGCTGATTAGGCTCTTTAATGTTACAATCTTGCTTCCATGTGGTTAAATTCGCTTCATCGAGTCCTTCACGACTTAATTTCATGTTTGTGAAAATGCTTAAAATGTAGATGAAAATACAAAAAGGCAAAAATGCAAAATGCAAGAATGCACGAAATGTTCGAGGCATTGATCTAGAAAAGTGTCCATTATTATAAATAATCCTTATTCAGACAAAAATGTTTTATCTTGTAAGAGATATAAAAACAATAAAAGGTATGTTCGGACTAAATCTTCTAGACATCCATCCGAGATACTTTCTTCCATGACTCGACTGCTTCTTTGATCATCTTCTTATAACTGTCACCGTGATACATAAACTCTGATATAGATAATCCATATGTTGTTGGGACAAACTGATGTGCCCCATACTGTCTAAGTGCCAACAACAGAGCATACCCAACTGCACCTCAAAGTCCAAATAGGGTCATAGTGTCAGAATTCCCACACTTGAAAAGAACATCACTGAGGAACAACCAGGGGGCTCTCCAGGTAATATCCCGATCCTGAAGATGAGTGAAGACTTTCATCCATTTCTCTTTTGAAGCGCCTTCATGTCATGTCATGTCATGGTGATGAACTCTCTCAAAGGTGAATACGTAGTGATAAATCTACAGTAGGCAACCCCATTAGTCTTTCAGAAGTGGATGTGAATCCAGACTTGAAGGAACTGAACACATCCAATGAATCTACCTCCACCAGCTCTTCGGTAATGGTTGAGAGACCAAAAGGTCTCGGCTGAGATGGTCGGTGCTGGGTTGACTCGTTTCGGAAGTTGCTCAAACAGTTCCACCACGGCTGCGTCAATGCATCCCAAAACCTTTGGAAAGATGATCAAGCCATCCAGACCTAGTGCAAAAAGGTCTATAGTCTTCCATTCATCACGGTGGTCATTCATTAGTTCCCTTATGTGGATCCACTCAATTCCTTGCCCGTTACCTTTGTTTCGGAGTCGGTCAGTCACCCATTTTTCATCAACTCCTGCAATCTTAGCCAGTCCGTTCTTGAAAGGCTGACTCTTGATGTGTTTGATGTAGGCTCGCTCCAGTTTAATGCTTTCACAGTGCAATAGTGTAGTATACTCCTCGATGGTAGGTACCATGTCCTCCTAGTTAAAAGTGAAGCAACTGTATCCCAGGTTCAAAAATTGAACCAAGACTCTGATTAAGGGCTCATCGGTCTTAACATGAAGCAAAAATGCAATGTCACCATACCGCTGACTGAACTTCTATTTCCGATCATTCTTCCAACTATCTCAGATGTCTCGAAGTTCTTGCACATTATTCTGTTTTAGGTTGATAGAGGCGTAGCTAACCAGCACTGACACATAGCTTCCTTGAAGACTGTCTCCCTTTTCCTTCTGAGTCTTCTCGGACCATAGTCGTACCTCGGGGTTTTTAATCTCTTGTATTACAACACCTTTGTCCATGGATTCAGATTATTCGAGTTTTAACAAACACGTTTTAGTGGATCAATGACCTCTTTTATGATGCAAGTGATTAAAATAAAATAAAAGAAAGATGAAAAGAGTTAGTGAGGTGAAAAAAAAATAAAAAACGATCATAAAAATGAAAGTCCTACCCCACATGATATCTACCCCACATGCTTATTATTCCTACCCGGACATGATCTCTATCCCGCATGCTACTTTCAAACAAATCCTAACCGCATATTTGTCTAGTTCGCATGCTTTGAACAGAAACTAAAGCATGAAACAAAGCAGCCTAGGGTTTGGAATGAGATTTTGGGATGGGCTGTAATTCTCCATGGTCTCCCGGTTTAGGTGCTAAAAAAATGGTACCCGAGTTCTCCTTGCTGGTGCCCCCTTGGGCTTGCCAGACCCTTAGTCCTAAACCCATCACAGGCTTGTGTGGACTAAGTTAAACTCGAGAGGAAACATTCCCTTATGCCCATACGGAGAATAAATTCACACGAAGGCATAAGGTATATGAATCCCGAAGGTTACTTGCTAGGCCCATACGATGAATAAATTCACACGAAGGCGTCGCTTTCACCCCCACTTAAATAGGGTTCGGAGCTCGGGTATAGAGCCTTAGATGAAAAAAGACTTTAAGGGCTGAAATCATTGAGAAAACGGTTAGTACAACTATTTACTCGAAAAAATATAATCAAAAGTAAGCAATAAGGATCGAAAGGTTACCTTAAAATTTAAACTTACCCTTTTCGTTAAAAAGACAACTGGAAATTACCTTAGCCTGACTCACTTACCTGTGTCCCCAGCGGAGTCGCCAAGCTGTCGTAACCGTCTTTCGGTTGGGCCCCGGAATTGGGCTTCGACTTGAAAAATGTGGATTGGAGTCGCCACCGATCATTTATTTAAAAATAAATGGGTTGATCGGATACCCTATTTCTTACCTGATATGCGTCTTACCAGAAATATGTCGGGTTCGGGAGTCGGTTACGGTCAAGGAAGGATTAGCACCCTTGAACCGCCCTTTCGGTACTACGTAATTTCCAGTTGTCTTAATTAAGAAAAATAACAAGTTAAATTAAAAGGTAAAGTTTCGATCCTAATTACTTACCCTTGATTGATTTGAAAAAAAAATCGAGAAATGTGTTAGATAAACAAGGTAAAGAAAACAAATAAGATACAAGGGAAAAATAAAATAAATAAAATAAGTAAGTAAGATAAGAAAAAATAGTAAAGTAATATATATAGTAATATTTGAAAAAAGGAAAAAATATAAATATATATATCAAAGTATTAATAAAATAAATAAGCTATATATGTACACCAAATACTTAAAAATAGAAAAGCTACCCTCCCAATTCACCGAAAATGGGGGGCTCTAGTAAGAAATAAGACAAAAAATGGGCCCTCTAGGTTGGTAGTATATAATATAATGTTTAATAATGATAATGATAAAGACACAAGGTTTTTTTAAAAAAATAATAATATAATAATAATGAATAAAAAAAACGAAAATAATAAAAAATAATATAAATATATAAAGTTATAAGATATATTACATAAATAAAGAAATAATCAAATAAAAATAATTAAGAATATATATTTAATAATATGTATAAAATAAACTATTAAAAGTATAAAAATATATACGACTAGATAAAGATAATTTAATATATATAGTAATATTAGACTTATAAGTAAAATATTAAAGAAATATATATATAATAATAATAAAATATAGTAAAAAATCAAATGAAAATAATTTAATATATATATATACATATAATAATAATAACTTGAATAATAAAAATAAATGAATAAAATATCCATATAATAAATAAATGGACTAATATAGATTTTTAAAAAGCTCTTTCCCTCCTTTAACCGAAAATCAAACCAGTTTTTAAAAATAAGCCTCGGGGTAGATCTAGGTTCGAAACTTCGAAACCCCACCCATTTTGGTCATCGGCGCAACCCACGTTTTGGGTTATTCGAACCAAATCTCAAAAAAATAACGTGCACATGCAAAAGAAAGAAAAAAGAAAATGCTACCTTTTATTTCCTTTTCGAATCCTTTACAATAGCTTTGCCTTTGTATCTTCCCGTGCTTTCCTCTATGTTTTGTGTATAAATCGTGTGTTACAATGGTGAGTTACAATGGCTATTTATAGTGCTTGTGGATCCTATCTTTAGGAATTTAAATAATAGTAGAACTCTATCCTATTTTTAGGAGTTTGAATCCTAGCAAAATTTTATCCTATTTTTAGGAGTTTGAATCCTAAAATTCTATCCTATTTTTAGGAGTTTCAATCCTAGTAGGACGAAAAATGTGTGTTGACATATATGATTTAGGCCTTTTTCTTAGCTTTTGGTTTTGGGGACAATGCTCGGCTTTGTGTGTTATGTACTTGATACTTCAGTGCTCATGAGTTTTAGAGATAATTTGACTAGAGATACAACTTTTTTTGGATGAGCGACGGCATTTTCAGAGTATGCTTAGACGGGTTATGAAATTTTGAGGTAATTTGATTTCAGGTTTCAAAATTTAAAGTTTCGTTTAGATGAGCTATGGGTTTTGAAGTTTTGTTTTGTTCTTGGATCTTTCAATCTATCTCAGAAAGCATTTTAGAAATAAATTTCCTTCATTTATTCCTTTTAACTAATTCATCTACTTCTTGCAGCTTTGGAAAATGGCTTCTTCATCGTTGTTGAGATTGCAAGAAAACCATATATCTTCCGTTGTGTTTCAAGAGGTAATTCGGTTTTGTATATATTGTCTTTGTTACATTATTATTGAATGATTTCATGATTGATTGATTAATTTAATTAATTATCAACGGGATACTTGTCGAGTTCTACGCTCTCGGAGAATTTATTTTGAAGAACCACACCCGCATATTATAAACTATTTAAATATAAGTGGATTCTATAATGCAGCTAAAGTTCGCCGGTTTGTACTTCTGCCTGATTTGATAAATGCGTTGATCGAAAGATGGAGACCTGAAACGCATACTTTTCATTTTCCTTTCGGCGAATGCACGATTACTTTGGAAGATGTTGCGCTACAGCTTGGACTTCCGATCGACGGAATGGCTGTTACAGGCTCCAGCTTATTGGATTGGAAACAAGAGTGTCAAAACTTATTGGGTGTGGTTCCTTCGGAAGAGCATTTGGATGGCTCAAGAGTGAAACTAACTTGGTTGCACAACCTTTCAACATCACCCCGAAAATGCGAGTGAAGAAGACATTAAATATGCTGCTCGAGCATATATTTTACGCTTGATTGGTGGAGTGCTAATGCCCGATAAATCCGGCAATCGAGTACATTTAATGTATCTTCCACTACTTCGAGACTTTGTGTTAGCTGGGACTTATAGTTGGGGTTCTGCGTGTTTAGGCTTCTTGTATAGGGAACTTTTCCGTGCTACAATCCCAAAAAGCCATGACATTGGTGGATGCTTAGTGTTACTGTAGTCGTGGGCTTGGTATCGATTGCCATTTCTTGCACCACGAACGGCAACTGCACCGGTATACCCCCTTGCTGCCAGGTAATAATTTTGAATATTCAATTTATACCGGACGTGAAAGTATTTTTTTTATAGGTTTATTAATATTTGTATGATTTTAACAGATGGAACAGCCGAAAGGTTCATACTGGTATTCAATCCGGCCTTGCTAGCATTAGAGTACAACTAGATCGATTAGAATATGAGAAGGTAAATGTTTTCATAGTTAGATTCAAGTATTTATGTATTTAACTTATACGCACTCTAATATATATATATATATGCAGTTTATTTGGATGCCATATTCTTCAAAGGAAATTATGGTTTGCGTACCTATAGAGGCTTACAACCATTGTCATCTCTAGAACACGAATACAGCATTGATATGCTTTGCAATTGTGGCGTGGCACCAAACCGATAGGGTAATGCGACAATTCGGGATGCAACAATCGATCCCTGAAATGCCTATGAACTTTGATAAACTTCACAAGATTGATATGGACAGGCATCATGATGAACCGTGGCCTACAAAGCATAAAGAATGGATTGAGTTGTGGTATATGTGTTCTCAGAAAATACCTCATGGCTATCCCATTGTTGGTAATGATTTCAAACCATCTGATGAGTACAGAAGATGGTATATGGATGAAGGTAAGCCCTTTGTTTGTCCGATTTCGGAATCTGAAGATGTCAGAAGTAAATTATGTTCTTAATTAACCTTGAATGTTACCCTTCTTACTCAAGAAATGGAACAACTTAATCGCATGCCAATAAATTCACTACATCTAGATATCCATTTAGTCATCATGCACTTGAATGTGATTGTTGATTATCATCCTGAATCATTTACTTGCATAATAGGTTTACACATAAAACCCTATGAATGCACAAACTCAAATCGATAACTATTATATGCAAGCACTCAAAACAGTTGTATTCTGCATTGCATGTCATGCTTTCCTGTAAGAGATTAGGTATCAATTCCAGACTTGCTTCGCGGCGATCGAAACTGAAATGGTAGTTGTCGATGTTGCTTGAACTAATGATGCATGAACAGATCTTATTTTGGAAATACTTGCACATGCATTTACCTCTTCATCAATGGTGTGCATATTGGATGTAGGGTCATATAGAGAATGAACTTGACTTGACCGAGGTGCACAAATGGGATGGAGGCTCATATGTTCATGACATGATATATTCATATCCAATTTAATGAGAGAGTTTTTGCATATGCTTAGCAATTCAAAAATTATGAAGGGAAGAACCATAAAATATAATTGAGGTCCTTATACTTTGATAAACATTGTTTTATTTACATTTGCAGGTTCACTTTGTTGGGAACCTTGATGTCCTAGGTTGGAACCGTTTGTCCCGATGAAGGTAAAGCATTCCATGCATCATTCTCCATCAAACCCTAAACCCTAATCCTAAAATTTAAAATTCGAATCTTAATAAATAAAGGAAAAGAAATATATCGTGAACATCTTTTTTGAATACTTATTAACATTTTCTATATAAACAAATGTTCAAGTCTTTATTGGATGATTTGAAGGTAATATCTGTTCAAAATCTTTTCTAGTTATTGATAATAGGGATGGACCGAAGGGGTAAGTAGGAGTAGTCGCCCCCTGAAAATCTCAAATTAGTACATATTTTAAATACTTTTTATGTATTTTTAATTGATAATCTATTTTCGTCCCTTGAATTTTATAAGTTCACCCCTAATATAAAATCTTGTGTCTCTCCCTAATTGACGTCACACACTTTATAAATACAATTATTCGAATCCGAGTCCATTAAAAAAATATTTTCCTCTACCGTTAAGGTTGCTCAATGAATTCTCAAGTCTTACCCTGTTTGAATGAAAATAAAAACATGTTTGCATAATCTATCCAAAGTGAATAAACCATTGAACATTAGAAGTCAAATGCCTAATAAAATAAGGCATCCCTTTTGTTCGGTCAAATAGGAACGCCTTGAGAACGAGGGATCCACTATCAACCTTTAAACCAAAAATAAATAAATAACATTGAATGTTTTAAACTTCTCAAATAAGATTAAAAAATCAATATATATATATATATATATATATACATACATACAGGGGCGTAGCTGAGGGGAAGCAAGGTGGGCGACCGTATAGGGCCCCCAAAAAATAGGGGCTCCGAAATCGAATATATCTATCAGTTGTTGTCACTCATAAGCATAAAAATAAGGGTCTCGAAATCGAGTATATATATCAGTTGTTGCCATTAAGAAGCATAAAAATAGGGTCCCGAAATTGAATATATCTATCAGTTGTTACCATTAAGAAGCATAAAAATAGGAACCCTGGAATTGAATATATCTAGAAAATAGGGGCTCGTTTATAAGAATTTGTACAGGGCCCCGACAACCTAGCCACGGCCCTGTACATATATATATATATATATATATATATATATATATATATATATATATATATTATAACAAAAAGTAGGTGAATATTATTAAACTCACTAATAAAAAAAAGTTTGAATTACACAAATAATGCAAGGAATAATAAAGTTTTGATGAAATAAAATAAAAGAAAGTTGATATAATTGAGGTACAATTTGGGTTAGGCAAATCCACCAAACTTCAATCCATTTGCTTGGATTGTGTGAATATATTATATATTATCAAGTGGTGAACTTAGCTTGGCAAAAACAAAGGGTTTGATGGAGGATGATGTATGGAATGTTTAACCTTTATGGGACAAACAATCTAAAAGATTTTAGGTATCTTATGGGAACTCTAAACTAACAAAAAAGAATATAATATATACAAGATAAGGTCCGTTGATGTAGGGTAAATTTTTAAATTTTATGCGTATTTTGGATAGTTAGATGAATGAAAATGAATTACATGTGATTAACACTGAGAATGAGGAATATTTTCACACAAAAAATAGATTATTCTCAATATAAATGTGTTAATCACATTTATTCATCCAACTATCTAAAAAAATATAGAACTTCGAACTTTTACACATCAGGATAATGTTAATTTTAAAATTTAAATCTTAATTATTTGAAATATAATGTGTATTATTATTGTATTTAATATTTTTTTCATTAATCATGGATAAGTACTCTCAACTATTTGACATTGAACGCTTATACCTTTGACATTGTTGCTGCTTGAACCAATAACCTCAAAGAATAACAACCGTTTTATCTTATCTTCTATCCTTAAAAATCAAGTTAATGAGATGAAAATTAATTTTAAAATTAATTAAAATAATAAAAATGTACCTTTTTCATCTAAATTTTATATAAAAAAGATTGTTTTTAACTTTAAAAGATCCATACGACGATAAAATAAAAATTAAAACTGTGTTAAGTGATTGCTTAATTTTCTTATTTTAAAACCACAAATATGATTTAGACGGAGTTGCCCTCAATAAAAAAAATGTTTATTTCAATTTTATATTTTTAATGTCAAAAGCCTTCACCAATGTCAAACCGATCATTGTTTAATTTAATTTAAAATAATCTCAATAATCAACCATCAAACTACATAGATCTTCAAAAATGATTGGTTCAAGTAATAAACAGTTTGATAATATTTAAGTAATGTCTTAAGTTCTAGTTCTTATGTATGCAAAAAAAATTTGTTGGGAGATTCACCTATCAAAATTAGATGTGCGATGCGGATCGTTCTGAATTAATCAACCCGAAACCTTGGAACCGGAATGGAAAAAAATACAGATTTTCAAAGGATCTGACTTTTAGTTTTTCTGGTTTTACGACTTTTTAGGTCTTACCTAAAATTTATTTGAATAAATTATGAAAAAATTAAAATGAAAAATTGCTGTTAATAAAACGTGGCCACTAATATTAAAATCTTCATATAAGTCAATATAAAAGAAATTAAGTTAATTAATTATAAATTTATCTGGTAAGATAAAATATAAACTTTTTTATTTTTATTTGATGAGACCAATAATTTAAATCCTGGTATTTTAAATAAAAATTTTGCATTAAAAGATTATTTATATAATTAATCTTTATAATATTTTATTTAAATTAATTATATGATAAATTAAATATTAATAATTATAATAAAAAATTAACTCGACAATCATATATATATATATATATATATTCAAGATTTAACTTTAATTAATCGCTTTAATAATATTAGTTTCTAACTTAGAAGTTACTCATATTTCAAACTTTCTGCCCTTCAAGCAACAACAAAACATGTGTTGATTGATTTTGACTGTTGTGATCCAGCTATTTCTTAGTTTGAGTTTTTTCTTCTTCTTCTTCTCCGTTTTATAGTATTGAGTTGACAATCTTTAATCAAATTATATAAAATTATATCAAACCTTAATGTTTTTTATATATATAAACCCTAAAGATTCGGTTGGTTTAATGGGCAGCGACCTGGGTTTTTGGGTCGGATGATGCTATCGTGCTCGACGAACACATATGAGTACCGTTAATGATGAGAATTATTAAATTAATTTATAAAATATTAAATTATAAAATATTAAACGTATAATTATAAATTAATTAAAATTTTAAATATAATTTAATTAAAATACAATATTTATAAAATATTAGTTTTTTAGTAAAGTATATCATTGACTACCTAACTATTTATCCCTTTTATTTTAACCACCGATTTTTTAATTTTCTCAATTGGGTCACCTAATTATTTAAATCTTGTCAATCAAGCCACATGTTGTTGAATATTAACGAAGGAGATGATGTGACATTTAATAAAATTTGTATAATTACACATTTAGTCCTCATTACTTACACATTCTATTAATTTGGTCATAACTTTTATTTAATTCAATTAATTTAATCCTTAAACCGATGATGACATGTGTCACTGAATGATTGGATTTTTAATATTTTTTATTTAATAAATTTTCCATCCAATCAAATGATGCCACATGTCACCAATTGAATGAATAAAAAAATAAATTAAATCAATAGCCGTTGTTGGTGGGGTTTGAACCTAGGATGCAAGCCAAAAAATTAAGTACCCTACCCACTAATCTAAACCACTAAATTTGACTAATATGCAAAACATAATCTATATAATTTATAATATAGTTAATGGTAATGAATGACCTTATAAGGGTTCAAACATTAAATAATTGAATAGTATGAAAATATAAAAAATATATAAACAAATATTATAATTGATTAATAAATGAATATGTTTTATTTATATTTTAAATCACATTTAATGCTAAAATTAAAATAAAAGTGACTTTAACGTGTTATAATTGAAATGTATCCTTTTACATATTTTAAATTAATAAATTTTCTTCATTATTCTAATTTTATTGAACTAAAATGTATCATATCTTATACTTTTAAAATATTATAACGTCAATCAGATTCTAATATTATTTAACAATTCTATATTAAAATATACTAATTCAATAAACCAAGTTTTTCCTAAAATTTTCTTCAAATATATAATGAATAAATAATAAAATATAAAATTCTTACTTTAACCAGTATATAAACAAGTCAATGCATATGTTAAAATGCTTACTACGATAAGCCCTAAACTATCAAGAAAATTCTAAGTTAACGAAGCTCTTCGTTATACTTCAATTATGATATATTAAAATTATATTTTTTTATTTTTTTATTAAAAGATTCAAAATATAAATAAAATACATTCACATATTAATCAATTATAATATTTGTGTATATATATCATATTATCGTATTATTCAATTATTCCATGTTGGAGTTCTTATTAGGTCATTTCCTTTTTGTTATTGCCATTAACTATATATATTATGTCGTGATAGGTTTATCATTTGAATGGTGCAACCCAGTGGTTAGGCATTTGCTTCCTCTTCTCACGTCTTGGGTTCAAACCCCACCAACAATGGTTATTGATTTAATTTATTTTCTATTCATTCAATTGGTGACACGTGACACCATTTGTAACATCCCAAAAAGTGGGTTAGTGACCAAAATGCAAATTTTGAAAGTTTGATGGTCAAAGTAAAAAATTTAGGAAAAATTTAAAGACATAAGTAGTATTTTTCCCAAAAAGAATTTATTCCATAAATGGATTTAGTTAGTGACCAAATTATAAGATTTTGGAAGCTTGGTGACTAAAATATAAACTTTGGAAAAGTATAGGGACCAAATGGTAATTTCAAAAAGTTACATTTGGTTTTGAAAATAAGGAAATAAATATATCATTTTCACATTTTTAAATGTTGGA
Organism: Hibiscus syriacus; assembly: GCF_006381635.1. Classification (NCBI taxonomy): domain Eukaryota; kingdom Viridiplantae; phylum Streptophyta; class Magnoliopsida; order Malvales; family Malvaceae; genus Hibiscus; species Hibiscus syriacus. The sequence continues at coordinate 220,408 of NW_024062897.1, forward strand.
AATAATATTTAAGGATTTAATTTCATATTAATTTGGATTGTTGGATTAAAGTGATAGAATTGTAAGTTTTGGAAATTTCAAGGGCAAAATGGTAAAGTGGGAAATTATTTTGCACATATTTGACTGTGGAAGATGATAAGGTTATTGTATCTTGGTATTAATGTAAATATCAAGTTCATCAAGGGTAGATTAGTATAGATATTTTGATTTTAAGGGTAAAATGGTCATTTGACATTTAATGAATTTTATATTTAATATTTAATTAAGAAAGATGAAGAAATATCATATGATTTCTTCATCTTCTCCAGAAGCAAACGAGAGCTCCTCCCAAGGTAAGAAAGAAATTTTGTTTTCAATTTTTGAGTATATTTTTTTGGAATTCGAGTTATGTAGTGAAATAGGAAAGTGATATACGCGAAAAACGCTATCATTTGGTACAAATATTTCTTTCTAATCTTGCTGGATTTCAAAGATCTCAAATCTAAGGGTTTATGTTCATGATATGATTCATGAAATTGATGATAAATCTGGATGATTTAAAGGTTGTAGATTCATTTTCAAACTTGATTTATGGTTAGAACATGTTTAATATTTCTAAAAAATATTCTTTGAAAACTTGAACATGATGAATTTGAGTGAGGAAATTATGGAAAAATTATATAAGGTCTGGAAATGATGTAGGAAGTATTCTAAGAGTTTAGAAAATTTGGGGACCATTCTATAATATTTGAAAAGTTGGGGGACCAATTCATAATTTTTGAAAAAGTTTTAAATGGTTGTACAATTGTCTAATAGTTGATTTACTATGATGGAAATTGTTATTTTGGGATTGAAATGAGCATTTAGATGTGAAATATGACTATTTTGGAAGTTTGAAAAGATTGGTGATTTAAATGCAACATTCACATAGTTAGTGTATCGATACACTAAGGAAGTGTATCGATACACCCCTTGAAATGAAAATTTGAGTATGCTATTGGGAATACTAATATGTATAAATGTATGATGGTGTAGATATCGAGCACGAGCAAGTTCTGAAATGACTGCAAAGCTAGGATCAATCTAAAGCGATAAATCATAAAAGTGGATTTGGATATATAAAGTGTCAAGGTGAGTGCATACTAGTTGTAAATGATGTGTATGGAAATAAGACTCGCGATGAGTCTAATTCCAATATTTGATTGCATAAATATATGAATATTAATATGTGTTTGATATGATTATTATGTATGCATGAATACATGAATAGATTCATAAATGTTATATGTTATTTGGTGTGATAAGAATATGAATAGTTATATGATAACAAGGTATGAATTATATGAATTAAATCTAAGTTGTTAAATGAAAAATGAGAATATAATATAAGTTAAGAGATATTTGCATAAATGAGTATACAAATGTGTCAAATAAGTTATATAGGAAAGTTTATATGTTTAAGTGGAACTATGACCTAAACTTATTAGATTTCTATATGATATGAGTTAGAGAATAAAGGTCCAGGAAATCATATGTGAATATTTTAGATATTAAGTATTGATCATTTATGAGAATATATGTCTATGTGACAAGCTATGTGAAAATGAACTAATGGAAAATATGAAATTAATGTATAAGAAATATGATATAGTGATCATGTGAACATAGGATAAAAATTATATGGCATTGATGCGTAGATTATATGAAAATGAATAAATGATTGTGTAATAAATCATAGGAATTTGTATAATGAAGTATATGATCAGAAATTAGGAAATAGAAATGATTTATGCGATTATTAGAAAACAATAATATAAAATATTTGGTGTAGATATAAAGGATTATATGAATATAAAGTAAAAGTTATGTGAGTATGAGACTTTATCATAATATTATATGATATACTTGATAAGAAACTAGGAGTTTATATGCGATATGTGATACTGAACTACATGAATATATGAAATTATAATACAATCTACGTGGTATTGACATAAGTGATTATGTAAAATTGTGAGGTAATTTATATGGGATTCATATACGGACTATATAAAAGTATGTATATGAATACATGTATAAGTTTATATGTTATTATTCTATGTGCTATGTGAAGTATATATGAACATATGTGAACAAGATATGACATGAGTGTTTACATGAACATCTGATAAATGATATAAGTTATATGATATGATCTATGTGATTACAGGCACATGTGATATATGTTACATGATATGAACCTATATGATATGGATTATATGAAAAGAATGATATACAACTACATGAAAATGAGTTATGAGATTACATGCTTATATGTTACAAGTGATGTGAATATGTGATAAATATGAAAGATAATGCCCATGTTATATGTCATGAGATCTAGAGGTATAGTTGGCATACCAAGAGTTGAGGGTCTACGCGGTCCTTCGGGACAATTCTACGTGGTCCTTCGGGATATATATGTATTCTTTGGAACATGTATGATATCTTTTGAGACACCTACTTGATCCTTGATATATGTATATGATTCTTAAGGAATTTTTATGTGGTCCTTATGAAAAATCTTATATGGCACTACGGTGCATTTCTACACGGCACTTCGGTGCAATTCTACGTGGCACTTTGGTGCATTTATACGAGCTGTGGTGACAGCATATGTGCACAACCTCAATGTACTCGTGTACCTTAAGTTCTCAGTAATGTACATGGGCGTATAAAAGATATCAAAAGTATTTGCATTATTATATGATATTGTGACATTATTGTTTACACTGAATTCCATGTGTACATGAGCTAATAAAGAGATAATAATAAATACATTGTATGTGATGCATATGCTTTGTTATATGAAATATGTTACAAGATTTATATGTGATACTGTGTATTGTTGTGTGAAAAGTATTATATAATAGTGATATTGATGTTGATAATAATAGTATATGTGCATGTATACATTATGTTATATGAAATGTCCTATGATTTTATTATATGTTTTATATACCTCACTAAGTAAACGACTTAGCGTGTGATTGTTTCACACGTAGGTTTAGAGAAGAAGAATGAGTAAAGTTAAGCAAGACAGGTCAGTTTCTCATTTCCAAAGATCATATCAGAAAAGAATTGAATAGTATGTATTTCGTAATATTGATATTGGTTGGCATGTAAATAAAGGTTTAAATACGATATGCTCTGATCAAGTTTTGTAATGTTTAAACGTATTTTTGTAAATGGTAAATGTATAGTGATGAAAGGTTAAATTTTAAGAGTTAATGTATGTTTTACGGCAGTACTGTAGCAGGGTATCGATACCCCTCTAGCATTCTGAAAAATTTTAGCATTCAGTATTGTTCATAAATACGTTTTTGCTTTAAATTTTTATAACGAACATAATTTAATAGTATATTATTGTATTTTCTTAATATGAGTTCAAATGTTTTGTTATTTTGTAAGAAAATGGTTTTAAAAAGTCAATGTGACATCTCAGACTCGTATCCGGGCCGGGTACGAGTTGGGGGTGTTACACCATTTGATTGGATATAAAATTTATTGAATTAAATAAAAACATCCAATCACATTGTGACACATGTCATAATTTTATTGAGGATTAAATTTATTGAATTAATTAAAAGTTGGGACCAAATTAATAGATTGTGTAAGTAATGAGGAGTATATATGTAATTATACAAATTTTATTAACTGTCACGTCATCTCTTCCGTTAATATTTAAGGGCAGGTGGCTTGATTGACAATATTTAAATAGTTAGGTGACCCAATTGATAAAATTGAAAAATCGGTAGTTAAGGTAAAAAGGATAAATAGTTAGGTGGCCAATGGTATAATTTATCCTTAAAACTAATGTTTTATTAATATGTATTTTAATTAAATTACATTTATATTTTTAACTAATTCATAATTATACATTTAGTACTTTATAATTTAATGGTTCTCATCGTTGACCGTGCTCATTTACGCTCAATGATCGTTGTAGAAGTTTTCTTTCATGTTAAACCTCAAATGCTTATAAAAAAAATAGGTTGGAAAGTCTTGCTTTTGTATTTAGAAAAGCTTGATGTAAAAATAAGTGTCCAAACAATATATAAAGTAACTTTAGGCGTTTAAAGAATTTTTCGTTGGAAATATATGTTTAACGTTTTTAGCGTTATACTTTTATTTGCCTAGACCGTTGTCACCATTTAATTTGACTGTTAAGTGACACATGTTAAGAAATTTAAATTTTTATAAGCCTGAAACATGTCATTTAACTGTCAAATTTAACGACAGTCACCTAAAAGTATAACATAAAAAACATTATACACCTATTTTTAACGAAAATAATTTTATGACCTAAAATTAACTTTGAGATAGTTTGGGCACCTATTTTTACATTAAGCCTTAGAAAATGATTAGGTTTTAGACAAATGTTTTTTTTATTTACAATTATTTTTAATAATTTTATTTTATTTTATCATTAACATCTTTAAAGTTTTTTATAATTTAAAAGTGATGAAATAAAGTTTGCATTAAACTTTTAATATTTTTTTGTTTTCAAGTAAATTTTTAATTTTTTATTTAAAATTCTAAAATTTTATAAAGCAATTAATTAAACTTTAATTTTAAAAAATTAATTAAATCTTTCTATCACGATATTTTATACATATAAATTATCATGTTAGTTTTATAAGCTATCAAATTAATATTAAAATAATCAATGATGATTTTAATCGTTTAAAAAGTTATATTGATTAGTTTTTTTAAATTTAAAAACTTAATTAATTATAAAAATATGAATACTTAATTATTTTTTAAGAAATTCAGAAGAATATACACCGTTAAACCTTTTTTCAAGTACCTTGGAAATTGGAACTCCCTTACAGGTGGGAGAAAGATGGATAAAGAAGCAACATGCACGTGCAAGTCACGTGCAATAGCACTAGCAAATTGCATTAATGATCCAAAGACAGTGGTTTTCCCGGTTCCTAGTGCCACCCTTACTCTTCAACATGATTGGTCCGCCCTGCCTTTAAGCTTTAACTATGACTTTAGGCTGCAGTTTCCTTAGGTCATCAATATTATTTTTCAATTATAAAATAATATCCATTCAAAATTTGTATTGATAGTTGATATATATAACCATACATACATAGTTAATTACATCATATTTCTTCAATATATGATTCTTATTTTAAATTGATTTTTAAATTTTTTAATATTTTAATTTCACCCTTACACTATGACTCTCATTCTAAATTAGTCCTTAAACTTGTAAACATTCTAATCTCGTCCCTAAATTATGACTCCCATTCTAAATTGATCCCCAGACTTTTGAATCTCCCAATTTCATCTACAAATTCATCCAAATATATAATTAGTTTCAACTATAGTTTAACATAAAATTTTTTTTTTTTTTCAAAACATATAATAATATAATTTTGACTAACGATTTTATTAATAAGAAATGCAATTAATATATATATGGGATTAACTTGAAATGTTCAAAAAGTTTGGGGACCGATTTAGAATGAAGATCATACTTTGGGGATAAAACTAAAATGTTCAAAAGTTTAATGACTAATTTAAAATTATAATCATAGTTTAACAACAAATTAAATGTTTACAAGTTTAAGAACTAATTTTTAAAATAAAAATAATATATATTTTTTACCATTAAAACCATTTAATAAATTTTATATATTAATTGTTTAGAATCTTGTTTAGCGGAGTGAAATCCAATTATTGTTAGAAAAATAAGATTATGTTTCGATTCTATTTTAAGATTTGAAATTATCATTATAATAAATTATAAAAAATATGTTATGAATTAAAAAAATTACCCAAAAACGATATAAATAAATAAATAAATTATTTTCTTCATTATATTACTATAATAAATTATACAAAAACACACATTATAGAGTATTAAGATTTAAGTTTAGATTTGACAAATATAAATAAATAAAATGTAAAAAAGTAATTTTGAGTTTGAATTAATTAGTAGCAGGACTAAGCTTTTGACATTACAGCCACTGCCATTTTGATTCTTTGGGAGCTTGAATTGAATTATCCTCAAACCAAAAAAAGTTGATTTTCATGGGTAAACGGATTTTACTCCCACATGAATTGAATATCCACACAAAGACGTATATATATTTCCCATTTAACCATAGTCTTCCTCAATCTACTGATAAACAAAAAAGGAGAAAGAAGGAAAGAGGAAAAAGGAAAAAGGAAAAAGAAAACAGAAAGAGACAGAATTTGATGAAGAAGGTCGAAATCGATGAACTAAGGTCTTCATCAAATCTCTGAATCTCAATTATTTATATTCTGTTTCGTATCTTTTATTTCAATCCAAAACTAGCCCAGATTTTGTTTTGCTTCTTAAATAAAGGAAAAAAAATCTGTTTTTTAATCTGAAGATTGTATGGATATGGGTGGTTGCATCTAGACTTATTATCATCATCTTCGAGAAAGGATTATTTTTTGGTGGATAAAATTTTCCAGGTGTCAGAAAATACCCCATATCAGATCTCACTAACCCCACCACCAAATTTCATTTCACCTCTTTCTGGGTTCATCCACTACAATCTCCTTCTTGTTATACGACAGCTGTTGAGTTGTCTGTGCGATCGAGTTGTTTTTTTTTCCTCAAAAATTGTTAAGAAAATGGAATAAACTTTATTTTTTCTTTGGTTGTTAGGTAACTCTTCTGTTCGGGAGGAAAGAAAATTATTTTCTTCTTAATATTTACTAGTAATTTTTGTTTTGATTAGTCATTAACAAGGAAGGCCCACCTTTGAGGGTTTGGTGGGCTTTGATGTTAGCCAATAAAAACCCTTTTCTTTTTTGTGTGTTTTAAAGAAAAAAGAAAATCAAAGTTGGGGTCTGTTATATTGATTATCTCACTTTGTTTTTTAATGGGAAGGAGATGAGATGAGATGAGATGAGATGAGATGAGATGAGAGCAAGAGGTTAGACAATTGGGGTTCTTTCATTGATTTCTTTTGCCTTACATTATTGAGTTTGGACCCATAAGAGAATTCAGTCATTCAATTCTTTGTTTTTTTTTTCTTTTTGCATTTCTTGGAATGCTACTTGTTCCTCACTTGTTTCCCCTTCATCTTCTTCTTTAAGTTGAAACCACTTCCACTACCATGGGTGTATGAGTTGAAATTTTCCTTTGCTTTCATTTCCAAGTGTCATGGCCCTGGAGGGGAAATTAGGGATTGGAGGTTAAGAATTAGGGATTGTGAGTCAGGAAATTGGGAATTTAAAAAAAGAATTAGGGATTTGTAATGATAAAAGAGGGGAAATGGAGAAATTACCTGATGCAGTTAAAATTGAAGAAATGATTGAGTTACAGCAGCAAGCAAGGACTGAGGAAGGTTGAGTCACAGCTGAAGGAAGTAAGGATAATCAGTTAGGGTTATTAAGGAATATAACAACTGTCAGTAAATAATTGAATAGTCTAAAATATATATATGAATTGTAAGCAAAATCTAGGGTTATGAATGAAAATTAAGAGCACGTTTTCTGTAAACCTACATTTTCTTCTTCTTCTGCAATCCTTTCTCACAATTCTCAGGTGCAAACCTGACAATTGGTAATCAGAGCTAAGTTAGTGATCCCAAACAAATCTACACACTGGGTAAAACAAAAAAGATGAAAAGACTGGAACCGTGGAGGTACAAGAGCAATCAATAGAGGTTAAGGATGAAGAGGCCTTACCATCTTGGTGGGCTGGACAGAAAGCAGAGCTGGAGGGAAGGATACAAACATTGGAAGAGGGGATGACTGAAAATAGAGGCTATCTGCAGAGAATCCTACAACTGGTCAATCAGGCAGCTGAGGAAAAAGATTCACCTCGGTCAGAAAGGAGTCAACCACCCGCAGCTGCAAAACAAAACAAAGATGAAGGTAAGCTTCCATGTTTGGTTATTGTTCTTGGTGAGCATGAGAAGTATACATTTAAGACTGGTGAACCTGGAATATTAGCTCCTAAACCTGTTAATACACCTCCACTTTGTGAAAATCAACCTCATGCTAGTTTGGATGTGCAAAAGTTAAAAATGGGGGGAAACACAACAGAAATGGAAGAATCATCCATTGGGGAAGATGTTCATTCAAGTTATGTTTTCAGACCAAAAATAGAACTCCAAATGTTTGATGGAACAAATCCTAGAAGCTGGGTAAAAAAATGTCATAAGTATTTCTCAATCTTTAGAGTACTTGAAGGTCAGAAAGTAGAATTAGCTACCATGTATTTAACAGGGAAGGCTAAGACCTGGTTTGATGGCTATATAGCTCAGAAACATAAGGTGAACTGGAATGAATTTACAGCAGATATATGTCATAGATTCTGTGATCAGAATTGTAATGACATTGTGGAGGAGTTTAACAAGTTGATTCAAAAGAATTCTGTGGAATATTATCATGAGAAGTTTGAGGAGTTGAGGTCTTACATGTTGCAGTATAGTCCATTCTTGGAGGAAGGGTATTTTGTTTCAAGTTTCTTGAGTGGATTAAAAGAAGAAATTAAGCACATGGTTAAAGTTCATAATCCCACAACTTTAGCTACTGCTTTTAGATTGGCTAAATTGGTTGAATTAACTTGGGAGGTGGAAAACAGAAAACTGAGGTTCCAGCCTAAGATAGTATCTACAGGACAGAGTCCTAATTACAATGGTCCTCAAACTACCTTGAGTCAATCACAAAAAGAAACTGCTCAGAATTTAAATCAGAGTAAACCATCTTTGGTGGAATATAAGAGGACACATGGACTATGTTATAAATGTGGAAAAAAGTTCAGTCCATGACATCAATGTAAGGTTAAGCAGCTAAATTCAATAGAGGAGTTAGAGGATTCATGAGAGCTGGAAAATCTGGAAACAAGAAATAATGAGGTAATGACAACAGGTCCTGATCCTGTGGAGGGAGAATTGGAAATTTCTATCAATGCCATAACTGGGCAGACAGGCTACAACACACTGAGGATTCAAGGGCACATACCAAGAAAACCTCTAAATATTCTCATAGATAGTGGGAGCACACACAGCTTTATATCTGGTCAATGGTCAAAGGAAGGAGTGGAATTGGAGCAAACTCGTCGCTTGACTATTACAGTTGCTAATGGTGAAAAGTTGTACAGTTCAACTATGAGTAAAAAGTTAAAATGGGGAATGCAAGGTTCTCAGTTTGAACATGATTTTAGAGTTCTAACTCTAGGAGGGAGTGACATGGTTCTTGGAGTGGACTGGATGAAAAAGTATAACCCATTATTGATGGATTTCAATCATATGACTTTGAGTTTTCAGAAAGATGGGGGAAAAATTACTTTAAGAGGAGGACAAAATTCACCCACTGTTAAACTGATTTCAGACAGTAAGTTGCAGAAGTTGATGGAGAAGAACAGTGACATATCAGGAGAAATTTTTATGTTAAGTGGGGAGATCAGCACTGAGATGGTACCTATTGAACTACATGATTTATTAAAAGAATATTAAGTTGTTTTTGAGGAACCAAAAGGGATGCCACCCCCAAGAGAGCATGATCATTCCATTACACTAAAAGAGGGTACAGAAGCAGTGAACATTAGACCTTACAAGATGCCCTATCATCAGAAGTCAGAAGTAGAAAAACAAATAAAAGAAATGTTGTACTCTTCCATAATTCAAACCAGTAAAAGCCCTTTTGCCTCACCATGTTTGTTAGTAAAGAAGAATGATGGGAGTTGGAGGATGTGTATAGACTATAGGCAACTGAATGCCTTAACTATAAAAAACAATTTTCCAATTCCTGTGGTAGAAGATTTGTTGGATGAGTTGACTGGAGCAGCCTACTTTTCTAAACTGGATTTGAGATCAGGATACTGGCAGATTAGAATTACTCCTGAATACATTCCTAAAACAACCTTTAGGACTCACCATGGCCACTTTGAGTTTAAGGTTATGCCTTTTGGATTAACAAATGCCCCAGCAACTTTTCAGGCATTAATGAACAAACTGTTTGGTCCTTATTTATGAAATTTTGTACTAGTTTTTTTTATGACAGACTCATTTACAGTTCTGATCTAAAGAGACATGTTAGGCATCTTAGGACTGTTTTGGAAGTTCTAAAGCAGAATCAGTTGTTTGCTAAATGAACAAAATGTTTCTTTGGTCAAAAGGAGGTGGAATATTTGGGCTACATTATATCTAAGCAAGGGGTGGCTACTGATCCAACAAAGATACAAGCAATGCAGCAGTGGAAGTTGCCAAAAACTCTTAAATCCTTGAGAGGTTTTCTTGGGTTGATAGGATATTATAGAAGGTTTATAAAAAGATATGGAGAAATTGCCAAGCCCTTAACTATCATGCTTAAGAAGGACCAGTTTTAATGGACAGAGGAAAGTAAAGCTACTTTTGAACTTTTAAAGAATGCAATGTGTCATGCTCCTGTCTTAGCACTACCTGATTTCAGTAAAAGCTTCTGTTTGGAAATAGATGCAAGTTCTAGAGGAATAGGGGCAGTTTTATCTCAAGAAGGTAGACCAGTGGCCTATCTTAGCAAGGCTTTGGGACTCAAACAATTGGATTTATCCATTTATGAAAAAGAGTATTTAGCCATACTCATGGCTATTTCCAAATGGAGACATTACTTGGAAGGAGGGCCTTTTATTATTAAAATAGACCATGAAGCTCTTAAACATTTGTTGGAACAGAAGCTAACTACTTCAATACAGAAAAAGGGGCTTACAAAATTGTTGGGACTGGATTATGTAATTCAGTACAGAAAAGGCAGACACAATTTGGCAGCAGATGCATTATCTAGGAGAGATGAGGATGAAGTAGAATTACAACAAATGAGTGTTATTGTTGTCATTCCTACTTGGGTTCAGGAGGTTGAACAGAGTTACCAAAATGATCCTATGACTGCAGAATTGGTCACTAAGTTAGCTATCTCTAATCAGGATGCAGAAGACTGGAATTATTTTTCAAGTATCCTAAGATACACGGGTAAGGTTTATATTGGACAGAATGGTTCCCTAAGACAACAGATCTTACAAGCTTTACATGACTCACCCCAAGGCGGTCATTCAGGTATATAAGCTACCTACCACAGGGTGAAATCCTATTTTTATTGGAAATGGATGAAAAACATGGTTAAGAGCTATGTGCAGCAGTGTGATGTCTGCCAAAGAATTAAGGATGAACATGTGTTGAAACCAGGATTACTACAATGTAACACCCCCAACCCGTACCTGACCCGACTACGAGTCCGAGATGTCACATTGACTTTTAAAAACCTTTACTTGAACAAAATAGTGAATAATTTTTAAAACTTTTACTAAATACAATTGACTAATTTACATAAATTAGTATCATATGATTTTACAAAAACCAATTCGAGTATATCGAATTCAAATTTTTATTTACATGCCAAATACATATATTTTCTGATCTGAACTTTGTAAAGGAGATACTGACATGTCTTGCTCCCCAATGCTCTCTATATTTTTCTCGAACCTACGTGTGAAACAATCACACGCTAAGTCGATGACTTAGTGAGGAAAATAAAACATATAATATAAATCATAAAAATATTCTATATAACAAACCACATGAACATTTAATACTAACTTATCATACAAAATCATATAACAATTTCATACAAAATCACACACCCTTTTATATAACAAATACACTCATGTACATATATCATCAACTTTCTTAGCATTATCATATATATTATTATAACTATTTATATCATTATCATCCAATTATTTATCACCTGATCTTGTACTTATCATTTATATATATCATATAACACATATATCATTTCACCAAGAAACACCCATAAATCATAATTCCTGTAACCAAAAGCTCATACATTATATATATATATATTGTATTAATGTTATCTCTTTGATTAGCCCATGGTACACTTGTGAGAACTATAGATATGTGAGTCTATAGAGGTTGTGCACTAATGATGTCACCATAGCTCATATAAATACACTGACGTGCCACGTAGAAATGCACCGTAGTGCCACGTAGAATTGCACCGAAGTGCCGCGTAGAAATGCACCGTAGTGCCATATAATGTCCATAAGGACCACATAAAAATTCCTTAAGAATCATATACATATACCAAGGACCAAGTATGTGTCTCAAAAACCTCATAAATGTTCCAAAGAATATACATATGTCCCGAAGGACCGCGTAGACCCTCGACTCTTGGCATGCCAACTATACCCCTAGCTCTCATGACACATAACATGGGCATTATCATTTATTTCATTTCAATTATTCACATAAACATGTAATTCACTTTCACATATCACGTATCACATAGCTTTTCACATAACTCATAGTCATATGTCTTATCTCATAACATATACATGTTTTCGCCTATATAATTCATATCATTTCTTATACCATCACATAATTCATTTAACATACATACATATCATGTAACATTATAATAGAAATACCTATAAGTCATATCACTTAGATTTCATATACATCTAGTCACATAGATCACTTTTGCATAGCTTATATCCACATATATTATCTACATGTATACCCAGGAATCAAATGGCATATACCAAATCATATAAATATATATATATATATAGATTATGCAATCACGTTACTTATACTCACATGGATGCGTATCATAAAGCTTAGTTCCCTTGTACATGTTATCACACCGGCATATAATCTTATATCAATCCTATAGGTAAAAGCTATTTATCTTTATCTCATTTTCCCTTTGTACCAGCTTACATGATTTATTATACTAACATGTACAATAACATATAACCCTTATCACTTATCTCACGTTATATAATTATAAATTATTCTATCCATTTAATTTAGTTCTATATAGCTCCTATAACCTTCTCATAAGGTTTTATAGTTCTTCATTTTATAACTTCTATATCATAGTTTTCTTTTAAGCATATCACTTTTTCCTATAGTGTTTATCCTATAGGTTCGTATCATCGTTATGCTCATGTCCCCTAATTTATATATATATACCATTTTCATAAAGTCTCTTAATTTATTATCTTATGATTTATATATTATTCTCTTAAATATTCTCATATTACTCTATAGTCTGGTATTATTTAACTCATCACACATCTCATGTAGTCATAAATATATTATATTGATTCTCATATTTAATCACTTATACCTTGTAACATGTATGGTCATCCATCATATAACTTATTTCACTTCCCATGCAATCATATAGATCATTCATATTAGATCCTATAACTGATCACACTACATGTATTCACACAAATCATTTAACACCTACTGTAATTTATATCATATATACTCAAATCAAACATATACATATGATCATAAATTCATACATTCTAATATAGGAAATAGACTCGTCGCAAGTCTTATTTCCATTAAACATCATAAACTAACTTGTATGCACTCACCTGGGCCTCGTTTGCTTCGAATCAATCCTAATCTTTAGTTTGTTCCGGAACAAGCTTTCATTCTATATCTACATAATAATACATTTATACTATCAGTTTACTAATTGATATATTCGAAACTATCACTCCTTAGGCTAAGAGAAAAACCAATTTCATCTTTTAATGAAGGTATGCATCGATGCACTGCACAGTGTATCGATACATTCCCTAACGATGCATCGATGCACTATTTGTGCATCGGTGCATAAAATAAATTCGATGTTTGTATTTTAAGGGGGTGCATCGATGCACTACTTGCATTTTATGTTTGTTTATTTGAGAGTGCATCGATGCACATTGAATATGCATTGATGCACACAACCCAGAAATTCCATTTTAAGCATAAAATTATTCAACTCTACATTCAATTCTTCTATTTTAAGCCCCTATCATGTCCTTAAACTCAACTACCATTACTTAAACCAACTTATATCCATATAAACCATATTTATCTTCTATATCTCATCATGATTCTTAAAATTAAGAATCTTACTAAATTTTTAGCTTTGTTATAACTCATTTCTAACTTCATAAAGCTCTTACTTTTATTGATAACAAGTCAAATTCCTTCTCAAAATTCACTTATTAACTCATTTCCTTTAAAAACTCATTTTCTTTAATCTTTCATAACTTCTTCATCTTTTGATTTTAGGACAACCTAAGCTTTCCATAAGCTTAAATATTACCTAAGGATCAAAACCCACTCTTAAAATTAACAAATAATCAGCTACAAGGAATCTTACCTTTGCCTTGGAGCTTTCACGGGAGGAAGAAGAAGATGAAGAAGAAAAAGAGAGAAGAGATTTTTTGGAAAAATCTCTCATCCTTATCCATATATATATATCATTATTTTATTCATCTCTTGGTCAAATGACCATTTTGCCCTTTAATACCTTTTATAATTACTAGCATCTTCAAGGTAATATTTTCAAATAAATCACTGAACTTTTCAACTATTCCACTTTAATCACCAAATTCTGAAATATTACAATTTGGTCACTAACCCGGTATTAAGGATGTTACAAATCTCCCCTCCTTTAAAGAAAATCCATCCTCGAATTTTCACTGCACATCTTGATAAGAACATGTGTTCTAATGTTTTCATGTTGCTTCCTTTACTTAATCTTCCCTATCACCATCATAAAACTTACTTTTCATTCCTTTAGTTCTTCATCTCCCTTTTCCCTTATACATCCATATCATATCACTTATCAGGTATACAATAACATCAGTTTTTATCACTTAAAATCATAAATCAATCAATTTACTCATCAATCTCTAATTGCCTTGCAATCATACTCCAACTTTCATTCTATGATCACTTTATTGTCTCTTAACTTCTTTAATCATATAAATCATTCTTTATTTCTCCGACTACTTCTACTTGACCAAGAAACATAACTTTAAATCTTCATCATGGATGATTAAAACATACATTTTGCAGAATCAAGCAATCTTTCACATCCTCTGACAAACCTTTCTTACTTCTAATCAACTTATAATTTATACTTTAACATAACCTTTATCATATCTTATCCTTTAAACTCAATCATTTCATTTCCTTATTCGACTACTTTTCCCTAATTTAAAATCTTCTTATAGCATAGGTCATATCTTTTCTTCATACTCTCATAATCTTTTAGCTTCCTTTAGATACACAAATCCGTATCTTCTTAACTATACCTCATTTACGTTATCAGAATATACTACCATATCTAAATCCACATCATAATTGATTGACTTAACCTTACATCTTTTCCAAATCTTACAACTTTATGACTTTACTATGATCATAGTATACAAATGTATCCAGATTCACTTCATATTTGGTTATCATATCCTGAAAATATCTTAAAATCTTATAACTCCAATACATTTCATCACACAATATTGTTAGCCAACGCTAACTCTTTTCATCTGGAATACAAACCTTTATCATATCCACAATCTTACTTATACACAATACTACCCCTTTGATTCAAATCCATAACTCTGATTTCATTCATCTTATAAACATATCATAATTCACTTATTCTTGAACTCTTTTACAATTCTAACCACATCATTTGATCCTTTAACATTCTTATGGTGACACTTGTTCACCATATTCTAGCTTGTCCACTTAGTAACGAAACTACTCAATTTAACTTCTCCATTTGCATAAATGAAAACCTTCTAATCATTATCTTCATATCATTTAACCCAAAGGTCTGTAACAACAGAATCTTCCTCAAATACACCCTTGAACTCGGGTGCTCTTAACTCTTTCAACTAATTCGATACATTCATTCTATGAGTTAAAGAAGTGGAAAATTGAAAACACATCAAAATATTATTCAACATCATGAAGACATTTTCTAATCTTGTACAGACATTCCCTGAGGTTTTTCGCTCTTCTCCCTACCTGGCCAGGGCAGGTGAATGCTATTACCTTCAGGTCTATCGCCTTGTGCTTCACTTTTGAAGCTCTCATTATCAAACATCTAATATAATATAACTATTGAACTCTATTAACAAGACAACACACTCCTTACCATTCAGACCAGAAACTTTTTCACTTCGTGTTGGCATGTACTTTTTTTAAAACAATGTTGACTTCAATTTAAGCCTAGAATCGACTAAACCGTAGCTCTGATACCATTAAATGTAACACCCCCAACCCGTACCTGACCCGGCTACGAGTCCAAGATGTCACATTGACTTTTAAAAACCTTTACTTGAACAAAATAGTGAATAATTTTTAAAACTTTTACTAAATACAATTGACTAATTTACATAAATTAGTATCATATGATTTTACAAAAACCAATTCGAGTATATCGAATTCAAATTTTTATTTACATGCCAAATACATATATTTTCTTATCTGAACTTTGTAAAGGAGATACTGACCTGTCTTGCTCCCCAATGCTCTCTATATTTTTCTCGAACCTACGTGTGAAACAATCACACGCTAAGTCGATGACTTAGTGAGGCAAATAAAACATATAATAGAAATCATAAAACATTCCATATAACAAACCACATGAACATTTAATACTAACTTATCATACAAAATCATATAACAATTTCATACAAAATCACACACCTTTTATATAACAAATACACTCATGTACATATATCATATACTTTCTTAGCATTATCATATATATTATTATTATAACTATTTCTATCATTATCATCCAATTATTTATCACCTGATCTTGTACTTATCATTTATGTATATCATATCACACATATATCATTTCACCAAGAAACACCCATAAATCATAATTCCTGTAACCAAAAGCTCATACATTATATATATATTGTATTAATGTTATCTCTTTGATTAGCCCATGATACACTTATGAGAACTATAGATATGTGAGTCTATAGAGGTTGTGCACTAATGATGTTACCACAACTCATATAAATGCACAGAAGTGTCGCGTTTTTATGCATCGTAGTGCCACGTAGAATTGCACCGAAGTGCCGCATAGAAATGCACCGTAGTGTCATATAATGTCCATAAGGACCACATAAAAATTCCTTAAGAATCATATACATATACTAAGGACCAAGTATATGTCTCAAAGACCTCATAAATGTTCCAAAGAATATGCATATGTCCCGAAGGACCGCGTAGACCCTCGACTCTTGGCATGCCAACTATACCCCTAGCTCTCATGACACATAACATGGGCATTATCATTTATTTCATTTCAAATATTCACATAAACATGTAATTCACTTTCACATATCACGTATCACATAGCTTTTCACATAACTCATAGTCATATGTCTTATCTCATAACATATACATGTTTTCGCCTATATAATTCATATCATTTCTTATACCATCACATAATTCATTTAACATACATACATATCATGTAACATTATAATAGAAATACCTATAAGTCATATCACTTAGATTTCATATACATCTAGTCACATAGATCACTTTTGCATAGCTTATATCCACATATATTATCTACATGTATACCCAGGAATCAAATGGCATATACCAAATCATATAAATATATATATATAGTTTATGCAATCACGTTACTTATACTCACATGGATCCATATCATAGAGCTTAGTTCCCTTGTACATGTTATCACACCGGCATATAATCTTATATCAATCCTATAGGTAACAATTATTTATCTTTATCTCATTTTCCCTTTGTATCAGCTTACATGATTTATTATACTAACATGTACAATAACATATAACCCTTATCACTTATCTCACGTTATTTAATTATAAATTATTCTATCCATTTAATTTAGTTCTATATAACTCCTATAACCTTCTCATAAGGTTTTATAGTTCTTCATTTTATAACTTCTATATCATAGTTTTCTTTTAAGCATATCACTTTTTCCTAGAGTGTTTATCCTATAGGTTCGTATTATCGTTATGCTCATGTCCCCTAATTTATATATATACCATTTTCATAAAGTCTCTTAATTTATTATCTTCTTATTTATATATTATTCTCTTAAATATTCTCATATTACTCTATAGTTTGGTCTTATTTAACTCATCACCCATCTCATGTAGTCATAAATATATTATACTAATTCTCATAATTAATCACCTATACCCTGTAACATGTATGGTCATCCATCATATAACTTATTTCACTTCCCATGCAATCATATAGATCATTCATATTAGATCCTATAACTGATCACACTTCATTTATTCACACAAATCATTTAACACCTACTGTAATTTATATCATATATACTCAAATCAAACATATACATATGATCATAAATTCATACATTATAATATAGGAAATAGACTCGTCGCATGTCTTATTTCCATTAAACATTATAAACTAACTTGTATGCACTCACCTGGGCCTCTTTTGCTTCGAATCAATCCTAATCCTTAGTTTGTTCCGGAACAAGCTTTCATTATATATCTACATAATAATACATTTATACTTATCATTATACTAATTGATATATTCGAAACTATCACTCCTTAGGCTAAGAGAAAATCCAATTTCATCTTTTAATGAAGGTATGCATTGATGCACTGCACAGTGTATCGATGCATTCCCTAACGATGCATCGATGCACTACTTGTGCATCGGTGCATAAAATACATTCGATGTTTGTATTTTAAGGGGGTGCATCGATGCACTACTTGCATTCGATATTTGTTTATTTGAGAGTGCATCGATGCACATTGAATTTGCATCGATGCACACAACCCAGAAAGTCCATTTTAAGCACGAAATTATTCAACTCTACATTCAATTCTTCTATTTTAAGCCCCTATCATGTCCTTAAACTCAACTACCATTACTTAAACCAACTTATATCTATATAAACCATATTTATCTTCCATTTCTCATCATGATTCTTAAAATTAAGAATCTTACTAAATTTTCAGCTTTGTTATAACTCATTTCTAACTTCATAAATCTCTTATTTTTATTGATAACAAGTCAAATTCCTTCTCATTATTCACTTATTAACTCTTTTCCAATATTTCCTTTAAAAAATCATTTTCTTTAATCTTTCATAACTTCTTCATCTTTTGATTTTAGGACAATCTAAGCTTTCCATAAGCTTAAATATTACCTAAGGATCAAAACCCACTCTTAAAATTAACAAATAATCAGCTACAAGGAATCTTACCTTTGCCTTGGAGCTTTCACGGGAGGAAGAAGAAGATGAAGAAGAAAAAATGAGAAGAGATTTCTGGAAAAATATCTCATCCTTATCCATATATATATCATTATTTTATTCATCTCTTGGTCAAATGACCCTTTTTCCCTTTAATACATTTTATAATTACTAGCATCTTCAAGGTAATATTTTCAAATAAATCATTGAACTTTTCAACTATTCCACTTTAATCACCAAATTCTAAAATATTACAATTTAGTCACTAACCCGGTATTAAGGATGTTACATACAACCTCTTCTAATTCCCTAACAAGCTTGGGAATTTGTTACAATGGATTTTATTGAGGGTCTTCCCACTTCTGACAGGTACAATTGTATCCTAGTTATTATTGATAAGTTTACCAAGTATGCCCATTTTCTACCCTTGGTACATCCCTTTACTGCAGCAGATGTAGCAAAAATATATTTGGATCAGATTTATAAATTACATGGATAACCAAAGATTGCTTTATTAGATAGGGACAAGATTTTTACTAGCCTTTTTTGGACAGAATTAATGAAGTTACTGGGAACTAAAGCCTTATTCACTACAACCTACCACCCAGAAACTGATGGCCAAAAAGAAAGATTGAACCAGTGTTTAGAACAGTATTTGCGTGGGATGTGTTTTATGAAGCCTACTAATTGGAGTAAGTGGTTATCACAAGCTGAATGGTGGTATAACACAAGTTTCCATACTGCCTTGGGAACAACCCCATTTACAGCTTTGTATGGATATACTCTTCCTACTATGTCATGGCTAACAGACTTTAGAGTGGAAGATGTACAATAACTATTACAGGAAAGGGATAATATGAACACTGTCCTACAGGATCAACTTGATAGAGCACAACAACGCATGAAACACTATGCTGATAAAAAGAGAAGTGAAAGAGAGTTTCAGGTTGGTGATGAAGTTTACCTCAAGCTACAGCCTTATAGGCAAACATCAGTAGACCTCAGAAAAAATTTGAAGCTGCCTGTAAGATATTATGGACCCTACAAAATCATAGAAAAAATTGGTTCAGTGGCCTACAGATTGCAATTACCTGATAACTCAAAAATACACCCTATTTTCCATATTAGCTTGTTGAAAAAGAAGATTGGGAACAAGACAGTTACCGCTCGAGATCCACCAGAAGTCATTGTGGATGGTCAGCTTCGTGTTTACCCTCCTCTGGTATTAGACAAACGAATGGTGAAGAAATACAAGAAAGCAATAACTCAGTTGTTAATTCAGTGGGTGAATTTAGGTCCAGAAAATGCTACATGGGAAGATTTTACGGTGTTAAAGTCACAGTTCCCTAACTTCGATCCTTGGAGACAAGCATCGACTGTAGGAGGAGGTATTGTCATGGCCCTAGAGGGGAAATTAGGGATTGGGGGTCAAGAATTAGGATTGTGAGTTAGGAAATTGGGAATTTGAAAAAAGAATTAGGGATTTGTAATGATAAAAGAGGGGAAATGGAGAAATTGCCTGATGCAGTTAAAATTGAAGAAAGGATTGAGTTACAGTAGCAAGCAAGGACTGAGGAAGGGTGAGTCACGACTGAAGGAAACAAGGATAATCGGTTAGGATTGTTAAGGAATATAACAGATGTCAGTAAATAATTGAATAGTCTAAAATATATATATGAATTGTAAGCAAAATCTAGGGTTATGAATGAAAATTAAGAGCGTGTTTTCTGTAAACCTACCTTTTCTTATTCTTCTGCAATCCTTTCTCACAATTCTTAGGTGCAAACCTGACACCAAGTTGATCAAAAACAGTTTTGCTCTTAGCTATATCACCTCAAAAATATCCCTAAAAAGGCTATCTTTCTCTTCAAAAGTTGATAACTTTGATGAGGTTGAAGAAGGTAATGGTACCATCTCGGTTATAGACTTACAAGAACTGGTCTTGGAATGTATCATCGAAAGGCTACCACCCGCCAGTCTTTGTAGCATGGCGGGTGTTTGCAGCTCTTTGAGGGATCGGTGTAGGGCCGATCATTTCTGGGGAAAATATATAAAGAACAAATGGGGTAGAATCATTGGCCCTGCTGCCAATAGAGAGTGGCAATGGCATGTTGCTTTGAGAAAGAATTCGAGTCATTCGAAACAAGGGAGGCCAAATGGGTTGATGAGGATTTTGTCAATTGTTAGGCCATCTTGGTGGATTAAACCAAAGGTTGATGGTTGTGGTAAGCCGAGTTCTTTGCCGGATGATTCGATCGTGTCTTGGTTTCTTGCTCTTGAAAATGACAGATTTTGGTTCCCTGCTCAGGTCTATAACCGAGAGGTATTTGATTCTCTTTTACCTTCAATCAAATTCCCCACATGTGTTTGTGCTAGTTTTCCAATTTGACTATAAAATTCTTTGTAGAATGATCATGTTGGATTTATGATATCATGCTATGATGATGAACTCAGCTATGATCAACATACTGACACATTCCAAGCAAGGTAATTTGGGATATGAACATATTTTTTATGGTGGTTTTGAAGCTTAAATTTATCTGGTGGATTGATATTAGATTTGGTTTGATGATTTTTAGGTACCCTCCACATGGGAGGAGGGAAGTGGCCATCGAGAACAACGTTTCGCGGAAACGGCTGAGAGTACCGCCGGTCGATACTTCACCACACGATCTTCATATTTCCAATTGTTTGAATGAGCTACGCCCAGGTGATCACATTGAGATTCAGTGGAGAAGAAACAAAGAATTCCCATATGGTTAGTTTTGCATATCTCAGAATGCTTATCCTTTATCATTGATTCTATAACCTCATAAAATTGCCATTTATGTGTGTATATATTGTAGGTTGGTGGTATGGTGTAGTCGGTCACTTGGAATCGTGTGACGGGAACAGAAATTACTGCCGGTGTCATCAGAGTGGTAAGTTTGATCTCATCTCCTTTTTGCAAACGAAACTTTGTGATATTCCCATAAGGCTTCCTAGAGAATGAGAATCTAACAATAAATTGTGTTTATACATACTTTTGTACTTGTTGCAATCATCACATAATATCTGCTTCTTAAGCTATTCCAAAAGACACATCTTCTGCCTCTAAAGAGTAGAAATATCTTCTCTTAAGTTGTTCTTGTAAGCTATGTTGCGAGTCAGTATCTATACAATCAAATTTTGTGAAGATTTTGTTCATAGATTTGGAAAACCATTATCCACATTACCATATTAGCTATGTTCGAATATGAGTCGAATCCGGATACTTCTGAGGAAATGAAAAGTTTGGGTAATATAGCAATTCATAAAAGTTAACTTTCATGGAGGACATCCTGTCGTTTTCATAAACCTCATTTTTCCAATACATGGGCCCTGGGTTGTGCTGTTGGGTTGGTCCCTAAACACGAATCGATGTCATTATATCATAGATTCAACCGGCATCATGATAACTTCTGTCTCAGCAGAATATTAATGGACAACCACACTAAAAGGACTTGATATCTCCACTGGACTCTGTTTGTTTTACTTACCTAGAATCTTTAAGTCTTGTGGGGCTGCAATGGTTGTTTTACACTTGCAAATTCTCATTTATGTTCTTCTTCTTTTCACACTAGTGCAAGTTACATCAAAAATAAAGGAAAAAAATTGGTCTTTTTTGGTAATCATTTGCAACTTGAGAAACCAGATAGATTTGCACATTTGTTACATCAAAATAAAAAGATCTTGGTGTTGTAATAAAAGCTTTTTCTTATGCGTTTGTGTTAAAAATCTTGGTTCGAGTTATTACATGGTTTTTAACTTCTTACTGCTGCTAACAGATACCGTGGCGTTAGAGTTCAATCAGTATGCCCCCGGCTCAAGGTGGTGACACACGACGGTCAACCGGAAAGAACATCGAGAGGAGGGAAACGAGGCAGATGGATTTTATGGTGGAATCCGAAAACTCAGCAGCGTCGAGGAGATATCGACATGGAAGTGGCTCTGGCCATCTGAAATCCTGGAATAGACTGTGTGCGCCAAGACTTCAGTACAGATATTGGTCTATTTACCTTCCAACTATGCAATGTCTGTCAGGTTTTCCGCTCCATTAACAATGCTTCGGGAGACCGGAATTCGACTTCGAAGTTGCATGAAAGTGAAAGTAAACCCCTCTTAATTACTTGGCGTATCCCACGATTGTGTAAAGATTTTGTTGAAGAAAGCATTCAGAAGGCCATTGATTTATGGATTGGATAGAGAATGCCAATATTATGTATTGTAGAGCTCACACATTTTAAATTATTTTTTCACTTAATGATATAGTTAATATTACATCTCACCATGACATTGCTTTTATGAAAAGCTCAATTAGACTCGCAAGTCGGATATTTCGATACTTAATATCGAATCGATTGATAACTCAAATTAGCTCGAATTCAACTCAATAATTACTAAATCAAATTCGAGTTGAATTCAAATAGCTTATGAGTCTAGGTGGTAAAAACCAGGGTTACCTGGGAATAACTATACAAAGATCATATCGGTCCAAGACTAACATGGCCATTTTATGAATAAAACTCGAATTCTTGCCCATCCAGGTTTAGTTTCAGAATCTCAATCTGCTAAGCTTAATCTTACTTTTCCTATTAGTTCCCAGAGCAAACTGACGAATTTTGAATCGGAGTACTACTATATTTTGTTTTTGATATTCTAAAAGTAAATAAACGTTCAGATCGCGGTGAGGGCGAGTGCTGACGTGGAAGCAGTGGATTTCGAGCCGGAGGACAACGACCTCATGGACGAGGACGCCGCCGGCGATGCGTCCCCTCAATTCGCCATGCCTAAGCTCAAGTTCGCCGTCACTGGCGATGCTTCCACCTCTATTTCTGGCCCTAAGAAGACCAAGGGACGTGGCTTCCGTGATGAAGATGTCTCCCGCCAGTCCCGTCTCGCCTCCTGCGACTTCGAGTCCCTAGGCACTGATGATGGCCTTGGTCCACAGAGATGTTAGTCCTACCTATAAACCCTAATTTTATTTTTCCCTTGTCGTTTATATATTTGTTTTTTCCTTTTGTTTTATCTTGGGTTTTTTTTATGAGAAAATAACCTCAGTGACCGAAAATGCCTTATAATATACGATTTTAACCAAAAAAATTTTTAGATTTGCCAAAATGACAAACAAATTCGCAACGCGAACTCCAATTTTGCAACCCAATTTTTAATTTTGCAACACAGAAGTCAAATTCGCAACGCAATAGTGAAATTCGCAACACAAAAGTCAAATTCGCAACGCGATAGTCAAATTTGCAACATGAATTTGTAAATCGCAACACATAAGTCAAATTCGCAACGCGATAGTCAAATTCTCAACACAAAAGTCAAATTTGCAACGCAGAATTTCAAATTCGCAACTGAATTTCAAATTCACAACTGAATTTCAAATTCGCAACTAGATTTTCGAATTCGCAACACGAATTTAATTTCGCAACAGGTTTTAGTTTCGCAACACAAATGTTTTGGGTGTATAACAACACAGCAGCAGTAACTCATAACCTAAATCCCAAAATCGCAACTCATTCCATATCCATGTATCACTCTCTCCGGTGACATCCGTTCCTATATCCAACGACATCCTTTCCCATCTCTAATTTTTTTTACATAATTTTATTTCTATATAATTTTTTAATGGTTTCTCTCCCAAATTATCAACTATCAACTTAATAAAGGTATGTTTTTCTCTAAGTTAATGATGATATCTAGTTTATAGCTCGTTTGTTTAGTAAATTAATTTACAATTTGTAGAATGAAATCATCTAATGTTGATCATGTTTGGATAGATTTGTGTTTTGGAGGGTCATGGGAGAATGTTCATGGTGTTTTACAATATGTGCCTTTACCCATGAATCTTCAACTAAAACTGTCATTAAAAAAGTTAAATTATGAAACTCTAATATTACGTGTTGCAAAGAAATTGAATTTAGAGCCTCTAAGTGGATTTAGGCTATCTTATTAGAGAAAAGGTAAAGTTTATTTGTTAACCGACAATGAAGATGTTGAACGATTCATTGCTTACATTAGTGTTTCGCAAGAAGATGATGTTACATTGTATGTTGTTGAACCTAGAAGTAATGAAGTTGGGTCAGTAGCGGGTAGTAATCAACTAAGTTCTTCAACCCCAGTTTATGGTGCTCACAATGTACAACGTTGTTATCAACCTCAAAATTTAATGGTTCCACCACAATTTCATCACCAAGAAAATTTTGTTTCACCACATTTCCAATACCAAACACAATCTCAACACCCACAACCTTTTCTTAATCCAAATCCCAATCAACTTTCAGCACCAAATTTCGGTTTTCGTATTAACCAGTTAGACGATTATGAGCCAACTGAAAAAATTGTGAGTACTAGTCAGTATTCGAAATTTGATCTTGGTCAATACACGAACTTTGATCTTGGTCAATACTCGGATTTTGATGATGTGATGAAAAAAGAAACAGACCCTGCATGTAATGATTTTGATATTGGTCAATACCCGAATTTTGATGATGAAACAGCCGATGCCGAGGAAGATGTTGTTGATGATAATGAGGAAGAAGTTATGACTGTGAATGAACATGTTGAACATCCATTCTGTAATTAATATAACCCTGAAGAAGAAGAAGAAGAAAAAGAAGTCCCCGAAGAAAAGAAAAAGAAGAAAATACAACGGGATTATAACTGGAATATGCCAGAATTACTTCAGATACCGGAAGAAGAGTTGGTAAAGATAGCAGTTGATTGTTACACAAAAGTTATTCGTATCAAGAAAGATGATTGTTTTGATACAAAGGAAGACTTGAAGATATCTTTGTATACGAAATGTGTGGAAGATGACTATCAACTAAAAGTTAACAAATCAAGCAAAGATCGTTTCGAAACAAGGTATATGATTGACAAAAACTGTACGTGGCGTATGATTGCAAAGAGGATACAAGATTGTGAAATGTTTCAAGTTAGGACTTTTATTGATAAATATACATGTTCAAGAACCCAAGTTTTTCCTCACCATAGATAGGCAAACAAAAAGGTGTTGGGTGGTTTTCTGGCTGAGTTAATGTTTTTGAATGGAAGGGTATATCAGAGACATGAAAATATGACTGACATGAATGCTCAGTTCAAGATTAGTATCTCATATTCTCAAGCTTGGAGAGACAAATGTTTTGCCTTGGAATTGTTGAGCGGGTCGCCAGAAGCATTCGTTTGCCCAACTGACGGCTTATTGTCACAATTTAAAGCTGAAGAATCCTGGGTCGGTAACTCATATCAAAACAGATAGAGATGGATGCTTTGAGTTGTTGTTTATCGCCATTGGTGCTGCGGTTAGTAAATAATTATAATTTTGTTGACTCATTTTTGTTAGTTGCATGCATTTCACATTTAAATGATTATATTTATTGTGTATATGATTTTGTAGATTCGTTCGTTTATTACTTGCATGCGCCCAGTTATTATAGTTGACGGAGCACATTTGAAAGGTCGATACCTTGGAGTAAACTTATTAGCAGTAGCCATGGATGCTAATAATGGGATACTGCCAATAGCTTACGGGGTTGGCAAATCTGAAACCTCTGATTTATGGGCATGGTTTATGGGGCATCTTAGGGATTGCATAGGTCGTATTAGCAATCTGACAATCATATCTGATAGGGCAAACTCAATTGACAATCATTGTTAAAAGGTGTTTCCTAGATGCTTTTCATGGACTTTGTGGTGTTCATTTGTACAGAAATCTAAAATCAAGGTCTGCTGGTATAAAAAATCACAAATGGACTGGAAGGTTGTAAAAGCTTATCGGGAAGTGGATTTTAATAAGCATATAAATTGTTTAAGACGTGTTTTGCCTCAATGTGCTCAAACACTAGAAGATGTCGGGTTTGAAAGATGGTCAATAGTTCATCAACTTGGAGCAAGATATGGTTTCATGACGTCTAATAGTACAGAATCAATCAACGCTCTAAGTCATCATTCCCGAAAATTACCCATTACTATGTTAATGGAGTTTTTTCGAGCCTCTATTCAACAGTGGTACCACAAGAAAAGAAACCATGCATGTATTATTTCTTTAAATTCATAACTTATCATATATTTTACTAAGTATTATTTATTTAAATTTACAAGAACATTGGAACATCGTGTTACACCATGGACTAAAAAAAAGATAACGAAATGTGTTGTGAAGTCAATGTCATGGAGAGTTGAACCATGTTCAAACACTTTGTTTGAAGTATTGGATAATAACTTAAATGGGCTTGTCAATCTAAATGCAAAGACGTGTAGTTGTAAGAAATGACAAACATCTGGTTATCCGTGTGGTCATGTTATAAAAGTTGCTATTCATCTAAACCAAGATGATTCAAGCACATACGCTATGGATTGCTACACTACATAAGTATATCGACAGACTTTTGCCAAGATTGTCTACGCATGTCCACATCCTTCTGAGTGGGACATACCAGATGACTTACAAACAGTTTTGCCACCAGTCATGGACAACAGGCTACCTGGTCGACCAAAAAATCACGATCATATACCGTCTAAGGATGAAGAGAAGAGGATGTCGACATGTAGTCGGTGCAAGGAAAGTGGTCATACAAGGTTGACCTGTGGATCACCAGTGCCATTACAATCATCTTTTCCTCTACCAAAAAATTGATCCTCGTCAAAATCCAAAGCTCATACGATGTCAATCAAAAGGAAATAAAAATCCCAATCACAACCGGCTTCACCTTTTGGGACTTATTAACTTAGGTGATTTTTAAATACAAACGTTGTATTATGTGTATTTTATGTGTGAATGCATACATTTTCAGTTAGACATTCATTAGTAACTTGAGTTTGAACATTACTATGATCTGTTCAGTTGTTATCATGTTGGAATTTTCTCTTGTGTTCTCTTGCTTGGATAGTTGTTCTCTTGCTTCTTCAAGTGTCCTTAGCTTGTATTTATAGCTTGGAATATGGTTGATGTTGTATATAACTTAATGTTGTATGTTGCGATCAACGCGAAAGTCAAATTCGCAACGCGAGTTTGACTTTCGCGTTGCAAGTTTGACTTTCGCGTTGCGAGTTTGACTTTCGCGTTGCGAGTTTGACTTTCGCGTTGCGAATTTACCTTTCTCGTTGCGAATTTGTACCTTCAACAGGTCTTTTTTGCCTTCAACATAATGCAGATTGAATTTAAAACAACAAATCAATTAAACAAGCAAAAAAATAATTCTTATTTACACATCAAATTAAACAAATCAACTTTCAATGTAAAATTCAATTAAACAAGCAAAAAAAGTGTACCCCATACTGTTGTTTATGCACAAATACATCAATTTCACGCAGCTCACGTCAGAAATAACCTGCAGAAACCAAACATTTGCTCAAACAACACTTTCTACGCATTTAAAACCAACAAACAACAAATTATTGAATTCTAGGTACTTAACCAAACATTTTCAAACCAACAAAGAGTATATATGTTAACAACACTTGCTCAAACTTACCAATTGTTTATGCAAACTTTCAGCACGCGGATGCAGGTAGGCAACATCTCGCATATATCGCTCGAGCCATAAAATGCTGAACCATAAGCCTATTGCACCTCTATCTCTATCCGTGGGAGGTAGAAGGTGTTTACTTCCTGTCGTCAAACGCTCCAAGCACATGCATACAAGAGGACCGCAATTCCCTCTGGCTCCCTCCGTTTGTTGTGGCGTGGTATCGTCTCTGATCATTGTAACTTTGAACTTTTTTAGCTTCTTGTTTCCAGAATTAGTCCAATAATCAATCGCGTCCAAGTATTTCTCCAAATGAGTGCTCCATCCCTTACAAATAATATCTCTCAAATCAGACAATGGTATGTAATTCAACATGCTGTCATATATCATTGTCTTCAGGGATGGGAGCTGAAGCTCGACGAGAAACCAATGACGACATTCCAAAATAGGGATAAACACCTGCAATCATAAATAATTGCGCACATCAAATAAAATTTATGAAAACCTTTAAAATATTTAAAAAATAAATACTAACCTTATCGACTTCCCACCACGCAGAATAAAGTTTAGCTTTTCCATTACCCAACGTATATGAAGCATCTCTTGGATCCTTCAAGTGAGCTACGTGAAAAGACGTCGGCATAATAGTCCATCGAGTATTTCTTATTTTCCTCAATTTCCTTATTATTAGAAGACGTGACACTAGCATCAATATGTTGTTTTATAAAAAATATATATATATTAGTGAATTTATTAATAATTTAAAAAAAAAATTAATGACAATGCAATATAAGAAGAATATAAGACTTAACACCCCTTCGAGATAGCCATTATCTTTGAGTTGGCATAGGTCAGAATAACACCCCTTGCTCCGCTCATGTAGATAAAAATCAACTGCGGTCTTAGCCCAAAGGATATTATCCGTAATTGTGTCCGGTAGTATTTCCCTCTCCTGCTGAGGAATGGTACTGGCTAGTAACACATACGAAAGCCAACTCACATCCATCATATCGGGCACGGGAGGGGGTTTATCAATATGTCGACATATGACGCCATGTGAATCATGCTCTTGAACGGCGGGCGAGACCTCTTGAATGATGACAGTGGCCTCTTGAACGGTGGGAGAGGCTTCTTCGATGATGAGAGGGGCCTTTTGAACGATAGGAGGGGCCTCTTGAATGATAAGAGGTGCCTCTTGAATGATGATAGGTGCATTGGGATTCTTCTTATGGAGTCTTGGCACTAGTGGGGTGAACGGAGATGTAATGGCATGTGCACGACGTCTGATGCGTGAACCCCGTCGTACAAGAAAAACCCGACGTAAAGCATCTACCTTATCGGGCCGCTGAAAATAAATTAATACATAAATCAGTAAATAAATAAATAAATAATACCGAAAAAAGGTTATTTGCATTTTTAGTATAGTATTAAACAAATTTACCTCATTGTGTAGAGTATGAACCTCATTCTACAATGATGAAATAATCTCGCGTAGAGCGACAACCTCATCACGTAAAGTAGATACCTCACCACGTAGCGCACCATTATCATCGCGTAAAAAATCCACCTCACCACGTAAAGACCGAACCTCATCACGCCATGCACCATTATCTTCACGTAAAGTACCAACCTCATGACACAAAGCACCGACCTCATCACGTAACTCCCCTAACTCATCCCGTGGAGGTGGAGAACAGTGAGATAAATGTCGTGGCCTCTTTGCCGGTCGTCTATCATGAGGTGATGGTGGATAAGAGGCTCGATGATGTGATGGAATAGGTGATGGTAGAGGTGGAGAAGAGGCTAGATCAGGTGATGGCTCCGGGTGTCGAGCTGTAGAATCGGCCTGATCAGGTGATGGCTCTCGAAGTGGGGGGTGCTCATCATCCGTCTCATCAAAAAACTGCTTACTAGCTTGCCACCAATCAGTGGCAAGCCCAGCCTCTGTGGGTGTCACCCTCTGTAATGGATAGTTGGCCTCCTAACAATATAAAAGCTCAAACAAAGTTAAACTTGTACTAGTAATAACTTGTTTATATATGGTATTATTTGTGTGTTAACTTACATCATTCATCGTCGTATATGGGAGCAACTCTTCCCAATCCAACATGAGGATCCTCTTCCAGGTAATAGCCCTAGAAATATCATTTGATCTTTTTATCGCATATGTCTGCATGCTAGGGAAAGCCTCAAATATTCAAACCTACAAAACAATATAATACACAAACATTAGTAGTTGTTAAATAATTAATTATAATTTTGGAAACATTATATAGAAATTTTTACCTTAAAGGCCCAAGTAAAGCCTGTCAAAGTGTATTTAGAACCATCACCCCACAAACTTTTTCGGTCCTCAAAGGCATATGACAACTTCTTCCAAGTAGCTTTCCATAGATATGAACTCCACGGAAATAGTTTTCATGCATTTAGGTCCTCTACCAATAATATTAGGTCCTCAGAGATAGGTTGTCTGCCCTCTTTTCCTAAAAAGTCGACATGCAAAAGTAATAAATGGCATACTCGGACAACATCAAGGTCATTCATCCGAGTAAAACCATCTTTAACAAATAATCTCTTAAAGTCGTCGACGTGTAAACTCGGCTTCGACTTTGCCAGCTCAAGAAAAACCTGAGATAACCATGATGGGCGGGAGATATGACTAGTGTACCGGGTTACTTCATCGTGTCCGAAGCGTAGACTAGTGATTAAGCAAAACTCCTCCCGCCCAAAACAAGTATATGCCGGTGCCGGAGGAAAATGAAACCATATCTCTTTATCACCACATTATATCCTCTCGGGTAGATCGTTAGCCATGGTCTGAAGAAACAAATGTGTCAACATAGCATCTCCACCCGTATGTTGTACTTTCAGCCATGGCCTGAAACAAATATCATCAAACAATTTTCTTTGTATAGGTGTAAGCGTCGACACAATTTTAGTGCCTAGGCTTAATTTATTCCTTAAGGTCAATGCAGCCGAAAAAAATTTGTACAAAAACAATAAACATACCAAGTTAGATATACCAAAAACTACAAATTATACACTATAAACAGACATGATATTAAACAGTGAAAACAAAGCCAAATATGTTTCAAACTAGCACGGTATTCACATGCTGTCATTATTCCATCATAATTCACAAAATGCATCAAATAACATTCCAGAAGTAAGCACTTATATAAACATTTAAAAGGATAACATATAGGTTTAGTGCAGGTTCAAGGACAACATAAAGAGTAGTAGTTTATTCTTGAAACTTAAATTAACAACACTGTGAAGTTAGTATTTGTCTTTGTTTTGTCTTTTTGTTGAAGTAATGCAATTCATTCAAGTTTCAATTTGCAGAATAAGAGTAGTTTCTGAAACTTAAATTTGCAACGCGAAAATAAAAATCGCGACGCGAAACTAAAATCGCTTTGCGATTTTGCTGTTGCGATTTTCATTTTCGTGTTGCGAATTTAAGTTTCAAAAACTATTCTTCTGCAAATTGAAACTTGAATTAATTGCATTTCTTCAACAAAAAGACAAAAACAAAGACAAATACTAACTTCATAAGGTTAAAGACTAAACAGTTTAGCAGTATTGGCAGCAACCGAATGAATTTACTAAACAATCTCAGTGAAATGGTTAATCTTTATATATATTGAAATTACCAGTAAATTTATCATCAATATAAGAAAAAACTAATAATAATACAAAAAGTTAAAAATAAAAATAAGAGATTAAAAAACTAACCCTCGGTGGTTGATTTTCCATTTCTGACCGTAAATGGTTGTGAGGGTTGCTCTGAGAGATGGAGAAAGACGGATTTCGCCGGAGATGGGGACGGATGTCGCTGTAGAGAGTGAGAGATGGAGATGGGATTGAGTTGTGATTTAGGGTTTTAGGTTATGATTTGCGATAATACTGTTTACATTTGTGTTACGAAATTAATATTGTGTTTCGCGTTGCGAATTTGACTTTCGCATTGCGAATTTGACTATCGCATTGCGAATTTGACTTTTGTGTTGCGAATTTGCCTATCGCGTTGCGAATTTGACTTCTGTGTTGTGATTTACAAATTCGCGTTGCGAATTTTGACTTTTGTGTTGCGATTTTGACTTCTGTGTTGCGATTTACATATTCGAGTTGCGAAATTGGAGTTCGCGTTGCGAATTTGTTCGTCATTTTGGCAAATCCAAAAAAAGTTGGTTAAAATCATATATTATACGGCATTTTCGGTCACTGAGGTTATTTTCTCTTTTTTTATTTATCTGTGGCCTAGAAGACAAGATAATTACGAAATTGACATGAAAATTTCTCAATGGTTTTAATACGTGTTTGGTTGAAATGAGCTTGGAGGTTTGGTAATTTGATTATGTTAATATTGAAAACATTCAGAACAGCGTTAATTTGTCTCACGTTCTTGATTTGATGACGGTTGCTACTAGCAAAACATTTTCATGAGTAAATAGTTTAAAAGACTAACAACCTTAGCGAATAAATTTCCCTGATAAGATATCTTAATCTTCAACTCATTCTATATCTGGTTATTCAAGGGTATATATCAAAACGAGTTGTTTTGCGGGTCGTTGGAACATCTTTACTACCCTTCTCACTAGAAATTGTAAGTGTAGAGGTATAATATGTTCAGGTCATTTACAAGACTAGATCAAATTTAATGGCAGAGGCTCATGGATTTCTTCATCTTCATGGTATATGCATCACATATGTAATTTTCATTCAGGTTTTAGATCTGTTTCTTTGTGCACTTATAGAAGTTTTATCTTGATTTCAGAGGACGTTTTGTTGAAATTATGTGTATATATATATTCTTGGCTGATTCTGATGGTTCACTTTGTTCCATTAGCAAAAGAACAGATGGGGATTGATCCTATTTTCCTGTCCTCGGAATTTTGTGGGAACATCATGTGGGGGGTTATTTGGAATTGCCTTCTGTCAAGGACAATAAGTAATGTGAAAGAAAAGGAAAAATATTCTGATTTCATTGTTGAACAGGTTTGAATCCGCATACTCTTCTTCAAGGATTGCTATTACCTGTTTGGCCATGTTTCAATCACCAATTGAGTGCATTAAACGTATTATACTGCGCTGAACCGAACCTTGAGTCTGTCCTGCTAATTTGATGGTTTGTGACCTCTGTGTGAACACCCCTAATTTTCCTACACAATGTCAATATAACACAACTTGTAGAGTACGGTTGATAAAAGTAATTTTGTCCAATAACGAATTAAGATTTTCCTATATGTTTTTGAACTCTTTTTTTAAAAAAGTACTTCTCGTCAATAAATGTGCAGCTATTGAAGGATGGATTATTTTGGTCAGTGGTGTACATGAGGAAGGCCAAGAGGATGATTTGCACAATGCATTTGGTGAATTTCGTGAGATCAAGAATTTGCATTTAAATCTTGATAAGTGTTTTCTTAGGACCAATTATTTGCGTTCTAGTACAATTAATAAGTGTTTCCTCCTTTCAGGGATATGCTCTGATTGAATATGAAAAGTTTGAAGAAGCAAAGAATGCCATATCTACCATGGATGGAGCAGAACTACTCACACAAACCATCAAAGTTGATTGGGCCCTCAGCAATGGACCTAGTACCGGAGTCTTCAAAAGAAAAAATACAAGGTTTGTCTCTATTTATGTATGCTTTTGAATTTTGATTTAGATCTGTTAATTATGTCGATTGTAAGTGAAGAAAGAATGATGTATTCCTGCAATTCGACTGTACTTAAATTTACAACTTTTTATTACTCGAACTGAAGCAATCCAAATTTGAATGGCTTGGGCCTCAGATGAACCTGAAGGGC
Source organism: Hibiscus syriacus (assembly GCF_006381635.1). Classification (NCBI taxonomy): domain Eukaryota; kingdom Viridiplantae; phylum Streptophyta; class Magnoliopsida; order Malvales; family Malvaceae; genus Hibiscus; species Hibiscus syriacus. Next base: position 254,799 of record NW_024062897.1, read on the forward strand.
TAACCTGGTTGCCTGATGCAAAATTGAGATTTAAGCCTAAAAGCTTAACCTGATTTAAAAGACACGCCAACTTTATGAAGAAAAAAAGTATGCTTGATGGTGGTGTTCTTTTCCATACATGCTTACGTTCCAGTTTATTTTAGAAAAAGTTATTGCCAATTCAGTTGTAAACCCATAGTTATATTGCTGGGAAATTGAAGCTTTTATCTGATTGGCATCTGTTATCGCCTTTTCTATTGTTCAAGATAAGTGCAGTAGTTGAATCTAACGATACCCTTTATATCTTGTAACTTTTGCAGATCTGGACGGACACATCGCTCCAGGAGTCCTAGGAGAAGATACTAACTTATGCATCATTATGAGGGTGTGGACTTAAAACAAAGAGACTTCGAGGTTTGGTGCTTGAAATTTACTGAAATTATGGGAGCCGGTGGCTCTTGCAAGATCACCTCGGTTGATGTGGGGGCGGAAAGCCTCTATGATGGTGGTGAATGACTGAACCATGGTTGGGTTCTGTTGGAACGGTCCTTCGAAAGCCTAGACCGAATCTTAATTTAACTGAATGATTTCAATTTTATAAAGCATGAATGATCAATGTAAAATAAAAATACATAATTTATTGGGATTCAATCGTAGAAGAAAATACACCATGGGCTGTACAATCTAGCCACCTCTAACGTGTGCCTCTACTCTGGCCCACGCATGTCGTAAGATGTTATAAACCAATACAGGGAGAGGATTTCACCACCTTGACCGGGCTCTTGAAGATGAGAGAGATGGGGACAACGCGTTGCTGCATAGTGCATCATCTCTAACCAGACTGACCTCATTATGTCCCATTGTTTTGTCCCCTTTGAGCTTAAAACGTCCGCGATTTTGACAGCATATTCTAAAATTACTTCGGTTGCAGAATTCCGGAATCCTTGCAGTGAAATTTTCTCATATAACTGTCGATAATTTGTGTCCTCATCTTTCAGCAGAATAGTTTTCCACTCAAGGAATCAAACCAGAAGTTGTCATCCTCAGCAATCATTGAAGGTTTCTTTGCTACAAGATACATCATATAATCAGATATTACTTTGCATATAATAACTCTTTCATCATCTCTAGTGGTCCACCAATCATAACAAATGTCTGTTGCAATGTGCCAGATGATTATGGTTGCACTCAACTCCATCGACAACGAGTCAGTAACCATCATATCTTTGCATTGGTACTTTCGAAGTACCATTTCCACTCTATAGAATAGTGGGTTTCTGTCTCCCTTCATTAAAAACTCTATGCAAGCAGTAAAACTCTCAGGTTTCTTTAAGGACAAGGATGCATGTAAAACTCGTGTTCCAATACTTGTGCATCAATTCATCAATGCCAATCATTTGTAAGATTTTGGTCTCTTTTCTGAAACTCTTGCAGTATCTTAAAAGATTAAATTGTCTCATACTATCTGACCACCTTTTCTTTTCCCCATGCTTTAACAATGACCACTGGAAGATTCCTTGCAACCAACGACTCTGGTTGTACCTGATTCCCAGGACCACAAACCAATCCGAAGAAAGAATAAAAAACAACCCATAGAATTCAAAAGCAACAACTCCAGCCAGCAATACTCCAATAATGCAGGTGTCTACCTTTGATCGGTATTGCTGAGGTGAAGTTCCAGTACTGATTAAACGATGGCTGAAAATGCATCCCAACTTGCTGAAAATGATGGCTGATTTGGTGTACAACATGTCAAACATAAACCCCGACTGAATTACTACCTTGTCAAACTCATTATGGTCTAGAGTGTCTTGTAACAGTAAAGCATTAGGGAAAAGTTCATATAGAGTGTGTTTTATCTTTGCCTCTGATTATCTTGAATTTCCCGTTGCAGACAAGACATTTCTTATGTCTTGTCTTATTAATGCAAACCATAGGTAAGCCAGAACTACATTTTGTACATCCATTTGAGTGGTTTCCCTGATGTTTTCACGAATTTTGTAATCAAATAAGGGGGCTTCTTGTCTCGAATCTTTACTACTAGCCAAATAAAGACACCGAGTCCTCTCTGAATATTTTACAACTCCCACCAATAAGGGCGGGAAGTTCAAGAGTGAGAGCCAAGATGTAGTCAAAGACAAAACAATAACATAAATTGCTAGTGCTACTTGGACAACTACCCCCAAGAAAATGTCTCTTCCATGGAATAGGCAGTAATGGTATCAGGACCACCCAAGTGTTGCCCACAGAAGATTCATATGAGCAAGAAGAAGAGAGTTTCCCTAGTGCAACAATGGCCACCCAATCAACACTTTGGTATGCAAGCCAAAGTAGAATTCCGACCCAAGGTTTAACCGTATATTTACGATGGTTGCCAAGTATGAAGAGAACGACTTGTAGAAGCAGACTGAGCAGAATCATAACTCTGACATCCCATGCATCCCATAAATACGTACACTATAACAAAACCGTTCTGTAGTAACATTTTTAGCGGCGTTTGGAGAGTAAACGCCATAAAATTTAAACATATAGCGACGTTTACAATCCAAACGCCAAAAAATGAAACTTTAGAGGCGTTTTTAGCATAAATGTCGCAATAGGGTTCGTTTATAGTGTTATTTTTCCAACAAACGTCGTGATAAAGAGTACTTTAGATGTGTTTTTAGACAAATGCCATAATAGGGTTTATCAATAGTGGTGTTTGTTATAAAACGCCGCAAAATACTAAACTTTAGTAGCTTTTTTGTACAAACGCCATTAGAAACTCATACTTTAGTGGCGTTTTAAGCACAAGCGCAACTAAATACTCGGACTTTAGTGGCGTTTGTATAACAAGCGCCGCTATAAACTGATATATAATGGCTTTTTTTTAAAAAAAAAACGCCGCTAATACCATGTACCCGCATTATCCCAATTTACACGCTGAAACCCTAATAAAAATCTCATTATGTCCTCAAATGAGTTTTGTCCCACATTCTTCTTCCCTTCATAAATCTTTTTTACCCTTCGGGACAACGTCCGAAATAGCTCTGCCTTCTCTCCATTCACGGTCTTCTCTCTCTGACTTACCTTTTCTATATCTCTCTGAGATAGACCTCCGTCGCATTGCAATTTACCTTCTCTCGTTTTCAAGTTGGGTTGCTGGAATCAAATGGTAGCTCTGAAGACATTGTTCATTATGTTCTTCTGTAAGTTCCCTTTCCCCTTTGCCTTTCTTTTTTTTCTCAAGATTTTTCTTCATGCTAAAAATAAGAAGCTGGGTTTCTAAAATTAAAAAAGGGGTTTGTAAAATTGATTTAAAAAAGGGGAAATTAAAATTATTCGTTGGATTCTCATAATTTTTCTTGCATTTTAAGGGATTGTTACATGGAGGCCATTGGTGTTGTAGCTTCATAAGACATAATCAGGGGCTGAATATGCTGACTTCATGCACCCAAGAGGAGATTCACTGATTTCGGTACTACATCTATTAGGATTCTCAAAATTTATAGTTTATTTTCTCGTGTTTTACTGTTTATGTTTCCTTTTTTCTTCTTCTTTGGTAATATGTGCATGAAATTCAGTTTCTTATTCCTTTAGGGAATTGGAGAGGTTATAGGTACTACCTAAGACTTAAGAGTTTACAGGTTTAATGAGGTTTGCGTATTGCTCCTTTTGAAATAATTGTATGTATTTGAAACATTAGTGCTCTATATTTGTTTTATGTGAGACAGTGACCCCCCTGTTTTTTATGGGATATAGGTTGAGAATGAGGTTTCTATTATTCAAGACTTATCTTTAGATGTAATGTATATGTCAAATAATTTCATTGTGGTACAAGTACAACTTGATTGCATATTTTCCCATCCCCTTTTAAAGAAAGAGAAATGATTGCATATGAAATAGACATTCTTGTTTACATCTAGATATTTTAAAAAGGTTAAGGAAAACAAAAAACCTTGTCTTCCATGTTTGAGCTATAAGTTATAAAAAAATTAGTTATGTCATTAAGGTCAGAAGCTTTGTGATTGGCTCCTTTAATATTAGATTAGATTGTTCAAAACCATGATAAGTGTTGATTTGGTAACTTTAACATATGGGATACACAAAGAACCATAATCATATTTATGGTAGTTATCATTCAGTGCAATGAAAGAGCATAAAAGGACACTTTTACTTCTTATACTTTATTTTGGGTAAAAACTCTCAAATCGATATCATCCCTTGCACAAATACACTCAACAAGCATTATTAAAAAAACTATGCAAGTAGTCGTCGAATGGTGAATTCTACTTGCACCGGATAAACTAGAAAAATTTCTTTTGAGATTAAATTGGTTTTGTTCTTCTCCTCACTAACATTGTGCTTTCCACTTTCCAGTTCCTTATTTTTTCTTCTCCTTGTAATAATTTTTTTTACTTTAAATATAATTGTAGGTCCATCATTAGCCATTTCCCCTGTAAATTTATAGTTTTCATGTTCTGTATCAAAATTGAGATGATTATATTATTAACTCATTTGTCTCCTGCTTTTTGTTCCCAATGATCAATCATTTCTTTTATTTGACAATCATATAGGAGAGTTTAAAGTACAAATTGTTGGGTTCATAAGGCGACTTTGGTTCATGGGGCCATGAGTATGTGAGGTGAGCATTTAATTAGTTTGATAAGATATTATGTTTTATTCTCTTGGTACCGGTAATTTTGTATAACCAGTGCTTCATTAACTATTGTTAGCCAAACCTTTTTCAGATCATTGATCACGGTTTACGCATACATGTCTTGCTAATCCAACTTTACTTTCTAGAATCCATAACCCAATGATTACCTATGTGACTTTTTTCCTTCTCATATTGCTGATGAAATCTAGCAGAATCCTTAACACAACATTATATTCAGTTTGCGAAATTTGCAAATGCATTTCAGATTGCACTTTTCTTTGGCGACCTGCAGGTTTTCTTCTGTTATGTTCCTATCTTCATTCCTCTTGGCATATCTGAGAAACTCCCTTCTTTAGATATCAGTGTGTGTTTCATTTGTGAATTTTGTTAGAATCAACAATGTAGAAGTCTTGTTTGTTTAGGAGTCTTTTATGATAAGAAAAAATAAGTCTTAGGAATCTTTGTAATCTCTATTTCTATATAGAATTTTATCTTTAGCAGAAAAGTCCTATTAAAAGTCATCATGTGGGTTTATTTAAACTATTGTAATATCCTAAATTCAATTATCAGTTTATCTTCCATTGCCTCTTTTATTCTTTCCCTCTCATTTGGTTTATTTCCTTAGAATAAAATATACTTTAGTTGACATTGCCCTCAAAACTGTGGTACTGCACTACTGCTGTTATGTTATCATTTTTTTGTTCCTTGTTTAAATATTGTTTTCCTTCCAATTTTAAGTTGTTGTTTTGGCATGTGAAGAGTTATGTTGCTATATTTTTAGTTGATTTTTATCATGAAAAGATGTATCATTTATGCCATATTGTTGTAGCTTTAGGTTAGTGACTATGTTGGAATTGCCTTGTTAGCCGATCCCACAACTTTTTCATGCAATTTTAGTTCACACGGCTGGAACTTAGAAAGTGTTACCAAAAGATAATATTTTCTCTTTCATTCAAAGCCTTTTGCTTATGAAGTTCTATATAATCCAAGCTTGTCGCAACATTCTACTGCAATTAGTGTTTTTCCTTGACATGTTGTTATAGTTGTCTTTACCTTACCTGTTTATTCCTTGAAATTGTGTACTTGTTATATTTCTCTGTTTCTTCCTGAGGTGCTCTAGTGCTGCACAACTAGGTGTTTTGGGACCGTTACTATGTTGTACTAATATTAGTGCTGATTCTGGAATGGTCTAGTGCTGCACAACATTCTATGTTGTATTTTAAAGATGGTATGAGTGATGCACAACTAAGCAAGTCTCAAAATCTTATGTTCTTAACACATGCTTTACACCGGAATCCATGCAAAGCCAAAACCAAAATTCAAATCAGGAGCTATTTGTGAGTCAACTATGGCGTTGAATGTGGAGCAGCGTAACACCTCGGTTCTGAATGTTGAGCAGAAAAATGCAGTAAGTGGTGCCGAGTTATTGTTGAATGTTGGCTTACATGGGTGAACAATATATTTTTTTTAATTGAAAGTGAAAGAACATAAACTAAATTATAGAGAATAATGTTAAACTACATTACATTTAATTATAATGTTTATAAATTTTAATTTATTTTGTTGTTAATTATTTTTTTGCATAATGTGGGTTTTAATTAAAATTTATGGTTGTTAATTAGATAAAACTACATGATATATTGCATAAATGAAATATGCAAAACCAATTAATCTAAGCTAAAAAAAGGAAATTAGCGGCGTTTGTATCCAAAAACGCTGTTATAGATCTGACCTTTGCGGCTTTTGTTCCTAAAAACGCCGTTATGCATCTGATCTTTTGCGACGTTTGTTCTAAAAAATGCCGCTATAGATATGACCTATTGCGGCGTTTGTTCCAAAAAACATCGCTATAGATATCATCCTTTTGCATATAAATATCAACCTTTTGCATATAAATATCAACCTTTTGCGGCGTTTGTTCCAAAAACGCTACTATAGATCTCAACTTTTGCGGTGTTTGTTCCAAAAACGCCGCTATAGATCTTGACCTATTGCGGCATTTTTGGTTCTCAAATGCCACTACCTTTAGCGGCGCTGGTATTGCCAGCGTTTCTTGCGGCGTTTTTTCTATCGCCGCAAGTACTTTTAGCAGCGCTACGCCACTATAGAACTAAAAAACGCTGCTAAAAAACAATTTTACTGTAGCTACTTACCCATCAGGGCCACCCAATTAGCACTTTGGTAATGCTATTGCTATGCATGCTTTTGAAAAAAATAATTAGGTGATCAAAATGGAGTCAAAATGATAATTGAGTGACTAAATATGTAGTTACCCATTTATATAGGAGGCATAATTTAAATATTTTTCCGATAAATTATTTTTTTAATTAAGCCTATTAATTATTTTAATCGTAAAACAAAGGCAAATAAGACTAGTAATAATAATATTTAACTATTTATGTGATAGTTTGTCATGCTTTTGTTCCATTAATTGAAGTACTGTCGGTAACAATTTCAATGATTATAAAGGGTAAAAATATTTGTTGGTATTTAATATTAGTATTTATATATATAGTGTGATATCTAATTTTTATTTAATGGTGCATTCAGATATTGAATTTTTTTATGTAATTAGTTATTCAAGTGTTTTCTTTAGTATAATTAGGTACTTAATATTTTTAGGGTAAAATATACAAATGGTATCTCGATTATAGGATAATGTTTTATTGAGCCTCTCGACTATTAAAAGTTACAAAATAGTCCTTCGACTATAGTGAGTTGTTTTGTTGTGTCCCTCTACTATTAAAAAATTACAAAATGGTCGTTCAACTATTCATTATGTTCCAAATTCATCTTTTCCCATGAATATCTTTTCATTTCCTACTGTTAATCTCAACCATTTATATTTTCACTCATCCAATAGTCCTAAATATGTGAATATATAAATGTATGTATGTATGTATGTATGATTTATTTATGGTGATTAGGGATGACCATGAGTCGGGTCAGATTTTTAACTCATTCGAATCCGACTAAAAAAATTAAATTTCTCCATCTACACCCGAGTCGACCTGAGTTTAAGACTGTCACACTACCTAAAACTTGACCTTATTTTTTAAGTCAAAATTTACATTCGGTTTGATTAATATATATATATATATATATATATTTATTAAGTGAAATAAGGATCTAATTGAGAAAATAAAATATAGAAAAGTATTATTATATTATCTCTAAATATATAAGCTTTAATTATAACATTATGTCGAGACATTTAAGTTTTTTTCACCTTAAACCTGAACCAACACTTGAAAAAATTCAATCTAATTTAAATTCAGATTTTTAAAATAAAAAAGTTGATCTAATCAAATCGAAAACTGTAAAATCCGGATGAAATGAACATCTCTAATGGTGATCGCTTAGGGTTTAGGTTTCATGCCATGGTCCGTCCCTATCATAGTTAAGGTGTAGTCAGGTCAAGAGATGAACCATGTTTAGGGTTTAAAAGTTAAAATATTTATTTCTAAATGTTCACAGTTTGGTTTTATCATTATATTAAAATATAATTTAATAATCTTCAAAGGGACTAAAGAGCAAATGTGCCATTTTAAATCTAATAAAAAAATTGTCAGCCTTAATTCATGTTTAAATTACTATTAACTAAATGATAGTTTAATTGAAAAATAATACAGTAAGAAGTATGTCTAGTAATGCTACAACAAAGGGAAACAATTTGAAGAGGATAACATATTTTTTCATCAAATCCTGGAAGGAATCAAAGGGATGTTGTTTTGAAGGTAAGCACTGGCAGCGGCGACGCCGCTTCCGAGCTTAACCGTATATCCGACATCTTTCAGTATTATCTCCACACCAGCTAAACAACCCAACAGCTGCAGCTGCAAATAGATTGAATGATAAAACATAAGATATGCAGTTGTCTACCGTCGAAGCTAGTCGCCGGCCGGCCGAGTATCACGTTGAAGTATGCTGTTTTTGGATGTAACTTGTAAGTTAAGATATTACCTCATTTAGGTGACCAAGATGTCCTATTCTGAATACTTTTCCGGCCACTTTGTTGAGTCCGAGACCTAAGCTCAAATTGTATCTCTTCCATGCCCTTTTTAACGATTTCGGTACTATCGATATTTGGGGGAACAAGGACTGCAGTCACGGTGTCACTGTGCCATTCCTCCTTTTGTGTGCAGTTCTTCAGGCCCCAGTCCTCCACCGAAAGCCTGTTTAAAAAGTGGCATGCAAGAGCTCAAACAAGAACATTGTTGGACTGTCTTAAGGACTTAAGTCTTAAATGGTAACCGATAAACGGAATCCGAAGACGTCGAAGAAAGAAAAGTGTGGCTCACCTTGTCGCATGGCCTAAACGGCTATGCCTAGCAATCACATTGTCAAGTCCTTCTTCGAAAATAGATCAAGAGAGGCTCTGAGGCCATATAATAGTTGGATTGATGGGGTGTATGGCCAAAATGTTCCCAGTTTGTAAAACTTGAGGTAGTCGCTCCAGTCGAAGAAAACTCTAACAGATTTAGCACTTTTCGATGCCTCGAGAGCTTTGGGGCTTGCACAAACAATGCCGATTCCGGTGGGAAGAGAAAGTGCCTTCTGAGAGCCGGTTAATGCAACGTCGACTCCCCATTCATCCATACGGAACTCAAGGGCACAAATTGAGGAAACTCCATCAACGAGAAGTAGAGCAGGGTGCCGATTCGGGAGTTGTTATCGGAATAAATTCACTGCTAAAAGAACATAATTACACTTACCAAGTAGTTTTCTTACTGTAGCCAGGTTGTTGGTGACACCGGTTGCAGTCTCGTTGTGAACAATGCAAATAGCCTTGATCGTGTGTGTGTGATCGGCCGCAAGTTTTTCAGCCAGAATATCTAGGTTAGCACCTTTACCCCACTCACTTTCAACCACATCGACGTTGAACTTGAGACGTTGCTGCTGATCGATCCAGAGCAGACTGAATTGCCCGATAAGGAAAGATACGATTCGATCTCCGGGGGACAGGGTATTAGTAAGTGCACTCTCCCATGCACCAGTTCCTGAATGCAAACAGCAAAAATAACATCAGAAACCAACAGAAAAGTGAGATTCTACCTTTAAGAACACAACAATTCTTGTGCCATTGATATATAAATTCCTAAAAACTAAAAACAATGTGAGCATAACTCGTTTCGTACGATCCAAGTAACATATATTTTCGTTTGAAACTAAAAACTTTCTGGCTAAGAATCATGAACACCTGTAGTTGGAATCAAGAAAGGAGTTCCGGTAGTAGTCTTGAAAATCTTCTTGACATCCTCAAGTAGAGTCTTTGTTATTGCAGGAATGGCAGGGGAACGGTAATCCTCGTTGTTCCCGTTCATGGCACGAATAACAGGCTCCGGGATGTTAACTGGCCCGGGAACGGAGAGATGATTCCTTCCTGGTCCATACACATAGTCCATCTTTTCTACCTCCAAGAGATGTCACTGGTAAAATTTCTCTGACCAAGAAAGGAAGAACTATGTCTAACGCATATTCATATATATATATACATACATGTAAGTCTAAACATCAAAAGTGAATTATGAACATACGTAGGTGAAGTGGCAGTGGCAGTGGCGTACCTTGTCCAAGGAGATTGGATGGTCTGGTTTTGTGGCAGAGAGAAGAGGAAGATTGCATGGCAGGCAAAGCCAAAGAGGGGGAGGCTTCGAGTTTTATAACATCGAGACCGGGAAGGGAGAACCAATCAAAATGAATGTGGATCCTTCCTAAGTGGCTCGACTCGAACATGCCAGATAAGAGTGAAAACTATGGCTACGGACCATTTGCATGGAACCCTATCCCATATTATACATATTTAATATAGTTGAAGGAAGATGCCAAAATGTAAGAACCCAAACAAAAGAAGGAAAACCCTAAACCCTGATGGTCACCTTAACAGCGATATGTTAGAGAAAGAAAGTGAAATGAAACAGACATGAGGTGGGATTGGATTACGATTCAAGAGGCTGAGAACTCAAGCAAATGTCACCAAAAAAGATGATAAAAGTAGAAGTGATATGAGCCACACTTTGGCCTGTTCCAACCAACACCACAAACACAACATTTAAATAACCCTCGTAATGTAATAATAACAATATCGTTCGAAATTAATATTATACGAAAATAATATCCGTAATAACCATTTATATGCACAGTTATAATAAACATAATATTATCGGATACGTAGCCATAGTCATAATTTAAATACCAATACACAAAGTCCCCAGATTTTGTTTTGAGGTCGACTATCAAACTCGTCTGCTGCACATTTCAACCACTTTGTACTGCAATTTGTAACCACTGAAGAGTGGTGAAGATACACAAAAGAAACCACCATGTAATTTAGAACTATTATTATATTTAGTAACGGATCCATGTCATGTTTAGGGGGCAAATGTTAAATGTTTATCTTAAATTTTGACTTTTTTATTATTTATTTTATTGATTTGTTCATTTTAAAATTTGTATTTTTTTATTATCTATTTTATTGATTGTGTCCAATCTAAAATTTTATTGTTACACATCTCCATACAAATATTTTATATGTTGATATATATATATATATATGTGTGTGTAACCCTAAAAGAAATTTTTGAATTCACTACTAACTACACACTGCATAACAGAAATGATAAAAACACTAGCCCAAACGTGAGAACTTATATAGGGTGGCCACTTTTGTTTCCAATCAAGGGCGGAGTTAGGATGAAATTACGGGAGAGATCAAGTTGTTCATCTTTGAAACTAACAATGTTCTAAAAGGTAATTAAACCACAAAAAAATATAGGTTTGGGGCTTAATTTCACTAATTTTAAAATTGTCATGTACTAAAATGCAACTAAACCAAAAAAGTTAGAGACAAGACTTAATTTCATTTAACTTTAAAACTATTAATGTCTTAAAAATAATTAAACCAAAAAATTATAGAAAGGTTAGAACTTAATTTTAATGGTTTCAAAACTTTTAAGGGCTTAAAATACAATTAAACTATAAAAGTTGGGTGAGCCATGTCCCCCTTCTGCCCCTACTGTTTCCAATTTGTCTTATTTTGACCATTAATTTGAAAATGTTACGATTTTTTCAATTAAGTTATCAGTATGTCCAATTATGGTAATTTATGTTATTAGTATGTCTTATTTCGATTACTGAGCTGTTAACTCTTGTTAATTTAATAACGCAAGGTGTTAATAAAAAATTAATTTCAAATTTAACCCATAAACTTATAAAAATTTATTTTTCACCCTTCTGAAAAAAAACCTACCAAAAAAGAAAACTTCTCTTGAAAGGCAAAACTTATCTGTGATCAACAAAAGAAATTGTTGCTCTGCCATGTACTTCAAACTTCAAATCATTATTTTCAAAAAAAAAATCAGTATTTGAGCTAATGTATCTCTAATTCATATGTATCATCGGAAAAAGAAGGGAATGTACCGATTTTCTTAGAATTTATCCGACAAGAAAGGTTGCTTCTTGATAGAGTGCTCGTTAATTACGCCATTGAGACTCCTTTGATTGTTGCAACATTGCTTGGACATACAGATTTCATCAAAGAGATGTTATGAAGAATGCCAGAGTTTTCCAAAGAAGTCGATTCGAGGGGTTCGGTGCATCTTCACTTGGCATCAGCGAAAGGGTATGTTCAAATAGTTAAAGCATTTCTATTTATGAAGGGTCAGGTCGAAGTTTCGAAGGAATTAGTCTGTGTCAGAGCACGAGCAGCTCGGGTCGCGGTGGATGCTAAAGATGATTATGTCAAGAATGACTACATTGCACCTAGCGGGTTGCTTACAAGCAAATTGAGGTATGAATTAGATTGGATTAAAGCCTTTTTAAATCTGCAGACAATAGAGTTTTTCCTTTCAGATGTGAGCTTCGAAGCAAGTGGACTAAAAATGCCAATGGCTCGAAAGATTTTGATATCGAAGAGTCCCTTCGAGATGCTCGAGTGCTAAGAGTCGTTGACATTTCGTATCCGGGAACTGGAATTGGGGGATTGAGGACAGAAACACCTTTAATTGCTCACAACGTTCCATAGAATATCAATTGGTGCAAAAGACTACCAAGAAGAAAGACTGGTTTATGAGAAATTGAAATTCATGGTTTAATAGCAGATGGAAGCCGGAGCTATTATAGTCAGTACCTTGCTGCCAAAGCAATAAGTTCCATTGCATAGTTATTGGATTGCCTTTCAAGCAAAGGTTTTTCATATGGCTTATGACCATGATTGTGTGGATTGATATCGACTTCAATAGGCATCGACTGAAGGTGGCGATAGCAGCAAGTCTAGGATTTGGATTAGAGAAGGTTCTGTTAAGGAAAAAATAGTTTTCCCCCCACTTAGAGAGTGAAAAAAATTTAAAAGTTTAAGAGTAAAATTGAAAATTATTATTATTTATTAATGTGTCACGTCTACGGGTGAGTATTCGATTGAGTCGAGTCAAAATATTTCGAATTAATTGAGTTGAAGAATCTTATTTTATAACTCAAACTTTTTTTGAAGTTTTTTCGAGTCGAGTTTATGAAATCCGAATTGAGTTGAGTTGTTCGAGTTGTTGTTTAAATTTAATTGTAAATATTTATAATTATATTGTACTATTTGATTTCAATTTAAACGATTTTCTATAACTATATACAATATACATATATATTTATCCATATTTTTTCATATGTGATATACATATGTCACACAGAGTTGAGAGACTCGACTCGAACTTGAAGCAATCCACTAACTACAAATTTTTTTTGAGTTATTCGAGTTTTATTTTATAACTCAACTTGAATTTGAAAACTTTTTCAAGTTGAGTTTATAAAATTACGAGTCAAGTCATGTTGAATCGAGTTTCTAAGCATCAATTCAAGTTGAAAAATTAGGTTTTGTCAAGTCGAATTTTTCTCACACCTAATAATACCATCAAAAATCAAAATAGAATAATAACCAAAGCATAAGTGTTTCAAAATCAATAATTAAAATAAGATAGATTAAAAACAAAAATGACTATGCGTATAATTTACTCTTTATTATTACTTTTATAAACTCATCCAAACCAATTTACTCCTCTTTTATCGCATCTAAAACAGTTTCTTTTCCACTATCTTTCCCTCTGGAATTTTGTTTTCTCTATTTTTTTTTTACTTTTGTTTCCGATCAGACGATAATTCGAAAAACGAATCGTCTTCCTCCTTTGGAATCGGGAACCTTTCACCTTGGGCTCCGCGACCCGAACCGCCTGAAACCCGTTAACCCGGGAGAGGCCCGAGAGAAGACGGTCTCTTTGTTTACCAAAAGAATTTGACAGCGGATTATGGTTCATTATTGAGGCGATTTAAAAAGGCGTGCACGATTATTAACCTAAGCTCCTTCCCATACCCAAAATTTTCATCTCATTAATATAAAGGACTCTCATTTTCTTTTCTTAATGGTCATGGTCAACCTTTTTTAGAACAGTAACCGGTTTTTTATTTTTGGCGGTCGATTTGTTTTTCTACTATATTTTGCCATTGAGGCTATGAATTTAGGGTTTTGGGTTGCCAATTTTTTGCTATATTTTTTTAATTCTAGGGTTTGTTAATCGGAGTTTCTCGTGTTTGGAGTGACGGATGTTTCGTTTTCTTCGTTCGAATTCAAGTTTTGCGTCGGCCTTTTTGGTTAGGACTCTCGATTGTTTGGTTGATTGGTTAGAATTTTGATGGTTTTGTCCTCCAATTCACTTGACAAGTGTGACACTCCCTCAAATCTCTGTATATTTTACAAAGAGGGAGTTATTTGCTTAGGAATCTCACATGAGAGGATGGCATTTTTTCGGGACTATTCAAATGAAACTGTCTCACATGATGTATTGGAAGAGAAAAGCCAGGGAGAAAGCACTTGTAGGATTCAAGGCTCTGTAGCGAATGGTGATGTAGGTGGGACTTACAGCGAAAGAGAATTTGATATTAATGCACAGTATCAAAGTGACGGCAAGCAAGATGGTGCTGTTAGGCTGCATGATGAAGTGGCTGCTGATAACGGTGCTGGTGTTTCAAATTCGAATTTTCAGTCAGCAGGAAGAAGAGTAAGTCAGAGGAAATGGGGTTCAACTTTTTGGAAGGACTGTCAGCCTATGGATCGCCAGGGAGGATCTGACTCAGGGGAGGATTCAAAACCCGACCACAAGAATTTGGAAGCTTTGGAATATAATTCATCTGATGAAAGGTTGGAATCTGAAGATGATGAGGCGCTGAAAGGCAAGGCTCAAAGGGGTTTTTCTGATGTTCCTGCAGATGAGATGTTATCCGATGAATATTATGAACAGGATGGGGAAGAGCAACGTGATACCATGCATTACAGAGGATTTAACAATTCTGCTGGGTTGAATGCTAGGCCAAAGTCTAAACCTGCTTCTGCTAGTACCACTATGTCCAGGAGTTCAAGAGCTTTAAATAACCGTAACTACGATGATGAAGAGAACAATGATGATGTAGACTATGAAGAGGAGGAAGAGGAGGAAGATGGTACATTTTATCTTCCGATTATTTTATTTTTCTTCTGTTACTCCTATGGCAGTGCCTCATATTGGGTCACAATTGAATTTGAATAAACAGTTCATTGAATTTGATGGATGATAAATGCTCCTTTGATTTTTACTATTAAACAGTTTCAATGCACTCTTGATTTTGAGGTGTCAAGTTTTTCCTGTCTTATTTGCAGAAGATGACCCTGATGATGCCGATTTCGAGCCTGACTATGGTGTTGCAAGTGGTTATGCTGGGAACGAGGTTAATAATTTTGTTTGTCTACTCACCATGTGTTTTGATTTTATGTTGATGATTTATATTTAGGATACTTTCTCATTGTGTAATTTTCTGAAGGCAAATCTTATGCGATTCATTCTTTTGCCCGAGTAAAATGATAAACAACTAGAAAGGAGAATGTTTATAAGAAGCTCTATTTAATTGTAGGAATTGAAGCATAGATAATTATTGTTATTGGTTTTTGAAAAATATTTAATCCTCATTAAGAGAGAACATTCTTCTCTCTCTCTCTCTCTCTATCTCGTGCTGGTGTTGAAAGAATTATTCTTGCAGGTTTGGAATGGTTCTGTTTTAGGTTTTTGGGCTGAAAAAATGTAGTGGAATGACTATTGATATAGGTGGTTATGTTTTGGGAAAATGATGAGCCAATTGATGGATTTCAGGATATAAGGAGAAATAAAAGATTCTTTTACAATTCTATTGAGATTGAATTTATGGGGACCGATACTAGCTGGCAGTTTCATGGGATTTTATTTTATTTCCTTAATGAGGAAATGCATAGGGCGTATTTTTATAGATTATTTAAATTTTGGTCTTATTGCATTGGCTTCTAAGGAAATTATGGTTTGAGCATAATTCTGCTTATTAGGGTCTAGTTAGGTTCTTACTTATCTATTGTGATGTGTGAAAGACTAATAACTAGATTTTTCTTGTTTTCTCTAGAGTTTATGAACCTTTTATACTGTGTGGTAGATTATCCAGAATTGCTTTTTCTTTTCTTTTCTTTAATTAATTGTGGTTGTAGGGGTGGCAAAATGAACTTGAACTTAAAAACCCGACCTGAATTATATGAGGCCTAGCCTGAGCCATCTTAATTTGACTATAAACTCGAACTTGAAAAACTCAAGCTTCAAAAGGCCTAAACTTGAAAAAATCTGAATTTAAAACTCCGGAACTCGACAAATCTAAATTTGGAAAGGCCTGAATCCAAGAGACCCAAACTTGTTAGAGCTTGAGCCCAAGAAAGCCTGAACACAAAAGACGTTAGCGCAAAAAAAAAAAAAAACTTGAACACAGAAATTCACGTGATAACTTCTTGAATAATAGAAGTTGAATACCGAGTTATTATATATATAAGCATAAAATTTTTGCATTTTACAAATATATAATAAACTCATTTCATTCGCTAAAAGTTCTGCATTTCATAGTGAATAACAATACAAATTATAATGAATGAGATTCAAGTTAATCTAATAAATTACTTTAAATATCAATATAATTAATTTATGATATAATTATCTTTATAATAAAATTATTTAAAGCAATTGATGTTATATAACAAATTAATGTTATACCATTTTGATGCTAACTAATATTGATTTTAATAAAAATATAATTAAAATATTATATCACAACAAAGATTACTAACGTAGATATAACTAATTACACCTATTAAGTAAAAAGATATAATGATATCTAATATATATATATATATATACATATATATATAAAACCGAATCAAACCCGAACTTGCAAAAACCTGACCCCAATAATGTTTGAATTGAAAAAGACCTGAATTCAAAAAGCTTCAACCCTATATAGCCCTACTTGAACTTGGTCAAACTAGCCCAATTGCCAACCTCCAATTGATTGTTCTAATCCCTTTCCTAGCCTCTGGATTTCATTGGTTTTTAACTTCAGACTGTTAAAATTAGTTTCAAACTTATGTTCTATTTTCGAGGTTGAATAATGGAGGGGATTTCTGGAAGATATTTGTTCTTTTCTTAAAAATATATTCTACAGTGGTCATTAAGCTTGACCCATGATAGCTATGTTGCTTATGCCTTAACATCAGCCTGATGCATCTTCTTGCTAATTTAGTTTGCTAATCAGGATAAAGATTGGGATGGTGAAGATTCTGAGGAAGAAGATAATAGTGATTGTGATGTAGATATCTCAGATGAAGAGGATTCTTATTATAGAAAAAAAACTAAGGGCGTGCAACGGGTTAAAGTTGGACTTGGTGCGAAACCCACTAGAGAACATAAATCCTCCAATCGACAAAGAAGAGGGAGATCATCATTTGATGAGGAGGAATACTCAGCTGAGGGTTCTGACAGTGAAAGTGATGAGGATTTAAAGAGCATGGTTAGAAGAGGTGGAAATAGCCGTAAAAGTAATGCTTGTTCTAATATGTTCACAAGCGTGGGAAGAAACAGTGATGTTCGTACTTCTAGTAGGTCTGTTCGGAAAGTATCGTACGTTGAGAGTGAAGAAATTGATGAAAGCAAGAAGAAAAAGACGCTAAAGGTGAAGTTTTCTTATTTGGTTATTGTTATTATTACTTAATTGGCTGCATGTAAATTGGAACTTCTGATGTAATGTAGGTTATCCAAGTTGGTATTTGTGTACTTTGTGGATAAATGTTATATTGACTCTCTAATCAGGCATTCTGTTGCATATTTTTTCTTCTGTATCCATGTTGTATGAACCTTATATTTGTTAATTAAAAATTGTTTGGCAAGGATCAAGATGTTTCTGTTACCTTTAATTTGTTGTTTTTATTTTGCCCTTCATATATTTTGTAGATTAGTTGGATCTTTGTTACTGATGCAATTATTTGATTATAATGAACCTGTGAGATATAAATTATTCAAGCTAGGATCATAACATTTCCCAGTAGTGTTTATATCCTAGGCGATTTATACTTTCAAAGCATGAGAATGGAATAAGTAGCATTTACTTGGCTTTTCCCCTTTAACATAGTTCAAATTAATATTACCAGAGATTCCTTGTTTAATATGTGCTGACTTTAAATTTGAAATAGTTCTAAACATCAAATAATCCTAATAATTTCATAAAAAAGAGATATGGGAGAGAGAAAAGTAGAGAGAGAAAAATTAAAAGGGAAAATAGTTTCCGATGAGGTCTGGAAGGCTTTTGTCGATAATCTTAGTAGGAGAGTTTCTCGGCGGGAGCTTAGGGATATCTTTTCGTCCCATGGGACTGTGGAGAGAGTTTTCATCCCGAAAGAAACCAAAAATCCAAAATACAGATTTTCCACTTTCGCTTTTGTTCAGTTTGAGAGGGAATCTAGTTTGAAGAGGGCAATCGAGATGTTGAATGGTTCACTGATAGATGGGAGAAGGATTTCTGTTGGAGTTGCTAAATACAATGATGCTCGTCCAAGGATTGTGGCAAACAAGAGTCCAGGTAAGTTGGTTCCAGATTTGTCCACAGCAGGACCTCCTAAGTTGAAAGAGGTAGATTTAACCAGTAGGAGTGTTAGAGATGATAGAACGTACATAGATGCTTTACTTACTGAGGTTACGAGGGTGAATGCATTAGAGTATAGGGAGAAATTTTCTGAAGGGAGCCATAGGGAGAAAACCAAGAAGAATGTATTGGAAATGTATATCCCAACTGAGGGTCGGAGTTGGGTCAGAAGATCTTTAACGGGGATTATTAAGCTCTCTCTTGATTTTAAATCAGTTTATGAGTTTTTCCTCAGTAACGGTTATGAAGTTCAGATTGCTGGGTGGGGTTATGCCCGTAACTCCTGTGCTATCATCTTCAAATCTCAAGAGGAGATGTCGGAGGCATGGACAAAGAAGAGAGGTGTTATAGGCTTCTGGTTTGACAGATTGGCCCCTTTACTGAATGAAGAAGGAGTGCCAATGGCTTTCTGCCAGCTCGAGTTATCTGGGGTGCCTCTGTTATGCTGGGATGAATCTTTTTTGGAACAAGTTGCTGGGAGATGGGGGAATAACGTAGAAATTCATGAGTCCACAAAGAATAGGGATGATCTCACGTCTGCTAGAATTCTTATGAGAGTTGCTAGTCCTTTTGATGTTCCTGATATTATTACTCTCGGCTCCTATGGCAGATCGTATAGAGTCTCCATTAAAGTTGGATCAGTTAGTGAAGATTCAAATCCTTTTTTTAAATTTTCTCCGACGACCGGAACATTTGGGAAACAGTTTAGTGAGACAGGGTCTGAGGAAGGCGATTATAGAGGGAAGTCAGATTATGAGGAAAGCTCAGTCAAATCAGCTGAGACGCTCCGACAAAAGGTTAACTTGTGGATTGAAAAGGGCATGGCCTTTGGTTCAGAAGGTACTGATGGGGAAAAACAACATCTTCCAAGACTTACTAAACATGGGAAAAATATTAATGAAGGAGTGTCAGATGGTCAGAACCTTGGGAATATCAGAGGTGACTTTGCAGGTCTGGGTATCAGATTTTCAAAAAATTCGGCTGATGGGCCAGAAGCCCAATCTGAGGACTTTGATCTGGGTGGTTTGGAGGCTTCAAACATAATTCCTTTTGGGCCAGCGTATACAATTAATAAATTTGGTAAGTTGGTCCAGAACAGGGGAATTGCAGAAGCAAGCTGTGTCAGAAAACAATATAAGGGGTTCAGCTCTATTCCAGGTTCGCCCGGCAGTGCGGATCTGGAGGTTAATAACACTAACTCTAAGCTGACAGCTCCTAGTTCAGAATTATCAAAGAGCTTTTCAAGGGGCAGAACGAGGGTGGTGCGTAGAAGTTCCCTTTCTACAAAAAGTGAGCCTCTTCAGAGGAGGGAAATGGCTAGCTTTAGAAGAGTCTACAGAAGATGTAAGGAGAGGAATTACTGGTACGGGAATGATCAAAAAGAAAATAATGCTACAGAGGATGTGATAGGCCTAAAGAAGGCTAATGAACAGGATTATACGACGGTTCTCCAGATTACTACAACATCAGAGTCTAATTTACGGGGCAGTGAGGTTCCAAATTTAGTGGATAAAGCTGGGGCCAGGAGTTTGGTTGAAGAGTCCGAAGGTGGTGTTAAAGGAAAACATTTGTCTATCTACAATTATGACCCTACTAAGAGAAGGGCAAAAAGAATTCTGGTTAGAGAAGCTTTGGAACATGTCAATATTTATACAGCATCGTCTTCAGGTTTCTCGGAAATCTTGGATGAAGCAGTAGTTACATGGCAAGTTAGTCAGATTCTGGGGGTTTCTTTTACACAGGGGAAGGAAGCTTTCTTGGATAAAATCATTGAGCTAGAGAAAGGTTTGAAGGAGGCAAACTAAGTTGCCATCTTGGGGAAACTAGATTATTCATCAGTTTTTATGAAGGATAAACTAGCTATAATCTCATGGAATGTCAGGGGTTTGGGAAAAAGAGAGAAACAAAGAGCAGTTCAAAGATTAGTCTCCAACTATCATCCTTCTTTTCTTTGGTTACAAGAAACTAAAACAGAGAACATCCATAGGTCTTTTTTGAGAAGGAAGGGATTGAATATTTTTCAGGGGGTTGTTGAATCTCCAGCTACTGGTTCTTCAGGGGGGTTATTATTTTGTTGGGATGAAAATGTGTTTGAAATGGAAAACCACAGCATTAACAGAAGATTCATTGCGGTTATAGGGAAGTTCAGGTTTAATCAGTTCAGAAGTATTCTCATTAATGTTTATGGACCCTTAGTGGATGGAGAAAAAGAAAGTTTTTTTGAAGAACTGAGTGTGTTCATTACTGGACAGGAGCTGCCGGTTTGTGTTGGAGGGGACTTTAATGTCTACTTGTGTGAGGATGAGAAGGTGGGCAGAGCTCAGAACATACTTTCAATGAGGATCTTCACTCAGTTTATTCAGTCAACAGGTTTAATTAATCTGCCTTTGAATGGGGGAAGGTTCACTTGGTGCAATAACCAAGATGATCCGACTTTTGTTAGGTTGGACAGGTTTTTGGTGGACGGAAAATTCTTGGATGGTTTTCCCGAGGTAATTCAGTCACTTATTCCTAAGTCTAATTCAGACCATAATGCTATTCTTTTACAAGATGGCGGAGTTGATTGGGGGAAAAAACCTTTCAGACTATATAATTATTTGATGGAGGAAGAAGGTTTTGAGGAAATGGTCTGTCACACTATAGCAGATTGCAAGAAGGATGGGAGAAAAGCTGGAATCCTAAGTGTTTTGAAGAAGTCTAAGGTTGCCATTAAGAATTGGACAGGGCAGAAAAATCAATTTCTGGGAGCCTCTATCTCAGATTTGGAAAGGAGAATTCACAAGTTAGAGGAGGACGTTCAGATGTTGCAGGACAGTTCGGTTCAAGGGAAAATCGAGGAGTTACGTAATTGTAGATCAGAGTTGTGGAGATTCCTGCGAATTGAGGAACAAATTTGGCATCAAAATTCCAGAAAGAAGTGGATTGACGATGGGGACCGAAACACTAGATTCTTCCATACTTGCGCTTCAGTTGGAAGAAAACGGAATGCGTTGAATGCCTTGTTAATTGAGGGGAATATTACTCATGATCCAGCAGTAATTAAGGCCACTGTTAAAGAGCACTTTTTTAATATTTTCAATAATCGGTCTACTTTGGATGTGGAAGACATTGGGTTGACGTTTCCTATAATTTCCATGGCTCAAAACATTTTTTTAGAGAATGAATTTTCAGAGGAGGAGGTTTGGGAGACTTTAAAGTCTTGCGATAGTAATAAGGCTCCGGGGCCCGACGGATTGAACTTAGGATTTTTTAAAAGGTTTTGGTCTGAACTTAAAGGTAACATCATGCAATTTTTTCACAGATTCCACAGGGGGAAAAATTGGGAACATGGTATTAACCATACCTTTATTACCCTTATTCCTAAGGGTTCTAACATTGGAAGTTTAGATGATTATAGACCTATTAGTCTAGTAGGAGGTGTATACAAGATTCTTTCCAAGTGTCTGTCAAGGAGGATTAGAAGCTGTATGGGAGAGATCATCAGCCAATCACAATTTGCTTTTATACCCGGTCGGCAAATTTTGGATTGCTCCCTCATTGCTAACGAGGGCATTGATTATTGGAGGAAGAAAGGGCTAAAGGGTTGTGTTTTTAAAGTAGATTTCAAAAAGGCTTATGACACGGTCGATTGGCCTATCTTATTCAAGGTGATGGAAAAGATGGGATTTGGTTCGACTTGGATTAGTTGGATCAGGAAATGTGTCTCTACTGCCTCCATTTCAGTGTTAGTCAATGGGTCTCCAACCGAGGAATTTCCGATGGCCAAGGGACTAAGACAGGGGTGTTCACTTTCACCTTTGTTATTCAATCTAGTAGGGGAGTTGTTGAATTTATTAATACTGCGGGCTGTTTCTGAAGGACTATTTTCTGGTTTGACAGTTGGTAAGGAGGAAGGGTCTTTCAAGCTCACACATTTACAGTTTGCTGATGATTTAATTATCTTCTGTGGAGCTTCGAAAACACAGATAATGAATGTGAAGAGGGTACTCAGAGTTTTTGAGGTTATGTCAGGGCTGCAACTTAATCTAAAGAAAAGCAGTTTGTTTGGGATTAATATATCCCAGGAGGAGGTTCAGACCTGGGCAGCCTCTATTGGTTGTTCGGTGGGGAGTTTCCCCTCTAATTACCTCGGTCTCCCATTAGGGGCAACTAAGAATGCATCGGATATTTGGGAACCGGTGGTGCAGAATTTTCATACTAAATTAGCGGGTTGGAAGGCTGCTACACTTTCTTTAGCAGGGAGACTGGTTTTGATCAAATCGGTTCTGTCCTCATTGCCTACATATTTCTTGTCTATGTTCAAGATTCCAGTTTCAATCCTTAAGACTCTAAATTCGATCATGTCTAATTTTTTATGGGGAGGGGGAGGGGGAAATGGTTCAAAGAAGATTCACTGGGTTAAATGGGATGATGTATGTAAACCTAAGAACGAGGGTGGTCTGGGAGTCCGGAATCTGACTAGTATGAATAGAGCATTGCTAGGGAAATGGTGTTGGAGATTTGCAAATGAGAGACACTCTGTTTGGAGGAATTTTATCTGTAGTAAATACAACATTGATTCTTCAAGGTTACTGTTTGATAGCAAGGTTCCTCCTCAATCTTCTTGGCTTTGGAGATCGGTGGTTAACAATCATTACAAACAAGACTCCTTTGGCTCTAAGTTTCGAAGTTTGTGTAGTTTTTATGTTGGAAATGGTAAGCTTATTCGTTTTTGGCAAGATAATTGTGCTGCAGATTATCCGCTTCTGTTTCTCTTTCCTAGATTGTTTTCGGTTACTTCTAATAGATCTGGTAAACTTTGTGAGTTTGGGGAATTCCTTCCTTCTAGCTGGGTTTGGGATGTCCAAATCAGAAGAAATTTAAATGATTGGGAGGTTGAACAATGGTGTAACTTGATGAGCTTTATCTCTCCCTATTCTTTGTCTAAAGATTCCAGCGATATTTTACTTTGGAAAGGCAATGGGGATGGTGTTTTTTCAGTCAGTTCTTGTATTAAAAGGTGTGCTTCTGGATCAGATGATGGTTGCTTCTGGAATAACATTATTTGGAGAGGTTTGGTACCCCTAGAGTTGAGTCTTTAATGTGGCAGGTTGTGCTTGGCAAGCTAGCTGTTAAATCCGAACTGATCAGAAGAGGGGTTCAAGGTATCGAAGATGATTTATGCCCTCTTTGTAAATTGGTTGAGGAAACTTCCACGCACTTATTCTTTACATGTTCGGTTGCATGGGCTATGTGGTACAAGTTTTATAATTTTTGGAGATTTAGTTCTGTGCTTCCTGCTGATGCAAAAACCTTTCTTACTGCTTGGGATGAGTTGAAATCAAATTCTTCTATTTGGGCTTTCATTCCTGGGGCTATCATTTGGACCATTTGGAAGGCCAGAAATTTTATTGTCTTTGAAAGGGGAAAGCTTGATCAGTTAGAGTTATTTTTCTTATCACGGGTTAGGTTGGCTTCTTGGTTTCTAGCTAAGCACAAGGACGTTTCTATTCATAAGGATTCCTTGATTATGGATCCTTCATTAGCAGATTCCTACTCGCCCTACAGCTCTATGAAGTCTTCCTCTCTCCCTTGGGGACCTCCCCCTTCGGGTTTTTTAAAATTGAATGTGGACGCAGCCGTTAGTAGTGACTGGAAGAAATCGGGTATAGGAGGTATTTGGAGGGATCATTCAGGTTCAGTCCTAGGATCTTTTCAAGAGCCAGCTGGTCCGGGACCTCCGACTATGACTGAACTTAAAGCTATTCAGAGGGGCATTTCATTATATGCTTCTGCTCAAGGGAGGGTCAAAGATAGGCTGATTGTTGAGAGTGATAGCAGAGTTGCAGTAGACTGGATCAACAATGTTAATTCATGCCCAGGTGTTTATGCTTCCGTTGTTAGGGATATTGTTGACAATCTTAGAGCTTTGGGAGGGGTTATAAATTGGGTTGCTAGGTCAGCTAATATGGACGCCGATGCTTTAGCAAAGGCTGGAATAGGCTAATTTTTATGTTGTTTGCTGTTTCAGTTTAGCTTTTGATTCCTGTTCGGGTGGGGTTTACGTAATGTTGTAAGGGTTATTTCGAAGAGATTTATCGAGGTTGTAATCTTATTTTCTTTAAATGAAATATAAGGCGCTCTTTTCCTCCTTCCAATGATTAAGGAGCTCTCAAGATCCATTAATCAAGAAGGAGGTTTTTAATGAGGCCTTCTAATCTTATCAAAAAAATATGTGCTGACTTTCCAATTCTGTTATTGAAATTGATCTGGTCTACTCTTCGTTTTTTTTGTGTGTTTCCTTTTGTTTTGGTTTTGGTTATATGTGTTAAGTCTCGAACTTTGAACTTTCTTACTGGGATAGGTGTTGTATGGACTTCGCATACCTGAATGGGAGATAATGAAGCAGCCTTGTAAAGCTCTGTGAACTGTTTTGCCATGTAGTGAATGTGGGTGGTTGACATAAATGTGCATCTTTATGGTGAATTTAAGTCCACGTTCTTGAAACATCTAAATCTCATGTTGTTTAATTAATACATATGTATATATTGAAAATTGTATATTGCTTGTTTAGGATGAAGCTGAAGAGGAAGATGGTGACTCAATCGAAAAGGTATTATGGCATCAACCAAAGGGCATGGCTGAAAATGCTATTCAAAACAATAAATCCACAGAACCTGTTCTGTTGAGCCGCTTGTTCGATTCTGAACCAGATTGGAATGAGATGGAATTTCTGATTAAGTGGAAGGGCCAGTCACATCTTCATTGTCAATGGAAATCATTTTTTAAGCTACAAAATGTGAGTAAGATCTTGTTTATTAAGTGTATGATGATGCATGTGTCTTGTAAGAAGTGTTATTTGTGGAGGTTTATTTCGAGTACCATGGTTTTCTCTCCTTCTGATTACTCATGCTTTGTATTTTCATGTGAGTTTCCAGCTTAGTGGTTATAAGAAGGTTATAAATTACACAAAAAAGGTGACGGAGGATATCAGATTCAGGAAGGCACTATCACGTGAGGAGGTACTTTGCATCTTTAACTTTGTGAATTTCTCATTCCAGGTTGATGATCAACCAAACACTTTGGATAATTTACTTACTTCGGGCTCTGAATATATTATCTATCAAAATTGTATCTAAATATATATATTATCTGTGCCAGCTTCATGGGTCATTTTTTATGGTAAATTAAAAGGAAATAATTGCGACAATTGGCATAGCTTCTTTTTTTTTATAAGAATTTTAGGCCTCGTTAAAAACCTCCTTCTTGATTAATGGAGCTTATATGAACTCCTTAATCAGCGGAAGGAGGAAAAAGTGCCTTAAGATTTTATTGAACCATAAAATCACATAAGATACAACCATCATACACCCCACCAACCAAATAAACTCGAAACAACCATAAAACATCCAAAATATAAATATAGAATCAGCCAATTCCTTTTTTAGCTAAGGCATCAACCTCTAAATTGGCTGTCCTATTAACCCATCTAACAACACCTTCTAAAACATTAAGCCTATGAACAATATCTTTAATCAAAAAAGCATAAACATCAGGAACTAGATCCACTTCCTTAATCCAGTCTACCGCAACTTTGCTGTCACTTTCAATAATCAGACATCCCTTCCTCTCTCGTAAATTCGCATAGAACATTAGACCCTTCTGAATAGCTTTTAATTCCATAAAAGTTGGAGGGCCCGGACCAGCAGTTTCCTTGAAAAAACTTAAAGTCAAACCAGAGGAGTCCTTTAGAACACCTCCTATCCCACTCTTCTTCCAATCTCTTGTAGTAGCCGCATCAACATTTAACTTTACAAAACCTTGAGGAGGAGGAGACCAAGGAAATTTAGTTACAAGCCGATTAGGATAAAGAGAGCACAAATCCCCTAATGAAGGGTCTGAAATAAGAGAATCCTTAGGAATAGACACCTCTTTGTACTTAGCAAGGAACCAAGAAGCTAGTCTAAACCTTGCTAGGAAAAAATACTCAGCCAAATCCAACTTTCCCCCTTCAAACACAATAAGATTCCTAACTTTCCAAGTAGTCCAAATAACTGCCCCAGGAATAAAAGACCAAATTGTAGAGGTAGACTTCAAATCCGCCCAAGCAAGTAGGAAGTTTTTCGCATTAACATGCAAAACAGACTTAATCTTCCAGAAATTCAGAAATTTGTTCCAAATCGTCCACACCACGAACAGTGAAAAAACAAGTGCGAGGGAGACTCCACTTCCCTCTTACAAAGAGGGCACATAATGTCTGCCAGATTTAACAGTGTATACCTCATCTCTAGTACCTTTCCAAATCACCCCATCACATAACTCCGTAGATAGAGAAACAGAGGAAATAGCATTCATCAAGTTAACTCACTGTTCTACTTCCCAGTCGTTTAAATTTCTTCTAAACTGCACATCCCAACTCCAACCCGATGAGCTGTAATTCCCAAATTCAACCAGTTTACCCATTCTGTTGTGGAAATGGAAAACAATCGAGGGAAATAATTAGAAGGATAGTCCCAAAGCCCAATTATCCTGCCAGAACCTAATCAATCTGCCATCCCCAACTCGGAAAGAATACAAACTTCTAAACTTAGAGCCAATACTGTCTTCTTTAAAGTGATTCATAACCACCGATCTCCAAATCCAAGATACTCTTTGTGGGACTTTGCTGTCAAACATAAACCAAGATGGATCCATATTGTATTTAGAACAAATGAATTCCCTCCAAACAGACCCCCTTTCATTAGCATACCTCCAACCATTTTGCTAGAAGAGCTCTATTCATGAAAATAAGATTCTAACACCTAAACCCCCCTCGAATTTTGACTTGCACACATTCGGCCAGTTAACCAATGTATCTTATTTTTACCTACTCCCCCTCCCCATAAGAATTTCGCCATAATGGAGTTGAGAGATTTAAGAACCGCAGCTGGTATCTTAAATAAAGATAAATAATCGTAGGGTGAACATAGAACCGACTTTATTAAACCAACCTTCCGCTAATGACAGTGAAGAAGCCTTCCACCCCGCTAATTTATTCGTAAAATTATTCACCATTGGATTCCAAAGTACTGTAGAGTTTCTAGTAGCACCCAAAGGCAGTCCTAAATATTCAGAGGGAAAACTACCCACAGAACATCCGATAGAATTAGCCCACTGCTGAACTTCTTCCTCGTTCAAATTCACACCAAACAATTTACTTTTCTTCATGTTGAGCTGTAAACCAGAAATCACTTGAAACACTCTAAGCACCCTCTTCACATTTAAAATCTGCGTCTTAGATGCACCACAAAACATAATGAGATCATCCGCGGACTGTATATGAGATAATTTGAAAGCAGCCGCATCCCTTCCTATAACCAGTCCAGAAAACAGACCCTGTAGAACAGAAACTGAAGCTGTGGTTATACACTTTCTGATCCAACCTCTCCACCTGGAACTAAATCCCTTTTTCTCCATTACTAGAAGCAAAATGTCCCAATCAACCGAATCATACGCTTTCTTGAAATTTGCCTTGAAAACACAACCTTTAAGACCATTTTTCCTCCAATAATTCACTCCTTCATTCACAATTAAAGAACAATATTTGTCTCCCTTGGGTGAAGGCAAATTGAGTAGGACTAATTAAGTCTGAAATACAGCTCCTCAACCTCCTCGATAGGCACTTAGATAGGATCTTATATAATCCACCAACTAAGTAAGCTAATAGGCCTATAATCATCAAGGTTACCACTGTTAGAGACCTTAGGAATAAGAGTAATAAAAGTATGGTTGATACCATGATCCCAATCTTTCCCCGAATAGAAGTTGAAGAAGAACTTCATAATTTCTCCTTTAAGTACATGCCAATATCTCTTGAAAAAATCCAAATTAAAACCATCCGGCCCTGGGGCTTTGTTGCTATTGCAAGACTTTTAAGGTCTCCCATATTTCCTCAATAAAAAATTAAACTCTGCTGAATCGAAATTCTGGAAAAATCCAACTCGATTTCTTTCACTTCTAAGGTCGATTTGTCATTAAAAGCCTTAAAGAAGTGTTCTTTGACAGTGGTTTTTATAACATTTGGGTCTTGAATAACATTACCCCTGCTTATAAGAGCATTCAACGCATTTTTTTTCCTCCTAACTGAAGCACATGTATGGAAGAATCTGGTATTTCTGTCCCCATCTTCTACCCATTTGGATCTAGAATTTTGGAACCAAATCTGCTCCTCTATCTTATGCAACTTCCATAATTCTGACCTTAACTCCTTTAACTCAGCTGCTTTCTCATCATAAGTATCATCTTGCTGCTGTTGGACCTCCACTTCTAATTTTTGAATCTTCAATTCTATTTCTGAAATTAAAGCTCCAGGAAACTTTTCTCTTTTCCCTGTCCAATTTTTAATGTCAGTTTTGGTTTTTTTCAGAATTTTGAAAATTCCAGCATTCATCTGTATCTCTTTACATTCTTGAATTGAAGAACTGATCACATCCTCAAATCCTGCTTCATCCATCAGATAGTTAAACAGTTTAAACGGCTTTTTCCCCCAATTTGCACCTCCATTCTCAATTATTACTGCATTATGATCTGACAATGATCTTGGCAGCAACGATTGTGTTAAATCTGGAAAAGCTGCCAAGAATTGGCTATCAACCAAAAATCTTTCCAGCCTTACATAGGTAAGAGAATCTTGGTTATTACACCAAGTAAACCTACCTCCACTCAATGGCAAATCGATTAAACCTGTATTAAGAAGAAAACGATTGAAAATCTCTAAAGAATTCATGTTTTGGCCTCTACCAATCTTCTCATCTTCATGTAGATACACATTAAGGTCCCCTCTAACACAAATAGGCTCAGAATGTCCTCCAATGAACGTGCTTAATTCTTCAAAAGAAACTCTCTTTCTCCTCCTCAACCGAAGGACCATACACATTAATAAATCTGCAACTGAAATTATTTGCCCGAAATCTCCCCGATATAGCAATAAATCTTCTGGATGTACACTGATTTTGCAACTAAAATACATTATCATCCCAAAACAACAGTAATCCCCCTGACGAACCAATCGATGGTGACTCAATAACCCCTTGCAAATTATTTAACCCACTCCTCATAAAAGACCTTTGAATTTTCTCCAATTTCGTTTCCTACAACCAAAGAAATTGAGGACAGTATTTGGAAACTAGCCTCCGAACAGCCCTTTTTTTCTCTATTCTACCCAATCCTCTAACATTCCATGTTATTATAGATATCTTTAACATCATCATAAAAAAATCAACCAACTAGTCCCCCCGCAAAATCCCCCTGTTTGTCCATCCTCAAGCCTTTTTCCAAACTAATAATCTTATCCAAAAAGGCTTGTTGTCCTTGTTTAAAGGAAATACCCAACATCTTACTTATCTCCCAAGTAGCTAAAGCTTCATCCAATAAATCTGAAAAACCTGAAGAGGAAGCTGTTGAAATGCTCACTCTTTCTAAAGCTTCCCTTAACAAATGTCTTCTAGCTCTTCTGATAAAAAAACCCGATTCAAAGCTGTGATTATCACCCATTAACTGCAATCCTTCAACCACCCTCTCCACATTCATATCCCCCGAATTCGATCCATCATTCACATCCTCACAACCCTGAAACTCTGCATCCACTGACAAGCTATCTAGTTGGTTTCCTCTAGAATTCATATTTTTCCAGTCCCTGACGATTAAGGCACTTTCTTTCTCAGGCTTAAAATTCAAGATACTTCCCATCCAGTATTTTCTGCCCCTACACCTTTTGTAAACCCTTTTGTAACTTCTGTTTTTCCTTTTCTCTAACGGTACACTTTTGGTACTTAACGAACTGTTAGACTTATAACACTGTCTACCCTTAACTTTGCTTCCTGAATTATCCATGGTAGGCTCTATCACCCTTAACTCAGAATCCTTGGCTCGAAAACCATCCTGTTCAATTATCTCTGAATCTGACCTCCTCCCCACATCTTTTTTGATAGAAGTTGGAGGTCTCATTAAAAAACTCCCTTCGTATTCGTTCACATACTAAAATTATGTTAACGAACATTGGAAGGAAGAAAAGAGTACCTCAGATTTTATTAATATAATACCCGATACAAAAGACACCACGAAATATCCTCTCATGGTGATGTACACCATTACAACAAAAACCTTAACCTCATAAAACCTCATCCAAAGCCACAGTCAAATCACCTTACTACTAATTACACCACCAACAGTAGTAATAAAACAACGCGACAGAACATAATACAAAACGAAAGCAACACCTACAACCATATAGACTAAAATAAAACCACAAAATGAAGAGACGAGATCTAATGAGACTTGTATTCTTCAGGAGCCCAAGAGTTTGGTTTGAATGAAGGTTCTATCTCATGCACCATGACCTTGAAGAAATTGTCACCAACCTTCAATTCAACCATCGAATCAATTCTCGCATCAGCCTTTGTTAGGACTTGAATTTTAGCCCGATCAAAGGATGATGGAGATTGACAACTTTCGTCGATAGCCAATAAAAGACCCCACTTATCAGCAATGTTCTTGAAAGTATTCCAATTCCATGCGTGAAAAGGAACACCCTCGCAAACTAGCCATACTCGACGACACTCCATTACCAAACTCTCTGACCAAGCTTCGACTATGGAGAACCACTCTGCGAGAATCTTTGATTTGTCGTTCTTTACACTTCTCAATGAAGCATTGTCTTCGAAAATCATTAAAATCGCATTACCAGCAGCTCTCATTAATGTGAAGCCAGTGAGACCCTTCGATTGCATTTGTCTAGCGAGATGACCAATTTTAACAAAGTCCTTGCACCACCCCACTAGACAATTGCTCAACACCTGGAGTTTTTCTTCATCTATAACACCTTCAACTTTATAATGATTCTTACTCGAAACATCTTCCATCCCAGACTTGCGAAGAATACTTGTCGATGACTTTCTCCAATATGAATGACGAGGTTTGAATTTAGCGAAAGAAACACCAATTTTGCTGCCGTCAATACGAGAGCCATTCATTTTAGAGATCGTTCTCCTTGCTTCTTCGAATGATGCGAAGCGAATAAAACCAAAACGAACTCCTTTTGAATTCCTTTTATTTGGAATAAAAGCATCAAGTACCCGGCCCATGAGAGCAAAATAAATATCCAAACCTCTTCCAATGGATCTTCTCTGGTAAATTATCAATAAATAACGTGAAGCATCCAGACTTGTCATTGATGCAATCCTTTGTGGTGGACTCCCCGGATCCATCTTGGACAGCAACTGCGGTAGACTTTTCAACATAACACCCAGATTTATCATGCACATGAATACTTGGAGGCGCTCCAAGAGCTGGATTTGGCACAGGCAAAACCGGAGGAACAGGATGACAGCTATAAATGTCCACTGCAACAGAATCAATACCCATTCCTTTTTTAACAACCAGATTTTTCTTTGCCATCTCAATGTGCAAAAGAGACTTCAACTTGTCATCAAAAACCATCTCCTGAAGGGTATCTTTGGCAGCAACAGCAAATTTTGCAGTAGAGAATAGAGCGAAACCCTTGGGCTCTTTTTCCCTTGAAGCTCACTTGCGAGGCTTCAAAACCTGGAAGCCATCTTAGCAAGTTTTGCAGCTCTCTCTCTTTGACATCTGTAGGCAGACCCGAAATGAAGATGGTACGAACCTTGTCATGATGAGAATGATGATTAGGCGAAGAAGGCGAGGCTGTAGAGGACGGAGGAGCTATGACCGGAGGTCTCTTCTGGTTACACGGGAGGATTCCTTCACCCGACATTAGAGGAAAACTCAGTGACTAAACGTAAAATCCCTGTCGCGCGCCCGACGATGGAGAATGTTTGACTGGCCGACGAAGAAGAGAAGGATGGTAGGGATAAAGAGAGTCGGACAGGAAGGTCCTGAGCCTTCGAAAAGGAGGAACAACGTAAACTTCCTTCTACCAAACCCTCAGACTTAAACGGGATCGTGAAAATCAGATACTGCCTTCAACAAAACTCTCAGACGTGGATTAGATCGGGGGAATCGCTTAGCAGAACCTTGGCTTGTTCTGATAAGTCGAACCGGTCAAAGGCAGACTCACGGTCCTCCCCACATCTTCTCTGCTGTAAAAACTTGACTTAGCCAAATCATGATCTTGAACCATTTTCCCAAATTTATCAATTTTAATTTTTGGCCCAGCAGGAATAATCCTCATTGAGTTAGGCCCAGAAAACTCATCTTCTTCTGATTGGGCTTCAGACCCATCAGCCGTCATTTTTGAATCTCTCAATCCCAAACCTGCAAACTCACCCACTTTGATACTCCCCCCATACTGCACAACTGACTTTCCATTAATGTCTGGTCTAATTTTTGAAATTCTTGGAAACCAATTATCCCCACCAACTCCACCAAGCCTGATAGCTGTGCCCTGTTCCATCCAACTGTCCACTCTCTGACGGTTTTCTTCTTCTGATCTAGCAGAATTGACCATATCCTGTCTCCTTCATTCTCAGTCACGAACGCTCCAAACCGTCCCTCATCGAAACTGACCACCGGAGGATTTATGGAAAAGAAAATAGTCTCATCATTCGCCGATCCAATCTTCATGGTTACTTTGAAAGATCTTCCATATGCTCCAATAGTAATCTGATCTGGAACATCAAAAGGACTGGCCACCCTAATTAGCAATCTTGCCTTTGTAAGATCTTCCCTGTGTTTAGTGTCATCAAGAATATCTATCACCCTTCCCCATCTCCCTGCTAAACTTTCAAGGAAAGATTCATTCCAGCATAAAAGAGGTACCCAAAAAACTCCACCAAGCAAAAAGCCAAAGGAACACCATCTTCGTTCAGTAATGGCTCTAAACGATCAAACCAAAATTGAAGATCTTCTTTCTTCTTCATCCAAGCGTCTGACATTTCTTCAACTGATTTAAAGATTATTACACAAGAGTTCCAGACATACCCCCATCTAACAATCTGGACGTCATAGCCTTCATTTACTAAAGCATTATGAACTAACTCTAACTCAAATGAATGCTTGATAATCCCCGTCAATGATCTTTTAACCCAGCTCGAGCTCTCAGATGAAATTTGCATCTGCATGATGTTTTTCCTGACTTTTCCCCTGTTTTGAGCATCGGCGGCCATATCTTTGACCTCCAGAACACTCCTCGACCTCCTATTCGACATCAATGCATCTTTGTACGATCTGTCATCCCTCAAACTTCTAAGAACATCATCTGGTTCTTTTGGATTCGATATATCAGCAGTGATCGGACAAGCATCCTTCTTTAAATCTTTATTATTACGCTCTACCCATGCACGGGATTCATTGTATCTTGCGACTCCAACCGTGATCCTTCTCCCATCTATGGTCGCTCCATTAAGATTTTCTACAGCCCTTCTCAAACCATTCTCATTTCCAAACTGCACAAAAGCAAAAGTGGAAAATCTGTATTTTGGATTTCTAGTTTCCTTAGGGATATATACTCTCTGAACTGGACCATGAACTAAAAACATTTCCCTTAATGCACGTCTTGACACTCTCCGACTAAGATTATCCACAAACACCTTCCAAATCTCCTCGGAAAAAAATTACTTTTCGCCCTTTCTCTCACAACTTCTCTCTCCCTCTCTCTCATCTTTTAGACTTTTTCTTCTGTCTTATCTTCCTATATTTAGTTAGTATTCAATAAAAATGAATTGGCATAGCTTCTTATTGAGTTGATTTGAAAGAAATAGCCTCGTTGGCAAAGGGAGAGAAATTAGAGAGGCTAATTTGGATTTATTGATGTCTTCATGAAGGCTGACTGTCAACTTAGCTGGATGTTTAAGCTAGTCCATTGTTTATATATATATATATATATATTGAATTGACATTATGCAGGTTTCTTAGGAGAGGTATAATCTATTAAGTCCTTGTTGGGTTGTGGTTATTATCTATATATTCATGAAGGTCTTTCTTCCTTGTTGGGCTGTGGTTATTTAGTTCTCTAGCTTAGGGACATAAGCTTTATGTGATATTATGAAGTACTTTTTTCTTTTTACTAAATTTTCACAACTATTATTGTTAGTTACTGAGGTATATCATAGAACTTAAAACTATGCATTTTTTGGGGACCTTGAATATGTTAAACAAGTTATGAGTAAATTTGAAAAAGATATATACACCATACACTTTCAAATAGATCGTATGATACACTTTTCTTTGGCAGTCGCTTATTTCTAATTCCATCTTTTTTAATATTTGTTACCTGTTAGATTGAGGTCAATGATGTAAGTAAGGAAATGGACTTAGATCTAATCAAGCAAAATAGTCAGGTTGGCTCTATTAACTCATTTCTTTGTTTTTATGTTTGATTTTCTTTGTTTTACTCCTTAAATTTTAATTGGTTCGTCATGTTTATGTTCAGGTGGAGAGAGTAATTGTTGATCGGATCAGCAAAGATGCCTCTGGGAATGTCATGTCAGAGTATCTAATTAAGTGGCAGGGATTGTCTTATGCAGAAGCAACCTGGTAATCATCTAGTTTGGTCAAGAAAATTCAAAATTTGTGCCTCTGATAACGATGTGTATTAATTTGTGGTCCTGTTCCTGTGTAATCTTTTCTTTTTCTTTCTGCATGTCCTTAACATAGCACCAGTATTTATAATTGTGGTTTCATTTTTGTTTTATCAGGGAAAAGGATTTAGATATTACATTTGCTCAAGATATTATTGACGAGTATAAGGTAACTAGGCCTGCAAATGGTGTGTGCGCATTTTTTATTATAATTGTCTATAATAGCTACCATGGTGGTGTTTGTAATGTTGTATGTCTGGGCAGATTCGTGTGCATTTGTGGACACTACCCTTAGACTCTGGATTTGCTGGCATGGCTCCATGTTTCCATATTAGATATATTGCAGTTATGCATTCAAACTATTCTTTACGTAGGTCAACGCAAATGAATATGGGCTAGTGGTTTGAAACAGAGGGCTTGTTTATTCTGCTTAGATATTGGTTTCCTTTTCCATTACAAGTTAAAAGAAGTTCATAATAGCAATCTTCAGTATTAGAAAATTGGTGGTATGCTAATAAACATACAATTCTAACCTTCATTTTTCTTATCAAATATCTTAATCGAATGCAAACCGTTTCCACTATTTGATGCTTACAGTCTACTCTAATTTGACATTTTTATTTTCAGGATATTAGAGCTTGTTAGATTTTCTATGAAATTAACTGGCACCAAATTAGTCAAAGGAAAATGAGGAATTGAGCAGTTTCTGGTATATCTTATAACATTACATGCAGGAGGTTCTGCTAAAATGATTTTGGTATCAAACATGCATAAGCCGTGTATAGTTCTTGATGTTTGAAACTGAATTTGGACATGAATAGTTGAAATTTAGAATTTCTATTCTAATCCATTATCTGTTACTAATTTTGTCCAGCTCCTTCTGGAGCTTCTTGTTCTTTTTATTTGGTTTTTAATTATTCTTGAATATGTTCACATAAATAAGTAAAAAAAAAATTATAGGGTCATACGAATTCAACTATTTCTGTGTCTGTAAACAGGCTCGTGAAGCTGCATTGGCTATGCAGGGGAAAATGGTAGATCACCAGCGTAAGAAAGGCAAAGGTATGTACCACTATATGTTTAAAGTAGGGGTTGTAATACAGGCCCTGGTCCTCTATGCCCCCTCTTGAACTCTGTCTTAGTTTCCACCAAATTTATTGCTATAGTCACACAACTCACTATGTAAATGGCTCATTTAATTTGGGTGCATTTTCATCTTTAGCAAGTTTGCGGAAACTTGATGAACAACCAGAGTGGTTAATGGGAGGAAAGCTTCGTGACTATCAGCTGGAGGGTTTGAATTTTCTCGTTAACAGGTATATCATTTCTTTATTATTGATTTAGGTTAGGCATTTTATTTTGCGGAAAATGGTTGTCTCAATTCCTGAGCATCTGATACGTATTAATGCATGCTTTTCATATTCTCATAACAGTTGGAGAAATGATACTAATGTCATCTTAGCTGATGAAATGGGTCTTGGTAAAACTGTCCAGTCAGTATCTATGCTTGGTTTCTTACAGGTAAACAACTGTTCTTTTCAGAACAGTAGTCTTTTATTATTCTGAACTGTAGGATTTTCCATTTATATTTTAATTTTTCAGAATGCTCAACAAATCCCTGGACCATTTATTGTGGTTGTTCCATTATCTACCTTATCAAACTGGGCTAAAGAATTCAGGAAGTGGCTTCCAGATATGAATGTTATTGTATATGTTGGTACTCGTGCAAGCCGAGAGGCGAGTCATGCTTTTCTTCTACATGTGCTTGTTTTATTCAATATGTTTGACGATAGCAGTGGGTTTAATATATTTTTTATATGTTACTGTTTCTCTCCTCCCATATATACCCTTATTGTTGATCTTCATCTGCATTTGAAGATTAAGTTTCAGTTAGAACTTCTGATACTGGTCACTTTGTATCTTATCTACGGTGGGCGGTAGTTAAAATATTTTGAACCCTTCCCCTGTCTAATTTTATTCTTGTAACAGTTTCTTCTCTTCTTCTTCTGGCAGGTTTGTCAGCAGTATGAATTTTACAATGATAAGAATATTGGTAGACCTATAAAATTTAATACCCTGCTTACTACGTTTGAAGTAGTTCTGAAGGATAAGGCAGTACTCTCTAAGATAAGGTGGAACTATTTGATGGTTGATGAAGCTCATAGGTTGAAGAACAGTGAGGCACAGTTGTACACAACACTTTCAGTATGCAATTTTTAACCCTTAAACATCCTGCCATAATTTGTGTTGTTAATATGATTAAATATTGAATGAACCTTTTCTGTTTGCTCAGGAATTTAGTATGAAGAACAAATTGCTAATTACTGGAACTCCATTACAAAATAGTGTTGAGGAGCTGTGGTATTATTTTCTTTTACTTTGTACTAGCCAGATTATCAGAGATTTTTCAAACTTTAGATGCAGATTTTGATCTCAGTTTTTTAGATGCATGTAAAAGATTTATCAAAGCTGAATTTTTCCCTTCTGATATCAACTTTATTTGTTACATTTAGCCATCTTTGCTTACTTTTAATTGATTTTTCTAACCATGGTGTAGAAATCAGAGTAATTCTCTGTATTTTCATATTATTTTCAATAGGACAGATTACATATTTATATACAAATTATCTCTCTAAAGTAGGAAACACTTAAGAAAGGAAAAATACTAATCCTAGGATGTGATCCCTTAAAATAAGGGATTGTATAAATATATGTACAAAATCCCTTAATTAAAGGAATGATATCAAATCATAACAAATAATATCTCTATAATTCCTACACTCCCCCTCAAGCTGGAGAATATACATTGTATATTCCCAGCTTGAATAGGAATTTATTGAAAACAGGCTTTGGCAAAGCCTTAGTAAGAATGTCTGCAACTTGCTCTTCTGAAGGAATGTATGAAAGTGTGATTGTCTTTTTGTTAACTTGATCAGCTATAAAATGCCTATCAATCTCAACATGCTTTGTCTGATCATGTTGAACTGGGTTCTTGGCAATTTGAATAACAGATTGATTATCACACAAGACTTCAAAGTGATCCTCTTGATTAGTGCCAAGTTCTTTCAGTAGTTTAAGTAACCAAATTCCTTCGCATATTCCCAATGCTAGTGCTCTGAATTTAGCTTCAGCACTACTTCTTGAAACGACAGACTGTTTCTTACTTCTCCAAGTTGTAAGGTTACCCCAAACAAATGTGCAGTAGCCACTAGTGGATCTCCTTTCAGTAAGGTTTCCGGCCCAATTAGAGCTGTAAAAATTTTAACAGTTTTGTCTTGTGCCTTCTTAAACATTAAGCCGTGTCCCGGAGTTTTCTTCAAGTACTTGAGAATTCTATTTGTTGCTGCCATATGCTCTTCAGTAGGATTAGTCATGTGTTGACTTATCACATTTATGGGAAAGGCTATATCTGGCCTTGTCAAGGATAAATAAATTAGTTTCCCATCTAATCTTTGAAATTTCTCTTTGTCTACTAAGGACCCATCTTCTTTGCTAAATTTCAAGCTTGCCTCCATTGGTGTATCAATCGGCTTACAACCAAGAAAATCAGTTTCTTTGAGTAAATCAAGTACATATTTTCTTTGGTTGATTACAAGTCCTTCTTTTGACCTTGCCACCTCCATTCCTAGGAAATACCTTAGCTTTCCCAAGTCTTTGGTTTCGAATTCCTCATTTAACAACTTCTTCAAATTGCAAATCTCTTCTTCATCATCTCCGGTAAGAATTATGTCGTTCACGTACACAATAAGGATAGCTTTTCTTATTTGTAGAAGTTACCTTAATGAAAAGAGTATGATTGGCGAGGGATTGCTTGTAGTCGTTTTTCATAATGACTTTAGTGAACCTCTCGAACCAAGCTCTGGGTGATTGTTTTAATTCGTATAGAGACTTGTTGAGCTAGCACACCTTGTTACTTCCTTCAACAGACTTTAAGTCAGGTGGCAACTTCATATAGACTTCTTCTTCTAGCTTGCCATTAAGAAAAACGTTTTTTTACATCAAGTTGGTGTAATTTCCAATCGCAATTTACAGCCAAACTTAGGAGTACTCGAACAATATTAAGCTTCGCCACAGGTGCAAAAGTTTCTGTGAAATCTATCCCATATGTTTGCGTAAAGCCTTTAGCCACTAGTCTAGCTTTGTATCGTTGAATACTACCATTGGAGTTATACTTTACAGCAAAGATCCATTTACAGCCAACAACCTTTTTTCCTTGAGGAAGGTTCGTAACGGTCCAAGTAGCATTTTTCTCTAGTGCACAAATTTCCTCTTCAACAGGCCTTCTCCATTTTTGAATCCTTTAGAGCTTCAGCTATGCTTGTGGGAACCTGTTCTTTATCCAAGTTTGTTATAAATGCTTGAAAATACGTCATCAATGAATTATAACCAACAAATTTTTCAATAGGATGCTTGGTGCACTGTCTAACCCCTTTTCTAATAGCAATAGGGAAGTCATCTAGAGTAGGGGAAGTGGACTTACTGATTTCTTCTTCTATTTCGACAGTTGAACCCAAATCCAATTCTCGGCAAGTATCAGATTGCAAAACAGTCTCAGGAATATGTTTGTTTTTCCTTGTATAGACACGAAGTTGTTTGATTGGTGATGTTTGTGGAAGATTTTGAATGGGAATAGGTGTGTTTTCAGGAAGAGTGTTTAAAGTGGGTGTGGGTGAAGTAGTGATAGGTACTACAGATGAATCAATGTTAGTAGTTACAGGTGACAAATCTGTAGGTAAAGACAAAATCGGTGACAATTCTGAAGGTTGAGAATGAAGAGTAGGAGGAGATACTTGATGTGGCTGAAAATCCTTCCATGTCTCCCCCTGAATTTCAGCCTGAGTGAAATAGGGATCCTGCTCATAAAATGTTATATCTATAGTGGTAAAAAATCGTTTAGAAGGAGGATGATAGCATTTATAACCCTTCTTAAGTGAAGAATACCCAACCAGTACACACTTTAATGATTTAGGATCTAACTTGGACTTATTAGGAGCAATGTTTTGGATGAAAATAGTACAACCAAATATTTTAAGTGGAAGAATGGAGGAGATAGGTTTAAAATGGGGATAGTATTGCAAAAATATAGATTGAGGTGTTTGAAATTGTAAAATCTTACTAGGCATTCGATTGATTAAAATATGTGGCAGTTAATAAGGCTTCCCCCCACAAATATTTTGGAACATTAGTGGTAAATAGAAGAGAACTGGTAACTTCAAGGAGGTGTCTATTTTTTCTTTCGACAACGCCGTTTTGTTGTGGGGTGTCAACACAAGAACTAATCTGAACTATGCCCTTTTCCCTGAAAAACGCAACCAAAGACTTAACAAAAAATTCACTGCCATTATTAGATTTAAAGAGCTGAATTTTAGACCCAAATTGAGTGAGAACCATGTTATAAAATTGGGTAAAAACACCAGCAGTTTCAGATTTATCTTTTAGCAAATAAGTCCAAGTTATCCTACTGTGATCATCAATGAAAGTGATAAACCACTTACAATTATCAGCATTCTTCACCCAAGAAGGGCCCCAAAATATCACTGTGGATCAAAGCAAAAGGGTGAGAAGGCTTATATGTAGAAGGAGAATAAGTTGATTTAGTATGTTTGGCAAGAGAGCAAACTTTGCAAGAAAAAGAATTTGGCATTTTATGAATGAATAGAGCAGGAAAAACTTTTGCAAGATAATGGAAACTAGGATGACCTAAACGATAATGCCATAACATAACATTATCAATTTTTTCTAAAGCGGTGAAAGATTTCGAGATTTTGGTTTTAGTAGAGGCAGGAAGAATATAGAGACCATTCTGCAAGCTGGCCTTACCAATCATCTTCTTCGAGTTCAGTGCCTGCAAAGTACAATCAATATCATTAAAAATTGCAGAGCAGTGCAAGTCGATGGAAAGTTTACTAACGGAAACGAGATTGCAAGCCAGATTTGGTACGAAGAGGACATTTTTAAGTACAATCTGGTCATTGAGAATAACAGTGCCATGTCCTTCTATTTTGCACAAGGAACCATCAGTCGTTTTGACAGTTTTACCAAAATTTGGAAAAAAAATTGCAAAACAATTCCTTATTACCAGTCATATGATCCGTAGCACCAGAATCAAGGATCCAATTTGGGGTCGACTGGGAGGAGAAAAAAACTGTAGCATGAGTTTTACCTTCTGGTTCTTTCACGACCAGATTACCTTCTGATTGAGCAGCAGAACCAAAAAAAATTTCTGGATTCGAAGTGATCTCCGGAGTAGGAGAAGAAGTTGCGGACATCGTCTAGGTTGGAAAGAAACCGTAACCTAATCTGATACCATGTAGAAATCAGAGTAATTCTCTGTATTTTCATATTATTTTCAGTAGGACAGATTACATATTTATATACAAACTATCTCTCTAAAGTAGGAAACACTTAAGAAAGGAAAAATACTAATCCTAGGATGTGATTCCTTAAAATAAGGGATTGTATAAATATATGTACAAAATCCCTTAATTAAAGGAATGATATCAAATCATAACAAATCATATCTCTATAATTCCTACACATGGTTTTTTTTTTAAGGTTGTAACCATAGTTTTGAGGAGATTCTTTTGCTTAACTTTAATTTTGTTGATATTTGAACTTCAATTTTTTTTTCTTTAAACCTTGCTTTTGCCACACTATATCTGATCGAACACATGATTTGTCTTTATGTGTTTTTTGTCTCACTTGT
The DNA here is from genome assembly GCF_006381635.1 of Hibiscus syriacus. Lineage (NCBI taxonomy): Eukaryota > Viridiplantae > Streptophyta > Magnoliopsida > Malvales > Malvaceae > Hibiscus > Hibiscus syriacus. Next base: position 296,632 of record NW_024062897.1, read on the forward strand.
GCTGGGTAGCCGAATAATAATTTAGTTTATGATAAAATGCTACCCTCCTTGCTGGAATCTGTAATTCTGTATATTTCAAACTTGTACTCTGCATGGGGAACAGATTTATGAATCCTTTTTAACTGGTTGATGGAAAACCTTGTATGTTCTTCAGATAGTATTTCTCACTTTCCTCATACGTGAATCTTCTGTTGACAGGGCTCTGCTTCATTTCCTTGATGCTCACAAGTTTGAAAGCAAGGATGATTTTGTTCAAAATTACAAGAACCTTAGCTCATTTAATGAAAATGAGGTATGCCATTGCAATCCATGACATTTTTTTTATCATCTTTCCCGGTTTGCTATGTTACTATATTTTACTTGATTTAAAACCTAAACAATTATTGCATTTGCATATAGCTTGCTAATCTTCATATGGAATTGAGGCCTCACATTCTTCGAAGGGTTATCAAAGATGTAGAGAAGTCTTTGCCTCCAAAAATTGAGCATGTCCTTAGGGTTGAGATGTCCCCACTTCAGAAGCAGTAAGAACAATATAAATTGTTCGCAAAGTTGTGCACTTTTCTATTGCACCAGTACATGAAACCATTTGTATTTGTGCAGGTACTATAGGTGGATTTTGGAACGCAACTTCCATGACTTAAACAAGGGTGTCCGTGGCAATCAGGTTAGTATCTTGTATCATTTTGCTGACTGAAGACTTGACTTGTGTGGCTCTTTGTAGGTTTTTTCTTCTTTTTTAGTTTGTTTTGTTTTCACTTAATGTTATTTCTGTTGAAGGCATTCAGCATGTATTCTTCTAATAACTGGTTACAATTTTTCTCTTCTTTCTTTTACCAATCATTGAAAATTTAGATGTCTTTTTTTTTAATTGCAGGTCTCACTTTTAAATATAGTAGTAGAGTTGAAGAAATGCTGCAACCATCCCTTTCTTTTTGAAAGTGCTGATCATGGCTATGGTGGGGACACTAACATGAATGATGTTAATAAACTGGAAAGAATCATATTAAGCAGTGGGAAGCTAGTCATACTTGACAAGTTGCTTGTCAGGTTGCATGAAACAAAGCATCGAGTTCTAATCTTCTCGCAGGTTTGTGTTGGACTCTTTTACTGTTTTATTTGGACTTGGCAATTTGTGTATCCATGTTATGATTATATTTGTGTCATTTTCTAGTGTCATAATCACGTTTAATCGTGTTATTTCCTGATGTCATAATAATGTTAAGGTATTATGTATGTGTGTGTGTATATATATTAATATGTTAACAGTTCGTGTTATATAGAAACATGTTTTATAGTTTAATTTATTATCATCTTTTTTTCTCTTCTTTTCTCTATTATTTATTCTCTATTTCTAGTCCCATGATGGATGGGTGTTTACAATTGTCGTGGGGATATTATACTCTTCTAGCTGGCCTATATGTTTATGTTGGAGGGCAAGTCTGATTAAGTTATGCAATATTGTGTTTTACATCTCATGTTATGCAAAATGTAAAAATTCCAGATGGTTAGAATGCTGGATATACTATCCGAGTACATGCTGCTCAGAGGATTCCAGTTTCAGAGGCTTGATGGTAGTACAAAGGCAGAGTTACGACAGCAGGCTATGGATCATTTTAATGCCCCTGGAAGTGATGATTTCTGCTTCCTTCTTTCTACTCGGGCTGGTGGCCTTGGGATAAACCTTGCAACTGCAGACACTGTTATAATATTTGATTCTGACTGGAATCCCCAGAATGACTTACAGGTCTCAAGCTTGATATTGTGTTTTATGAAGCAAAATTTCTTATCTTCCATTGAAAATTTAGTAATCTTATATGTGCTTACTTTTTATTTTGCTTCAGGCAATGAGTAGAGCACATAGAATTGGGCAACAAGAAGTTGTCAACATTTACCGATTTGTGACAAGTAAAAGCGTCGAGGAAAACATCCTGGAGCGAGCTAAAAAGAAGATGGTCATTCACCTTAACTTGCATGAATTTGTTCACATACATGGATAAATGTGCATATAAGCAATAGTTATGTGTTGCCACCTGAGTCTTAGCTCAGTTGGCATGGCTGCTATTGCAACATTGAAGTCTGAAGAGAATGTGGGCTAATGCGCACTTAAGCATGTACTATCCTCTGATTTAGGGGATGGGGTTCTAGGTAGTTTATAGGCATTGTATCAGAAAAAAAAATCACGTTTGTGAAGAGAGCCTAATTTAATTTTCTTTCTAGGCATTAAAAGAGAAATTTTATGTGCTCTCTTGTGTGGTGCTTTCTATAGGTGCTTGACCATTTGGTGATCCAAAAATTAAATGCAGAGGGCAGACTGGAGAGAAAAGAGACAAAGAAAGTGGGTCATTTTGACAAGGTAAGGACATGCTACTTATGCAAGCATATAGCCTTATATGTTTTGTATCCGGATTTCTATTGCTGAAATTCCCCAACATGATTAACCTCTTCTTTTCTTAATATTAAATGGTGTTGCTTTGCAATTTTTAATACTTTCTGCTCTTTAACGCAATTCAACATTTTCTAATCATTCCAGAACGAGTTATCAGCAATTTTGAGATTTGGTGCTGAAGAGTTGTTCAAGGAGGACAGAAATGATGAAGAAAGCAAAAAGAGACTGTTAAGTATGGATATAGATGAAATTCTTGAAAGAGCAGAGAAGGTTGAAGAGAAAGTGGGTGAGGAGGAAGGGAATGAATTGTTGAGTGCTTTTAAGGCAAGCAACTAATGCATTTTTATGGTGGAGTTTTTGTTATAATAGGTGCTTAGGTTCTTCCATGTCTAACTGGTTTCTATTTCTTTCATCATGCTCAGGTTGCGAATTTCTGTAATGCTGAAGATGATAGTAGTTTCTGGAGTCGTTGGATAAAACCAGATGCCATTGCCCAAGCTGATGTGATTCTTATATTTTTTTTATCAATATTATTCTATGAAAAGTTTCTTGAATGCTCTTTGTACAATTTTAAGTTCTATGATTGTATTAGACATTTAGGATCCATTTGCCTAAGTTATTTTTTCCCTTTAGGATGCTAGTGCTCCTCGTGCTGCAAGGAATACCAAGAGTTATGCTGAGACAAGTCAATTTCAGAGAAGTAACAAAAGAAAGAAAAGAGGCTCTGATTCTCAGGAGCTTCAGGAGAGAGTACAAAAGCGTCGTAAAGCAGAAAACTCTGCCCCCTTGGCACCAATGATTGAAGGAGCTACTGCTCAAGTGAGAGGATGGTCTTATGGGAATCTTCCTAAAAGAGATGCTCTGCGATTTTTTCGAGCAGTAAGTTTCTTTTTTTATAGGAATAGGATGCCTCATTAAAAACCTCCCTCATAGTATTCCTCTGCCCTAAGGCTATAACCAACTAGCGGAAGGAGGAAAAGAGTGCATCAATTTATTAATAATAAGCCAGTTACATAAGACCTAATAACAGTCTTGCAAACTACATAAAACTTAAAACACTTTCCTCTAAAACATACAGACCAGCCAAAACAAAGTTATTAATCACCCAATCCCTTCCTTTGCTAGCTTATCAGCCTCAGAGTTACACCTTCTAGGAATCCACCTTACAATAATCTGTTTAGCTGAAACGGTAGAGACAATTTCCTTGACAAAATTTGACAGAAAATTACTAACGTTGCTACTTAATCTACTATGTGGAGACATTTTTTTTCACTGCAACCCTTCCACCATGAAAACTTCCTGAAATCGATTCAAGTTTTACATATGCCTCCCACCCTGCATCATTTGTTATTAACTCATGTGTTAGTTAATTGATGCGGAGCTTTAAATTTATTTTTTATTATCGTTAATTGAGGCGGAGCTTTAAATTTAAAATTTATTTTTATTATCGTTAAACTTAAAATTTAAATTTTTTATTAACTCATGCATTGTTATTAACGCATGTGGAGAGTCCTTGGTGGTTCATACCCCATGCCCATGTCTACATATGTGTTAGTAACAGGTATTTGAAGAAAGATGAGGAGTCCGAGTAACATAAGTACACATTCTTGCTACATCAGCCCATTCATCCCAATTAGAAATGACATTTGTTCTATCATTCTGCATGTCATCTCTAATTTGTTGCATTTTCCTCTTCAATTATTGTAGGTACTGTTGACTGATTCTATGTGCTTTGTTTTTGGAAATTTCTTTGTACTCCAAAATCAGGTTCTTAAATTTGGAAATGAGAGTCAAATCACTTTGATAACAGATGAAGTTGGTGGTGCTGTTGCAGCAGCTCCACTTGATGCACAGATTGAGCTTTTCCAAGCTTTAGTTAAAGGTTGCAGAGAAGCAGTTGAAGTAGAAAATACAGAACCTAAGGTTTGTTTCATGAATTAATAAGTTGTATTTGGTTGTTCGATTCTACATGGCCATGCTCTATCCATTGAAATTCTGGTTTTTATGTGGTAATTACCTGCAGGGACCATTATTGGACTTTTTTGGTGTCCCTGTTAAGGCGAATGATCTGTTCAATCGTGTCCAAGAACTTCAGTTGTTAGCAAAGCGAATAAGTCGGTATGAAGATCCTATAAAACAGTTCCGCGTGTTGATGTATCTTAAACCCTCTAATTGGTCCAAAGGATGTAGGTGGAATCAGAGTATGTACATTCCATTTATGTTTTTCTCTGTTCCGGAATATAAATAAATTAAATTTTCTATTGATGTATCACATCTGTCCTGTTATTTCCATCAGTTGATGATGCAAGATTGCTTCTGGGAATACACCTCCATGGATTTGGAAATTGGGAAAAGATAAGGTTAGATGACAGCCTTGGCCTCATGAAGAAGATTGCTCCTGTGGAACTTCAACACCATGAAACCTTTCTGCCACGAGCCCCAAATTTGAAGGAACGTGCTAATGCACTTTTGGAAATGGTACTCTTCCAATTTCAATATAATCTGGAGAGTAATTCTTATTGCTTTGGGTCAGAGTAGTTCTAACTGTTTAATAAAAATGATTTAACTTTTTTATTGAATATTTTAGGTTAAATTCTGTCACTAGTCCCTGTCCTATGCATAAGTTACTCTAATTCGGTTAATTTTAGTGGAGTACATGGACTAGATCTACAACTTACACGTAATATAGGGACTAATAGAAGAATTTGATATATATTATTTGCTGTGTTTGCTGTAGTTCTTGCATTGTGGAATCAGTACTGAGCCAAACTATACCGGAACAATATGATCAAATTGGATAAGAACAACTAAATCTACAAGTTAAGCATAACACAATAAGTAATAAGAGAATTTGACTTAACAGGTTTCATGGCTACTGTTTTGGTTAGGTCCGATATTTCAAAAATTGGACAGTACAGGCACTAAAAATGACCAGAGTACATGGACTAGATCTACAACTTACACATTGTATAGGGACTAATAGAAGAATTTGACCTATATATTATCTGATGTGTTTGCTGTAGGTACTTGGTACTCAAAACTTCTTGTTATATTTACTTGTATTGGTAGAGAGTTAACAAACTGCCTTTTTCTTACCTCATAAGTCATAATTGGTTTAACTATGTTATTACTTGGATTTGGGTGCGAATTACGGTTACGGGTATGTATCTGATATGGGCGCGTTCAGTTTTTTAAAAGCTTTTCCATGTATTTGGAGGATTCTTGGAGGGACCTATTATATCCCCATATCCATGTTCAGATATGCATCAAACGTACATACTTCAAGAGAAACGTTGATTTGGAACAACTTGGGTTTTTGTTTACCGGTAAACGAAATTAGTTGAAACTTATGAATCTTTTGTTGTTTGTAGTTGACGTTTCTCTGATTGTTTTGACGCACATATTGTTTTTTTGCACACTTTTATCCTAAGCTTTAAGCTTCATGTTTGACCTAATCGGACATCTGTACTTTAATTGTCTGGTACTTTTCTCCACAGGAAGTTGCAGCAATTGGTGGTAAGAATGTTGGTACCAAAGCTGGTCAAAAGGCTTCAAAGAAGGAAAAGAAGAATCCTCTAGACGTATCAATATCTCGTGGAAGAGATAAGAAGGGGAAACCGGGTTCTCCTAAGGTTGGTTTTAAAATGAATAGGAACAGACGTCAGAGGTCTCAGAAAGTTGAACCTTTAGTTAAAGAAGAGGGTGAAATGTCAGACAATGAGGTATATGAGCAGTTTAAGGAAGTTAAGTGGATGGAGTGGTGTGAAGATGTTATGATTGATGAAAGTAAAACCCTTCGTCGTCTCCAAAGATTGCAGACTACTAGTGCTGATCTTCCCAAGGATAAGGTTTAGCTATTTCTGTCCCTAGTCCCTAATTTGAGATTTCTTCTGTACTTGTTATTGTGTGTGAACTGAAAAAGTTCCATTTCCTTGCAGGTGCTTTCAAAAATTAGGAATTATTTGCAGCTTCTTGGACGGAGAATAGATGAAATTGTCAGAGAACTTGAAGATGAGCTTTACAGACAAGAAAGTATGTGGTTCTTCTCGCTGTTATTGATGTTTTCGTTTGTTCGTTTATTTGTTTAATCATCTTTTCACCTATGCATTTGGTCTATCATTTCAGGGATGACTATGCGATTATGGAACTATGTCTCGACATTCTCGAATCTTTCTGGTGAGAGGCTGCATCAGATTTATTCCAAGCTTAAGCAGGAGCGGGAGGTAGAGGGAGGGATCGGACCCTCCCATATGAATGGCTTTGTGTCTGGTCATGTCCATAGAGATTGTGATCCTAACTACTTACCTTCTTTCTCACGTTCTGTTGAGAATCAAAGAGGGTACAAGAATGCCATGGCTCATCAAACATCACAACCAATTCATAAAGGCATTGATGCTGCAAAGTTTGAAGCTTGGAAACGACGGCGGAGAGCAGAAGTGGATATTCATCCTCAACTACAGCCCCCCGACTCAAAGACCTATGAACAATGGTAACCATGTAGTAGATCCAAACTCCTTGGGGATTCTTGGGGCAGGACCAACAGATAAACGTCTTGTTAATAATAAGAGACCACATCGGACTTGTTAAACTGGATTTCCACAAAGGCAATGTTTTCCATTGGGCATCTAGAAAAGTAAGCTTGTAGTGCAGTGCTGGATGATAGTAGGTAGAAGCTTTGTGCTGATTGGCTTCGACCATGTGGCATAAGACTACTTCAGCCCGAGTATTTGCTGGGATTCTTTTTTCGGCATGGAAATAATATTGAACTAGACTGTTTACGGGTGTGGATAGAATGTGTCCACCAGATGGGAGTTCCATTCATATGAAAAGCGGCCGAGGAAGAAAGATTGACTAATACGAGCAAGGCATCCTGGAGCAGTCATTGCAACAAAATTCTCCTTTTTTACCATATCTTTTTGTTAGCGAGTCGAGTAATTCTTTACGTATATAGCACAAAAATAGCTGGAAAAAATATCTCAAATTCAATTTCTGAGAAACATACGCAGGAGAGAAGTGTACATTTGTCAGTTTTGAATATTTTGTTCTGACGAGATGCAAATTTTGTTAGCAATGATGATGGTATGAATTGGACAACACAACTTGTATCAAGAGATTAACAGGTTCCATGAACATTTCCGTTCACTATTAGCGTAAGGCTTAAATCTTTTTCCTCTTCATTTTCCTGTGGAATTATTATTCAGATTTTAATGGTTTTAGGTTAGAAGTCACCATAAGCTTTTACCGGGTGAGACGTTTAAAGGTCATATTTTAGTTTAGTGCGACTATAATAACTTTCAAGACTCAAATTCTGATGAATAAAATATTTAAGCTCATCCGTAATATCTATTGCACATCCAGAATAAATCTTCGTAATTGTTAAAAATCCACAAAATCCTCTCCACCTTATCAAGCGTTTTTTCTAACTTGATTCGACATCATAAGACCATTGGAGTTTATGTATTTTAGTTTATGCTGCAGAAATATATCTTTTGGGTGGTGCTCGCCTGCCGGGATTGCAGCTAAAACTTGTTATCGACTCCGTACTTCACTAGTTCTGGCAGTATTATGAACCTCTTCTGGCTTCTCAATTGCACGATAGGAAAACGACCTTCCACTTACCATTGTGAGCCATCAGGTAACTGTTTTCTGTCTCAAATTATAAACCAGTGCATTAATATGCTTTTGGCTGGTTCTCATCCATCGTTGTTTTCTGAAACATTTGCTTACAAAACTGAATAAGTACATGTATAATATCAATTGTAAACATTTGAAAACGTTGGATTGACTGCAAAGCTACTTGCAGCGTTGCAAACATTTGAAGGGTTGTGCAGGAAAGATTGTAAAGACAGCCCCAACTATTAAAAAAGATTAGACATATATAAACACACAGTGAATAAAGCAGCAGTATCAATTCTTCATATGAACACACAGTGAATAAAGCAGCAGTATCAATTCTTCACTCTTGGGAGATGTGTTTCTTGTGGAACTATGCTTGGGGTGTTTCAAATAACTCTTGCCACTTTTCTGGATCTGTTCCTGGACCTTCCCCCTGCAAAACAAATCGATATATTAGTTATCGACTTTGGCAAAGCAACTTTTCAAGCATATATATATATGCTTGAAACTTTTATGATATCTTCCACAACCTAATGCCAAACTAGGGATCGAATTCTTCCAACGGTTTTACAGATACAGTCTGATCTTAACACTTTTTTTTCGAGGAAAGCTCCTTAGACTCGAATATATACTTCTTGATTCTATAAGTTGAGCTTTTATCATCGCTCAAAAAGGGTTTGGTGTTAGAGGTATAGCTTCTACATAATTTTACCATTTGTTGAGGTATAGTTCGATTAGATGATCGATATGCTCTTATTGCATCATGTTTCAGTTTAAGAAAAACTAAAATGTAGATGACTGCATATGTATTTGACTTACACCTGTTGCAACAGATTTCCATACTAACCTAGACCGAGTTGATTTCATAAATTTTGCCTTCAGTAAATTCGATGTCCAGTTCTTGTATGCAAGCTTCAACAACAACAAGCCTGCTTACCTCTCCCACCAATTTATCTCCTGTGTCATTTTCAAATAAATGACAATAAAATAGACAGCTTATATGATCTGCTTAACCATTTGTATATGAGTCTCTATGAAAAGCTTTTGCATGATTTTAAATATCCATATCAAGAGAAGGAAAATCAGAGCAGTTTCACTTTCGAGGGAGGGTGGCTGCAAGGATCGGAACTTTTGTTTCCCTATAATTGCTGTTGAAATACGTTTCGATAACTTAACACTTACCAGTTTATAGTCCCATTCAAAAACCAGATTTAGCATACCCTGACCAATAACAACTCTACGACGTTGCCCAGCTGTAGCTCGAAGCAAAGTATTAAGATCATATGATGTGTAAGGTCCATCTGTCAATCTACCAGCTCTGTACACAAAAAGGTATTGTTTGGAGAAACATTGGAGAATATACAACCACCAAAAGCATGTTGATGTACTGTTTCACACTATATAAAAACATTACGATTTGCCACTGACCTGATGATGGTAAATGGAAGGCCGGAATTGCGAAGAAAATCTTCCCCTTTCTTTTTATATTTGAGAACCCCAAAAAGGTTCATAATGCTGCCAAAGTTAATATAAACATAGAAATAGAGTTGATGAGAAGTTTTAGCTGCAAACCAACACCCCTCAGATATTTTTTAAATATACAGGGAATAGCATGATTGAACTATATGAGATGATATTCCACTGTTTTTCCAGCACGGAATATAACATGATACCTTTTTGTTTCACTGAATGAGAAGTTCATTTCTTATATTTACAAATGGAAAGAAGAAATATCGGGCAATTTGTAAGAAACCATAATGCTAACAGAGAGACAGAGGCAAGTCATCAGGAACTCTATAATTTACTATCTAAAAGATCTCCCAAATAATTATTGTTCTTACCTCCATGGTAGTTCATTGAACTTGGTTACACCAATTGATGAAACAAGAACTACTCTCTTCAATGACGAAGGCAATGCAGATACAAGATTGCTTACACCCTCCCAATCTTCAAAAAAATTACAAAATAGTCAAAGTCGTATCTCTATGTACACTTGTGCATGTACGCATACGAGCTCATATCTAGTGTCAGAGACATCTACAACTTTTGATGATTATGTTTTTCATTCATCACTAAAAATGTAATATCCAAGGAAAAAGGATAAAAAATGTAATGTTGATAATAAAATGTTGAATTGTTTGTCTTAAAGCAATTTCCGACCTACTCTTTCGGGAGTATTATCCCCGTCCCATCTCTTGGAAGGAAATGCAGTTGTTCCTGTGCAACAAATCACATGTGTAACCCCCTATACAAAAGTTGTAAAAGATTAATACATTTGAAAATTCTGAACTGTTTGAGGTATTAATGGAACCCAAATAATGTCATTTACTAGTTAATAAAAGGAAAGAAGTTAAAGATTTGATAGACAAAAGTAAGAAGCACAAACCTCAAACAGAGATGGATCTAGATCTGCTGGGTTTCTTGTGTCCCCTTTAAAAATCTATCAAAATTTAAAATCACTTCCAAATTAAATTTATATCTGACTAAAGCGAAAAATAAATAAATTAAAAACGAGAACACCGTGCAACATGAAATCAATGGAAATTCGATGAAAACAATCAATGTGCTTGAATTATCCATGGATTAGATGGAACTCCCACCTGTAGCTTCTCTTCGTCTTGGTTACCAAACAGAGAAACTGCCTTCTCAGGATCTCGAAATATTAGGCGAGATTTGATGTTCCGGTTCAGCAAAGCTGCCACAACCAACTGCCCTGAAAAAAGACCAACTTGCTGATATTATGAATAACAAGTAAAATTTGACATTGATCAGAAGTATATTTAACCATCAGGTCAATTATCTTGTGAGTGCAATAAGTTGAAAAAGGATTTATCCATGTGTGGTTGTCTCATTGCCTATGTCCGCTTTCATGTTTACGTCCTCTCTTTGATTGTTCTTAGATATATCGAAGTCGATGGTCAATAGAGATATGTTTAATTCGTTACATAATGCGGAACAAAACCAGTAGGTGTCTTATATACCTAGGAAGTAATATAGAATCCAATGTTTTCCCTTAGTACTTTCTACATGATTAATGCATAAGAAGACGAATATCAGGTTATAGTTGGCTTATAAAAAGGATTAAGATTCGTTTGTTGAATACGAAAATATACTCATCTACAATTTACAACTACCATTCCTTGTATGCAAACATGAAATGTGCTAACAAAGAAATGATGGGAAGCAAAACGCCTCCTCCAAATTACAGTAAATCGGGAAGATAATGGAGAACAAACAAACAAGATCACAAACAAGAACGCATAAATTTACATGCAAAATCCTTGCCTAGTCCCTGCACATCCACCACATATCCCATTAAGGACAAATTATCCGGACCAAACCATAAAAGAATTCGGATTACAAACTCTAACACAATCTTCGAGAGCAATATCCACAGTACCTGAAACTAGAGTATAGACCAACAATGCAAACTAAACAACAAAACCATGAAAAGACCCTCCTTTTCGGCCGTGCTTTTGCTTATTCAAATCCTTAACATTAGGTAATCATTCATAATCTCTTATCTATGTTGTTAGAGTTTGATTCGAATTCAATGCGACACGAGTTAAGAGATAATTGTGCTTCTATTATAACATATGTCTTAGTTAAGCACTTAGTCATTCGATCCATTTGTGAGAAAATGCCTAGAAAATGATTTCATATGTGTTGTTTCTTACAGGAAACTGGGTTCTTACAAATACTCAAGCCATGTGTAAGAAACCATTGCATGGAGGTGGCTGAAAGCCATATGAGTTAAATTTAAGGGGAATTCCAGACAATTACAATGGGCCTTCTCTAAACACTAAACTAATCCAAATACACAGTTCAGAGAATAAATTAACAGCTACAAATAAGCAACACACTAACATTGTACAAATGCAAAATAAAATGAAAAGAGATTACCGACGCCGCCGGTGGCGCCAACAACAAGAACAAACTTAGAGGAAGAAAGAGTTGTTGTTGGGAAAGAAGGGCAGTCTCTGAAGTTGTGGATTGGATCACTTCTTGCAGAGCATTCACTTTCACCGATAATTCGCCTCTTAAGCCTGAGTTTTTCTTGGAGAATCCAAACCCATCACAATAGCTCAAGTGTGAAAGAGCCAAACTTGGCTTCTTTTTAAATGCTTTTGAGGGTTTCTCTAGAGGGAATTGGAATGTGAAGGAGACCTTGGTAGCCATGAAAATGGAAAAAAAAATTACAAGAGGAACCGTTCGTTTGTGGCTGTCATATTTGCAGCAGCTTCACTAAAATAAACTTTTGTCGGGCACCAAAAGTCCAGATTGGCGAACACGTGTCACTCCTTAAACAAGATTTTTGAGACATGTGGAACATTCCTAGACACGTCGGATCTCTTATATGAAATTACATGAAATAATAAATCAAACGTGTCTTTCATTCTTTGATTTGATAGTATAGGAGCGGATGTACAATTAATTTAGGGTGCGTTTGATTCACGGAATGTATGATTACTAGTGAGAATAAAAAATTATTAGGGAATAGTATTACTGGGAATGTTGTATTTTATGTTTGGTTGGTTTAGCAGGAATGTAAGATTACCGTGTTTGATTAAAGGAATAAAAGATTATTGGAATGTATATTTAACCAAATTATCTTTATTATATATTTGTATAATATTACAAATTGTAAAATATTTATATATTTTCTTTAAAAAATTAAATTCATAATATTTATATAATTTTTTTACAAAATTAAAAATATAAAAAAGGTTTAATGAAAGTGTAAAATTTGTTTAACCCCTGAACTTCATATAAAATTTTAATTATAGACTTTTTTTGTAAATCTAAAATAATTTAAGAATAAATTTATAATTTAACATTAGTAGAAAAATTTAAGGGCATTTTAGTCCAAAACGCCAGTAATGTTACAATACCTAAGAGAAGGGAGGTAACGACATTCCCGGTAATATAACCCAAAAAATCTACTATTGGTAATAAAACATTATCGGGAATGAGATTCCCGACCAACCAAACATGCGAATGTGGGATTTTCTTCCCATGAGAATCCCACAATCCTTGAACCAAACACCCCCTTAGAGAACTAACTACATATATATTATTTTAGAAAAATTATTAAATTTTATTTAATGTATTAAAGAAAAAAAATATATACATATTATTTTAAAAAATTTATATTAAAAATTTTAGATCTAATTTTTAAAAATTTGAATCTACTACTGATTGAAGCAAGTTTAAGGGATCTTGTTGCATTATTTGCATACTAAAGATTAAGTTCATTATTTTAATTTCAAGATATTATAGCTAATAAATTACTTTATATCCTACAATTTGATTTAGTCATGTTTTGATGTGGGAATTGCTTCACTTGAATCTTTGTGATGTTTGAAATTTGCTCAAAAAAGAATCATAGTATGATCTGGTGATTTTGAAGCATGAAAATTTATTAAAACCACTTAAAATCTGCAATTTGATGCATAAATGTTAGTATTTTGAATAAAAGTGGAATATATAAAAACATGGAATTTAAAAATTGTATCAATACATAACATGGGTATCAATTTCTATGTTATAGCATCGATCCCTAATATTAGGCATCCTACTTGGTCTTGAATGGGAAGATTTGATTTGTGAGGACAATGAGATATTTGTTTTGATGCTATTTGCCATGAACTTTGAATTGTATGCACTTTGACCCCTAAGAGTTGATATATTATTATTGAGTTAATAAATGAGAATTATTGTTTATCTGAGTGTTGTTTGTTCTAAAGTTCAGATAGCTTAACTTGAACACGAGTCAGAACCAACTCGTTTTTCACATTACTCACACTACAAGTGATCTTTTATATATATATTGGTCTTTTGATCCACAGTCAACCAACTCAGCACTTTGAATAGCTGTTGTGTAAAGATAATGAGAGAAAGACGACGAGAAGTGGACATGCAACTCGCCTCTACGCTCTGACGTGTGAGACAACTCAACCATGTTGATTTGACTGAAAATAAAACATAGAGAAATTTGCTTCTGTCATTACTACTGATATTTGAAGAATGCCTTAAAGTAAAGGACAACTTGGGTAGTACAACCTTCCTCTCTTTAGTTATTTCGATGCATGCCCATTAATTCTCTCACTCTCCATCATGCTGATACTTTCGTTGCAAGCTATATATGAAAAATGTACTGAGTTGCTATTATCCTGCAAATCCTCTATAACAGACGCTTGTCTAGTTGATCTATTCCATACAATGTCAGTCCAAAAGGCACTTGGATCAAATATTAAGACTGGTAAATTACTTTTAAAACAAGTAAGACTTGTGGGGTATTTAATCAAATAATATTGGAGGGAATAAAAATATAATTTTATTTAAATTTAAACTAATAGAGTCCTAAAATGCTCTTAGACCATAAATTTTGAGAGAACTCTTATACCTTTGCCCCTTCAACCCTGCATAATGTATTCATTCACTTTGCCTAATAATAACATGCATAGGAAAAGGTTTAAAGGGAAATTAAATGTCTAGGTCTATATTGCCAGCAATACAAGTTATATTGGGGTTATCCTATTGTTTGATTGGGAGATAATGTTTTATATTACTCATTTTTTAAATCATTATATTATTGGTATTTGTTGACTAAAATAGTTAGATTAGTTTTTACTACTAGACCAAGAGTCGTGTTTGATTGTTCCAAAGAAAAAAGAGAGAGAGTTATCGGATTAAAGATGATAATGAAAAATCGTCGGGAAAAAGATGTAACGAGAGAGCCCCAATAGGGGACTCTCTTCATCAACATTGTATGGTCAAATATATATTGACCTTCAGCGTTTTTTCGGGTCCAAAATGATTATGGTTATTTGTAGGTTGACAAACAAAATAAATTTAACAGTTAGATACTAGATCTTAAATCTTGATGAACTCTGGAATATACAAAATTATGAAAGTTTCAAGAATTCTGTTGTATCACATTGTGATGGCTGCAGAGGAACATAAAATGCTGAAAACTGCATGGGCGTCACCACGTCCAGCCGTACCCTCTGCTACCATAATCCAACAGAATCGACCCATCATGTCAAAATCTTTACTTTTCCATCTCATTTGATCTCATCGTTTCGGAACATGTCTGAGAAAAGATCTGTTGTGGTCCTTCAACATGAAGATTGTGCTGGCAAATCAAACTTTCCTCGTTTGTTCAATCATATTGCAGACTAAACCATGGACAGATTTGATGTCTGGAGCAGTGGAGAACAGAACCAAACTTTGCTCGTAGGAAACTTTTGATGCCGACATACTCAAATGGGACAACTTAACCACATGCTTATGAGTTGGAGCCACCCCTTTTTTATGGGTGGTATTACTTAGCTGGACGATTCAAATGACCTTAAGTATCCCAGTCCTGTTCCCAGATCTTTGTACAATCATATGTATAATTGTCGACCACGGCTTCTTTTTTATTCAAAGAATCAATGGGTTTTCATTACGAAATGTTTGATATTCTCGACAATAATATTATTCGTTATGCTCAAATTTCATATCATTTACTATTAACATGAATAATATACGCAAGTATATTTGATTTATTGGTCAAATTATTCATCTTTGTTAGCTCATATTTCTTTAGGTTACGAGTTCTAAACTTATAGGAATACTCTCGTTCTTTCCCCTAGAGTTTTTCTTTATCCTCTCCTCTAGGTAGGATTACATGTCCACCCTGAAATTTTCTAAAATTCAAATTTTCTTCTTTAAAACTCGAAGTTTTTTATTAATATATGTGTGTTCATTTTGAAATTTTATCATGGTCACTCAATTATAAAAATTTTATGTTATTAATATATGTGTGTTCACCCTTTAAAAAAAATTCTATATATTACAATAAATGTGGAAGGTTTCATATTTAAAGAGGGTAAATTATTGGATTGATCACTTTCATTTCATATTTGTATCCTTTTACACGCCAAATTTGAAAGAAAATATATTTTTGTCACTTACATTATCTTGGTCACTTACATTATCAATTGTTACATTTTGGTCATTGAACCCTTAACTCTACTTAATTTCATGACGTGACATGTTATCAAACAGGGTTAATTTTTAATTTTACCCTTTTTAGATAGAATATTAATTTAATCTTACTTTAGATTAAGTATTATTTTGACCCTGAACTTTAAATAAAATACAATTTTAACCCTTAAATTCAACTAAAAGCTCATATGACAACTACCACTCACCACTGTTATTGTAGGTCGTCGTCAATCGACATCGACCATCATCTTTGGCAACTATTAGAATTTTATAATACGTTTTTTTTAACATTCTAAATATGAATCTAATGTCTGAATCACAATATATATATATATATAACTTAACAAATCTAATATAAAGCCATTATGTTTCATTTTAAATTAAAAATTTATTATTAATATGACTTATACCTGACACATCAAAAGACGTAAGCAATTATCATGCGTGTCGCTTGCAGTTAAATTGAAATTAATAAGATTTTAGTTTTTGCTTTGTCTGAAGCTGTGGTGTGGTGGTGGTAGCACAAAGACAAACATTGAAGGTGAACCGAAACAAGCCAAACATATGTTCCAACAAAACTATATAATTATTTATTTATTTATTTTATAGAATTCAATTTATAAAGACGGCAACGCCACCTTTGTTTGTCACTTTTCAATTCTCGCCATTGTTTTTTCCTCCATTCCAATTTACACCTTACCAAACTTCCAATACAAATTTCAAATCTCGTGGGCAAGAATGGACCGAGAAGGAAGACGACATAGTCGTCCTCTGAAATTTTTAAATTTTCTTATATTTTAAATTTTTTTTTATATTTTCTATTTATAATTTATTTTCATTTCTTTTAAAATTTTATAAGTATGCTCCCAGGCATAAAATCTTACATCCATCTTTGTTTGTGGGCTCATTTTTTTCCTATTGCTATGATCTACCAGAATAAAATATTAGATTTTTTTTACCAACAATCAATTGGTCTAGTGGGATGAGGAACTAGGTGTAACACCCCCAACCCGTACCCGACCCGAATACGAGTCTGAGATGTCACATTGACTTTTCAAACTTTGACTCTTGACAAAATTCAAAGAAAATTTAAAACTTTTATTAAAATAAAAGTGGTTTATTTACATAATTGACCAAAATAACCAAAATCGATCAGAGCATATTCAACTCAATCAATTAGTACAAGCTAACTATATTCAAATTAACCAAACACATTTAAATCATCTATTTTCTGATCTGAAATTTTGTAAGGGAGATGTTGACCTGTCTTGCTTTTCTTCACTTATCTTCTCGCTTCTATAACCTACGTGTGAAACAATCACACGCTAAGTCTATAACTTAGTGAGGCAATAAACATATAATGTAAACTATAACTTGTAATCATGCATGAACAATTACTGCTATCACATCATACCCAAACATATATCCATTCATATATATATATCAAATACACACATGCATATAATTATCTTATTTTCTATCATTATCATATTATCACCATTCATATTTCTATTCTCTTGTTTATATGATCCATTATGTTCATATCCTATATCTTATAGCATATACAATAATCACTAACACATACATATCATATCATATAATTCATATCACAAAACACATATATACATCACATACATTATATTCAATGTTATCTCTTATTAGCCCATGTACACCTGTGAGAACTGTAGATATGTGAGTCTATTGAGGTTGTGCACTATGTTGTCACCACAGCTCGTATGGGTCTCACTAGGGGCTATGAAATTATGTCCCGAAAGACCTATCCATAGGTCATAAAGAACATCGGCAACTGTCCATAGGTCCCGAAGAACCTAGGTAAAATGTCCATATGTTCCTTAGAACATAGGTATACTGTCCATATGTCTCGAAAGACATAGGTAATTCTGTCCATATGTTCCGTAGAACATAGGTAAACCCTCGACTCTTGGAATGCCAACTATACCTATCGCTCTCATATCATATACCATGGGCATTTATCTTTATATCATTTCATATATAAACTTTCATATCACATGTCATATAAGCTCATAGTTTCTTTCATATATACATATAATCACATAGCTTCTTTTCATATTCTCATAGGATCACACAGCTCTTATCTTATACTTTGTTTTCTCATGTTCACATGTATCATGTCATATGGCTCATATTTTTCTCATGCAATCACATAGTTCAGTTTCACATATGTTCATATATATATATATATATACATCACATAGCACATACTTCTTATATCATTACATACAAAAGCATGTTAGCACATATAATCATACATACATATAATTCATGTCATCCATATACGTATAATCATATGATTCATTTTCACGTATCACATATACTTTCTCTTTCATATATCTCATGACTCTTTATCTCATTCTCATATGATCACATAATCGTGTAGTTCACTTCTCATATCACTTTGCATGGTTTTACATAAACATATATCATATCTTATTCATATATATATATATATATATATATATATATCCGCAAATACATGTAAGCACAGATTTTCTTATCTTATAATTTATGTTACATATGCCTGTAATCTTATAACTTATTGTTAAGTAACTCAAATAACATTGTATTATTATATACTTTATTCCATTACCATATAATTCACATAGCATATATATACACTCATACAATCAAGTATGCATATATTTCATATTAATCACATACTTCATGTACTATACTATCGGAAATAGATTTATCACAAGTCAATTTCCATATAATTCGATGTTATAAGATGCACTCACCTTGGCCTCACTTGTTATCAATTACTCCTATGGTTTTCTTTCTCTTCTTGATCAATTCTAACCATTCAATCATTATGGAATTTGCTCTCAATCGATATCTACACAATCATGTATTTATACTATCAGTATCTCATTTGATGTACTTAATATATCCTTTCATAAACTGAAATAACGATTTATTTCATTTCTCATTAAAGCATCGATACATTCTACAATGTATCGATGCATCCCTTAACATGTGCATCGATGCACTACCCATGCATCGATACACAAAGCACCTTCGATGTTTTAATCTTAAGGGGGTGTATCGATGCACTCCCTATGCATCGATGCACTAATTGCATTAGACATTTCTATTTTAAGGGGTGCATCGATGCACTTCTTGTGCATCGATACACACTGAACAATTTCTGGAAATTTACCCTTGATGCATCGGTACAGGTTGAATGTGTATCGATGCACACTAGCCTAGAATTCTATTTCGTGCATGAAAATCCACTAAAATCAACTCAAATGATTCATCTTTCATCTCATTTCATGTTCTTAACTCATATACACATGCTTAAACAAATTTATATCCATATAAACCATCTTTAACTTCAAAATTATATTCCTCATATGTAACTCAAGAATTATACCAACTTTGCAACATGTTTTAATTCCAATTCTATGGCTTCTAACTTCTTAATTAGACCCTTGACAAGTCAAATTTAACTTCCAGTATAACTTATCATCTTTCATTCAAGATTTCCTTAAAAACTTATAATTTTTAATCTTTCTTGACTCTTTAATCTTATGGTTTTAAGATAAATTAAGCTTTCCTTAAGCTTAATTATCATCAAATGATCAAAACCCAATCTTAAATTCGGCTAAATATCAACCAACAAGAGATCTTACCTTTGCTTATGGCTTCACGTGAAGAAGAAGAAGAAAAGAGAAGAAGAGAAATCTAGAGAAATCTCTCATCTTCCACGTGGTTCCCTTATCTTATAAAGGGAAATAAAAAAAATCTTACTTGTCAATTGACCATTTTACCCTTTAATTCATTCAATAATTACCAAACAACCTTCCACTATATTTCCAATAAGTCATTGAACTATTTAACTATTCTACTTTTATCACCAAATTTCAAAAAATCTCATTTTAATCACTAACCCCGATTTCAGGATGCTACAAATCTTCCCTCCATTAAAGAAAATTCGTCCTCAAATTTTCACTAAACATATCAATAAGAACATATCTTCCAATGTTCTCATGTTGCCTCCTTTACTTGACATTTCTTTCCTTTATTCAATCCAAATTGAAATCTCCTTATACATAAATCATATATTTCTTTCATATTCATATACTCTTGTCCTATCACCTATACTCATCTCTATGTACCAATCTTCATTGCATCCTCGTAACTTTGATAACCCAATTTACTTATACATAACTTCATTCTTTACCATCTCTTATACTTGTCTTTTCCTTTTTTAAAGCTCCATACAATTACTTTTCTCCTTGTCTACACCATAGTTACCCGATCAGAATAAACAACTATATTCAGATCCACATCATAATTAATTAATTCTACTTTATCCTTTCTTCCAATCTTATAACTCTATCACCTTTACTCTGACAGCTAGTCAATAACTTCTGTCCAATCTAGGGCACAAGCCCTAGTCAACCAATCACATATATCCTTTCCAATCGAAATTATCTCAAAATTAGTTTACTTAACTTATCAAATTCACCTTTATTCTCATACATCCTGTAATTTATATATTTCAAACTCAACATTCTGACTTCCTTTGTCTTATAAACTGATCATCGATATACCCATTCTTAAACTCTTCTTATAATTCCGGTACATTTTTATCACATACTCTAATTAGCCAACGCTAACTCTTTCCATCTTAACTGCAAACCCTTATCATATACACACTCTTGTTTCTGCTCAATATTATCCATTCGTTTCAAACTCATAAGCTCTGTATTTATACATCTTATACGTTTTTCACTAATACACTTATTCTTGAATTCTTTTACCAATTCTCACTACATCATTTGATCTTTTAACACTCTATGGTGATACTTGTTCACCATATTCTGTCTTATCTACTAAATAACAAAACGAATCCATATCACCTTTCCGATTCAAAGCAGTGAAAACTTTCTATAATTATTCAGATATGATTTTAACTTTCTGAAATCAACCTTTAATCTTATAAGACACTTTCTGAGGTTTCCGCTCTTCATCCTGTCTGGCCAAGGCAGGTGAATTGCTATCACCATCAGATTTGTCAGTTATCGATTCACTTCGAAAATTTCTATAATCAATTTCTACTATATCATACAAATCTTATTCTATTAGCAAGACAACATACTCCTTACACTATTAGATCATAAATTTTCACTTTGAGTTGGCATGTACATATTTTAAACCTCATTTGACTTCGGTTTAAGCCTAGAATCGGCTAAACCTTAGCTATGATACCATTAAATGTAACACCCCCAACCCGTACCCGACCTGAATACGAGTCTGAGGTGTCACATTGACTTTTCAATCTTTGACTCATGACAAAATTCAAAGAAAATTTAAAACTTTCATTAAAATAAAAGCGGTTTATTTACATAATTGACCAAAATAACCAAAATCGATCAGAGCATATTCAACTCAATTAATTAGTACATGCCAACTATATTCAAATTAACCAAACACATTTAAATCATCTATTTTCTGATCTGAAATTTTGTAAGGGAGATGCTGACCTGTCTTGCTCTTCTTCACTTCTCTTATCGCTTCTGTAACCTACGTGTGAAACAATCACACGCTAAGTCTATGACTTAGTGAGGCAATAAACATATAATGTAAACTATAACTTGTAATCATACATGAACAATTACTGCTATCACATCATACCCAAACATATATCCATTCATATATATATATCAAATACACACATGCATACAATTATCTTATTTTCTATCATTATCATATTATCACCATTCATATTTCTATTATCTTGTTTATATGATCTATTATGTTCATATCCTATATCTTATACATATACAATAATCACTAACACACACATATCATATCATATAATTCATATCACAAAACACATATATACATCACATACATTATATTCAATGTTATCTCTTATTAGCCCATGTACACCTGTGAGAATTGTAGATATGTGAGTATATTGAGGTTGTGCACTATGCTATCACCACAGCTCGTATGGGGTCCTACTAGGGGCTATGAAATTTTATCCCGAAGAACCTATCCAGAGGTCATAAAGAACCTCGACAACTGTCCATAGGTCTCGAAAAACCTAGGTAAACTGTCCATATGTTTCTTAGAACATAGGTATAATGTCCATATGTCTCGAAAGATATAGGTAATTCTATCCATATGTTCCGTAGAACATAGGTAAACCCTCGACCCTTGGCATGCCAACTATACCTATCGCTCTCGTATCATATACCACGGACATTTATCTTTATATCATTTCATATATACACTTTCATATCACATGTCATATAAGCTCATAGCTTCTTTCACATATACATGTAGCCACATAGCTTCTTTTCATATTCTCATAGGATCACATAGCTCCTTATACTTTGTTTTCTCATGTTCACATGTATCATATCATATGGCTCATATCTTTCTCATGAAATCACATAGTTCAAATTCACATATGTTCATATATATATATACATCACATAGCACATACTTCTTATATCATTACATACAAAAGCATGTTAACACATATAATCATACATACATACAATTCATGTCATCCATATACGTATAATTATATGATTCACTTTCACGTATTACCTATATTTTCTCTTTCATATATCTCATGACTCTTTATCTCATTCTCATATGATCACATAATCGTGTAGTTCACTTCTCATATCACTTTGCATGGTTTTACATAAACATATATCATATCTTATTCATATATATATATATATCCGCAAATACATGCAAGCACATATTTTCTTATCTTATAATTTATGTTACATATGCCTGAAATCTTATAACTTATTGTTAAGTAACTC
This sequence comes from Hibiscus syriacus, assembly GCF_006381635.1. Classification (NCBI taxonomy): domain Eukaryota; kingdom Viridiplantae; phylum Streptophyta; class Magnoliopsida; order Malvales; family Malvaceae; genus Hibiscus; species Hibiscus syriacus. The sequence continues at coordinate 319,468 of NW_024062897.1, forward strand.
AAATAACATTGTATTATTATATACTTTATTCCATAACCATATATTCACATAGCATATATATATACTCATACAATCAAGTATGCATATATTTCATATTAAACACATACTTCATGTACTCTATTATCGGAAATAGATTTATCACAAGTCAATTTCCATATAATTCGATGTAATAAGATGCACTCACCTTGGCCTCACTTGCTATCAATTACTCTTATGGTTTTCTTTCTCTTCTTGATCAATTCTAACCTTTCAATCATTACGGAACTTGCTCTCAATCGATCTCTACACAATCATGCATTTATACTATCAGTATCTCATTTGATGTACTTAATATATTCTTTCATAAACTGAAATAACGATTCATTTCATTTCTCATTAAAGTACATCGATACATTCTACAGTATATCGATGCATCCCTTAACATGTGCATCAATGCACTACCCATGCATCGATACACAAAGCACCTTCGATATTTTAATCTTAAGGGGGTGTATCGATGCACTCCTTATACATCGATGCACTAATTGCATTCGATATTTTCATTTTTAAGGGGTGCATTGATGCACTTCCTGTGCATCGATACATACTGAACAATTTCTGGAAATTTACCCTTGATGCATCGGTACAGGTTAAATGTGTACCGATGCACACTAGCCCAGAATTCCATTTCGTGCACGAAAATCCACTAAAATCAACTCAAATGCTTCATCTTTCATCCCCTTTCATGTTCTTAACTCATATACACATGCTTAAATCAATTTATATCCATATAAACCATCTTTAACTTTAAAATTATATTCCTCATATGTAACTCAAGAATTATACCAACTTTGCAACATGTTTTAATTATAATTCTATGACTTCTAACTTCTTAATTAGACCCTTGACAAGTCTTAACTTCCAGTATAACTTATCATCTTTCATTTAAGATTTCCTTAAAAACTTCTAATCTTTAATCTCTCTTGACTCCTTTATCTTATGGTTTTAAGATAAATTAAGCTTTCCTTAAGCTTAATTATCATCTAATGATCAAACCCCAATCTTAAATTCGGCTAAATATCAACCAACAAGAGATCTTACATTTGCTTATGGCTTCACGTAAAGGGGAAGAAGAGAAATCTGGAGAAATCTCTCATCTTCCACGTGGCTCCCTTATCTTATAAAGGGAAATAAAAAAATCTTACTTGTCAATTGACCATTTTACCCTTTAATTCATTCAATAATTACCAAACAACCTTCCACTATATTTCCAATAAGTCGTTGAATTATTTAACTATTCTACTTTTATCACCAAATTTCAAAAATTCTCATTTTAATCACTAATCCGAATTTCGGGATGTTACACTAGACCCCTTAAGCAAGGTCAAGGGTTCGAATCCTAGCGTTTGCGAATGGAGCAAACTGGGTTGGGAGGGTCTCCCTCTCCTCTACAGTACTCGATCTAGGTTAGTCGGTCAATAGATCGGATATTAGTGATTAATTCAAATATATATATATATATATATTAGATTTTTTAAATAACATTTAAAATTTAATAATATAAATAAAGAAGGTTAAATTAAAATTAATTTATATTATAAATATTTATAATATTAATTTAAATTAACCAACAAATAAATCAAATATTGAGACTTGGTCGATGAAAAATAAAATTAGATATAATTTTATAATTTTTTTATAATATGGGATAAGTACAATGTAATATATGTTTAAAAATAACACTCAACCATTTGACAATAAACACTTATACATATAACATTTTTAGTACTCGAACCCAAAATTTAAAAAAATAACAACATTTTATAACTTGCATGGGATGGGATCAACATTTTCTTGACACGTCATTTAAAAAAATCAACAGGTCAATATTAAATATAAAGAGGAGTAATATAGGATTAGCCCATGGTGGGTAAAGACTTAGACCGGTTGTAATCTCTGCATCAAAATCTTACAATTTGTAAAGATCTGAATCTTTTCCCCCGCTTTTCTTAATATTTCTATAAGCACGAACCAAACGATTTTTGTAGTAAAAGAATTGTTGTTATTCTTTTGAGATTTAGGATTCGAGCATCATAAATTAGTATTCAATATCAAGTGATTGAGAGTTATCTTTAAACATATATTGTCTTAAATTTATCGTAGATTAATAAAAAAAAATTACAGTAAAAGCAAATCAAAATAAAAAATAATTATTAAAAAAAACTTACACCGATAATGAATAATTCCTCCAACTGCTCTCCCGAAAAAATAGTTCATTAATTGGATCCTTAAGAGTCATTGTAAACCGTGACTGAAGTAAATGAGAGGACAACTAAGGGATTTTTAAATAAAATAAAATAAAATAAAATAAAAGAGAACATAATATTACCATTTATTTATGTTTAATTGCAAGAAAATAAATTAAAGGATTAATTTATGAGAAAGGGTGAATCTGTTGTGTGGGCCATTTAAGGCAAACATTAAATGTACGTTCCAAAGTCGGTTTCAAAATCACAAATACATAAAATTGAGGCTTTGTTATTTGTTCACAAGTGCTCTTCACATGGGACATTGTAGGCCTCATAAAAGAATATTATATTTTTAATTTTAACATAATATTTATATCGAGTAAACATATTCGATCGGTTGATCAAGTTATCATCTTTATTTTCTTATATTTTCTTAGGGAATCAGTTCCAGATCCGTTCAGAGTACTCTTCTTTCTTCTTCAACCGTCTTCTCTTTCCCCTTCAGATAAAATTACGAGTAAATTTAGAATTTGTAAATGTGTATATATTTATCCATTTTTATTAGAATTGAAGTAAGTTTAAATGGAGATATTATTTTTATAATGAATTTTTATAGTAATTTAGGATGGGAGAAAGCTGAAATTGTGAGGTTACATTGTTGAACACGAAGCTGCCTCTAATTCCTCAAAATGTTGTTAAGAAATTAACATTTCATCATTTCAAACTACACCAACTCTCTGCCATAATTAAATAAACACCATTCTCATTTCCTTTTATCTATATATTTTAATTATGGATGATATTTATATCTAAATTTTATAAATTTTGATTTGATTTTGTAATATCGACTTTTTAAGGAAAAAAATTAGGTTCAAATTGAGTCGAATTAAGGTGAAAAATAATCGATGCGAGACACTAGTATGATTTCTCTCTCTATATATAAGATAATTGCTATAATGTTTATCTCTCTATATTTTTTTTAAAATTAGATTATTATTTTATCAAATAAAATTATCATTCTTATATTAGAATTAAATATCATATGAAAGTATAATACTCACATTGATAAAAAAAAATCTAATTTGACCTGACTCGTTATAATTCCTAATTTTAAATGTTATCATATGGATTATATTTATAGACTTAAATATTAGATTGAAATAAATTCATTTAATATAAATGTAACATCATATAATATCATGAATTTAACATAAATATGAGTGTCAATTTTATTATATAAAAAACATAAATATAATATAAATAAGGATGAACTATGAGAGTGTTGAGAACGATCCTACCTCTTATAAATTTTAAATTCACATGTAATTCAAGTATTATTTTATAATCATTATCCATAATCTAATTTTATATCTCTTCAAATTTTAGAATTTCGTATCGTCTAAATTTATATTCCATCCGTTCAATTAAATTTTTCCATTTTTGTTTTTAAACTTATCATATTAAAAAAATCAATAAATAACAACATTTATATTTTTTTTAATTCTTATATTTCTCATTCTTTTGTTCATATCAAAATAAATATGTCAAATCTATTAGTTAATTTTTAAAGATAATTTTATCATTTCCCTCATTTTATATCACTGAACATATTATCAAACTTATCTTCTAAAACTATAAGTTTGGTCAATATGAGACGAATGGAGTAATATAATTTCTTAAAATTTTATATTCAAGACATAAAATCTTATATCGGTCTCTAAATATACGAATTCTAATTATATTTAAAAAGAAAAGTGAAAATATAATCCAACAAGTAAAGATAAATGTAGTATATTATAGTGTTGGAAGATAGCTTAGCTCACTTGTCTATTTGTCTTCATATATATACCAAAGAAGGATTTAGATACTACCAATTGTATGATCATTGTGTTTCAAAACCAAAACCATTTAAGGACAGCTGAGCTTTCACACTTTGAAAAAAACCCCACTACGAAACAAAATTGAAGGGGGGAAGAGCACATTCTTTGGTTTGTCTTTGTTAGGGCATGTTTGGCGGTTTCTTCCCTTTGGGAATCTGTTAAAAAGGCAGGGTCTTTGAGAGAAGATGCCAAACCAAACGCTTCACTGATTCCCCATCCACCTAATGCAAAGACAAAGAAAACACATTAAAAATTAAAGCTTTAGGGGGGGTTTTGAGTTAATTTGAAACTTGAGGGAAAGTAAAAGACAAAAGCTTTACTCAGAAATTCCATATTCCACTGAGAGAAGGAACGACAACAAATCATAAAAGGACAAAGCTTTCCTTCACGCATTACCTAATACCATTGCCCCCCTTTTATCTTCTTTTTGAAACCCTCTTATCTCTTGGGAAAAATAGCCTTTTTGTTCATACTTTGCTTGAATTACAGAGTCCAATCTTGGGAACTTTTATGTGATTTGGTTTGGGGTTTTTTATCAATTGCAAAACCCAGTAAGGATTTCTTCTTTCTTCTGTTATTACTAAGTTTTGTGTTTGAATTTGGTGTTACTTTCATGAGCTTGTCTAAAAGACAATTGGGGTTGTCTTTGTTTCTCTGATGCATTTGTTAGGCTGAATTTTCATGTGGCCTAAAGATTACTCTGTATCTGGTTTTGTTTTTGGTTAAATTTGTGAACTTTTTACCTTCTGGTGAATTCCATCTACATGCAAAATCTCAATCTTTGCATGAAAGTTTGATACTTTATATACTCTTTAGATAAAAAGACCAGAACTTTTTTTGCAATGTTCCAAGACGAATCATCGCCTTTATCATCATCATCTTCGCCTCTGCAAGTTTTCTCCATGATGTCACTCTCACCGAACTTAGGATCACCATATCCATGGCTTAGAGAGTTGAAATCAGAAGAAAGGGGTTTATATTTGATCCATTTGTTGCTCACTTGTGCTAATCATGTAGCGAATGGAAGCCTTGAGAATGCCAACATTGCACTCGAGCAAATATCCCAACTCGCGTCGCCGGACGGCGATACGATGCAGCGAATGGCTGCGTATTTTACCGAGGCGCTTGCTGATAGAATCCTCAAAGCCTGGCCTGGTCTTCATAAGGCTCTCAATTCGACGAGGATTGCTTTGGTTTCCGAAGAAATCCTTGTTCGGAAACTGTTTTTCGAGATGTTCCCCTTTTTGAAGGTGGCCTTTGTGCTTACGAACCAAGCCGTGATCGAAGCCATGGAAGGCGAAAAAATGGTTCATATAATCGATCTTAATGCAGCTGAGCCTGCGCAGTGGGTTGCGCTTATTCAAGCTTTAAGTGCGAGGCCTGAAGGGCAGCCTCATTTGAGGATTACTGGAGTTCATCAACGGAAAGAAGTGTTGGATCAAATGGCTCATAGATTGACCGAAGAAGCTGAAAAATTGGACCTCCCGTTTCAGTTCAATCCGGTTGTTGGCAAATTAGAAAATCTCGACGTCGAGAAATTACGGGTTAAAACCGGGGAGGCTCTTGCAATCAGCTCTGTTCTCCAGCTGCATTCATTTTTGGCCTCTGACGATGAACACCATCGAAAGAAATCGCCTTTAGGATCGAAGAATTTGAATGGAGTTCACTTGCAAAGAGCACTCCAGATGAACCAGAGCACTTTAGGAGAGTTGCTCGAAAAAGATACGGTTAATGGATGTAGCCCTAGTCCTGATTCGGCCTCATCGTCACCACTTTCTTCAACCGGTTCAGTGAAGATAGATGGCTTCCTTAATGCATTGTGGGGTTTGTCACCGAAACTGATGGTGGTAACAGAACAAGATTCTAACCATAATGGATCTACACTAATGGAGAGACTATTAGAATCCCTTTACTCTTTCGCAGCATTGTTTGATTGTTCGGAGTCCACGGCCGCTAGAACATCTCTGGAGAGATTTAAGGTGGAAAAGATGCTTTTTGGAGAGGAAATAAAGAACATAATAGCTTGTGAGGGAACCGAGAGGAAGGAGAGACACGAAAAGCTCGAGAAGTGGATACAGAGGCTCAACTTGGCCGGCTTTGGGAACATCCCTTTGAGTTACTACGGGATGTTGCACGCGAGGAGATTACTGCAGGGGTATAACTGTGACGGGTATAAAATGAAGGAAGAGAACGGTTGCGTCGTAATTTGTTGGCAAGATCGACCGTTGTTTTCGGTATCGGCTTGGAGGTGTAGGAAGTAAACAATGGTATGATATCAGGCCTTTTTTTTCTCGTTTCTTTTTTACCTTTCATTTTATCAAATGAAATGAAAAGGATTTTGTCATCTAAAGGAACCCAAATTACTGATAATTTGGGGGTGTAATGGTGTTAAAGCTTTTTGAACTTTGGAATGCAATGTACAGTTCTTTATTTGGCAATCTCTGCTTGTTTAAATGAAAAGAGAAATGAGGGATCAGATCATTCAAATTGGAACAAACAGATGATTCGAATGTGAATGATCGAAACTCGGACTCGTGTTTTCGGTGTTATATTATTTGAATGCAATTTGAACCTGCGATTTCTGGGGCTAACTTCTACTTGGGTGCTGCAAACTCAATCTATTTGGCTTCCCTTTTCAAACATTCTTTACCCGTTACATGAGTTGTGCAACTAAGATATAAATGAACCGACTTTAAATAAATAAAATTATGATCGTATTTGTTTGCTTATTTTTTTAAATGTTCGTGTTCGTGCTCATGTTCATTTATTTATTTTTGAATGTGTTTGTGTTTAGTTACTTAACGTTCGTTTGATGTTCAACGGCCAACATTCTTTTTATCATTTTATTTGCAACCAAAAAAATAATGAAATTACACTACTAGTCTTTAAATTATTTAGGCTTCATAATTTAAACTCTAAAGTTTACCATGTGTTAAATTTAGTCTATGCCTTCAATAATATTTAAAATGTAAAAATAAAAGAAAAAGAAGAACCGTATAAACAAGTTTTCACACGAGCTTGTTCGTAAACATAAATGAACCGAACACACATCTATTCATGTCCGTTCATTTATTCAATGAAACAAAAATTTTATTCATTCATTTATGTAAACGAACGTTATACGAACAATTCATCGAACACTATATTCATTTACAGCCCTGCAACACAACTTAAAAAAAACAGCATTTATGATATGTAAATATTTTTAAACTTTGCTTCTTTGTTGGTCCGATATAGATATTCTAAGTAATCTGCAAGTCAATATAGGTTCTAAATTTTTAAATATATTAATGAAAAATAAAATAAAATTTAAGTAATAGTATATTTTAATATCTTAAACAAATAAACTTAGGGTCAAACTCAAACACAATTAAAAAAATTAGAAACATAAACACAATTCCATTTGTTATCACCAATGTCATACATATTTACTTCACACCTGATTCAAGTACCAAAGAGGGGGAGGAAAGTTTACCCATTGTTTTCAGAATCGGACTGTTTAACGAACCAGTTATGCTACTTATTCATTGGTTCAACCAATCGAACCGGTCCGATCGGTCGAAAGAACCAAACGACGTCATAATTATTTTAAAAATTAAATAAAAATACCAAACATATTTAATAAAATTTTTTTATATCACAAATCATATTCAAAGCAAATCATAACATATAAAAGTTAAAAACTATAAAATCAAGTGAAACAAAATGATTCAAATTAATTACAACATAATATTTAAAGTAAAACATATTAAATAATAAATATAATTATATAACTATAATTAAAAAATAAATTTAGAGTTAAAAAAATCATAACAAAATGATATTGTTTGGTTTAATTTTTTTTAAACAATCTCACATGACTAAGAAACATAAAAGAACATCTCAAAAATCTAAAGAGTAAAAATATGTAAACAAAACAATATCACATTGCTAAGAAATATAAAAGAGCATCACAACTAAGTTCTATAAATAATAGAGGTAATTTGACATTCAAAATCATAAAGCCTTTTGATGAGCATTGAGTGAACTATTCTTTCACTTCAATCAAGCTCGAATTTTATACTTCAATCGAATTTATAAATTTTTTTAAGTTCAAGTATTTTTGAGTTCACGTTTCAATATTATATTTCAAATTTGAGTTGAACTTGATAATTTTTAGCTTGTGAGTTTGAGTTGAGTTAAACTTACTTTTAAAGTTTTCAAGTTAAAGTTGAGCTTAGCAATACTAGAGTTCGACTTAGCTAATTTAACAAACGACGTTGTTTGGTTTAATTTTTTTTTTAAAAAAACAAAATTCTCAATTTTTTCCGGTTTTCAGCCGGTCCGGTTCGAACGGTTCAGCGGTTCTGGCCGATTCACTAGCAGCGGTTCAACCGGTTTAGATTGAACCGGACTAAGCAACGGTTCCCAGTTGAACCGGCTGGTCCGATCCGATTTTCAAAACAGAGAGTTTACCGGTTAACAATGCAACCTGATTACACGAGCTAATCTCTCCAAGAAAACGGGGCACATATTTGTGCTGAACATAATGACATCCCGTATCCACTCTGGCGCCACTCTCTCGAATGTCCCTAACAACAATACCCGGTACACCAGCTCTGCTTCCTCTACGCCCATTTTTTTTTATCCACGTTAAGCTGAAAGTGTAACCTGTTCCATTTATCCAGTATCAAATAATGAAAGTATGTTTCTTGTACGCTGCAGCTAATTGTTGAATAGTTATGATGTATCAGAAACACTGAGTACGTATGGCTGTGTTCATTAAAATCTATGTCAGTTCATGTTACGTATGTGTGTTTAACTTCATTTTCATGCTTTTTTGATGATTATAGTGCCACAATGAAAATGAAAAAAAAAATCTCAGATTTACCACTCGAGCAAAAGAAAACCAAGATGAATAAACATGCTTCAAATAATGAGATACAACATATCAATAACCTACCGACTTTAAGGGGGAAATACTGGGAACTAGAAACGAAAGAAAGAGGGAAATACTCAAAATTGAATGAACCGGCTATGATTCTCAAGTTAAGAATTACCACTTGATTGATGCAGAGCTGAAATGCATAGTCCATCAGTTTGACTAATGGCAGACATTTTCATGCCCACTAAGCACTCGATAAGAACTTCAAACAGACAAGTTCCATAATCAGTGGCATTTGCACTTACGCCTTTACAGCATTCTGGCTGCATAATCATCCAAATGGTCAGTAAAGATGTAGAAACTCACGCTCTTTTGAGTAAAGAGATGATTAATTGGGGATATACCAGCTGAACATTTGGAAGAACCTCACATGACAAAGCTTTCTCAGGAAGGTATTCGGTCAATGCACATGATGCGGTAACTTTACCATTAGCCAAATTAGGAGTAACGATGCTATCTTCTGTCTCAGCAGCTGATTTCCTGCTATGCTTTCTTGTCACCATTCTAGTGGAGTTACCAGAAACCCTTTCTGCTGCAACTTGTACACTTCCTGGAGACATTGTTGGTACATTATCTCTATTGCTACCCTTAAAATTTCCCTCTTGATGCCAGGTTTATCAGTCTGGTAACTCCTTCAGAAAGCGCTTTACCTGCCATAAATTTTTAGCATATTCCGTGGAAAAAAAGAGCTATAGAGATGCCGCTAGAAAGTTGAAACATCTAACAAAGGAAAGTCTACAAAGAAGCTTCAAATTCGATCCTCTTTCCCCAGAAAGGTACAATTTCTCTCAAATTTATATATATTTTAGCCGATAATTACCAGTGTCTGCAAATTTAACTTATTACAATTTCAAAGACATCACATACAAAATAAGATACTTGTTTTCATCTTCATATGTGCCCAGTTAGTGATTGAGGTGTTCAAACAATAATTGACTTTGTATTGATGTCAAAACAGGAGATAAAAATGAAGATGTAGAAAATTGTGAATTTGCAATTTGGTCATAAGCATGATAACCATCAAAACTATGATTTAACCTTCCAAAGTTATACTGAGAGGGGAAGGGGAAACCTCAACAGACTCTAGAACAATACAAGGCCTAACTACCAACTTCAAAGTTAATGATAGACCTAAAACCTAAATTCATTTTCTATTCAGACAAGAACTTGAGCATAGAAATCCAATTCTTTAACCAAAATCATAATACTGGTTTCTTTATTCCTTTAAACTGACAAGTTGTTTTCTTGTTCTTGTCCAGCATACCTAACACTCTCAGCATCAATTTATGCCAGTTTCCTTGCAATATCATATTCAACAAAGACGAAGCAAGAAGAATGCTAAGAAAGTTGAGGATGCTGATGCAGTTACATGTATATTCTACATTTAAAGAAAGAGATACAAACAACTGATCGCTACTTACACTTCTGGCTCTCTTCAATCAAAAGCTTTTGGTAGTCTACACATTGCTTGTCCTTGCTGGACCTGCGTTATTGCATTCATGCAAAAGGTCAAGAAAGTAGACACTGGCATCCTAACATGTAAAGGCCACCAATGAAATTAAATCTACTTACATTATAGAGGCCACTGAACTTCTCAATTCAGTAACTTCAGCATTTAATTTGTCATTTCCACTCCTCAAGTGCTCTATCAACTCCTCTGCAGCTGTACCAAGAGAAAGCAAACAACTAAGCATTTTAGAGGGATCCTAAATGATTGTTCAAGTTTGTTTAACTAGTAATAAAGCAACAAGAACAATTGTCAAGACAGTGATATAGAACTTTTGTTATTGATTGGTTCATTTAATTAGTAGAAGTTCAACAATCATTTATAGAACCAAATGCAAGCCATAAGCACACGGTTTGGTTCATTCTACAGCCTGATGACATTCATGGTTATAACAATCAATTTGTTTCTTTGATACACAAGATTATAATGTCATGTTTCTTCACATCTTGAACTTAGGCCTTAAATATTGGTTCAACTATCAGAATACGGCTCTGTAGAAAACTATGGTAGCTAGTTTCTACCATCACCAACAAATTAAATTTTTTAGATGCTAAAGACAACTATACCTTTAGTGAAACACAGAAGCCTCCTGTTTCCATTTTAAAGCTATTCATAATGTGAAACTATCAGTCATGAGATGAGTCAATGTCAAACCATTAAACATTCAACCTCAAGATAAAATGAAGTTGAATTAGAAAACACATTATTTTACCTTACATTTCATTAGGAAAGTCTACAATAATAACTTAGCTTTAATGTAGGAGCCGAAATCAAATGATAGTTATACTTCTATGACATACGCACAATAAACACCAGAGAAAACAAAGACAAAGAGAAGACTTTGTGGTTCACATAAAATATGAAGACAGAGATTAAAAAAAAATAGTAACTATAGCATGTAAATATAATGACCACGCGCATAATTTAAGAATTTTTCTTCTTGATCTCTATGTATGACATCCATTTCAGACAGTTTTCTCTTCTGAAAAAGAAATGAAACTCGAATCATATTAAGAGAATCACAACGGATAAAAAGGGAGGAAAAAAACGAAAATTCCATTCTAATCAAACTAACAAGAAATCGCATACACCTAGCAGCTGAATCTTATTCCACGTTATCGAGGAAAAACAAAACATTTCGCTCTTTTCTTTAGTTCTATTCGTAACCAAATTTATAGAGAAATAAATTGTATATCAGATCTTAGAAGAAGAGGGGAAAAGGTGAAAAATATAAAATTATCATTATTAAAAATAAAATGCTAGAGGAATGAGGAGTTGCGATACCTTTTGTCATATTTATCGTAAAGTTTTGCATATAAAGACTCCATCTGCAAAAAAAAAATGAAAAAATGACATTTAATTCGTATATACAGAGTATGGATTAAGAAATCATTTACTAAAATCCGTGATTTTGGAACCATAACTCAAATGCTTAAAGAAACCCTTGTTTTCGAGCTCAAAATCGACAACTACGAGAATCAAAACAGTAAAAAGAGGGGAAATTCAAGCGTTGTAAAGCGGACCATATTAGTACCTCTTCCTTTTCTTTTCTTTTCGTTGCGTTTTCCTTCGTTTTTCTAAGCAAACACACAGAAACTAACGAGAATAAAGAGAAAACAAATGGCGATGGTGAAGGTATGAAAAAGTTAAAGTGAGATTTAGAAGATGAGAGAAAATTGTTTACTTTTCACCCCTGTTTGGTAACCTAGGAAACGCGGGAAAGTTGAATTTCAAAAATCCAGGAAACTAAGCTCTCTCTTGGTTAGGAATGTCTCAGAAAGGCGGGTTAATATACGGCTAATATACAGCATTATCGGATACATTAAAATGTATTTAATAAATTTGGTTTAGCGGTACCTATTATGTTGACAACTAATAATGTTTTAGGTAGAAAATATGAAAAACTATTAAAAAATTTGGTAATCGGTAAACTTTGGTTATCGGTAAGTATCTATCCTTTTTATAAAGTGTCCATACTTTTAACTATCAAGTAATTTTACCGGTTTTGTCATAATAAATTTGGTTTTGTCATATTTTTACCTGTTATATTGTAAATTATCTATCCTTTTTATAAAGGTCCATACTTATTTCACTGTGAAAATATATTTATTATCTTTAGTTAATATTGTTAAATTTAAAATCTAAATAATATTTTATAAAATATCAAAACAATCAAATAATTTTTTGTGTAAAAGAAATTATTAAATTAATATTGTAGGTGGAAAACATGAAACACTATTAAAAAAATTGAAACATAAATTACATAACTTTAAAAAAAGTATATATCATTTTTATAAAAGTAGGTCTAAGTCATGAAGAAATATTAAAAAATTGTGCTACCGGTTCGTGTCGATCCAAATTAAAAATGTGTCGATCCAAAACGATATAACAGGTAAAACTATGACAAAACCGGTATAGAAATGATAAAATCGGTCAAGCGCTACTGGATACATTTAAAGTGTCGGTACTTTAATATAAGGATCGACACTTCGTGAATTTAAAAGAGAAGCAGTTTTAAATCCTATAAAGTGTCGATACTTTTAAAAAATGTATCGATCCAAAACTATATACCAGGTAAAAATATGATAAAACCGGTAACAAAATGATAAAACCGGTAAAACGTTACCGGATATATTAAAAGTGTCGATACTTTATATAAGGATCGACACTTTGTGAATTTAAAAGAGAAGCAGTTATAGCGCCTATAATGTGTCGATACTTTAAAAATATATCGATCCACAACGATATAACAGGTAAAATATGATAAAACCGGTATCAAAATGATAAAACCGGTAAAATGATACCGGATATATTGAAAGTGTCGATACTTTCGTAAGTACGTGTAATAAATTATCGACACTTTCAAAGAAATAGGTAATTATCCTTTCGAAAGTATCGACACCTGACATAAAAGTATCGACACTTTTGTATTTGTATCGATTAAATACAAATAACATATCCGATGAAAATATAAAGGCCATAGCTAAATATCCTCTGAAAAAAGATAGAACGGACGAGTTTTTGAAATCGAAGAGTAATTGTTGCTGCATTTCAGAAGGCGTTTCTAAAGCGAAGTTTGTTTGTTGTTGCTGCAGTCGATCGAAAAGTATGTTGTCGAAACCCTAATTTTTTATTATTACAGTAATCGCGATAGGGTTTTTTTATGTGTTTGGGGTTTTGGAGTAAGGAAGCATTTGGGACCGATTGCAGGTAGAAATAGATATTCAAGGAAAAATATAAATGTCGATACTTTTATTAAATATTAGGTAGAAAATGATATTATAGGTTGTATAAATGTGCCGACACATTTTGGTGTGACCATTCAAATTCTTTTGAAGAAAACCGTTTTACCACAAGAGTAGTTATCTATATTTGTATATTGAATAAAGTGTATGTAACAAAATAATTTGATTTGCGTAAACTGATATATGAAGGAAAATGGAGTCAATGGGTTGGAAAATTGTTGGTGGAGCAGATGACTTTGAAATTGAGGCTGAGACTCGAAAGCAACCAAAGGGTGGATATGTACTTCTAGTAAGTATCAATGTCTTTTGTTATTAGTTGAAATGGTAATTAGATTAAAGTATCGATAAACTTTAAATTGATTACAAATTTTAAATGTTAACAGTATGGCCGAACGCAAAAGGATGAAGAGAGATGGCACACAGAGCGGTTCGGTATGTAAAATGAAATTGACATTGAGTAGTATTATTTTGTTAATGTATTGATTAAGAAACGTTTATGTTTAATATTAGGTGAAAAAGATGTGAGGTCCAAATGGAATTCATGAGTGATGCTGAAAAGGAACCTTACATCACACAGTCAATGAATGATAGTAAAGAATACAAAGAACGGAGGAAAGCACATGAAAATAAGGTATTCCTTAACTTGTAAATACGTTGATACAAAATATAAGAACTATAACATTATATATTGTTAAAAAATGTAGGAAGTGTCGACAAGATGCAGCATTAAAAGGGTGAATTTATTAATTAAACACCTTAAGGAGAAGGGTCAGTTGAATGTGCTGGGAGAAATAGGTTTTTGGATCGTTGATCGGAGTAAGGATCGACCTATTCGGAGGGAATTGTGTCGATCCTTGATGGCACAATTTGACGTCAGTCAATGTATGGCTAAGTATGGTGATTATTCATTCCCTCTGGGGGTATCGACTGCTGCAGCCGTATTGGGGGTACAAAACAAAGGAAAAAGTGTTATAGAAGTCTGTAGGAGTAAGAACTGGAAAGCACTTGCCTCCAAATATGGTTTGAATCATAAGGTGGCATATGCTGAAGTTGAAGAGGATATCAAAAGTGGATCTTACTGGGGGGATGAGCTGAAGGCCCGAGTTCTATTGTACCTTGTCGGGATATTTCTTTGTCCAACGGGTGATACGTCAACGAACAAGGAATATATGAAGCTCATTTGCGATGAAGGCTTGAAAGGTGAATTCAGTTGGGCTGAATATATCCATTCGAGATTGATTGAATCAATAATCACCTTTAAAAAGGGCAGCCAGAGATACCTCAAAGGGTGCATAGTAATCTTAGAGGTAAATGAGTTGAATCACTTTTTTGTGTTTTTATATAAAAATATAAATTTATTATAAATGTAGGTTGCACTGTTCGATTTTTGGTCGGGCTGTGAGGCAGTGCCGGCTTATGAAAAAACCGGAGTGGCACGCATCCGTGCATGGGGGAAGGAAGAGGTGGTTAGAGTGATGGTGAAGTTGAAGTTGGATAGAGGGAAAAGCAAGAAATGATAATAAATGTAATTAATAATTTAAGAATATAATCAATGTCTTAATATTGTAATTTAATTTTGAAGGTTATTGGCAAGGATGTAGAGAGGCAGTGGAGGCAGAGGAGAAGAAAGGAGGGATGGTTGTATTGGGGGATGACGGTGAGTGGGACGACGGTGAGGGAAAACAGAGTAACTTCGACATTTTGATGTCTGAATGGCTGATATCAAAAAATCCAATTTGAAATCATGCAAAGACAATCAGAGTCGAAGAGAAACTGATCGAGTCGTAGAGAAACTCGAGAGAGTCGAAGATACACTCGAGAGGCATAAGGGGGTAGTGGAAGGAAAAATAGATGGAGTGAAAGAAGTAGAGGTGTTGAGGTGAAGTGGTGAAAGAAGTTGGGGTGTTAAGGGTGATATTAAGATGGTGACGGGAGAAAAATTTGAGGGAGTGGTGAAGGAGGTTGTGGATTTGAGGAGTGAACTTACGGGGGTGAAGGGGGTGGTTGATAAATACTCGGATGATGAGCTCAATTGAAGGGTGAAATAAAAGAGATGAAGAGCTAGTAGAAAAAAAGTACGATGAACTGAAAAAATATGAAGAAGAAAAGAGGGAGGAGGAAAAGAAGAGATGAAGAAATGAGGAGGAAGGAAGTCGATGTCATTTATACACCGAGAGTGTTATAGCAGCAGTTTTGGATTCGGAATGTCCTGCATCCCAGAAGAAGAAGCACAAGGTAAGTTTAAAAAAGAATACTTAATTTGATTTTTATGTTGTTGTGACAAAAATTTGTATGCAAAATTGTAGGTTGAAAAAGCGGATATTCCAAGCGGAATTGATGACATCGAAGCTGCAATTTGTGATTATTTATGGAATAGCGAGTTAGAATCGGGGTAAGTGAAATATATTGTTTATGAGTGATATTTAAATATTTCATGACAACACATTAATCCTAATGATTCATACAGATATTCTGTAATCTCAATGGGAAATCAATTCGCTACTGTACGAGTTGCTACGTGGGTTGGCGGTGGTGGTAGTAAAAGTGAAAATTTAAAACTTATTGAATATGTTTGATTGTGTAATTAATTTTGTTAGGTTTATCGATTTGCTCGCTTGGACCATGCTACGATTCTCAAAAGTCACTCCGGAGGATTGGCTACCTTCCATACCTCTAGTGGTGAGTTAAATTATAAATATTGAAAAGTAGTGTTATAGACGGTAAATTAATAAGTTTGTTGCGTAATTACAGCAACAGGCGTTGGATGCCAACAACAAAGAAAGTGTTGAGAGTATTCTACTTCTGGGGTGTCATATTGGATAACTATGTGAAATTCACGACTGTGAGAAGGTAAGACACCATACCAATTGCAAATGATGTTTTCGGATATAGAATGTTGATTTTGTCAAATTGGGTGTGAAATTTGTTGCAGATCATGATCACAATAAACTACCATAATTCACATGGTATCTGTTGGTGTTGGATATGGTAGATCATGTTGTAACAATATATGATATTGTTTACAACTGAAGCAGCTAAACAGAGAGTGAATGATGCTAAGAGATTGGTATGTATGATGAAAGGACATTAAATTATTTTTTGGTGCATAACTTCTTCTATTTTAATGCAGATTAAAATATTAGATTCTTATAATAAGAAACGCATTTGGGTTGAGTCCTGTGGATCTCTAGGAAGTATCCCTTGAAAAATTTCAAATTTGTGGAGCATAAGAAGAATAAGCAATTGAATGGGTATGAGATGTTATCACAAATAGAAAGCTTAATTTATGCAGTATTCATCATAATGACTGTGTTTTCAAATTTTGTAACAGATATGATTGCGGCATGTATGTGATGATGTGGATGGAATCGATCGGTTCTACAGGGGCAACTGGTGATTTTGTAAGTGGATAGAAAAAAATCGTTTGTGGTAAATTGTTAAAAGCGTAGATTGAATGTTGTAGTTGACAATACTTAACGTTCTGACAATTTGAATATAGGTTGTTGGAGACTGGGATCGATCGCGATATTAAACGATCTCGTAAGCCACAATCAAAATGAACGAAGACAGGATAACAAAAGCTGCAATATTACATAAGAATAACAAATGATGCAATGAGTAAATGTAGGGTTAATTTTGTAACGATTTATAATTTTGTATGATTTTATATATTTTTGATATGTTGTTGTACATGTTTCTTATACACATTAAGGGTCATGTTGATACTTGGAAGTAAAAGGCAAATTTACAATATGGCCAACAGGGTGCACCCCATAAAGTGTCGATCATATATAAAAAAGTGTCAATCCTAAAAACATCGAAAACCAAAAGTATAATGTAATATGTATTTTCAATCTAACCGGTACAAGTCTACCGGTTTTATGAGAGAATATGTCTAAATAATGTGTCGACACTAATATAGTTTGTGTCGATATTTTTTTTTCCAAAATGAATGGAAAACAGTGTGCACCCATAAAGTGTCGATCCATATATAAAAGTGTCTATCCAAAATCATCGAACCCAAAAATATAATGTATATGTAATTTTCAATCTAACCGGTACAATTATACCGATTTTATGAGAGAATATGTATAAAATAATGTCGACACTAATAGTTTTGTGTCGATATTTTTTCCCAGAATGAATGGAAAACAGGGTGCACCGATAAAGTGTCGATCCATATATAAAAAGTGTCGATTTCCAAAATCATCGAACCCAAAGTATAAATGAGAGAATATGTATAAATAATGTGTCGACACTAATATAGTTTGTCGATATTTTTTCCCAGAATGAATGGAAAACAGGGTGCACCGATAAAGTGTCGATCCATATAAAAAGTGTCGATTCCAAAATCATCGAACCCAAAGTATAATGTAATATGTAATTTTTCAATCTAACCGGTACAATTATACCGGTTTTATGAGAGAATATGTCTAAAAATGTGTCGACACTAATATAGTTTATGTCGATATTTTTTTTCCCAGAATGAATGGAAAACAGGTGCACCCATAAAGTGTCGATCCATATATAAAAGTGTCGATCCCAAAATCATCGAACCCAAAAGTATAATGTAATATGTAATTTTTCAATCTAACCGGTACAATTATACCGGTTTTATGAGAGAATATGTATAAATAATGTGTCGACACTAATAGTTTGTGTCGATATTTTCCCCAGAATGAATGGAAACAGTGCACCCATAAAGTGTCGATCCATATATAAAAAGTGTCGATCCCAAATCATCGAACCCAAAAGTATAATGTAATATGTAATTTTTCAATCTACCGGTACAATTATACCGGTTTTATGAGAGTATGTATAAATAATGTATCGACACTAATATAGTTTGTGCGATATTTTTTTTCCCAGAATTAATGGAAACAGGGTGCACCGATAAAGTGTCGATCCATATATAAAAAGTGTCGATCCCAAAATCATCGAACCCAAAAGTATAAGTGTCGATCCAAATCATCGAACCCAAAAGTATAATGTAATATGTAATTTTTCAATCTAACCGGTACAATTATACCGGTTTTTATGAGAGAATAGTATAAATAATGTGTCGACACTAATATAGTTTGTGTAGATACTAATTTAAATATCAAAACCGTTTACGATATATAACACTCTTAATCGAGAAACCCTAAACATAAAGGCAAGTAGGCAGATCTTCCTCTTTCTTCTACCGTTATCATAAGTGACGATCAGATTCAGTAAATTTATCGATATTTATGGGTTTGATTGATTTCTATATTGGAGTTTTTTCCTGAATGTGTGTGTTCCATTGTAATAGGGGTAGCACCAACCAAAATGGCTTCAAAACGTCAGAGTCAGAAGCGAGGTCTTTCTCAAAGCTCTTCTCAACCCAGTTCTTCTCAACCACCTCCTTCTGTAACAAACGATTCTTCTGAGGAAATCAGGTCCTTCGAAACTCTGAACTTTAGATCCGACATGGAGAAACAAAGATGGCAGACGAGTTTTAAAGTAAGGAAGATTCGTCCCGAACATGTCATTGACCTGGGTTTCTTGTTTGATGATAAATATGCATTTAGTTTAAATCCACATTTACATCTTGGGGTTGGCTTGAATTCCTTGGTGTAGAACCAAGATATTACCCAACCTAGTTAGAGTCTTCTACAACAATGCTTCCTTACAGCACGAGCCTAATAAGACTAATATAATAGGAATTAATACACATGTCATGGGGAAGGATATATATATCTCCATAAACTATTGCGGAGGTTTAGTGTAGCGAATACAGGGGATCAGATGAAAATGGTGTAGATTGGTCTACAATTAAACGGGTTACTAGAAATAGCCTAATTCACCTCGATGTAGAGTCGAGAATGTTTCACAAAATGCTCACATGGTATATCCGGCCTAGTGGGGGAAAACATTCAACGCTTCGAGACAGCGATTATTGGTGGATAGCAAAGTATAAATCCAAAACGGCTCCAAACATTGCAAAACTCATATTTAATACAATTGTATATGGTCACAAAGGGAGCAACAATTTCAACTACACTACCATATGGATGTGTCACCCATCTGTTGAAGAAGAAGGAAGTTGATTTTTCGCATGACGCCCCTGTTCGATTAACCCGCAAGATTGACATGGTATTATTAAAAAAGCGGATATTTTGTTGAAAAACTCGGTTGGAAGCGTGTCAAGGAGGTCGATTAGATCAAGAGAGGGAGGAAATGGACCCCGTTGGCCATGAAGAAGAGCAACCAAGTGGAGACGCAATGATGGAAGAAGCTCCAATTGCAGAGGATGTCACAATTAAGACCGTGATGGAATACATGGTCAATTTTCGGGAGCATATTGATTCCCTTGTGAGTGGAATGCAATCCGATATTTCATCATTGCAACGTGAAGTCTCCATGTTGCGTAACGAATTACGTCAACGACATCAAACGAGTTAGGTAATTCATTATCTATGTTTCTTAACATTTACACGTTATGAACTTTATTTTATTTTCTTTTAACAGATGTGGACAACCAAGCGGTCGCAGAAGATGAAGCTGACGATGAAGATGACGATGATGATGACGATGAAGCTGGCGATGAAGATTATGACGATGATGATGATGATGATGAAGATGATGATCCAAACAAGTATATCGTGTCTGCAACGCCGCCTTCAAGAAAACTTTTAATTTTTGATCTCAATGGTGTCCTTGCCTACATCCCAAGACTGCCGGCAGGTTTTAATTCTATTCTTTTGTATCCATTTTAACTATAAGCGTAAAATTAATCTCATTTTCTTCATGTTGTAGATGTGTCCTCAGAAGAAGATTATTTGAATTTATGCAATTTTGTGTCGACAATTTTGTTGTTGCCCTTTGGTCTTCAAAGATGAGGTTAGAACATGTTTGAGGCAATTGAATTACTGTAGTCAAAATCGTTAATATACATTTGAATGTTAACATTCAAACTTGATTACATCTCAGGCATAACGTCGACCGTGTACTTGAGAAACTACCGTATTTTTCGAGCATTTTCTATTCGTGTGGGTAAGATGAATGTCATTACAGTTTGCTGACTTTTCGTGTCTATGATTCCTACATATTTATGTTCGACTGTTTGTGAACAGGATCAAAAAAAATGCAAAACATACGATTCTGTTACTACTGTAAAGATCTCAATGATGTTTGGAACGCGTGTCCAGATTTTAACGAGCTAAATACACTTTTGGTCGATGATTCAGCGGAAAAAATGATTTATAATCCGGTAAGTTGCATTTATGCATATGTTTTTCCAGTTGAACAGGTGTTCAGACATTGATTATTTTAACAACTTATGTTTATATAGAAATACAATTACATATGTCCACATACCTTTGACGCTGCTTCCCATTCGAACGACAAAGCTCTAGGTATGACACAAATTTATTCATGCTTATGCGAATTTAATTTATTGTTAGTAAAATTGCACCTCATTAGTTTGATAATTGAAATTATTTATGTATGTCCTCAGAAAAAGGCGGAAACATACGAGAGTATTTGGAAAATTTGTGAAGGCCTCTAATGTTCCCGGACTTCGTTAGAAACAACCCTTTTTCATCGGATTAATTTGTTTGTCAGTATATTATTTGAACATTCTTGTGTATTTATATTTGGTGTGATTATTGTGTGTATATTTTCATTATTATTCCATATTTGCTTCTATGTGTACATATACATTTGAGTGTCTATACTTTTTTAATATATTGTAAAGTATCTATCCTTTTTATAAAAGTGTCTATACTTTTTCCACTGTGGAAAACATTAATTAAGGTTATCTTTTGAGTGAGTTTTAAGATATTAATTTAGTAATTATAGGCGTCTAATGATTTATTTTTACGTTACGGTATATTATTATTAAATTAAAAATTCTTAATATTATTTTATAAAATATCAAACAATCAACTAATTTTTTGTGCAAATGAAATTATTAAATTAATATTGTAGGTGGAAAACATGAAACATACTTAAAAAAATTGAAACATAATTACATATTTTAAAAAAAAGTATCGATCCTTTTTATAAAAGTATGGACACTTTCAACATATTATAATAAAATAGGTAAATTTGCAATGCTATCGGTATATATACCGGTTTTATGCGCGAATAGGTCTACAACCTATATCGACACTTTTTAATATTGTGTCGGTACTTTATGTCCATATTGGAAGAAAAATGTGTCGATACGATTTAAAAAAGTATCGACATTTACACATCGGAACCAGATTTATAATGTAATAGATAATTTGTAATTAACCGGTATAAATATACCGGTTTTATGAGCGAATAGGTCTACAACCTATATCGACACTTTTAATATTGTGTCGGTACTTTATGTCCAGATTGGAAGAAAAATGTGTCGATACCATTTAAAAAAGTGTCGGTAATTTTAAGTAACGCAGTTTTTCTTCCTTCATTCAAAATATTTATATGTACATACAATAGGAGTCATGTTGATACTTACGATATATTATATGGAGATCGTTGTCATTCCAGTCCGTATTCGAAAAAATCAGTTGATGTAGGCTGTGTGCTTGTACTCAAACTTAGCTTGACTTGAGGACATGTTAGTTTGTTATGCCCCTCACCGTTGCAGTACCCACATCGCCTAATTTTCTTCTCGACCTTGTTCTTCGGCACTTCTTTTCTCTTGCGTTGTTTTCGTTGAGGGTCACGAACATTTTTACTACAATGCTCTGGTTGACTGAATGATTCAAACCAAACGAGTTTTCTAATTCTTCTATTAGTTTTTTCATCTCATCTCTTGCGGTTTTGAAAGACTCGTCTGTCTTTGATGCAATGTAGCATAACCTACTTGACGTTGAACGTAGAGCAGCGAACCTTGCCATTTGCATCACTTCTGGAGACACATTCAAATCAACATAGCTGGGTGCAGAAGCCTTCGCATCATTAGTCCACCTACTTTGAATCAAAGTCCCGGGCAAATATGTGTAGTCCAATTCCTTCAAAATGTGAAGTTGATGGCGACACGGAAGTCCAACGGTCTCGAATTTTTTGCAGGAGCAAATTAGAGTTTTCGTACGAGAATCAAAACTAATTTCAAATTTCCTATTTTTTCTGCGTACTTTGACAAAATATAATGTTGACATTCATCTGATAAGGACTTAATCTCTGCCTCAATCCGGTACAATGTCTCCCGTATAAGTTCATCTTGGAACACACGAAAAGATTCGCGGGTAAAAATCGCAGCGGCATGGCTTTCAAGGTCGACAGTTTTGTGATCTGGAAGGGCTTCGTATGGGAACTTAAGTAATCCGCTTTCAACTCGTTCATACGCATTCTACTAATTCCATCTTCAATTGCACGAACAACATCTAAATACGCTTTCAACTTGTAATTTATAGCTTGGAATGTGTTTGATGTTGTATATATTATTATTAAATTAAAAACAATAAACATATATATTACATATTTATTATTATCTTTGGTTAATGTTGTTAAATTAAAAATTCTAAATAATATTTTTATAAAATATCAAATAATCAAATAATTTTTTGTGCAAATGAAATTATTAAATTAATATTGTAGGTGGAAAACATGAAACACTATTAAAAAAAATTGAAACATAAATTACATAACTTTAAAAGAAGTATCGATCATGTTTATAAAAAGTATGGACACTTTCAATATAATAGGTAAAAATATGATGTAATAGGTAGCGCTTATATAATGTAATAGGTATCGTTTATATAATGTAATAGGTAGTGGTTATATTGTAAAGTGTCTATCCTTTTTATAAGTGTCCATACTTTTTTCACTGTGGAAAACATTAATTTAATTTATATTTTGAGTGAGTTCTAAGATATTTTTAGTAATTATAGGCGTCTAATGATTTATTTTTTACGTTACGATATATATATTATTAAATTAAAATTCTAAATAATATTTATAAAATATCAAATAATCAAATATTTTTTTGTGCAAATGAAATTATTAAATTAATATTGTAGGTGGAAAACATGAAACACTATTAAAAAAAAATTGAAACATAATTACATAACTTTAAAGAAGTATCGATCCTTTTTATAAAAAGTATGGACACTTTCAATATAAGGTAAAAATATGATGTAATAGGTAGCGCTTATATAATGTAATAGGTATCGTTTATAATGTAATAGGTAGTGGTTATATTGTAAAGTGTCTATCATTTTTATAAAAGTGTCCATAATTTTTTCACTGTGGAAAACATTAATTTAAGGTTATCTTTTGAGTGAGTTTTAAGATATTAATTTAGTAATTATAGGCGTCTAATGATTTATTTTTTTACGTTACGATATATATTATTATTAAATTAAAAATTCTAAATAATTTTATAAAAATCAATAATCAAATAATTTTTGTGCAAATAAAATTATTAAATTAATATTGTAGGTGGAAAACATGAAACACTATTAAAAAAAATTGAAACATAAATTACATAACTTTAAAAGAAGTATCGATCATTTTTATAAAAAGTATGGACACTTTCAATATAATATAATGTAATAGGTAAATTTGTAATACTATCGGTATAAATATACCGGTTTACTTATAAAATAGGTAAATATAAGCACTATCTATTACATTATATAAGCGCTACCTAGTATGTTATTGTACTTTATAATATTTCCGGTTAAATAATATAACATAACCGGTATAATTTTTAACCAGTCATTTGTTTAACCGGTCACGCCGTATATTAACCGTTTTTTAGGCGCCGCACCGCAGAACTACCCTCTTGATTGGCTACTGCGATTGAAGAGAGAAGCGGGAGCGGAAAAGTAAAATCGATTGGAGATTTTTCAAATTTTTGTTGCAAAATGAAATTAATTTATTTTGGTAAAAAGCGCTCTTAGGCCCTCACAAATTTCAAATTGAGCAAAATTGATCTTTATAATAAAAGTAATTTGATTTTTTTTTTCAATTTTAAAATTGAACAATAAAGTACAATTGATCACAAAATTAATATTTTTATTAATTTTATGTAATTTTAATTGATATTATATTTTTTTTATCATTTTACAACAAAATTTTGAAAAAATTCCGATCGATTTCATTCAACATAAAAATATTTTATTTTTAAAATAAATTATTTTATAGAAATAAATTTTATCATTTATTATTGAAAATGTTAAATTATTATTTTTAAAATATTTATATTAAAAAATAAAATACTCAAATTATTATATTTAAAATTCATTCAAAAGCATATAAAATAATATTTGTGATATCAGCCCTTGAATATGGCATAAAAAACCTGTCCAATAGACCCACACCTTGGGCAAAATATATCGTCCCATACAAAGTGCAAATTTGTTTTGAGGAAGCTGAATTGCCTTTAGACAACGCTGGCATACAAGCTTGATGTTTTGACATTATTCCTTAATATTAAAGCTACATTTTTTTCGTTTTGCTGCCATTCCGATTCTCAAAGGTTTTATCTTGACTAATTCAGATTAATTTAGATTATATATTTGATTTTGGTGGGTAAATCTCACAATAAGGATTTTTCACATATACAAAAAATTGAATTCGAGACATATTTAATAAAACTACTTACTACTTAAATCAATCGTTAATATATTAAAGCTACGTTTTAATAATACTTGTGGTAGTAGTATATTATAAAATAGGAAAGAAAAAGGATAAAAATAACCATTGCCCTACATCCTACTCGAGCATCGGAAAAAACAACGAGTAAATTGTAAGGCAAAGGACTCACGTGGAAGCATGCGAGCGTGAAGGAGGTATCGGCTTTGGGAGCGGCCATTGCCGCCACATATGTCGCTCCGCTCCTTTCCATCCATTATCTTTTTGGCTTTTCTCTTGTATATATTTGACAACCAAAAAAATATTTCATCATTTTCTAATTTAAATTAACTTGATTAAAATATAATCATTTTTTCACAATACGTATTATAAAATGATAGTTTAAATAATTATTTGGCCAAAATATAACTGATGTACTTAAAAAAAAGTCCGGAGTTGTTTTTTCATTTAAGCCTTACTATGTAACATAATCATCATTATGGCTTTGAAAAGCTTCGAAGGCAATGAATTATTTATCATTTCAATGGGGGTATAACCGATAAAAAAAAGAAGTCACTAAGAAAAACAGTAACTCACATAGCTCTTATTTTTCGCTTTAATGCTATTCTAAAGGAGCATTGAGTAGTGTTCTTGGTCCTTTCGTTTTCCAAACTTTGGAATTTTGTTGGCGAGTGTTGTGAGGGGGCTTATATTATTCATTTTGGGCTGCTGGGTGTTTTTTTTCTTTTTGGAGGAGTTGACCTAAACGGCTAACTCCAATTCGGTGTCTTATTTGGAGATTCTCTGGTGTTAGGCAGGGATTTGGAGGTGCTTCTGAAGTGGGTTTGGGTGCGTTTTTCTCAATGGGGTATGTGCAAATGAATCTGGTGATGATTGATGGATTCAAAGCAAGTTTTTTTTCCTGAAATGTTTAGTGGGTTTTCTTTGATTTACATGTTGAAGAAGAAGCTACATTTGGGTTAATTTTCAAGGTTTGACCTTTTGGGAAAGAGCTGGCTTGAGCACTTGAGTAAAATTGGGTTTTGGATTTAGATTTAGAAAGAGCCTTCTTTGATGCAGGGTCAAAGTAAAATTGGGTTCCCTTGAGTTTCCAATTCTGATACAGTGTTAAAGTATTTCTCTTTGGATTCTGGAATAGCTGATGTTCTGCTGCTGAACCTGTTTTCATTTCCACTGTGAGACAATGGCTTGCGTGAAACTTGGATCCAAAACTGATGCGTTTCAAAGGCAAGGGCAAGCTTGGTATGTAACTGTTCTCCGCTATTATGTTGCATATGTTCTTGTCATTGACTATTGTGAGATGTTGTTTGTTTGCTTTACTTAGTTTTAATCTTCTGGATGTGTCCGTTGTGCTCTCTTTCTTTCATTTTAGCTTTTTATTGTGGCTTTGAGCGACCAAACTAGTTTTTGGTTTCATATTCCTGGTCCGAAACTCGAGTTTTCATACTACAGTAACTTAGATTGCTTAGTAATTCATTCGGTTGCTGCCAATACTGCTAAACAATTGTTTAATCTTTTAACTCTGTGAAGTTAGTATTTGGTACATTATGCCATCGCTCTTTGTTTTTTAGTTGAAGTAATGACCTTCATTCAAGCTTCAATTTGCAGAAAAATAGTAGTTTATCCATCTTCAACCAACTTGTAGCTTGAGAACAATTTGTTTCGACGCATAAGCACTTCTATGCACAACACTTATGCTGAGAGACCTTGAACCTGCACTAAACCTATATGTTATCCCTTTTGTTTATACTTATGCTTACTTCTAAAATGTTATCTGATGCATTTTGTGAAATATGATAGAATAATGACTTTGGTGAATACCGGGCTAGGTTGGATTAACATCATATTTGGTTTAATAGTATTAAGATTAGATAAGATAATCTATATTTTCCCTGCTTAATATCATGTCTGTTTTCAGTGTTAATATTCCTTCTCACTTCTTACCAATGTTGGAAGCTTGTTAACAATGATGGAATCAAACAAAATGTGAAAATGGTATTATTTGTTATCCTAGTGATTGCAAATGTGGAATCCCAGGATTTGGATGAGCTGGACATGTCATGGAGGGTGTTGTGTTAATGCTCGTTAAGATTAGGTTATTAGTGTTTCATCTGTATAGTAGATGGTACCATTTCATAATGTTGCACATTGTTATTTATGGTGAATTATTTGTAGTACGGTTATTTTATAATATGGGACCAAACTTTTTTGGTTTGATTCTAAGCACCCTGCATCTCCCTAAGCATGTAAAATTGTTGTTATAATTCTCTTTGTGTTGAGTAGGTTCTGCACAACTGGACTTCCTAGTGATATTGTTGTTGAAGTTGGAGAAATGTCCTTTCATCTTCACAAGGTAATTTTCCCTTCATCATGCATATTGAATGTATTGACTCAAATTTTATTTGGTAATTAAGTTGAATTTTTGTGTAATTCTAGTAGTTGAAGATTATTTGGTGATTAAATTTATTAACTAAAAATTCTTATGACATAAGGTTTCTTGGTGACCAAGTATTTGGCTCTATAAATATAGAGAATGTTTTAAACTTTAGAATTATGAGAGAGAATTATTGGATGTATGTTCCTTTTGAGATCTCTGTTTGAGAGATGTATGTTGAAAGAGTTTTTGTTGATCTTGCTTTGATTAATTTTTTAGTTTATAATTTCCTAACATGTATGCTTCATCCTGATTGGTGTTCCCCTTTTAAATTTGCTGAATTTGTATGTTTAGTCTGTTCGCTCATTTCTACTGGTTTCTGCAAAATAAAGATAGAAAATCCATTCCCATGCCCCACACCATCTTTTTAAGGCCTCATCTATTGATTTTCCTCGAATGAATTTGCATGAACATGTACTCTTTGCGATATGCATGGTAAAATGAAGTGTCTAATCAAATAACCATACATTTTTCGATTCTTACTATTGTGCAGTTCCCTTTACTCTCTAGAAGTGGGGTTATGGAAAGATTAATCGCAGAAGCATCTGACGAAGAAGAAAAATGTTCCATATGCATCCGTGACATTCCTGGGGGGACCAAAACTTTTGAACTTGTGGCGAAGTTCTGCTATGGGGTGAAACATGAACTTACTGCCTCAAATGTTGTGTACCTTCGATGTGCTGCTGAGCATCTAGAAATGACTGAGGACTACGGGGAAGGTAATCTTATTGTGCAGACTGAAACCTTTCTTACTCAAGTAGTCCTTCGAAATTGGAAAGATTCTCTCAAAGCACTTCAAACATGTGATGATATTATCTCTTATGCTGATGAACTGAATATTACAAAAAGGTGCATCGAATCGTTAGCCACAATGGCATCTACTGATCCCAACGTATTCGGGTGGCCCATAATGGAACATGGTGGTCCTATGCAGAGCCCTGGTGGAAGTTTGTTGTGGAATGGGATAACTACAGGGGCCAAACCAAAAAATACAAGTTTGGATTGGTGGTATGAGGATGTGTCGAATTTAAGTTTACCTCTTTATAAGAGATTGATTTCAGCCATGGAGGCTCGTGGTATCAGAGAGGAGATAATTGCTGGCTCAGTTGCTTTTTATGCAAAAAAGTACCTACCTGGTTTGATCAGGCGTCAAGGTGCTAATGATTCTAACTCTAATGCCTGTCTTGCACCTGTGGCCTTAGGGGCTCCTCTATCGGAAGAAGATCAAAAGATTTTGCTGGAGGAGATTGATAGTTTGCTTCCTATTCAGAAAGGTCTTGTCCCAACCAAGTTTTTGTTTGGACTGCTTCGGACAGCAATGATTCTCCGAGCAAACCCATCTTGTTTATCTAACTTTGAGAAAAGGATCGGGCTGCAGCTTGATAAAGCAACTCTGGAAGATCTACTGATGCCTAATTTCTCTTATTCCATGGAAACACTTTACAACGTGGATTGTGTGCAGCGAATTCTTGAGCATTTTCTTGCCATGGACCAAATCACTGGTGGAGCCTCTCCATGTTCGGCTGATGATGGTCAGATTATTGGCTCACCGTCATTAACACCAATTACAATGGTAGCCAAGCTAATTGATGGGTACCTTGCGGAGGTTGCCCCTGATGTTCATTTGAAGCTCCCCAAGTTTCAGGCTCTTGCTGCTTCAGTTCCCGACTATGCCCGGCCGTTAGATGATGGTCTATATCGTGCTATAGACATTTATCTGAAGGTACTATCCTTA
The DNA here is from genome assembly GCF_006381635.1 of Hibiscus syriacus. Taxonomy (NCBI): domain Eukaryota; kingdom Viridiplantae; phylum Streptophyta; class Magnoliopsida; order Malvales; family Malvaceae; genus Hibiscus; species Hibiscus syriacus. The sequence goes on from NW_024062897.1 coordinate 348,977, forward strand.
CTGCACATAATTGATAATTACGTTGTTTTCTTTGTTTTTTATGCTGCGGATGTTACACAAGTTAGGTTTTAAACTATATCCAGGTTGAGTTTAGAGGCCCTTTTAAGATTTTCGAGAATGATCGGATAGCTTTAAATTAGGTTGGGAATTGGGATTCTCCCATTGTTTAAAGATATATAATCTCTCAAATGCAAGTTGTTTCCGCTGTCTATTCTTTGACTGAGTAATGTTATTTGGCATTGTAATGTAAGTTGCTCCCCTTGTCTATAAAGTTAACTGGCCGAAAAGCCAAATCTTATGTGTATTAATTATTAGGAGCTTAGAATTATCTTGTTCTTAAAATCAATTCTTGCATCTTAAAGAAGGATACAAGAAAAAAATCTTGAAATTTTTCATTGCTACAATTATTTTAACTTGTTAACTTTCTCCTATGCTTATCAAACTTGCAGTCACACCCTTGGTTGTCGGAAACTGACAGAGAACAACTATGCCGGCTGATGGACTGCCAGAAGCTCTCCTTGGAAGCCTGTACCCATGCTGCACAAAATGAGAGGCTGCCACTGAGAATAGTTGTCCAAGTCCTGTTCTTTGAACAGCTTCAGCTTAGGACTTCAATCGCTGGTTGCCTTTTGGTCTCAGACAATCTTGACGGATCACAACAGTTAAGAACTGGGTTTTGCAGGGTCAACTGACGGAGGAGGGTGGGCCTCAGCTGTGAGAGAAAACCAGGTTTTGAAGGTAGGCATGGATAATATGAGAATGCGGGTTTCTGAGCTTGAGAAAGAATGCTCGAACATGAGGCAAGAAATCGAGAAGCTAGGGCGGGTGAAGGGTTCTTCTAGCACTTGGGGAAATGTATCGAAGAAATTCGGATTCAAGTTGAAGTCTCAAATGTGCAGTGCAGAAGAGGATTCAATAAGCAACCAGAAGAATGTAGGTGGACAGATTGAGAAAGTGAAGGGCATGAAAGGAAAGCACAAAAAGAAGTCAAGTAAAGATGAATAATGCAATCAATCACAATGGTTTTTTGTTGTTTGATCTCATTGTTGTTGTTTCGTTGTACCTTTAAACTTCGTTATAAACCATAACTTCCCACCTTTGATCCCACTGTAACTGTTCATGTACCACATGAGATGATGGTAGAAAGTGTAATTTAATTTTTCATTCATGTGCCGTTTCCATTTATAACCCATGTATAATATCAGATTATTAAGCACCACATGGATAAATAGCATGCTTACATGTTTCAGTTAAAAAAAATTAATACTTTAAAGGTAAGATTATAAACTAATGAATCGTTTGACGAATGACTTATGAATTATTCGTATTTTTTTATTAAATTAGATATATGGATATGAACAAAAAAATAATTATGTTTATTTAGTTAAATGAATAAAAAAATTTAAATAAAGGAACACAAACATAATTTTAAAATTTTAACTAAGATTTAAAAAAAGGAATAAAATTTTGAGGTACTCTTTTCCTTCTTCCAATGTCCATCAAGTTATCTTCGTAACTTGAGGGGTACGAAGGGGGTTTTAACGAGGCCTCCCATTTTTATCAGAAATAACAACCATATCTAATGAACTTCTTAAATAGAAATAGACTCCCTAACAATATGGAATTGAGATAAAAGATTATTCGAAACCCACTTATTTGGCAATAAAAAATGTTTTTTTCCTAACTCTGAAAATATTAAACCTAACTTGTCTTAATTTGACAGAAGGCAAGAAAGCCAGCCAGCTAACAGGTTTTTCCAAAGTGCTGCTTGAAGCTCCAGTAATGGAAGGAGCATCTCTATTCTTTATTGCTTTGGTGATGTAAGTTGCCTCAGGTTATACTTTGCCAACTCCTTGTATTTCTCGACAACCCCAATCAAGCAGATTGTCTGAAACCCGAAAAAAATGAAATGGAAGGCAGGGTCAAGTGATCTTTCAAAGAGCAAATGTGCCAAAACAAGAGTTCATATTTAGTCAAAGACATAATGTACTGACCTTCACAATTTCAACTATAATAGTTGTGTCAGGATTGCTGAGATCAACTTTGTGTGGTGCAGGTACAGCCTTCGCAACCGTATTTATAATTTTCATCCTGTCAATACCAGAATTCGCACGCACCTCGTATAGTACGGCAAACTGCAGTAAATAAAAGTTACAATCCCAGCACATATTATGCATTTTGAATTTGATCAAACCAAAACCATGCTGTCATTTATTCATGCAGGGTCCTTGACAAAACAAACCTGATCCGTATACCTTTTTTCCTCCTTCAGGGGGCAAGGCCAAATTTAATATAAACATTATTTGACCACCCAAAATGAGATTAACACATCCACAAGGAATAAATCATCGAAATATGGGTTCAAGTTAGCTATCATGCAAACTAAATGAAGGCATTCAAATATGTAGAAAGTTTTCTTTTATATATCAAAGCGAATCATGAGTTGAATGGCTCGTCATGAATACATTGACTGCTTCGTTTACGGATAAATTGGGGGCTATCTTATATGGATTTTTCAAAACGCAAATGGTACAAGACATGAAGTCCAAGAACATTATAATAGATCAAATACTGATTTAAAGCCATGGTAGTCAATCATACAATTTCTAAGAACATTTTAATTTCCCGGCAAATCCACACTAAGTGAAAAGTCACTTTGCAGCTACTACACGTATTTAAAAGGTTTGATCGGTTCAAATTGTTACTTCCCTAAAGAAGAAAAGGAAGCCACATCTCTCATTTAAGTAAACAACCACCTTGAGCTAAAACTAGAAGTAGTGGCTTTAAATCGTGTAGCTTTCGTACAAATCATGCATTTTGATTGTGTCAAATCTAAGTTTGATTCATATGTCTGAATGGGATCAACCAAAGACAAAAAACAGATATGCTTAAGGAACATTTAAACTTTTTTGTACAAATACAACAATGTTTATAGAAAGCAAGTTAAAATCAATGTGCACGGATTCAATCAACTTAGTTTGAATATATGTCCTTGTATTTTATGGAAAATTAGCTTTTAGAAGCACTATAAAACTTTCCATCACTTGAAAACCAGAACAAAAAGAATGAGAATTCATCTATTTCGTACCTTCCTAGGATTCTGTGTCTCCACTGGAAAATACTGCTCAATGAGAGGCTTCATTGCTCTTGTAATTTCCTCTTCTGAAGAATAGCATGCTACTTCAATAGGCAAGACTCTTAAAATGAACCTAAACCACAGAAACAAGAAGGTTTTAGCTTGCTACAACCAAGAGACCATTTCCTATGTGCTTTGTATATGGAACATAACATGCAAGTGAAGAATGAACCTCGACATGTGCTTCCTTGTTGATGCAGCGGACGTCATCATATACTGCACAATGTCTTTGGGACCAGGAACTCCATCTTTCTTCCGCATTTGAACAAAGACAACACCATTACAGCCTGAATCAAGGTTGAAGAACAGCCTCTGTTCGACCAGGATGCAAAGGGGAGAAAAGGTTCAAGTACAAAAAATTGGAAAGAAAAAAGATGCAATAATGGACAGCATCACCCATTTTTTTACAAGAGAATGACAAGTAATTGCATTAGAAAAGCATGACTAGTTCAACACTAAAAAGATAACTGAATATGGAAGGAAAAAGTAATAAACAAAAAATTACGAATATTTTCATTTCTAAACAAATAAAAGAATCAGATGAAACATGTACAAGGCTGATAGATTAAATACAATAAGCTAGTATTTTTTTATATTTTTAGGTAAAGTTCAATGTAACACAGAAGGAACAACCTCATTTGGGCTACTTCCATCTTGCATAAAGAAAATATGTGAAATTTTCAATTAAGAATTTAGTGTTAATGATACTATGTTAAATTCGCATAGAACTTACAAGAAAAATATCGTATAAGTATTATTTTAACTTCTTGCTTTCTCTTTTTCAATAAGCATAAAATTGCCTTAGGTCTCTCCATTTCATGCAAGATGCCAAAAACATAACTTCCTGTCAAAAAGGTATGCCACCATCCAGATAAAATTCTTTATTCTTTTTTTACCCAGACGTAACTATCCTCTTTCTGGCATCCATTAATCTGCAAAATCAATTACAAAATTTAGCAGTCATAGCTTACTAACCTTACTCTTATCTCCAAGCTCATTAAGTTCAGCTTCAATAAGCTTATCAATAGATTTCTCTTTTTCACTGGTTGCACTTTTTGATGTATCTGTTTCAAGGCATTGTTTCTTTGCTGATGGCTCCCCCAATTTATCTACTTGATTTGATGTATCTGTTTCAAGGCATTGTTCCTTTTCTGGTGGATCCTCCGACTTATCTACTTGATTTTCAATATTTGCTCCATCCTTCTGAGTACCATTGGTCTCTTCTGCTATCTTTCCATGGCACACATCATCTGAGTTTGGATGGTCCGAATCTTTATTTGTTAAACTTTCTTGACTAGCATCATTTTCTCTACTAGCATCTGATTTAACAACTTCCTCTTGCCCTTCCTCCTCTCGTTCATCATCACCCTCCTCTTCATCAATGTCTTCATCATCACTATATGAGAAAGTAATCTTTTTATTTAGAGGCTTATTTGGTAACACTGCAGGTTCCTCTCCAAAATCCTTTCCATTGACTAGATCTTCAAAAAACTGCATGGAAGTAAAATAACCAGAAGTTTAAGGTAAATGCACAAAAGAATAGCAGAGGAGCATTAGCAACTGCCTTAACTCAAGCACAGGAATAAACAGTATATAAATGGACAGAGAATTTTAAGGCATCTTACTCATGTTGATATGGTGTTGCAGAGATACTGGGTCAAAATACGAGCCCGATTTGGTATTTAAAATAAGAACTCAGCTACTTCACATGATCCAATTCAAAGATAATTTTTTTTAGAAAAAAAAGAGAGAGAGAAGAAATCAAAGATCAGAGATGATGCCAGGGAATTGCTGGTCAAAGGTAGAATATTATAAAACCAAGAATCTTTGGACGCAAACAATCCTATCAATGAATTAAACGTAAACTTACAGTCAATATAATGAATAAAGAGAACGCAAGAGGAAGAATTGGATGATCATAGGATAAAGCAGCAAGACAGTGTGAGAAAAGAGGATACACCTAACATCTATACTATCAAAATAATGTTTTTTTAGCCACAACCAAGATCATCTTTGATTCGTAGTCTTAATAATAATTTGTGAACCAAAAAACATAAACTTGAAAAGAAAATGAACCATGAACACAGTAAAGGAATGGAAAAGACGAAGGCTTAAAGAGCAATGTCACAACTGTCATCACATTCCAAGCCTATAATTTATAATTTAATAGAAGCTGATGAGATTCTAAGATTCAACTTCACATTATTAGTTCAAAATCAAAGCTTTAACTGATTTTAATCTGGCATAAAATCCCCCAGCTAAAAACCATGTCTCCCCAACAGAGCAATTAAAACATTTTTTTTTTTGATAGAAAGGCCCCATTAAAATCCTCCTTCAATCCCTCCATGTTATGAGAGTAACATGATGGAACAACGAAGGAGGAAAAGAGAGCAATTAAAACATTAAACAATATATATATAGTTTGAAAGTAAATAAAATAAATACGGGCAGAAGAAAGCAGAAACAACTTTGGAAATTAATCAAAACACAGAAAATAAACTCAGCAATCATTTTGCATATAAAAAAAGTAAAATTTAACCACGGAAATTGAATTGCAAACGAATACCCAGATGGAAAATCATCAATTAATGATCCGAAATTAATTTTAATAACAAAAACAAACAAAAAAGGTTCAACAATAAACTACAAAATAAGAAAATATGCAAAGAAAAAACATACAGAATCAATAACATAGATAGCTTCATGAGCAGCTTGGCGTTCTCTGCCACCATCACAAGTGATCAAGAAACCTTGGACTCCAGGCCTTAATGGGTATGCCCCTTTCTTTTTAACTGCTTTCTGTTTTCCAGAAGAAGAAAAAAAAGAAGTTGAAGAAATAAAAATAAAACCCCATGAAAATATTGGGGTGAAGAGTAAAAGAGAGAGTTTGGGCTAACATTGTGGGGAAGATACTGCTTCCTCTTCTTGCCTTTGGCTGTCACAGTGTTGCCTTTTGCCTTGTTTTCGGCAGCCATTGAAGCTTCTTTAAGTGTTTTCGTGCTTCCGACTCGAGGGTTTGGTTGTAGTTCTCAGTTCTGTTCAAATAAGATTTCTACTCTTAAAAGACCGGTTCGAGACGAGTTCAAAAATCCGGTTTATATAAAAAGAAACTGTTAGATAAAAATATTATATTCAAAAAATGAAATTATAAAATAATGATATTTTTAAAAAATTAAAAATAATTACTTGACACTTATAAATTAAAATATTGAGTAAACAATTCATATATATTAAAAATAATATATATTCTAGATTTTAAAATATAATATTGAATATATTTTTATTTTGAGAAATAATAATATTGAGCAATTTAACTTTTGACTAAAAATGATAATGGGTAGTTAATTAAGAATAGTGGGTAGTTACGGGCTGGATAATTTTTTTTTTTGAAAAAAAGTCTTTTGGGTTAGGGAAAAAACCGTTGAATTGGGTGAACCGATATATATGAGTAAAAATAAATAGTTAAAATTGATTTTTTTTTATAAAAATTAAAAGCGTTTTATGTTGTGTAACGGGATTATATATATATACTATAATTTAATATTTTTTTAAAATAACCAACACTGGTGATCTTTTATGTTTTTTGTCTGCTTGATTTTTATTATCAATTCTGATCATTTTTGTTTTTGGTTCGTTTTATTTTGAACATTAGGCCATGACAGTTATTAAAAATGATTAAATTTTAACTTAACTCGTAAAAGTTAATCGAAATATTAATTTGACCTTATATTTTATATAAAATATTAATTTAATCTTAAATTACATAAAATATTAATTTGACTCTTATATTTAATCAAAGTTTACATCGCTAGTCGACATTCATCACTATCGCCGTCATCGGTCAACGTCAACTGATGTCATCGATGATAGTTAGATCCACAAATTTCCTATTCACCCTTTTTTGACCTCTTAAATATGGATTCAGCGTCCGTTTTGTCGAAAATCAAAATTTTCAAAAAATAAATTTAAAACTAATATAAAAAATTAAATTAATTTCTTTTGTAGAAATATTATCCTTACATATATAAAGAATAATTACACTACTATCTCGAGTTAGATTGAAGATTTTTCACCATAAAATTAAACCTAATCCAACCTTATTTTATAAAAATATATATATATAACTTAATCCAACCTCGATTTTTAAAAAAATAACCCTACAAGATCATATCATATCGAAACCTATCGAAACCAAATCCGTACATGAATTTTTTCTACGGATATCTACTTTTTAGATTTTAGAATATTTATTACTCCTACCCGTTATAGGAATTTGTTTTCCTAATTGAACACTGTCAGTAATAATGAAGAAAGTAAAAGTTTGTACATCAAATACTTAACCCCACCAATTATAGTATTTTGTTATCCTAATCCTACACCGTCTCTAATTCTCTATGTATATATATATATATATATATATATATATTTTTGTTTTACATCTTATTAAATATGTTATTGCATTGTTGGGGTTTACGAACACTGTCTTAATAATCTGGAAATCATGTCAAAGAAATCTACATGCGATATTATATCTCTTCCAGAAGAGATGTTGACAGAAATCGTTATGCAAGCGGCTTCAAGTTCTGTCAATGATTTCATTAATGTCAGGTTAAGCTGTAAAGCTTTTCTTGCTGCGTCGAACTATGATCAGGTCTTTGAGAAGGTTTCCATGGAGAAAGTTGGTTTCGTTCCATGGCGTAGGAGCGAGAGGGTTTTTGAAAAACGATGCAGAGCTGCCAAGAACGCCGAAGCGTTATACAGGAAAGGAATGGTCGATTGCTTCAGCCGAAAGAAACCCGACTCCGGACTCCATTGTTTCAAGAAGGCTACCGAGAAAGGTCATGTTGAAGCCATGTATGCTTACGGCATTATCCTCATCTGTTTAGGAGGTGAGCTGAGGGAACAAGGGCTTCAGATTTTATCCTCTCTCAATCTTGACAAGTCGAACAGAAGAAATTCGAAGATCATCGCGAGCTGTCGGTCGAAAACGGAGAAGCTTTTGAGTTGCATGTGGGTGTACGAAACATTGGCAGCGCCTAAAGGAAGAGATTGTGATTGTGATTGTGATCGTGATCGTGATCGTGATCGTGATCGTGATCGTGATCGTGATCGTGATCGTGAGAGTTCTTTTGAAGAAGAAGCTTGGGAAGCAAGCAACAACGTCGGCCATTGCTGTGATACTTGCTTTTGGGATCGTGAAGCAACTGTATTTTGTAATTTGATTAGGAAATATTTAATTTATTAAAAGTAATTAGTCCCAGGTTGCCCGTGGTGCATGTAATCTAAACTATTTCGAAAACAAAAGTGGACATGGCCTTAATTCAACTACCTTGACAGTGCAATATATTCCTCTCTCAGACTTGTATTTCTGGCTCAGTTCAATGAAAACTTCATGTTTCTCATCTGGGATTTTATTTTTCTTCCTCTTCCTCTTCTTCTTCTTCTTCTTCGCGATTTCGATTTGTTTATGGAGCTCTTGTATCTTCACTCTTTTCTCCTCGTACTGTTTCTGCAGTATTTCCAGCTCTGAAGCTGGTTTGCCTAAAGCTTTTAACACTTTAGTCTTTCATATATACATATGTGTGTGTGTGTATAAACAGCTTTAATACAATTTAATTAATAAATGAGGAATACAAAAGCTGCCATTGCTGCCTTCCATGAGTTTTTCCAGATTCATGAGAGAAAAGGTTAGAAACTACTTCAAAGCCGCCATTAGACATTTTGTTTTAAGCTTGATTCCGAGCAATGAAACAAGAGAAACTATACCATGCTAGAAAATGCTAAACTTTTTATTTGTTGCTGTAACAAGGGATGAACTTCCACAACTATACACATATGTAAAGCTAAAACTATGACAGAGAAGGAACACATTTGTTGTTCACTGCAACCACAATTGTTGTTGAAGTAACACATTTTGTTAGCTTTCAAAGTTGACCATGGAACGAGAGGATTCTCCATCTTGAAACGTTGTTGCTGTTGGGGGTTCTTTCCCCCCCAGAGTTTTGGGGTTTTGGTGATTATAGAAAATATTATTGGATTGGTATGATACAGAAACAAAGAAATGAGGGATGGCCTTGGGCTTAAATTCATTGGCTGCTCTTCTCTTATTGAAATTGATTGATTCAAGCACATATACTAATGTGTTAAAAAATTTGTGTTTTTGGATTTATGAGTTTTACAATCATTTTTATTCCTATTTTTTAAAATTTTGAATTAGCATGAGATTATCACTAAAGTGTGATATTGAAAATAAAAAAAATTACAATTAAGATCAAATTAATATTATATATAAAGTTTGAAGAGATTAAATATATTATTTTATAAATTCAATAAATAACCAAAATATTTTTTCCGTTTGTCATTTAACAATGATGACAAAAAAAATAAAATCGATCAGTTAAATGATCATTTTGTAAATTTTGATAATTAGATTATTAAAAGAAAAAAATATTAATAATTGATCACTATTTATACAGTTACATAATATTTAATTTTTTTTCTACATTAACCAAACGTTACAATATATGAAAAAGAAAATACATACTCAAATGGAGTTTTTTGCCTTAAAAATATAATAATAAATCTCATAATAAATTTTTATAGTATCCGATTTGGATTAATCGGTCAAAAACAGAAGCAAGTGGTATATGAAAAATAATAATGATGTAATAAATAAATAAATAAATTATAATGTATTCAACCTCACCATGCATATCCATGATTACATGTTGAAGAAAAACAATAGAAGTCATCGCTGCTATCCGTGCCTAATGATTTGTTCTTACCTCCAGCCAAAATCCTTGGTACTTATCCCAAAATTCTCTACCTTACAACACTATTGGTTTCAAATGTATTCTTCTTCTTCTTCAACTTTTGGTTTGTTCTTAGGTCGTCCAGATCTTCTTACATCTTTACTTGACAAAAGTTCCAATGCTTTCTCTATGGTCACATCTTTCGGCTTCATACCCTACAATCATGTCCATGATCGTTATTTTTTGGAGATCCGTTCCCGATTATTGACAGCAAGTGAATCATGAAACTAAAGAATATTTTTTCCATCGAATACAAACTTACCTTGGGAACAGGATCAGTGGTGCGTCGATGGCGAACAGCGAATCCGATCCTAGCAAGCTTCAATATCACAGGGTGCCCATCCTTGGGGTGTTCTCCCTGCCAAGATGCGTAAAAGATTCAAATTGGACATTCCACGGAATAAAGAAAACATAGCTCTCATTAAAGGTGTCCTTAAGTACCAGTGTCACAGGGTAACGCAGCAGCTCGAGGGCATCTTCAAGGGTGATAGAATCCATGTTCTTTATCTGAATGAAAAAAAAAATTAGTCAGCGGTCTGTTCATAACAAGGTTGAAACATATCAAAGAGTACTTACAGGTGCTCCCTACAAAAATAAAAATAATATTTACTGGTCATTCTTAGGGTAAACAAGAGTATCTTTATCTTATCAGCGAAAAGGCGGTGGCATGAGTTATTAAAATTCTACTTCATCGGTGTTTCATTAACCGAGTGGTTCGTAACAACAAGATATGATTCCTTTCAGAAACTTACACCGCCAGAATTACGAAACAGTGCAGATATAAAAATAGACGTAACCATACATGAGAAACAGAGGATCGCTTGGGTTGATAACCGGTCCTGTTTTCACCAAGCTGCACATAGTGTCCATAAGGGCCACTCTTTAAGAAAATCTGAGAGGGATGGAAGAAGAAACAATTAGTGTCTAGTTATAACAAACGGAAACATAAAATTCCAATGAAAATAAAGATCCAAAATCTTTTTCATTTATACTAAAAGACCACTATTAGATGCTAACCTTCTCATTGGTCCCTGGATGAAGACCTAATAGTTTTGGCTCCTCGATGTTGTTGTTCTTTTGAGGGCTCTCTCCGTCCTCCTCATCACCATATAATGACTTAGCAATGTACCTAAAAAATCAATGATTCAAAAAAAAAACTCGAAAACCAAAAGATGATAGTGAATAGAATATAGAAGATTACAACGCTCTTCTTAATCGTAAACAGAAAAATTACCAAAAGGTTCACGATCATGCACTGGTATATGCAATGTGTGTATGCATCAAAATCCAGAAATTATTGTACTGCTCCTTACTTACTTGCACTTTGGATGTTGGTCACACCCTATAAAATAGCCTGCACCAAACCTGCTTACTTTGAATATTAACGTGCCCTCCATGCAACTGAAAAAAGGTAGGAAAAAGATACAGTAAGCTTTATTTGAAGAGTGAACGAATTAAAATAGCATTTATATATGCAAGTAAGTAACTTGGTTTTTAAGGGTGCAAAAGGTCCCTTGAGCCTAGGCACAAGGCGCAAGACGTTCGTATGCGAGGCACACTGTTTGTAATATATAATATAGATCAAGTGTGAACTATATTTTGTACTCAAACTAACATGATAAACAATATTATAGTTCTTTAAATAATATTATAGTGAAGAGGGGTGTGCAATGGAGAGAAAGAATGTTAGGGATTTTGTTTGGCGAGTTTTTCTTTTTTTTCAATTGTGTATCGTGAGAGACTGAGAGTAAAGTTAGATGGGTTTTTCTTAAATATTAAAATATAATTATTTATTAAAAATATTAATATCTTTAAAAAAAATCTGAAAAGTGCAAAGGCGCTGCGCCCGGCTCCTAAATCCCGTAGGCGCACGCCTCCCACAGCCTCCTGTAAATTGCCTCGCCTCAACCCAGGCGGGCACAACCTTCATCGCCCGGCTGCGCCTAGCACCTAGGCAAGTAATACTGTAACAAATGTATCATATATATGCAAAAAATAGAACAAAAAAGAAGGCAAACAATCTCGACAAAATCCATGACCACCACAACCAATTTCATTCCCTTATTTTATTCATTAACCCTTTCTAAACAGCAATGCTTGCTTTCTTTAAACCCAATCCAAAAAACATTCAACTCTATATCTAAAAAGTTCAATGGGTCTAAATGCGATGGATTACACAGTAAAATGGATATTGGAGCTGATAGAGACTCAATTGTAGTTCTTTTGTTTTTACAAATGTGTATTTTTTTTATTACTAAAGAAATGTTTGGGCTAATGGGAGTTTTGGATAGAGAAATGCCCAAGGAAACACAAAAGACAATACAGCATACCTTGGACACGTCCTACTTTTATTAGGGAGAGAAGCAAACAAGAAATCTCCAAATGTCTTTTCCAACATCTTCTCCACCTGAATCAAAATTTGAAATGAAAATATTGTAAGATAAAAAAGTAAAAAATAGAGAAAACTGTGACGCTTGAGTAAGGGATGGGACTGGCTTGGGATACCTGATGAATGTGAACACTCGCAGCACGACTACAATATGAGCTGAAACGTGCCCAGTAGTCCCTAAGGAGCCCTTTCCATTCAGTTAATCCAGCAGAAACATTGTCAAGCTGTAAATACAAGTGACAAGTGAAACATTGTCAAGCTGTAAATACAAGTGACAAGTGAAACATGTCAATAACACTACTCTAACGTAAAGAAGCCACATTCCAACTACTTCAAACCCAACAAACTGAAAAGACTTTAAGCTACAAGTACAACAATCAAGCGGTCTGCAACTTACTTCTGTCTCCATATCAGCTGTAAAACTGTAATCATTGACCTCAGAAAAATGGTCAGAGAGAAATGCTGAGACCTAGACATCATCCCGAATGTATTAGAGAATAGTAGATTTGAAAGCGTGCTTAAAATCACTAATAATAGTTAATTAGAAGCCCAACTTGATTACATATATTAATTACTTTAAATTAGTATATTTTTGTAAATTCGACAAAATGCAAAAACCACCTACTGATAAAATATACTTCAACTGTACTACTTTCTTGTATCAAATAAAATTTCCCCATATTTGGCTACATGAACAACTAAAAATGGCTGTCCCTTTTTCCCATATGTATGGGGTAAGGGGGAGGTAAGATAGTAGGCTATCCCCAACACCAGGTTGAGAGCAGCTTCCGTAAGAGACCTCCGAATTATGAAATGCCCTCCGTGGGACTCGATCCCACGACCTCAAGGTTAAGAACCTTGTGCTCTACATGAACAACTACTTATCACTAATTGCAGCAAGAAGTGTGTTACTTGAAACGTTAACTCCCTAACACTAATTAAATTATTATTGCATCAAACCTAATATCAATTGCTAATTGATGGAGGGCTCAACCTTACGTAAGGCCACAATAAATCCAATACAGTAATACTCAATAGATGTTGGACAAGACAACTTGACACTTCCCCTCACGTATAGCTAAATTAAGGCCAACACATGTACGTCCTCATTGGGTCCGACACCAGGTTAAGCACTCAACTTATGTTCAATTGGAAATAGGTGGAATGTGCAACGTTAATACAAAACCACAAGAAACCCAATACTAATGGATTAAGGATAACAACACTAAAGAAAATTTTGAACTTATTAAGTTAATCTAAAGCATTAACTACAATAAATCAAATAGAACAAAAATGAGATAACATACCATGCGACCGCGAAATTCTGGGTATAATACACGATTTTTTACTGTCATGTAATTTCTATCCTGATGTAATAAAATGGGAAAGGTCATATTAGAATATATCTTGTCAATATAAAAGTTGACGGTAAATAAGATCAATAAACTGCAACAGTTGCAAGGAAAAAGAACAGGAAAAATTGTAACATATAATAAAACCAATGGCATCAAATTAAGAAAGAACAATCAAACAACATAGTAATTACTTCTTTTGGCTTGTAACCAGTAAGAAAGAAGCATGATGGACTACAACACAAGGTGATCACTTCAAGCAGGTTTTCAAAGACCTTATGCATTTTCTACCGAATTAGGCCTTTAAAAGTACTTGCCAGGTTGAGTTTGTTTGGGAAATTTAGCACTTCGTTATGTTGTTCTAAAGGGATACAGCTTTACATCAGTCGTGTATTCTGAATATTTTGGCTTTGTTCTTTGAGGTGGTAATACTGAATTAGCTAAAGCGTGGAGGGTTCTTGGTGCATTAATTTCTTACTATTGGTAATTTTTTTTTAAAAATCCCTGATGTCATATCTTAATGAAATCAACCATGTCTTTCAAACAAAATCCAATGTTATCAAGACAGTCTAAGCAATTCAAAATAGTTCAAATTCCAGGAAGTTTCAATGAAAACTTTTGTGTCATCATACTTATGAAACTGAGTGAATGCCCCGAAAAGAAAAATCTTACCAAGCATGCACTTGAATCCATATTATTAATCCAGAGCTAAAAAGAACATTATTGAGAAGCTTAGTTCATTTTAGGTAACAAGAATGTATCTGGCATTTGAAACAAGCTTCATTCAACTTTGATCAAAAGTAAGGTGAATTTGAAAATTGATCATTTCAACATTATTACTAACCCGTAAGACTTTCAATGTTGAGGCATATGTCGAAGGTCTACCGATTCCAAGCTCCTCCAATTTCTTAACCTTAAAAATGCAGAATTATGGAGGTAAGAAAGGGCCATTGAATACAAAGAAAAGCCAGCATAATCAAATAACTGTCTCCCTCCCTAAACCCATGTTGCATGCACTCAGCAAGAAGCGAATAGAATGATATTTGGATATTTTACACCATCAACACCAAATAAACATATATGAAGGAAAGAAAGAACAGTATGTGCAAAACAATTCGGATGCTTCGTCCAAAAGCTGAAAGTATCTTGGTGTATGTTATATGATAGCATTTACACATCATATTTCTGTGCAATGGCTTAATCATGATGCCATAGTAATTCACTGAATAAGAGAAGTGCCAGCAAGCACTCCCGTCATTATGTAAAGAAGATATACCAATGATCCTTCAGAATAGCGTGGTGGTGTCTGAGTATGATGCTGCTTGGTTTCTACTTCACCAAGATATAACCGATCCCCCTTCTGCAAAACAAATCAGTCAGCAATGGTGCAAACTAAAAAAAGGAACATAAAATTTTACAAACACTTTCCAAATCATTCACTTCAACAGCTAATCTTTTATATTCTATAAAGGCCAACTGAGAAAATTTTATATGATAGAAACCCTATGAAGCATAATGGAGATCAAAATATTAAATATTTAAAAAAATGAAAATCAAATGAAAAATGAGTACCTTCAACGAACTAAGAATGCCAAAAGTCTCGGCATAGCGGTTTACTTCGTTATCCTTAAATCCGATTGTTTCAGATTCATCATCCTAGAAATTTAAAAGACCATGAAAAGTAGAAACCAGAAAAAGGGGTCAGTATTTTTTAGACATACATGCAATCATGTCACATGTGTTACAAGTAAACCTTCATGTTGCTTCCAATGTAGAACAAGTATTTTCAAATCAAATCACCAAAGAATGAACCTAAAATCTCGATAAAATTTGTGAAACTTCAATAATTAATACTCAAATTTTTTTATAAAAAAAATGTAAACCCAATACCTCAAGAAACTAAAATAACATGTGTACTTATAACTAAAAAACCCCTAAGCCCTGAAACACAACACCAAATATGACACTAAATTACTTATACTTGAAAATGAAGTAGCATACTAATTACAGCAAAATAACCAAAATTTATGTATAAAACGCAATCAAACCCGTAAAACCAGAATTACAGTCCTAGATAATTTCATGTTCCTATCCATATTAATTACCTTTTATTATAAACTTAAATTCATATAAAATTGAAACTTTGCAGAAAATAGTGCCACGATCTCACATATGGAAGTTTATTCCAAGAGCAGTATTGTGGTCTGTTTGGAAATGTAGGAATGAGGTGATTTTTCAGAATGGGAAGGTTGATCCAGTGTTGTTGTTCTTCATTACACGTTTCAGAACTGTTTCTTGGTTTGAAATATCAGTTAAGGATGTTCACTTTCATTTCGATTCTTTGATGGGTGATTTAAAACTTGCAGATCAACTTGGCAATTCGCATAAGAAGAATCTTCCTTCTTCCAGGTGGAGTCCTCCTCCGGAAGGGTTTTTAAAAGTAAACATTGATGGTGCAATGGTTAAAGATTGGGATAAGGGTGGTATAGGTGGCTTGATTAGGGATTGCAGCGGGTTGGTGCTTGGGTCATTTTCAGAGAAGGTTGGGGGAGGTCCTCCTTTACTCGCGGAGCTTTTGGCTATTAATAGAGGGTTGATTCTTATTGAGGAAGTTGAAACTGATTTCTTTTCAAAACAGAGGATTATTTTGGAATCAGACTCTTCTAATGCTCTGAAGTGGATTAATAATCCGATCCTTAGTTCTACTTTGTTCCAATCCTTGGTAACGGATATAGCTTCTGCTGTGGAGAGGAAGGGTATTATCACAAGGCACATCTCGAGAGCAGCTAATTGGGAAGCTGATGAATTAGCTAAAGCTGGCATAGGCTGATTTTAGTTGTGTAACTGTTTAGGTGTTGTCTTGGTTGTTAATATTAAAAGTGTATTAGGGTGTTTTATGCTTTCAGAATTATGGTAGTTTTGTTGTGTAAGAAGTTGTTGTTGTTGAGATGTGGAGGTGTTTTATTGTTCCTATTAATAAAAGTTAGAGGCACTCTTTCCCTCCTTCCAATGTCCTTCATGTTATGTTTGTAACATGGAGGATAAGAAGGGGGGTTTTAATGAGGCCTTATTCTATCAAAAAAAAAATTAAAACTATTTAGTAACAATAATAAAGAAAATTAAGAAATCCCATAATGATTTAGCATGTGATTTTGATTTGAATCACAGCTACTTCAGTTACCAATTAAAACCATTAGCTCAATCATAACTGATTTTACCATAAGAACTATGAAACGCCAATAGATAATACATAAACTGTATAAGCGACTAAAATATAGAAAATACTAGTAAAAAAGTAGATAATTCAGAAACAAAATACCATGTGATGACATTTTATGTCCAAAGACAAAATTTACCACCATCCATACTTCAACAATATAAATGCACATGTAGTAGACAGCATTGCAAAATAAAGAAGAAACAAGCATAAATAACCATTAGTAGACCACAATGCATTCAGATTTTCCATGTTGAACAAGGAGATCTCCTCATTCATCCGCATTAAACACTGATAGGAGCAACCAGAAATTGTATGCAGCACATACATATATACAGGGAAAACAGTATATTATACCTGATAAGCAGACTGATAGCCAAGGAACTCCACTCTTGAGCATGAAGATCGGAAAATGGCAGACTCATCACAATTCCCGATTTCAAGTTGCATCTGCTTAGAACAATGAATGCTAGGTGTTACATAGATGGTAGTATAATGGTTCACAACAATGCAGATAATAACAAGACACACTATCCATTTCAGCATTTATATAGAAGAAACAGAGAAACCACACGCAAGTAAATGCAATTACTAAAAAAAAAGAAATAAGATTTTTTCCAGAGCAAGAAATCAATGCAGCTTGTTCTGAATCACAATGGCCACAAAATGATGGTGAGTAATCAAGCCAGCTTATTCTGATTGAAGCTAATGAATAAAAGAACCATCATATAAATAAACATTTGATGAGAATTTAGGTTCCAACCTGCTCTGTGATTGCAGGTTCCATTTGACATGCCATTGTTCTTGACCAAATAAGAGTGTATAACTTCAATGAATCTTCATCAAGTGCTCCTGCAAGCATTGCTGGCATTAAGGACAGTTCAGTTGTAAACTGGCACCGAGATTTCACACTAAAAAATAAAATATCTGCAGAACAGTTCAAAGTAAAAACATAACATGTAAAAGAACAAACAAATCTGTTCACTTACATGGTAACCTCCGAATATTGGTGGGTCTAATTGCTTCATGAGCCTCTTGAGCATTCTTGACCTTCTTATAATACTTACAAGCATTTTCTGGGGTGAAACGTGGCCCATATCTGCATAAATTTATGTTTTTATTTATAGTCAGCAAATTAGAAGATGAAGATACTTGCCAAAAAATTGAACAGTCACTTTAACTGCAATGCAACCTACAGTAAATTGGTGTCTATCAAGGAAAAAATTGATACCTTATTTTACCACACTAAAAATTTGAAAGGACAAAACGGATAATAGACTTTGATCATAACAATCAACCAGAAAACAGAGGTAAGAATGTAGGATACACAAATGTATAAGATTAAAGTTACATATGATAATATATCAATTGTTCACTTCAAGTAACATTATAGATATGCAACAATAACTGGCATGGCAAAAACCGTTAGCACAGGCATATTGTCAGGATATCAGCACCCAGGTAAAGAAGACAAAATATTTTAGCTTAACAATTCAGATACAAAAAAAAAAAATCACCTTTCCGTAACCGAGGAACGAATGTCCTTAACAGCTTCATCAGAAATCTAACATAATAAAGAGAGAGTATTATAAACCCCAAAAGATCACCAACTATATCAAAACTAGGGCAGAAAATAAAACCTAGAGAGTTGGGACAGACGCATGAGTCAAGAGAACATTATACACAAAATATCCATACAACTGAAAGTTCGGTAATTAGTATTAATTCGTGTTCTACCACAGTAGCACAGATCAAGAAGCAGAATAATAATTTACATGACAAGAAGCATATAAACTAATTAACATCGAGAGAGGAGTACTCTATTGAAAGAGATATGAAATGAAGATAAGGTATCACCCTTTCCAAGAGCTTGAAAGAGATATGAACTAAGGATAAGGTATATCCTTACCAAGAGCAAAAGTGTATGCCCCAAACAACCAATGAAATGCAATTAAGGAACTTGAAGTAACCTATAATATTTTCCATCTTTTCTGACCTTTTAGGGCAAGAAATCTCTAACTACTGTCTTCCCAAGAATCCAAAGTAAATTTACACCTTTACTGCCAATTATTGCTAACAGGTATTACTTATGATTGTAACACGTCTTCCTCAGCCTAGCTCAACCAACCTCTAATTTTCTATTACTGTAATTATTATTTATTAGAATAAAAGACACCTCGAAAACACTACATAGGAAGACACATGAAGACTTCTCGTGCAGGGCACATGCACGCTACAATACCTTTCACTTTTTTTTTTTTTGGGGGGGGGGTTTGAAAGAAAACACAACCTAAGCAAGAAATAGAGAGACGACAGATGTACCCACATGCAGCCCATCTGTTCTGCTGTATGTTATCAACCCAGTTGCCTCACCATCTGACAATTGAATCCCTTCATAAAGCTTCTGTGCAAGCTGCATTAATTAAGAGTGAAAATATCAGTAAAGAGTGAAAAGGATACAAAAGGCATACATAAAAGGAAAGCAAATAAAGCATGTCAACTTATAAGAGTTCATCAATCAACCATAGAGTTTACCACAAAGTCCAAAGCAACTATGTAAAGAGTAAAACCAAACACTGCAGTCAAAACAGAAAATCAACATTTAATGAAGAAAATATCATTGCTATGCAGACAAAGTCTTTCAATAAAAGGAGGAACAACTGCAAAAAGATTTTGAAGTATAAAATTAGAGACTTTCAAACGTTTGAGACTATGAAACTAAGTTTAACTCACAGAGAGCAGATGATAGAGAGCAGATGATAAAGGAAGATTACTAAAATTCCATAGTTCTATAAAATTAAAAAGAAAGCAACTTGCAAACCTTCATTGTATACGTTGCAGGAAAATTTAATCTGTTTGCAGCTTCCTGCTGAAGTGTCGATGTTATATATGGTGCAGGAGGGTTTCTTCGGGTGGTGTTTCTTTTAGAGTTGATCACTTTAAAATTTTCTAATTTAATCTTCTGCTGAACATCTTTTGCCTCTGTCTCTGAAGTGATTGAGAATTGACCTAACTTCTTTGAACTAAAATGAGTCAAGTGTGCAGGGAAAGAAGCATCTTTTACTACAGTATTTGATTCTTCAAATTTCAACTGAACCTCAATAGTCCAATACTCGAGTGGTTTAAACTCATCAATCTCTGTTTCTCTATCACAAATAAGAGACAAAGCAGCTGATTGCACTCGTCCAGCAGACTGGCAACCTGGTAGTTTTCTCCATAATAGTGGTGAAATGTTAAACCCAATCAGATAATCAAGAGCACGTCTGGCAAGATAAGCATGTACCAAGTTAACATCAATTTCCCGTGGCATTTGCAAAGCACTTTTGATGGATGCCTCGGTTATCTCATGAAAAACAACTCTTGCTACAGTAACATTTTCACCTAAAGCATCCTGCTGCTGCAACATCTCTAAGATGTGCCAAGCAATAGCCTCCCCTTCACGGTCTGGGTCAGATGCAAGAACAAGATTTTCTGCTCTGAGTAAGGAAAGAAAAATGAGAAACTGAAAAATATATTAACAAAAACAACTGAAAGAATCGATAACAATCATCGATGATAACATTAAAACATGTCTGTATCACTTAAATAATATCATAAGATTTCTCTTTACAAGATTGGTTTCAAGAATTCATTAAAAGCGATAGATAGGAATACAACAAATATACCCTCTTTCAACAACATTATACATCCAGATAGGTTAAACTATATTGTGAAACTTAAAATATGAGAAGTATTTTCATTTAGTGCAACATCTGTAAATTAGACCGTAAGACTGACAAAAACATGATAAGATTTTCACTAAAAATGCTACATACCCACACAGTGCAACCTTAATGCTCTTAAGATGCGTCCATGCAGCACTAGGGACCTCCCATAGCATGCTAAAATCATCATCAGGTCGCACAGATCCTGAACGAGCAGCTAGGTCCCTAACATGACCATAGCTAGGCAAGACTTCAAACATATCACCAAGGTAGCCCTGAATAACCTTCGCCTTTGTGACAGACTCAACCACCATAACAGACTTCCCAGTGGGAGGATATAGTTGCTTCAGCGGCTTTTCTCGTTGGGATGATTTTTTCTGCACCTGTTTCTGAATTGGCTCATTGTCTTCTCTCACTGGCTGCCTTCTGCTTGGGCCTGTATTTTTCTTTTTGGACTGCTTTTTGGTTAAAGCAGAACCATCAAGAGCTTCAGTAAGTAAGTTGCCAGTTGAATTTTTCTGGAAAACTGCATTATTAGATAAACTTTTGAAAGATTTAAAACCATGCACAGACACACATATTTAGATAGTGAAAATGCATATCTGTTATTCTGAATGCTATATACACAACAAACAGACAAATCTGCATGCATATTAAAAGCCCCAGAAATCCAAATTCTATTTAGCATTTAATCACTACTAACCTCTGAAGTCCGTTTGGGAGGCTGACCTTTTTTGCTAATATTTGAGGTCCCTACCAGAGAAGAATTTTTTGAGCTTTTCACCACAGGTGCTTCCTCTGTGGAAACAACAGTGCTAGAAATTTGTTCCTTTTGGTTCTTACTTCTCGACTGTTTTTTCTTTTTCGGACTAACTTTAGATTCTGGCTTAGCATTGGTACCCAATGAAGTAGAAGTAGACTCTGGCCTAGAAGTGTTAACAAGTGCATTGGAAGTAGAGTCTGGCTTAGCATTGTCAAGAAGTAAAGTTGAAGCAGGTGATTCAAAAGGCACACCCTTGTTACCATTGAGAGCAGCTACTCCCTTGAGCTTCTTCGAATGCCTATTAAACCGTCTGAAGCTGAAGCCAGTGCTCTTTCCATCTCTGGCACCCGTACCATCATTCTTAGCTGCCACTGAAGGGGATTGAGAAAAAAACATTTTGGAAAG
This sequence comes from Hibiscus syriacus, assembly GCF_006381635.1. Lineage (NCBI taxonomy): Eukaryota > Viridiplantae > Streptophyta > Magnoliopsida > Malvales > Malvaceae > Hibiscus > Hibiscus syriacus. The sequence goes on from NW_024062897.1 coordinate 370,755, forward strand.
TGGCACAAAGGCTGAGGTTGATCTGATAACATTGGAAGTCACACATGTTGAGGTTACATTTCTATTCCAAGGTAGCCTATAACTTAAGTGGTTGGGTGGCAAAACAAACATGAAGGAATTGTGAAGGGTTGAGAAAAAATTCAAAGGTTGACCACATTTTAGTTGACTCGACATGAGGCTTGGAGGGGGTCTGAGTTTTTTAAATCTAGTGTGAGATGGTATTGAAGACATAAGTTTAACGACCTTGAGCTGAAATTGAAACATCAATGCACAATCAGTTAATAGATAAGCAAATGAAATTTTGGATGCATCATTTTACCAACTTACTAACATGTTGCTGCCTTATTCAATCAAACAGCTATGAATACATTACTACCATTGTTGATAAATTGCGTGATATAGTAAAAACTATGACACAAACAAGATATATGTAACAAGAAGGAAGGACCCAATTATAAGTAATCTAGTTTCATCGAATAAAAATTAAGTAATCTACTTATAAGAAGGTAAAAATGAACCTTGGGCATCAGTGACGGGTGAAGACGGAGTCCTGCGCAATTAGTAGTTGAAGGAGAAGACAACAAGCGCCTCTGCATTTCCCTCTGAATCCTTCAATATTGGGTTCCAGATAGGGGAAGAAACAAAGTGAAAGCTTAAAAAGATAGGTTTTTCAATATACCAAAACGAAACGGTGAGGGCTGGGTGAGCGAATGAAAGAGGCTGGGTGAGGTTGTGGGGAAAGTCTAATATAAAACCTGTAAAAATAAGGTTAACAAAAAGCTGTTATTTATGAACCGTTGGATGAGTTTTAAAATGAAAGAATAGAATAGTAACCGTGGATGAAAAAAAAACCGGGAAAGAATATTTCCCAGTTAAGCGGAAAGAAGAAAAAATGTTGAGATGGGAGATTTGGGGGGGAAAGTTACCCTAGGCAAAGAAGAAGAAGAAGAAGGACGGCTACTTGGCTCGCGTCATCGTCGAAGTCGCAGTTGGTGGCGCCGTTGGTAGTTCCTAGTTCTTCCAGTCACTGAACCAGATCTTCTTCTTCGGTTGCTGCTATCGAGATTTTCTCTTTTGATCTCAAGGCCGCTTCTCTCTTTTGATCTCATCGACCTTTGTATTTTGAGTGGAAACCAAGAGGTTTGGCTTGCTATGTGCTTTGTTTTAGGCATGTGGAGTAACTATAAGGTTTGAGTTCAAGCTATCTCAAACAGGCTTTCATGTTTGTGTGTAAATTTTGGCATCTTCAGGATTATTTGTATAATCGAATCCTTACAACTTCATTTATGATAGTTTAGATAGTGAACTAATATGGCTAAGATGCAGGTGGGGGAATTGACATTCCTAGTTAAGGCCAATCTCTTATTTGCAGGCATCTACTTCTGTCAATGGAGGATGCACGTCTAAGTTGGTGCAGGGAGTCGTATTTGCAGGTGCACAAGGATCAACTCTCTCCCGTGTAAAATGTCTGAATCTGTTGTTGGTTAGGATTCTTGCTAGGAGTGTAAATGAACCGACAGTGAACGAATAAGATTATATTCGTGTTCGCTTGTTTACTTTTGAAGTTTTTCATGTTCGTTTGTATTTAAGTTTTTAATATTGTGTTCGTATTTATTATTTACTTTTGAAAGTGTTTGTATTTATTCGTTTAGAGTTCGCGAATATGTTTGTTTATCTATTCACAAACATACTCGTTTGACGTTCGTTTATATGATCACCAACATATTCATTTGCAAGCTAAAAATGATAAACATATGCCACTAATACTTAAAGTCGGTAAATTTCATAGTTTACAATGTGATAAATTTAAATCATACATTCACTAATATTTAAAATATAAGCAAATAAAAAGTAAACAATCTTATTAATGAATCATTAAACGAGCATGTTCCTAAATACAAACGAACGAATTAATAAATGAACTCATAAGCAAGTTTGTTAGTGAACATAAACAAATCAAACACAATTCTATTCGTGGTCGTTCATTTATTAAATAAATATAAAAACTTTGCTTATATTCACTTATTTAATTTAATAAATGAACATAAATAATTGTTATACAAATTATTCATGAATAATTTACCGAACGTGCTTAACCCTCTTGTGTTTTATATCATGTTATTGAACCCTGTAACTTTGAACTAACTGATTAAATTAATTAATTAATTATTTTTTCGATCCATACATATTTTCTTGTTTTCTAAATTTATCAATAGTTGTGCCGTTTTTATAAACTAAACAAGCCACGGACGCATCACGTTTAATAACACACAAAAATGTTACGAAAACATTACAAGGTTAGATGAAATCTAAATTATGGTAATAAAAAATTAATTACGAAAGTGACTAACCCTCTTGGATTCTCCCAGTTCATGATATACACCATCTTACAACACAAAACGTGGGGTATTCATGTTTACAATGAGCATTGAGTTCCATCAGAAAATCAACGTACAACCACGTATGTGCCCGCTTCAAAAAATCAATCTCACCGCAAAGGCTATATATCAACAAAACCCGGACGCTGGTATCGGTGCTCCAACAGAAGTATCGATACTCCTCGAATGGCATCGATACTTGAGTATCGATACCAAATGAACATTATCAATACTGTTCTTAAGGTATCAATACTCATTTTTTGAGCAAAAAATTTCGTGACTTACAAGGGTACTGATACTACATCCAGTACCAGTACTAAATATGTATGTAGTCTCGATACTCATTGCATAGTACCAATACTCAAGGTATGTTTTCAAAAACATTTTCGGTTGTAACATTTTAGGTTGGAACCCAATTTGCACTAGATGGAAGATCATGCTCTGCAAACCCAATCTTTCTAATTACATGGCAGTCTGGTAAAATAAGAGATTAATAAATCCATGCATGACCAAACTTCCATTCTCGTCAATAAAAATTCAACAAACGCATAATTGCAAAACTTCAAGCTTCTTCCCTGCTTTGTGCGAAGAAAGTTAATAATATTTCTAACAAATAAATGCACAAGGAGGACTCTATGATTCCATTCTCTATGGATATTCAAACGATATTTGAAAGGCTTTACCTTGTAGCAGCTCGTGCACTCATGGATGAATGGTACGAGGTGCTTCTCTGTTTTCTATAAGATGTATAAACATCATCATATTGACTTGCCTCATTGGGATTGGCTGTTGCTCCCAGCCCTAATCTACCTGAGCCACTGGGACCTGGTTTCTGCTCAGTATAAGCTCCTGAATCTGGGTCTACCTGCTGATTTGGAGGCGGAGGGATACAAGCTCCTCCCCTACGAACAGGAGGTTCCATCTCATACTCATCATCTTCATCTCTAAAATTAGATTTCATGGACCCTTCAGAAGGGTTAACCTCTCCAATCTCTTTGAAAAATTTTGATACTCTCTCGAGAACTTCTGATGGTGATACATCGGATGGAGGTATAACTGTTGGGATATCCAAAGGACTGAGGGGGCAGTAAGGCACCCCACTCCCAATTTGCATTTTTCTAACCATTCCAGGAATAAGACCAGGTGGGAAAAGTGGGTATGGGGGCAACTTTTCACCAATATTTGCTGATTGTTGCTGGCTAGAAGACTGAAGATTAGAATTTGGGGGCACAGACCCCGGAAAATCTCCAGTAGGGACTGAATTCGGAAGAAATTGCTGGTTTACTAGCGATGGAAGTGAGGCAGGCCCCCCTTGTTTATCAGCTTGGTCCAGCACATTTGGAATAGAACTTTGTTTGTCAGGCTGCCACATAGAGACATTATTGTGTGTAGTATCCTGTAGATTCCTGCACAGTAAAATTTTAAGAAAGAAAAATCAGAAATACATGAAATGACACATAAGGACCCAAATCCTTTATTAGAATAGAAGAGGCAACCTGCAGGCATTGATGACTCCACTGAATCAAGAGATAACTCTTTTGGAGGCCCAGTAAAAGAACTGGTTGGTGGTCCACTAACCATCTCACTCTCAAGGGCATATATGTCATCTTGGCTGTAAACTTCCTTGGATGCCCAAAACTGCAAAATTCTCTGTAAACGTGATCGGTTTTCCTCATTTTGAGGATTGTGGTATATTCTTGCTAGCATTGAACCTAAAACAGGTTTAAACGCAAGGGCTTCATTATCAAGGTCACGAGGTTAGCCCTTCTCTGCAAACTGCAAATATTGAAGAGAAATGTCAAGAAGGTTCTGAAGGAGCAGTCATATTATGGCATCAATACCAGGGAACAACAAGAAGAGTGACCATGCCAATACACCATGCTAAGTCCTAGGAAGCAATCATGAATTTTGGAGAGAATACAATCTGGGTGCTGAAGTGATTGACAGATACTATAGAAGAATGTAAGCCATGCTTTAAAGAGGAAGGTTGATTTAAGTTGATTTCTTATAAAGTTGTATTGAATGTGACCTAGAATATCATGCAAGTCGACAAATTAGCCAATAATATATAGATGCATGTCTCAGATATAACAAAGATATTTTACTCATCAATTACAAAATTGAAGTTAATAAGGATAGTTATGTATGATTATGAACCTTCTGAGTTCTGACTCCAATCTTTTTTTTTTTTTGATAGAAATAGGAGGCCTCATTAAAAACCTCCCTCATAGTAGTCCTTTACCCTAAGGCAAGAACCAACTAGCAGAAGAGTCCATCAATCTAATATGACTGGATAACTAAAACACAAGACAATGTTATATTACAATGAAAAGACACATCCCCATGTGTGTGAGGTAAGAACCACAAGGTCAGTTAATCAAGTTTCAGAAAAATATAGATAAGTAATCTAAGGGGAGAACTTTAATCTAGAATACCACTGTTCAATTTTAATTAAATAATCACATGAATGCAAGTCAAGACTGGAAAAGTACCAAAACAAAAAGGAAAGAATATAATGTTATTAAGGAGAGGAAGAAAGAGATCTATGGTATCAAGAGATCGGGAAGAAAAACAGAAGTAATGTCTCATAAAGCATAAATCATTTGCAGCAAACCATACAAAGAGCCATTACAGGATCTGTTTAAGAAGCCATTGCAAACTAAACAACAGTGCCATATGCCATAAGAAGTACCTGTCAAAAAGAATATCATTGACAAGGTAAATCACATGCAATTGCCTCTCTGAATCATCCAAAGTAAATATTCTATCTCTAAGTGCCTCAGCCAAAGCTGGTGCAAATGGAGACCTCTGCAAGAACCATATCTTGGCGCTTTTGATTGACTCTTTGGTACCATTTAGATTGCTAAGCATGTTAGTAAGCTCCATCGCAACATCAGAGGGGATTGGACCAGGAAGGCCTTTGAGGGACTGAACATAATCTGGCCGGCCAAGAGCAACAAAAGGCCGAGGATGCTGATAGTGATGCTGCTGATCATAAAATGGAGGAAAAGCAGGTTGGTGCAATTGAGGAGGAGGAGGAGGAGCAGTGCCGATTGGTGGTGCATTCAAAGATGAAGGATTCATAGCAGGATTAGTAGGAGGGTGCATCATAGGTACTGAAGAGGGTGGAAAGGAAGGGTAGGGTCCACTTTGGGGACGTGTAGATAACCAAAGCTTGTACCTATAGTAACCATTCCCCTCTCCACCAAAGAGGAAATTGTAATCAGGATTATCTTGCTGCTTTTCACGGATCATGGCTTCAAATTCAGGACCATTCTTAGCTGCATATTCCACAAGCTTGTCAATACGCTTTTGGAGATCAGGATCAGATGGGGGAGGAGCAGGGAGTGGAGGAGAATCATAAAGACCAGGGAAAGGTGAAGAAACAAGGTGAGGAGGCAGATGTGAAGGGAAAGTAGGAGGTGGTTGCTGCTGCTGTTGCTGGTGCTGCTGAAGATGAAGAAGTTGAGGGTGGAGTTGTGGTTGATGTTGTACTTGCATGTGTGGATGGTAAGGGAATTGAGAAGGATGTGGTGGCAGGAACGGAGCAGGCACTGTTGTGGGAATTGTTGATGTTGCGGATGAAATCCGAATTGCTGTTGAATATTGGCTGCTTGTCGCTGCTGTTGGGTGTAGGCCATGGAATTAGCAGATGCAGCTGCAAAGTTGTGAGGTGGCCGATCCATAACGTGGTTGCTGGAGGATGATTATGCAAATGGCTGTCTCCAAAAAAGTAGTAAATACTTTTGGGCTTAGGACTTCCTGCTACAAACAAAGGAAACATGTTCATTTCAACAATTTTAACGCATTTTCATTTTGTGTTTTCTTTTAACATGCAACTGCTGCTAGATTAGCACAAATTAGTATGAATGGCTGAGGAAAGTGCAAGAAAATAAAGTTGCAGCAACCATTCACACTTTTATCCTCCCTGGATCTTTTTCATTCTTCTATTAAATATATACTGCAGAAGCTTACAAAAAGTACAACTAGAGTCTAGATATAATATAAATCATACTAACATTGGTAACTAAAACATTACTCAAACACAACAAACTAGTAACAACAAAAACATTATAAAGCTTACAAACATTGGTACCAAAATAACATCACATTGGTACTTCAAATACAAACCAACGAACATTGGTAACATCAAATACTAAAAATAGAGTTAGGTAAAACATAACAAAGTTTACTAACATAAGCACTTCAAGTACAACACAACTAACATCAGTACTTCAAATACAATCCATAGCAATAGCAACAAAATATTTTTTATGATTACACCCGTCAAGTGACAATAAAGAAACATGAGAATTAAAGAACAATACAAAACTGCTACTTATATCCAAAACAGGTCCTAAGTATTTTATTATTATTAGAACAATATGAAAAAGTTAGCAATTATTTTAATTTACGCCTGCAACACAATAGGGTTTCTTAGTTGCTGAAAATTTGAATGTTTTTAAGGTTAACAATTTTTTTGGCAGGCCATTAATCCAAATGTTATTAATTTCAACCCACTGAGGTTCCTGACAGAATGTTAAACTCTATTTTTCTTGGATAGTAGTCCAACCCATTCCAAGCAGTCCAAATAAACTCAAACATGCATTCAAAACATTATATGGGGATCATACGTCTGTTACAGAGAACCAAACAATCCATGTTTAAACTCAAAATTCCATTACAGATAAGCATGAGAAATTGAGAACATAAGAGGATAAATCAAACAGACGCTAGGTATATCACATGCTACCCATTTTTATTTCAGTACAAAGAAGATATTTAGAAAGTACCTGGCGTAAATGTAATGGCGTTGGTTTGGCTGGCTCAGGGTCTCTAGCTTTTTTGGCTAGGGAAGACAATAAATGAATCGAAGATGGAGGGCGAGGCAGTGAGTGATCGCTTGTGACGATGGAGGCGACTGGTGCGTGGCTGCGTACGACCGTGAGAAACTAGGGATTGCAAATTTACAATTTGCGTTTGGGGAAGGGACACTGGGGAGGGGTGTGAATAATGAAACAGCAGAAACGGTGCAGTTTTGATCAAATAATATAGAAATAAAATTAAATTAAATTAAAAGGGAATCGGAAACCGGGTTAACAGGTACCCGATTAAGCGTAGGATCAACCCAGAAACCCATGAAAACATGGGTTGAATACCCGACTCACAAATTCAGATATTTCCACTAAATCCATAAAGTACCCGGAAACCAACTTTCTCTTTTGTCTTTTATTCTTATAAATTTTAAGGGTAAAATATATAAATGTTTCTTGATATCACTCCGTTTTATTAAGTGTTTCGATTATTAAAAGTTATAAAATAGTTTTTTAATTATATTATATATTTTGTTAAGTTTTCTGTTATTAAAAATTACAAAATATCATTCAATTATTTATATGTATCAAACTCGTCATTTTTTGTTAAAAAATTAACATTCGTCTAAACTAAAAGTTAACTTGTTGATTATAATATTATAAAATTTAATCTCAAAACTATTTGAGTTGCATTTTGTTGATTGATTCTTCATTTTTATAATCGTCAAGTCAGTGTTTTAAACATTATTCATCAAGTCAATGCTTAAAACAATGATGGTGTCAATAAACATCATAAAAAATGATATTACTATATCACAATCAACATATTAATTTTCAGCTTAGATTGATATTAATTGAAAATAATAAGTTTAAAACATATAAATATTCATATAACTATTTTATAACTTTTAATAATAATACATTATCATATATAAGACGTTTTTCTCAATAAATCACCGGTGATCGATATATTTACCGATCTAACACCGGTCAGATTATATTTCCCGATATAACACCCGTAACAGTAAAGCGCGCCCCCTGAACCGCGCTATACGCTGATTTGGCGCCACGTGGGTATAGCGCGCCCCCTGCCCCGCGATATACGGTGATTTGTGCCACGTGGGTATAGCGTGCCCCTGATCCACGCTATACCTAGGTATCTAACACGTGTGGTATAGCGCGGTGCAGGGGACGCGCTATACCCCTAAATACCTGCCCCTCCACATCTCAATCCTCCTATAAATACCCCATCCTCAATCACTTTTATCACACCAAATTCTCTCAAATTCTCTAAATTTCTCTCTCTTTTTAAGGTATATTTTATAATATTTTTACTATTATATATTTAATTTATTTAAGTATTTTACTTCATTTAATATTTTACTAATATAATTCTTTTGCAGATATATAATGGAAGGCAGTCTACTTCGCTCGGATGAAAATCATATATCTCTACACTTTGCTGATACGGTAAAATTTTAACGTTTTAATTTAATTTAAATTATTAGTAATATTTAGTTGATTTATTTAATGCATGATTATTAGATTAAGAATTAAATATCTCGACACTTTGCTGATACGATAACATTTTAACGTTTTAATTTAATTTAAATTATTAGTAATAATTAGTTGATTTATTTAATGCATGATTATTAAATTAAGAATTAAATATTTCGACACTTTGTTGATACGGTAACATTTTAACGTTTTAATTTAATTTAAGTTATTAGTAATAATTAGTTGATTTATTTAATGCATGATTATTAGATTAAGAATTAATTTTTGTAATTACTTATTTTTAGGAGAAGGACCGTGTATTAGATCCTTTCATTAGGAATCTTAAGTTAGTGATACACAATCGTGTCTTGCCGTATTTAGTAGAGGCTGGATTCTGTTACATAGGTAGATGTCAGAGTCACTGTAAGATAGAGCCAGACCTGATTTCTGCCTTAGTAGAGCGGTGGAGGCGGGAGACCCACACATTCCATCTTCCGTGCGGAGAGTGCACGATCACGCTTGAGGATGTTTCTATGCACCTGGGGCTTCCGGTGGATGGAGATGTGAAATCGGGGATAGCTTCCGGTTCTTGGACTACTTTGTGTCGAATAGTCTAGACGTGTCCCGAAAATTTTATCGGAGGTAGGATACCGTTAAATTGGTTAGATGCCAATTTTCGGAAGTTGAGCATAGACACCTCTGAGGATGAGGTTAAGATGTATGCACGGGCATGCATATTGCAGCTGATAGGAGGGTTATTGATGCCGGACAAATCGCGCAACCTAGTTCACTGCATATGGTTGACATCTTAGCGACTTTCGTCCCGCGATAATTCAGTTGGGGTTCGACAGTTTTGGCTTTGTTGTACAGGGAGATGTGTGGAGCCACTGACTACAGGCGTAATGCTATCGGCGGATGTCTCCTACTACTACAGTCTTGGGCATGGTATCGATTGCCCTTTTTATGTCCCGTTGTGAAGAACCCATTCATATTTCTACTACTTCTGAGGTAATTATAAAACTGATTTTGTATATTAATAATTTTATACAACGTATAACACATTTTTTTCCTTAAATAGGTGGTCTACTGATAGGAAAAATCATCAGGAGATACATGATGATTTAGAAAAAATTAGGGTGCTAATCGATCAGAATGGGCACACGGGTATGAATTTTAATGTTTAAAAATCGATTTTAGATTATAGTTATATAATTAGATTATTATTTTGATAAAAATTATATATTATTTGTTTTAGTTTGAATGGGTGTCATATTCTACTGATGATGTGAGGGCGGTGATCCCACCTGAGTTGAGGGGTCCATCAGATGTTTGGATAGCGATGTCCTCTGATCTGTTATGCGACCGTCGAGTGGCACTCCACTGATCGCTTACTCCGGCAGTTGGTTGTTTTCAACCAATTTCGGAAACACCTCGCGATATGGACGAGTTGCATAGCTTAGATAGATGCGGCAAGACAGATACAGATTGGCTCGTGAGGCATCATGAGTGGGTCGTGTTGTGGGAGGATCGACATTGGTGCCTTCCACGTAGAGAGCCCATTTTTACTGACTTCTTGATGTATGCTAAGGATTATTATGAGTGGTTCAACAGTAATGGGAAACCGCTTCTACTTCCCGAGGATGTACGAGGGCAGACCTTTCCACGACGTCGACAGAGACGTTCACTGACACAGCAACATCGTCCCCCGACTCGTGAACGGAGAACAGGTACTTCCGGTTCATCCTCAGCTACACCAGTAGGACCTTCCAGCAGCCACCGCAGCCATATATGATGCCGCCATCGCCTTTCCATTACCATATGCCGCCTTCATCTTGTTTTATGACCCCCGCCACCGTCACAGATGACCCCTCCTGTAGGCTATTATGGGTCTATGTTTGTAGATCTGACTTGGGATTCATATGCTGGAAATTTTACGGGTTCAGCCTCATCATCCATGGCCGCAGCACATACACCTCCTGTACAGTTTTCACACTCGTCGATATCTGGGTTTTCCCAGTTTTCGCAGGCCGGTGGGATAGTCAGTCATACACCTCAAGGGTCCTTATTCTATGGAGGTGCTTCATCGTCATCAGCTCCTCATCAACCTAATGTACCTGCTCAGGACGACGACGATGACGATGATGACAATGGTGACGACGACGATAACAGCGAGGAGTCAGAATTAGTGATACGAAGAAATCCTCCTCGAGACCGACAGCCACCGCCCTGCGGAACACATTCGCGACGCAGGCATCGATAGATTTTTTTTATATTTGTATTTACTTTATTTTGTTTAATTGTAATTTTTTATTATTTCTCATTTAATACTTACTTTATTTTGTTAAATTTGTTGGACTTTTTTTTAATATATTTCAGTTAATTTTGTTTATTACCATTTAATATCAGTTATTGTAATTTGGTTATCATTTACCATTTAATTCTTATTGTAAGTTTGTTGGATTTAAAAACCAAATTGTTATTAGTTTGATAAAATTTAATGATTGTGTTCGTTTTTTTAATCTTCATCAACGATTATCGAATGACATTAACTTGAAGTAAATGCAAATTAAAATACAAGAGTTATTATTTGATAAACAAATACATCATTTCCTCATCAATTGTTACTTTATGAGAACATAAGTGGACATGTTTTTCTAGTGTGTCCTGAGTTTCTACAATGGCCACATCTTCTGTCTTGTCTAGATCTTTCTCGAATATCCATATCGCAATGAATTCGATTAAATTTTGGACGACCATTGTAACACCCCCAACTCGTACCCGACCCGGCTACGAGTCCGAGATGTCACATTGACTTTTCAAAACCTTTACTTTAACAAAATAGTGAATAATTTTAAAACTTTTACTAAATACAATTGACTAATTTACATAAATTAGTATCATATGATTTTACAAAACCAATTCGAGTATATCGAATTCAAATTTTTATTTACATGCCAAATACATATATTTTTTGATCTGAACTTTGTAAAGGAGATATTGATCTGTCTTGCTCCCCAATACTCTCTATATTCTTCTCGAACCTACGTGTGAAACAATCACACGCTAAGTTGATGACTTAGTGAGGCAAATAAAACATATAATATAAATCATAAAACATTCCATATAATAAACCACATGAACATTTAATAATAACTTATCATACAAAATCATATATCAATTTCATACAAAATCACACACCTTTTTATATAACAAATACACTCATGTACATATATCATCATCTACTTTCTTAGCATTATCATATATATTATTATAACTATTTATATCATTATCATCCAATTATTTATCACCTGATCTTGTACTTATCATTTATGTATATCATATCACACATATATCATTTCACCAAGAAACACCCATAAATCATAGTTCCTGTAACCAAAAGCACATACATTATATATATATATATATATTGTATTCATGTTATCTCTTTGATTAGCCAATGGTACACTTGTGAGAACTATAGATATGTGAGTCTATAGAGGTTGTGCACTAATGATGTCACCACAGCTAGTATAAATGCACCGAAGTGCCGCGTAAAAAATGCACCGTAGTGCCACGTAGAATTGCACCGAAGTGCCGCATAGAAATGCACCGTAGTGCCATATAATGTCCATAAGGACCACATAGAAATTCCTTAAGAATCATATACATATACCAAGGCCCAAGTATGTGTCTCAAAGACCTCATAAATGTTCCAAAGAATATACATATGTCCCGAAGGACAGCGTAGACCCTCGACTCTTGGCATGCCAACTATACCCCTAGCTCTCATGACACATAACATAGGCATTATCATTTATTTCATTTCAAATATTCACATAAACAAGTAATTCACTTTCACGTATCACGTATCACATAGTTTTTCACATAACTCATAATCATATGTCTTATCTCATAACATATACATGTTTTCGCCTATATAATTCATATCATTCCTTATACCATCACATAATTCATTTAACATACATACATATCATGTAACATTATAATAAAAATACCTATAAGTCATATCACTTAGATTTCATATACATCTAGTCACATAGATCACTTTTGCACAGCTTATATCTACATATATTATCTATATGTATACCTAGGAATCAAATGGCATGTACCAAATCATATAAATATATATATAGTTTATGCAATCACGTTACTTATACTCACATGGATCCATATCATAGAGCTTAGTTCCCTTGTACATGTTATCACACCGGCATATAATCTTATATCAATCCTATAGGTAAAAGTTATTTATCTTTATCTCATTTTCCCTTTGTATCAGCTTACATGATTTATTATAGTAACATGTACAATAACATATAACCCTTATCACTTATCTCACGTTATTTAATTATAATTTATTTTATCTATTTAATTTAGTTCTGTATAGCTCCTATAACCTTCTCATAAGGTTTATAGTTCTTCATTTTATAACTTCTATATCATAGTTTTCTTTTAAGCATATCACTTTTTCATATAGTGTTTATCCTATAGGTTCGTATCTTCGTTATGCTCATGTCCCCTAATTTATATATATACCATTTTCATAAAGTCTCTTAATTTATTATCTTCTGATTTATATATTATTCTCTTAAATATTCTCATATTACTCTATAGTTTGGTCTTATTTAACTCATCACCCATCTCATGTAGTCATAAATATATTATACTGATTCTCATAATTAATCACCTATACCTTGAAACATGTATGGTCATCCATCATATAACTTATTTCACTTCCCATGCAATCATATAGATCATTCATATTAGATCCTATAACTGATCACACAACATGTATTCACACAAATCATTTAACACCTACTGTAATTTATATCATATATACTCAAATCAAACATATACATATGATCATAAATTCATACATTCTAATATAGGAAATAGACTCGTCGCAAGTCTTATTTCCATTAAACATCATAAACTAACTTGTATGCACTCACTTGGGCCTCGTTTGCTTCGAATCAATCCTAATCCTTAGTTTGTTCCGGAACAAGCTTTCATTCTATATCTACATAATAATACATTTATACTTAACCGTATACTAATTGATATATTCGAAACTATCACTCCTTAGGCTAAGAGAAAAGCCAATTTCATCTTTTAATGAAGGTATGCATCGATGCACTACTTGTGCATCGGTGCATAAAATACATTCGACGTTTGTTTATTTGAGAGTGCATCGATGCACATTGAATATGCATCGATGCACACAACCCAAAAATTCCCTTTTAAGCACGAAATTATTCAACTCTTCATTCAATTCTTCTATTTTAAGCCCCTATCATGCCCTTAAACTCAACTACCATTACTTAAACCAACTTATATCCATATAAACCATATTTATCTTCCATATCTCATCATGATTCTTAAAATTAATAATCTTACTAAATTTTCAACTTTGTTATAAATCCTTTCTAACTTCATAAATCTCTTATTTTTATTGATAACAAGTCAAATTCCTTCTCAAAATTCACTTATTAACTATTTTCCAACAGTTCCTTTAAAAAACTCATTTTCTTTAATCTTTCATAACTTCTTCATATTTTGATTTTAGAACAACCTAAGCTTTCCATAAGCTTAAATATTACCTAAGGATCAAAACCCACTCTTAAAATTAACAAATAATCAGCTACAAGAAATCTTACCTTTGCCTTGAAGCTTTCACGGGAGGAACAAGAAGATGAAGAAGAAAAAGAGAGAAGAGATTTTGGAAAAATCTCTCATCCTTATCCATATATATATCATTATTTTATTCATCTCTTGGTCAAATGACCCTTTTTCCCTTTAATACCTTTTATAATTACTAGCATCTTCAAGGTAATATTTTCATATAAATCACTGAACTTTTCAACTATTCCTCTTTAAATCACTAAATTCTGAAATATTACAATTTGGTCACTAACCGTATGAAGGATGTTACAACCACGCTCCCTCAATAAACTCTGATTTGGTACAATCGGAAGCCAATCTTGAACCTCATCAGGGTCTTTGTCATCACCTACTGGGGAAACTCAAATTCGTATACCTTAAAAACTTCATATAGTAGGTATACGGGATCCACAAAATGGTTATAGTATTGACGTGTATGGGAGCAAGCTCCTATCACATGAGAGCATGGATACTTCAGAGCTTGAAAAAACCCGCAGTCGCACGTTCTGTCCCTTAGATTTACTCTTAACGACACAACTTCAATCCCTTGAAGAGGTCGCGGCAACTCTGTGACACGAAATATTTCATGCCATCTAGAGAAGCTTGTTACATACATTCCATTTGATGCAGCAATTTTTTTATGTAGATCTGCAAATAATCTAGGGTAATAGACATGACCGCCTTGCATCCAGGTTTGAGCTTGTCCCCCGAGCTTCGCAAAAAGCACCCCCAAATGAAAATATATAGTTTTTACCAAAGCCGCTACAGGTAAGTGACGTGCACCCTTTAAGATTGAATTGATTGCCTCAGCGTTGGTCGTCATGTGTCCATATCGATATCCACCATCATATGCGTTCGTCCACATTTCTTTATCGATGAGGCTGATGTAATCGTATCATTCCTCGTTCTTCGTCCGTAAATCTTGAAGCATTGATTAAAACGTTCGAGGAAGTAGTTTGTAACCTGATCAAAAAATGTATAACTTACTAACTTGCTTTCTTTGCAAAATTAAAATGTTCAAAAAATGTATAACTTAACTTGCTTCCACTTACCCAGCACAATTAATTGACGCTCATCATCTTCTTGTACCTTCCATGATAGTTCGCAGCAATGTGTCGGAGACAATACCTATGTTGGACAAAGGGTGGTTTCCACATTGACCCAAAGACTCCATTGCTGCTTTGATCTCAGCTCCGCGATCTGAAATGACACAAATTTTTTCCCTCGTGATAACATGTGCACGTAAATTTCAGAGGAAAAAAGACCAAGAATCTGTATCTTCTCCTTCGACAAGAGCAAAAACAACTGAAAGAATGTTGCGATTGTCATCTTGGACAACTGCCAATAATAAAACTTGCTTGTATTTTCCATACAAGAAAGTCCCGTCGATCTGGACCACAAGCTTACAGTATTTGGCAGTATTAACGCACTGTGGGTAACTCCAAAAAACCCGGTAGAATTGGCTTCGATCGCGAAGAAATTGATTATTATGGTATGCATAGGAGGTTTCGAAGTCCACAATTATCCCATGATTCAACGTCCGCACCAGCCTAAACCAACCTGTAAGTTCGTTGTAAGATGCATCCCATTCGCCATGAAGTTTGACAATGGTATTTTGTTTTGCCAATCAAACTTTTTTATAGGAGACATTGTACCCATTGCGATTGTATAGCTGAAATCAACATTGCAACAGCTATATGAGAGCTTGCTTTTACCATGGCCATGATGGCTTGGCATATCACTTCAGAGTTCAAGTTGGGATGATATGGTTGACCTCTCCAACACAACATGTGTGAAACCGTTGTATACTGTTAGTTCCCATATGTTGTTTTTCCTCTTCCTTTTCGATACGCGAACCATCCAATTGCATCCGTTTTCGCGTCGGGCACAATAGCTTACATATTTTTTGGTCGTGGATCGGTTGACTCTGGACTGAACAAAATTACGGATATTGTAATTTTTTATAGCCATCACCGCTTCTTCTTTGCTTGGGAACTCCATGCCTAAAGATAACTCACCATTATTTATTGATGAGTAATATCCATAATCACCGAGATGAGGCATATCCGTAAATTTTGGCTCGTACATTGCACCATAATCAGCTTCATACATGTGTGCAGGATGGTCAGTTTGTGCCACATTTCCTGGAACTTCATCATCATCGGAGTTGAATTGCGGTGATTATGGGTGAATGAATAGTCCAGTCTCAGCACCATCCGCACTAGGCTCACGAAGCAGTTCTTCTGGTGGAGATGATGGTTCCTCTATGCTCTCCACATTTAAGTTGAAGAATCTACTACTTGCACGTCTTCCCCTTGTACTGAAGGCATATCGACATTGAGATCGAAAAAGCTCGCAGTCGAATGCCTTCCCCTAGAGCTTGAAGCCATCGTGTCAAATAGAAACTGCACAGATGGTTGCGTCGATGTCATCTCCATATGGTCAAAGAAATTTGCAGATGAATGCCTTCCCCTTGAACTGGACGCGGTGTTGCCATACGGATTGTTCATGGACCCACCTTGATACATATCGTAAGGAGTTGCGGATGAATGTCTCCCCATTATGCATTAAAATCATTACACATTATTGTAGTCTGTCAACTTGATCAACTTGTTCAGCCAGCCCATAGTGTGAGCTTAAAAATTGACCCCGAACAGCACGCACTTGAATAAAATGTGCATACATCTCAATAGCGGTGTCTGAATAATTACTTTGAGCTTCAACCATCATTTGAACATCATCATTGTTCGAAAGTTCGAACGCTGTATAAGTTAATGACAACAATGATGTTGGAAATCTGTACTGCAACGACGACATTCTTCTACTACTTCCAACATGAATCTTCATCGAAATCTTCGTTATCAGCTCCTCAAGAGTTATGTTTCTCTTGAATGATATTTTAACACGCTCATTTGATACGAAAATAACGCCGGTTTCATCTTCTCAAATTTCACCATCATAATAAACAATAGCTGAAAGTTGCGTCATTCTTTAAGTTTAAAAGTGCGGCAATATTATATCTGCAAAAAAAAATAACTGAAACAAACCTGATTAAATAAATTATATATGAACGAAAATATAACACAAATTTTTTTTACACATCAAGTAAATAATTTAAATAATATAATTTATATTATTACTGCACCGCAAAACTATTTCAACGTATGCTCCGCTTTTCAATTTACAAATATAAAAATTAATTGAAAATAATTAGTATAATATTTTTTTCAAATAATGATAATAAACAATAAGTATAATTAAAAAATTATAACAAAATTACCTTATAACGAAAAATCGCACGAACTTCTAAATCAAATATGAGAAGATTGCCATAATTATTACTCGTTGACGGAATTGTTGTATTAATTTATAAGTTGAGATGAGAGATGTCAGGAGATTTGAGAACCGGAGGAGTGTATTTATAAACATATAAGGCGCGGTTCCTGCACCGCGTTATATGTAATTATTATATAGTGCGGACCAGGGAGTGCGTTAAATATAATTTTGGTACGGCGTATAGCGCTCCCCCTGATCCGCGCTATACCCTTACGTGGTGTATAACGCGGAGCAGGGGGCGCGTTATACCCCATGTGTAACCCAATCAGCGTATAGCGCGGTACAGGGGCGCGCTATACTCCACGTGACGCCAAATCAACATATAACGCGATTCAAGAGGCACGTTTTACTGCTACGAGTGTTAGATCAAAAAATATAATCTGATTGATGTTAAATCGATAAATATACCGATTACATGTGATTTATCGAGAAAATCACCGCCAATTAACGATCTATGTTGATTACTAAAAAAATAGCATTAAACTCGAATAACAAAAGGTATCGGTCCAGCCAATTGAAAGCGGAAATTTCAAAAATTCTGACCGTCAGATTCAGTAATAATTTTATGTGTTACAGTGCTGACTTCTCTTCAGTCCGCAGTACAACTGTGATGCAATCTTTTCAAAGATTTTACCATGCAATAAATAATAGGGTAAACTACACATTTAGTATTTTAACTATCACCTTTATTTTATTTTGATCACTTAACTACTTTTTATTTTTAAATCATATCTGACATTACGTTTTAGTTCCATTTTGGTCATCTATCGTTAAAAAATTAGATGTGTCACTATAAGATAATATCTCATTACCACTAAAACTTTTAAAAAATTATCACGTTAGTAATTCTGTTAATTTTTTAATGACGGATGCCAAAAATAAAACCAAAATATAAAATCAGGTATGATTTAAAAAATAATAATTAAATAACTAAAACAGAATAAAAGTAATAATTGGGGCGCTAAACATATAGTTTACCCTAAATTAAGAAAACTAACCCAACTCCTCAATGGTTTACTGTCTCAGTCAAAGGACATTTGTTTTCCTTTTCTTCAACTCTTTTTTCGTTTGAGAAGACACCTCGGCCGTCCGATGTTTCAGTATACCGTATGATGTGACGGTGAATCTCTGGATCAAACGGTTGAGGTTGCACCTTTATATGTGGAGCACAGATTAGGAAGACAATGTCAAAAAAATATATTTTTGACCACGTAAAAAGATTGAATTTTAGATTAGATTTAATTAAATTATAACAATGTGGATTATACATTTCGAACTTCATATATAATAATTATTTTCGAATTTCGACTAAACTTGAAGTGTATGACAAATAAGAACATTTTAATTTGTAATTGTGATTAATATTAAATTATAATTATAATTATAATTACGCTAATAATATTATTCAATCAGTAGCCATTATTGCCCTTTTTGAAGCCAACTCCTTTTATCTGTTTTCTCTTCCCTTTCACTTTCCTCCCTCTCTTTGTCCCTAAAGCTGAAAGCTTTTATTATTATTATAACATTCTTTTTCCTGGGGAGGTTTTAGTTTTCAGCACTTTTTGCCATGGATTCATATGAAGCAACCAGGATAGTGTTCTCGAGGATCCAAAGCTTAGACCCTGAAAACGCTTCGAAAATCATGGGTTATCTTCTTCTTCAAGATCATGGTGAAAAGGAAGTGATACGTTTAGCCTTTGGACCCGAAGCTCATATCCACTCTTTAATCCTCAAAGCCAAAACCCACTTGGGACTCTCTGCTTCGAACCCGCCAACACCTTCAACTCCCCTTTCTCCTTCTCCTTTCTCTTCGAGCTCGAACTCCAAGCTTTCATATGCCAGTATTGTCAATGGAAGCAGCGCCGTTTCAAATGGCAATGTCAATGAGTTCATCGATGATTACCAGTTCCATGACCATCTCTCGTTTCTGAACGACTCGAAACCAGAAGATTTGTTGGCGATGCCCGATTCTCTTTTACATAGGAGAAGCTTTTCGGTACCTGGTCCGTGTTTTGTTGCTTCTGATCATGATGTGAACTCTGGGTTTGCATGGAAACCTTGTTTGTACTTTGCCAGAGGTTTTTGTAAGAACGGTACTAGCTGTAGGTTTCTTCATGGAAATTGTGCCGATGGAGGAGCTGCACTCGTTGGTTCTCCGAGTAAGCTCAATGAGTTGGAGCAGTACCAGGAGCTGCTTAGATCGAAAGCTCTTCAGGCTTTCCAGTTCATGGCGGGGGCTTCTTCTTTCCCATACAGCAACTCTCTTAATCTCCTTCTCCAACAGCAAAACGAAGCTCATAACTATAGTACATCAGCCATGGACGCTTTGATGATGGGTGACGAGCTTCGTAAGTTCGGGTATCGGTGCCGGCCGGAAAGAAACGATTTTTCGGCAATGGGTTCAGGAGCAGCAGCTAATTCAGGTTCTAGGCAGATTTATTTGACATTCCCAGCTGACAGTAGCTTCAAAGAAGAAGATGTTTCAAATTACTTCAAGTAAAGTCACTGTTTTTTTTATAAAAAAAAAAGATTGTTGCTGTTTGAGTTTTAGTTATTATTATTCTGGGTTTAAAGATTGTTCCTTTGTATTTTCCCAGCATATATGGACCAGTACTAGATGTGAGGATCCCTTACCAGCAAAAGAGGATGTTTGGTTTTGTTACATTTGTATATCCAGAGACAGTGAAGCTCATTTTAGCTAAAGGGAACCCACATTTCGTTTGTAATTCTCGTGTGCTCGTTAAGCCTTACAAGGAGAAAGGGAAAGTCAAGAGAATCGGTTAGTAAAACAAGGCCCTTTTTTCTTTCATCTTGAATTTTGCTGCATTGTTGGTGAATTTCGATTTAGATTCAAACTTATTTAGGATCGAAAATGTTTTACAATACTCCAGAGATGTTGCTGAGAAGAAAATTGGAGGAGCAGGCTGATTTGCAGAATGCCATCGAGCTTCAAGGAAGAAGGCTAATGAACTTGCAGCTCCTTGACTTGAAGAACAACCAGCCCCAACCTCAGTTCCATCACGGTTTGTCCGCTGGTTCCCCTGTTCCTTCACCTACCGTCCCCCGTACTCCCAACAATCATGCACTTATTTTTCCAGCTGATGCCATCGATCGAGAAGTCCCTGAAGGTTAACTCCAACTTTGGTTCGACCACCATATGAACAAAGTCACCTCTCTGTTCAATTTATCAATCTGGTTTACCCTTTTTTGCTGCAGGGAACGGCGGTTGCTCGATCTCAGCTGTTTCGAAGTTGGCTGCTGCCATGAAAGACGATAAGCAGATGGAGGAAACTAGTGCAGTTTGTAATTATAAAAACAACAATGGTGATAGTAACACTAAGGGGAAGGCCAATACAGAAGAAAATGATCTCCCCGAAAGGTATAAAACTTAAATGCTAAATCTAGATAAGCAAAATAATAACTATGCCGCTTTCTGCTATCTTTTGGGTGATGGATTTCATGCTTTTCTCAGCTTGGAACACATTCTTCCCGATAACCTATTCGCTTCTCCAAAGAAATCAGCCGGTGATCACCTCACCGTTTTCTCCACCTCATCCACAGAGGCCGTAGAAGCTGACAACAAAACCGAAACCCCGGCTACATCTTGTTCTAACGGTAACTTGTAGCTGGCCAATGCTTCCGGTCTCAACATGGCTTCTCTCAAAACATATCTTCTACAAATGCCAAGGTATATCACCATCCATCGTCACTCTCCATTGCATAGAATCCAACAAAACAAGTGGAAGCTAATTATGATTAATCTTTTGTCATAAAAAGGTTTTCGCCCGGGGAAAGAACCATCGGCATGTAGCTAGCCAACAACGGAGGAAAATCGACCTTGCCAGGGTAAGAAAACACTATCAAACACCTCGGCATCGTGGTGAAATCCGATCATTTCATAAAGTTTGAACTGTTTTTTTTGTTCTAATATTTTGCAGAATCAGTGACAGTTAAGCACATACATGGAAGATTAAACCAAAATCAAAAGGTGTATAGCCAAAACCATACAACAAAGGAAAAAAATCTGTGAGACAAATCACTGAAAGATCATCATCATCATCATCAATACAAAACTACTTGCAATCAGAATACTTAATATATATGTACAAGTAATCGATAGATGACCTGATTTATGCAAGTGGGGTCTTCGGCCTTTCATTACTGGTGGCACCCTAATTACTGGACCACAGAACAAATAGTGCAGAAACAAAGAATAGTAGCAGGCTAGCAGTAACTAATAACTCCTTTTTTTTTCTCATATTGTAATTTCTTTAAACCTTTTTTCTTTTCAAAGTGGTGAAAAAAATGTACTGCATGAACTATGTCACTTTGTGTACAGAACTAGACCCCCAAGAAGTTATAGAAGTACTTAACCAGCAGCTTAACAACTATACTGATATGAGAGACCCAAAATGGCAAAAGAGTGAAAGGGTTAAAGAGCTTGACCCTGGCTTTTTTTTTTGGTGTTCATATTATTACTATTACAGTATCTGTCAGCCATTAGATTATGATGAAATAGGCAGAACTGTAAAAAGGAAAAGAAAGGTGGGATAAAAGTAAAAAAGGTTGTTCTTTTGTTGCATCATGTGATTAAAGTTAACTTTAGTGACACTTCCGTCTCATGTTGTGTCTTCTCTTTTATCTTTTTGGATGGGAACATGGATGAATGGGTAAGGGCCACAGTGTCACATGGCTTCTGACAATTTTATGAATATCTGGGTACCACTCACTTCTTCACTTTCAGCCTTTTTTTTTAACCATGATTTTAGAACCAGATCTGTTAACGAATCGATCATATTATCGGTTCACTGGTTTAACCGGTTGAATTGGTCCGATCGGTCGGAAGAATCAGACGACGTCATAATTATTTAAAAAATTAAATAAAAATACAAAAAATATTTAATAAAAAATAATTTTTTATATCACAAGTCATATTCAAAGCAAGTCATAAAATATATAAGTTAAAAACCATAAAATCAAGTTAAACAAAATGATTCAAAAGCAAGTCATAAAATATATAAGTTAAAACCATAAAATCAAGTTAAACAAAATGATTCAAATAACTACAACATAATATTTAAGGTAAAACATATTAATATAAATATAATTATATAACTATAATTAAAAAAAATTTAGGGCTAAAAAAATCATAACAAAATGATATTGTTTGGTTTAATTTAAAAAAAAAAACAATCTCACATGGCTAAGAAACATAGAAGAGCATCCCAAAAGTCAAAAGAGTAAAAATATGAGAACAAAACAATTTTACATGGCTAAGAAAAATAGAAGAGCATCCAAACTAACTTCTATAAATAATAGAAGTAATTTGACATTCAAAATCATAGAGCATTTTGGTGAGCATTGAGTGAACTATTATTTCACTTCAATCAAACTCGAATTTTAGGCTTCAATCGAGTTTCTAATTTTTTTTGAGTTCAAGCCTTTTCGAGTTCAAGTTTCAATATTATATTGCGAGTTCGAGTTGAACTTGATAATTTTTAGCTCGTGAGTTTGAGTCGAGTTGAGCTTACTTTTAAAGTTTTCAAGTTCGATTCGAGCTCAACAATACTCGAGTTCGACTTGGCTCGTTTAACAAACGCCGTCATTTGGTTTAATTTAAAAAAAAAAAAAATTGGCGGTTTTTTCTGGTTTTTAGTCGGTCCGATTTGAACGGTTCAGCGGCTCCGGCCGGTTCACTAGTAGCGGTTCAACCGGTGTAGATTAAACCGGACTAGACATTGATTCCCATTTGAACCGGCCGGTCCGGTCCAGTTTCAAAATACTGTTTTTAACTTCATTCAGGTTTATTTTTTTAATTCAAAATGAATTAATATATTATAAATTAAAAATAATTACATTTAATTGGAATAATAAATAAATTTAATTCGGGAACAGTAAAAACTGTGGTTGGGTTCAAAACAGTGATGCCGCTATCAGGTTAGTACAATATTTTCCTACTTAATTAACCATGATTTCAGCTATTTTTATTTACTTATTTAATTAAGGGTAAATTAAATGTTTAGTATCTTAACTATCACTTTTGTTATGTTTTAGTCATCCAACTATTTTTTGTTTCAAAATCATACCTAACGTTACATTTTGGTATGATTTTGATCACTCATAGTTAAAAATATTAGTAATTAAGGGTAATTTTTCAATGACATATGATGAAAATAAAATTAAAATATAACGTTAAGTATGATTTAAAAAATATAATAGTTGGATGATTAAAACGAAACAAAAGTAATAATTAGATATTAAACGTGCAGTTCACCTTTAATTAATGATAAGGTCCTTCCAATGATTAGATCAATTTAGGAATTTTTCATTTTAAGAAAACGAAGTACACAATTTATAAGTTAATGTCAAATCAATGAATATTCTTTTGGATAAGCTTTTTAGGGTAATTTATATTGAATATAATCGAATTTTAGGTAAATTATCATATATCAGTCAATATGTTAACGTTTAGTTCAGATAGTCGCTAATTTTTTTAATGAAAAAAGATTAGTTGAAACATATGAATAGTCATGTGATCATTTTGTAATTATTAATAGTCGGTGGACTCAATAACAGTACCCTATAGTCAAATGACCATTTTATAACTTTTAATAATCATATTACTTAATGAAACAACGTCCAATAATCAGAGGATTATTTATATACTTTACTCTGTATTTTACTATCTTGCTAGGTATCAAACAATAAACTTCATATATTCCATTTATATCTTTCTCATAAGCTTGATCATGTGACATTTAGGATAATTTGAGAAATTTGTATAAATGATTTGATAATGAGGGAAATTGCATAAAGTTGGGACATTAATATAATTTAGATAATATAAATAAATATGGGCAGTCCAACCAACATAGCATATGTAATGTTTGGCCTGCAATGCAAAATTGTATAATAATGTCTCCTTTGTACATATAACATACTTATAGCCACTTAATTATTGTCTATTTTCATTTTATCGATCTTTTAATTTTGTTAATTAAACTATTAACTATTTAAATATTGTTAATCAAACCATCAACCGTTAACATTTATTGAACGTAATTGTTACAAAATTATTTTATTACAATTTAATCTTCAATATTTATATATTATATCAATTTTATCATAGTTTTAATTCAAATTAATAATTTTAGTCTTAAATTAAATGATGACATATGTCATCACTTAATTAGGTAAGAAAATTAATTGAAAAAGATATAGAGAGTAGAAGGAATCAAACCAAAAGTCTTGAAAAAAGATTTAGCGTATATAAAATGTGTAATTATACTACTTATTTTAATAGTCACGTTAGTTTCTCTGTTGAATGTTAACGGTTGGTGACTTAATTGACAACACTTAAATAATTAAATGATATAATTTACAAAATTAAAATATCAATTGTCAAAATAAAAATGTACAATATTTAAGTCACAATTCTATACCATGTTTCCTGGCATCAAAGCTCTTTTGCAGCCATTTAACTTGGTTCTCCAATCCAGCATCTCTCAAGGCATTCATAGCTGAATGATACAGCCTTCCATCCAACTGAGTCCCTTCTGCTTTGATGTCCTGCAGAAGCCTCACCAACTCATCGATCCGACTCGTTTTCGAGAACACTCCGACCATGATCCCCGCCATAGCCTTATCGATCGATCCCCCGTTCAGTCTAAACTCACGGTAGAACTTCACGCACATCTCGTACTCCCTCACTCGATTGTAAGCGCTGATGATCGTCGTGTAGCTGACTTTATCCGGTGCCAGCTTCCGTCGTTTCATCTCCTTCCATAGCTTCTCCACCTGTCTCAAGTTCTTCTCTCTCCCGTGCATGTCCATCAATGAATTGTATATCCATACATTCGGTTGACACCCTTTTGCTTTCATTTTAGCCAACATCTTCATTGCTTCTCTTATCATCCATTCTTTCCCATACATTGCTATCATGCTCGAATAAGCCACGACGCATTTGTCGAACCCTTTCTCCTGCATCTCCGAGAACACCATCTCAGCTTTCGAGTTGAGACCGATACGGCAATATGCGTTTATGATCGATGCGTACGTTACTTGTCCCGGTTTGCAGCCCTGCAGAATCAGCTGCTCGTAAACCGCAATGGCAGATTGAAACCCTCTTCTTTTAGAGAATCCATTTACAATTGTACAAAAAATACAATCAGAAACCTTTACATTTGCATACTTCATGACCCTCACAACATCCAAAGTTTTCTCTAATATCCCTTCTTCCATATACATCAAAACGATCTTCAAAAACACTTCCGGATCCCTCACCATCTTCCTCTCCCCTGCCTCTTGGAATAGCTCTTCGACCACGGTTAAATTGCGGATGCCGGCGAACGAGATTATCAACGAAGAGTAAACCGAAGAAGTCACGAAAAGCCCTTTCTTCCTCATGTCTCTGAAATACTCGAGAGCTTCGTAAGCTCGACTCGATTTCGCCAATGCGTCACATAATATACCATACGCACGAGGTGCAAGCGGTGTAGAATACAACTTCCTAGTTTCAAATTCATCAAATAAGGAACAAACTTTGTCTATATCACCAATTTGCTGATAAGCTTCCATTATCAGGCAATAAGACTCGGAATCCATACATTCGATTGGATTTCATCGTTTCGAACACGGATATCGTGCTTCGAAACATATGCAACTTATTGTACCCCGCCATTGCTGAATTAAACGCAATGACAGCGAGTTCTTCGTCTGATCTAAACGCTTCAAGCAAAGCCTCGACGACCTTGAATTTTCTAGCTTTAACACAAGTATTAATCAACCTAGAACAAGTATAACCATCGGGGAAGACATTGTAACGCTTGAAATCATGCGATAGAGACATAATCAAATCCCATTTCTTGGATTGGACAAAGTACCTTATCAGAAGCTTCAACATTTGTTTCTCTGGTATGAACCCCGGGTTCTCTTTTGCTTTCTGGTAGAAATCATATGCGACATCTTCACTTGGAGTGTCTTTTAATAACCCACACAGTAATCCGTTTAGGCCTAAATTGGTGACAGGCACATTGCTGCTGCTGCTCGATGATGATGATGGATGTTCCATGATGGCAGATGGGGAGTTAGATGAAGAATTGATGTGGAAGAACGGGAAGTTTGAGGTGGGGAAGGGGACAAAGTGTAGTGTTTTTTTGCAAGGTGCAAAGAAGAGAACAGATTTTCTGGGTTTTGATGTGTAGGAGTCTGTTGAAGCTAAGGACCAGTCTGGAGAAGCGGAGATGGCCATGTTCTTTTTGGGGAAGATAAGGTTTGATGGGGAACTGTTGGGGGAGAAGCTGAACTTGTGGAGCTGAAGTAACGACATGGAAGAATGGATTTTGCCATGATCTGCATGTATTGTTCTAACCAATAGAAAAATGACAAGTGGAATATGAGCTTTATCATTTTATGATAAGAATAGAGGACTGGTTTTTGACACGTGTTCTGTTGCAGCAACTAGAAAAGCAGAGTTTGACAAGGCGAAAGCACTTGCAAGTACACAGTTGGTGTGATGTTTGATTAAAACGATGTCGTTTATTTGGTTTAGTTATATATAATTATTATTTTTGAATAGTAGTGAAATATAATTTAAAATATCTGAAAATGGTAAATATAAAATTTAGTGATTAAATTTATAATTAATTCTCTTTAGATGATTCGTTCGAATAACATAGTACGTATGTATAGATTCAGATTATTTTTTTTTATAAAAAAACCTGAATTATTATCTCAAATTTGATTTATAAACCATAAACTCGGTCTTAGCTAAAAAGAAACAGTTCATTTTCACTCCGAAAAATCTCTCCAAATTTCAGATTTAGGTATGTGTAAAATTCTGTAGTTTGTTTAATATAATTCAAGTTTATACATAAATTCTAACGTTTCCTGTAGTAATTGTAAGAGTAAAGGGAAAAAAAAAACTTTCCTGAGGTATTAGTTAATTGTTCATGATGCCAAAGCAATCCAATAACTCGCACTGCATGGACTTGTTGGAGTGCCAATGATCCGAATCCATTTCCATTGCCTTTCCTGAACTTCCTGAATTTCAGCTAACTGCACCATTTAATAATTTTCATCAGTTTCTTATTCATTTCTCTATCCTGACAAAGATTGAAGCAAGTTTTTTTTTTAAATTATATTTTTCTTTTCCCTATTTCGCCAACGAAATCGAGTTGCATGTTTAAAGTTGTTCGCTTGTTGTGGAACCCAGAAATCCTTTATTGGGAGACTTTGAACAAAATGGAACTTGCTAGAGTTTTTGCCGGCTTCCTCGCCCATGTAGGGCATTGGAAAAAAAATTTCCCCATATATGGCTCTAATCAAATTATTTCTTGAACTGAGGTTTTGCTACCGTGACTTCATTGGTCGCCAAGTGTTCTAGGTCACCAAGTGCGCCTTGCGACAAAGCCTCTTCTGTGACAGCAACTCTTCTCTCTTCCCTCACTGTTGCAGCTCTTCTCTCGCATGCATGGTCCATGCAATTCCTAAAGACCTATGGAGGTCGCCGTGTATTCCTGGAGACTATGGAGGTCACTGTAGCTATCACCATCCTTAAGCAAATAATTGTTCGACTACACTATGTGAAGAATTTTTTTTCCATTGTATTATTCAACCACTTTTGCCCTTTTTGCCTGCTATTTACAGTGTTGTAGTTTGTGATGGCATGTTCATATTGGTTTTCATTTTTCTCTTTCTTTGTATTAGCTGTTTATAAAGTTTATTATTTACCTTGTATATGGCTATGTTTTGGTTACTTAGGATAGTTAATCAGATGTTGGAAACTAGAAACATGGGTGAACCATGGTTTTAATTGCTTACTCTGCCATCTCTCAGCTCGAATATAGCTGAATCTTCAGAAAATGGAATTGGTCTTGTAGGAGCAACCTGTACATATTTGTAGAGATTTTAAAATCAGTTAGGCATGCAGGAGTATGGTCAGTGGATAGCAGGATACGAACCTTTGGGTCACAATTTTCGTTCGGATCAGGTTGTTCGTTACCCGAAAAAACTTCTTCCCTTTCTGTTTGATTTTCATTATCTTTGTCTCTGTCATGTGGGAAACCACAGTTTTTCCATCTCCATGTCGATTGGTCCTTATACCTTAGGTATACATTTCCGTCTGAACCTATCAAAAACAATTGATCCCCTTTGAAACATGGACCAGGAGGAGCAACCAAGGTAGCATCTTTGCATGGAGTGCCATGTTCCACCCAGTTCCAACCATCCCATGTATTCCAGTGATATTCAACCAGTCGACCGTCTTCTGAAAGCATGAAAAGTGACCTGTTAGTGAAAACAACGAAGGCCTCATGGCAGTTCCTGGCAACCTGGATAGAATCAAATGCTGAGATTGGTGATGCTCATGCCACAACTCTGTCACTTTGTTATACTGGTACAGCCGGCCATTCCTTCCAACAACAAACACTATATTATGCCTAAACATTTCTTGGTCTATTATGCATGCAAGTTTGGTTTCTGGAGGGTTCCGGCAATCTCTCCATTCGAACGTTCTGAGGGCAACCTACATGAAACGTTAGAATTTGGTTAGTGATACAGTTTTGAACATATCAAAGAATCCGTATTACTAGTTTTCGAAGCCTAGGTACTGGAATGACGTTTCACACTGCCATACTTTTCTGGATACTCTGAATGTGGCGATGTTAAAGGTATACTGTGAAATTGTGCACCATGGTTTTAGGTATAATATGATGAAAATAAGATGAGTCTTTACTTGAATATATTTATGTATATTAGGAGGAAAAGGAAATGGAAACTAAATAAACCATGTTATAATTAATCTGTTTGCTTTTCTGATTTTATTTGATTTCTGCATCTTACCGTGAACTGCATTAGCCTTCCAATTTTGCTCACAAAGAAGAGAGCATCTTCCGCTGTGACTTTCATTTTACCCGGCATACCATCCCAAGGAGGGCCTGCCATAACTTGCGTTCCTTTCCTCATTGCAGTGCAGTTTATCCATGCTAGCTCGTTGCTGCTCCTTTCTCTGATAAGCAAGGTTCCATACATGTCAACAAAAAATAAACTTCCATTGTAGTTTCCCAGGGAACCTCTCATAGGTGTCGGATGATCGTGTCTTAACCAGAGCCATACACTTTCAGGTAAAGATATTCAAAGATCAAACCCTCATCTGTGACGATAAAAAACGATTCACCTGCTTGCATCATCCTCAGTCGGAAATTAGTGTTGGTCCAATTATCTGGGAAACTGTATTTTTCTGACGTTTTCACTAGTCTACTCCTGGATGTGCCTGGATATAAGTAGTCCTCGTGTGCTTTATTACCCTTTTTTCTCCTTGACAGGGATCTTGTTTTTCCAGCATCATTTATTTCATCTTTTATACCTGCTATGCAATTCAAAGGTCCTCGTTCTTCTGAACAATACTCTGCATTCCATCCTTCTGTCTCTGGGGCATCTAATATTGACCAGACATACTTGGAGGATACTTTTTTTCGCATGTTAAATTGAGGTGTTGGCCCTGAATTTTCACCACCTAGGCCAGGTATATGTAACTCTGCAAGTCTACCATCGTCTAGTGCAAAGAGTGTCCTCCCATATTGATATTTTAGTCCTGCAATACCTCTTGCAGCTTTTGTATTTGGTGGATGCATATGATTCAGCCATGCTACTGAAATTTGGTTTTCTTGAGTTGTACCTGTCTTCACATGCTCAAGTTACATAAAGGGAAGAAGAGAAAATTACCTGGCACTTTTCGACACTAGTTGATTTACCTGAATGGTTTGGTATTCTATACTCAAAAACTGATCCAGTGGATGTAGTGAGATATAATGAGACGAATCTTTCATTTGGTTCATCTTCCGGCTGGGGAGTAATAGATGTCAGGTGTTGATCTTCAGGACTTCCATGATTTATCCATTTCCATTTCCTTTGATGCAGTCGTCTCTCTACCAATTTTCCTCCCTGTATATTTAAGGAAGTTCGTTCAGGGCATGTAGTATCAGTATGTTCATGTTTTGTGACTCTCTAATGTGTTATTAGTTTGTACGTATTGGTGATATGGTAGGAATTTTTTGTGCATAGTACCTTTGTTAGGAGAAACAACGATACAGAGTGATCATTCGAGCCATGTATCGAGCTCCCCGTTAATGGTACTAGAGAGCCCTCTTTTGCTGTTTCTTCACTCCGTAGATGCTTCTTCCACGATGGCCTCGAGCTCTTATCATATTCATAAAGGTCACCTGCAGAACTATTGCACCATTTCATGTTTAGCTCACGTTGGTAATATTAAAACTGAAAAACTTGGTAGACTTTATTCTCTGTACTTATGGAGAGAAAGAGAGAGCACCTTATTGTATATACTACTTCTGTTCTAATTCTTCCCGCGTCAGCAATTGCTGCGACATCTGCTGCCGATGGTCGGCCATGATTCTCCCACCTGTTCTATGTTTACAATCATAGCACATAATTCAAACTGTATATTAGAGTCTTTATTGAAATATGAATCTCATTATAGGCTGGCATATTATGAGGCATCAGTGGTAGCAATGAAAGAAGTTCCATACGTGCATTAAGACTTCGAAAGGAAAAGGTTTCTACCTCAGAGGCTCAACCTCACTGAGCTCTAGCAACAAGCCATTCTTTGTGCAGAAATAAACTCTCCTGCATCGAGTTCAGAAAAATATAGGAACTATTGGTAGAGACACATTGCTTATATATTGAAATGAAATTTGATCACGCCACTCCGTTATGTATTAATTCCCTGAAGCAAAATTCTCAGCATTGAATTAATGTACTTACACCCCATCGAACGAAACAGTACCGGACTTTATCTGAACCACTGAGCTCTGGTCTACTTCTTTATTTGTACTTAGATCAAATGCAGGCTTGAACTCCACCCAGATTGGCTGCAAGTTGTCACCCAATTGCATCTGGGAAAGGGAAGATACATCAGCCAATTATAACAAGGAATTTTGTGGTCAAATACAGGTATGTCCCTTCCTTTCTGTCTAAACAAACTGAAAAAATTATGTGCTTTGTTTTGTTGTTGGTCTTGTTAGCCATGATTGGAATCTATCCCGATACTGGTGAAGTGGTACCTGAAATTTGGCTTCACGGTGTTCTATATATGCATGATGATCAAAGTGGTTCCATGTGCTTGCTTTGTTTCTACGGTGTAGGATAATCAGTCAGCTAATAAAACGAAATTAAAACGGAAGAAGCAAAATTCGAGTCGGATGTTTAATTCCGGTGTTGGTTCTTTACTTATATATATCAATACTGTAGTTATTCTTATTTGAAAACCACAAAGAAGTTTCACTATGCAATCCTGTATAGTTTATACTGTTTCATCTAATATAAAAATTGAAGCAGTTGGTGCTTAGTGGTACCTGGTATAAGTTTCCTTCTTCTGAGATGGCAAGAATTGTCTGATTGACCATCAAGACCGAGACCGCATAACCCGCCGATATATGCAAATCATGTGGTGCTATAACCCACTGAACTCCGTTCCAGACCTCTCGTAGATAGACCCGCTTTCACCGGTCACCCAAATGGATGTCTCAGACATTTTAGTCAAGGAGATTCTTTTTCTTACAGGCAAAACTGTGTAAGAGTTTTCATCTGGTCTTCCAATATCACCATTCCTCTTGTTGTTCTGTTGGTTAGAAACATCGTTTTCGTTTCCCGAGTTATCTTCTTTGGTCCTTTTTGTTTGATCAATCAAACCCACTTTAGTACAATTATCATTAACACAAGATACAAGGTCAAAAGGGAGTTTAACTTCAACCCAGGTGTTGGATTGCTCGTGAAACTCCCAGAACCGGTCTGTTTTCTGCTCGAATCGTCTCGTAGTTTGTTGAACAAACTGTGTGCACAATGAAGCAGATGCAATAAAGACAAGGTAGCTTATTGACAAAAGGATCCAGATGAAAATCATCAAATGGGATATAGACATGGTCGCTGAAGAACCTTGGAAAAGGGAAGATGAACCTTTGGTTGTGTTCTTTTCACAGTTTGCGGTACACCATATGGACCCTAGTCAATACAGGCTATCCCGAAGTACATCGAGGACGATAACCTTCACTATTCGAAAGACTGCTGCTCCTTTCATGGCTTCTCTATTGCCATACAGATTTCTTAACCTGTAACTATCCCTTTGTTGCCGGGCATCTTTATCTGTCAACTCTCAGCAAAGTCAAGCTGCCATGTTTTAACTAGGGATGACCTGAGTTGCGATATTTTATATTAATGATCTAATTTTACAACTCTAAATTTTTAATATAATATCCTAACATAAAATCGTGCGCTGTCCATGGGTTTAACTTGTTCACTACTCTTCATTTGTTTTGTTGCAGTTAGTGATGTTTTTTTCTGACCTAATCATACAGACTTTATGTAAGACATGATTTTTTTTAGCCATTTCTTTTAAAATAGCTTCATCTTACATACATGGATGTATGCATAATATATATGATATACGTGATGGGTGTGAGAGCTGTCATCATCATTCCCTACATGGTCCACATATCATCACTGGCCATTTTAATTTTGGTAGATGTGATGTGAACACCCTTATGGCACGTAACCATGTATTGGATACTGAATATTCAAATGATCTTTTGGATTCCATGAATTGGATTCATATCATCATCATTCATTTATTTAAAAAAAAAAATCTGTAGAAAAAAGAACTCACATATTCATTAATTTATAAACCAAACAATACACCGATGGTATCTTTGACGAGAATAAGTATTTGTGATCATTTAATTATAATTCTTTTTTATTTTAACAATCAATCTTTTAATTTTGTCAATTAGATTATTTAATTATTTGATCGTTGTCAATTAAATCACTTATAGTAACATTTAACAAGGAGGTGTCGCAACCGTATTTCGGTTGGGTCCCGGAATTGGGCTTCGACTTGAAAAATATAGATTGGAGTCGCCACCGATCATTTATTTAAAAATAAATGGGTTGATCGATACCCTATTTCTTACCTGATCTGCGTCTTACCAAATATGTCGGCTCGGGAGTCGGTTACGGTCAAGGAAGGATTAGCACCCTTGAACCGCCCTTTCGATACTACGTAATTTCCAGTTGTCTTAATTAAGAAAAATTGTAATTTAAATAAAAAGATAGAATTTGATTATAATACTACCTCTGATTAATGACGAAAATACCCTTAAAAGTCATAAGATCGTTAGAAGGAAAAAATGAATGAATGAAAAAAAATGAAGAATAAAAATAAGTAAAAAAATAAAAATAAAAGAAAAATAAAATAAATGAAATATATATATATATATATATATATATAGATATAAATGAGTAAAATAGAAAAATAATAATCATAACAATAATGATAGTAATATGAAAATATATAATATTAAATAAATAAAAAAAATTAAAAATAAAAAATAAATAAATATATAAATCAATAAAAGTATCGTATAATGATAATTGACTTATAAATAAACTATTAAACATAAATATTACGTATAATGATAAAGTAAAAAAAACTAAATAAAAATAATTATAATATATATATATAATAATACTTATAAATAAATATTTAAAAAGTATATATATATATATATATATATATAAATATAATATTAAAAATAACCAAATGAATATAAATAAAAATATATGCATATATATAATAAATATAGTGACAAAAATCAAGCAAAAAATCATTAAAAAACATACGTATAATATTTATATAATGACAATAATGTAAATATAAATAAATAAAATATTCATACAATAAATAAAAGGACTAATATGAAGAAAATAAAGATTGGGGCCAAATTTGAAAGACAATTAACGTTGATATTGCCATTAGGGGGAAAAAATAAACACGTCTCGGTAGATCTAGGTTCAAAACTTCGAAACCCCACCCATTTTGGTCATCGGCGCAACCCACGTTTGGGTTATTCGAACCAAAACTCAAGAAAAATAACGTGCACATGCGAGAAATGAACGAATAAAAAAAATATTACCTTTTATTTCCTTTTCGAATCGTTTACAATAGCTTTGCCTTTGAATTTTCCGTGTTTTCCTCTGTATTTTGTCTGTAAATCGTGTGTTACAATAATATATTGTAATTATCTTTATTTAGTTTTTTTACTTTATCATTATACGTATATATGTATGTTTTAATAGTTTATTTATAAGCCAATTATCATTATATGTATACTTTTATATTTGATTTATATATATATATATTTATTTTTTTGGTTTTTTTTATATTTGACGTATATATTTATTTATTTGATTTATAAGCCAATTATTTAGCTTTTCCCATTGTAACTCACTATTGTAACACACGATTTACAGACAAAATACAGAGGAAAACACGGAAAATACAAAGGCAAAGCTATTGTAAACGATTCGAAAAGGAAATAAACGGTAGCATTTTTTTGATTCATTCATTTCTCGCATGTGCACGTTAT
Source organism: Hibiscus syriacus (assembly GCF_006381635.1). Taxonomy (NCBI): domain Eukaryota; kingdom Viridiplantae; phylum Streptophyta; class Magnoliopsida; order Malvales; family Malvaceae; genus Hibiscus; species Hibiscus syriacus. Next base: position 405,897 of record NW_024062897.1, read on the forward strand.
TTTTCTTGAGTTTTGGTTCGAATAACCCAAAACGTAGGTTGCGTCGATGACCAAAAATGGGTGGGGTTTCGAAGTTTCGAACCTAGATCTATCCCGAGGCGTGTTCATTTTTTATCCCCCTAATGCGCAATATCAACGTTAATTGTCTTTCAAATTTGACCACAATCTTTATTTTTCTTTATATTATTCATTTTATTTATTGTATGAATATTTTTATTTATTTATTATTTACATTATTGTCATTATATAAATATATATACGTATATTTTTTTAATGATTTTCAATTGATTTTTTACACTATATTATTATATATATACATATATTTTTATTATTTATATTCATTTAGTTATTTTTATTATTTATATATATATATATACTTTTTTTTAAATATTTTATTTATAAGCGTATTATTACTATATATATATATTGTAATTATCTTATTTAGTTTTTTACTTTATCATTATACGTATATATGTATGTTTTAATAGTTTATTTATAAGCCAATTATCATTATATGTATACTTTTATATTTGAATATATTTATTTGTTTTTTGTTTTTTTTTTTTTATTTGTTTTATATTATATTATATTTTCATACTATCATTATTGTTATGATTATTATTTTCTATTTTACTCATTTTATATATATATATATATATATATATTAATATTTCATTTATTTATTTATTTTCCTTTTATTTTTAATTTTTTTACTTATTTTTATTCTTCATTTTTTTTCATTTATTCATTTTTTCCCTCTAACACATCTTATGACTTTTTAAGGGTATTTTCGTCAATTAATCAGAGGTAAGTAATTAATGATCAAATTTTATCTTTTTATTTAAAATTACAATTTTCTTAATTAAGACAACTGGAAATTACGTAGTACCGAAATGGCGATTCAAGGGTGCTAATCATTCCTTGACCGTAACCGACTCCCGAGCCCAACATATTTCTGGTAAGACGCAGATCAGGTAAGAAATAGGGTATCCGATCAACCCATTTATTTTTAAATAAATGATCGGTGGCGACTCCAATCCATATTTTTCAAGTCGAAGCCCAATTCCGGGGCCCAACCGAAATACGGTTGCGACAGAAGGTGACGTGATTATTAATAAAATTATTATAACTATACATTTAGTCCTTATTATTTACATATTATATCAACTTAATCATAATTCTAAATTAATTCAATAAATTTAATCTTTAATTAGATCGGGACACACGTCATGTCACATGCCCTAATCATATGATGAAACATGTAACTAAATGTGTCATTAGTGGCATGACACATGTCATCACACGATTGAGTGATTAACTTTATTAAATTAATTTAAAATTATGATCAAATTGATATAATATATAAGTAATAGTGATTAAATATGTAATTATACCAATTTTGTTAGCAGTCGTGTCACCTCCTAGGTTTAAATGTTAATGACAGGTAGCTTGAATGACAACAATTAAATAATTAAGTGGTCTAAATGATAAAATTGAAAGATCGATAGTCAAAATGAAAAGAAATAATAATTAAGTGGTCATACATGTAGTTTATCCATAAATATTTTACTTGTTCAAACTGCAAATAACATCAATTCTAATACAGATTTTCTCGAGAAAATATAGAATTTGACAGTGATTTCTCTGATTAAATATTGCTCCTTCACTGTAAGCCTTCTATTTTAAGTTGTACTTTGTTTTATATCCAAAATTCAGCCTTTCACGTTAGAAGACAAGAGGATTTGATAAAAATCTGCAAGTGTCGAGTTTTCTTCAAAATTACATTAGTTCAAGTAGAAGGTCGAAACTGTTTGATGAAATATATACGTAAAAGCAGCAATCCTTCGGCACAATTTTGCAGAGAAACTGAGGCGCAATGGAGGGCAGAATTTCGAATGCGTGGCGGTTGACAGTGAACGATAAGAATTTCATCAAAACCGCTCTTCTTTCTGAAATTCGAATCGATGGCCGAAAGCCCTTCGAATAACGTAAGATTTCAATCAAGTTTGGCTGGTAAGTTGAAGCATCATTCTTCAGTGTATCTAACAAAGAACCAACTTTTATGAATTTGGATGTCTACAGTAACAAGTTCCCAGCGTTTCAGCTCATAATTACTCTGTTTCAGCCTATGTTTTAAAGTTGCTTATCTTGAAACTTGATGTTGTGTGAAGTTACAAGGATATATTTGTTATGTAGTATCTTTCATACAATCAACCTTTGAGAGTAGGTGGATATTACTCATTCTAATACAAGGCCACAACAAACTCTAAAATTAAATTACCATCGGATGTAACAGCTTAATACTTCTCTCATGTGTATGCTTAATACAGACACTGAATAAACCAGCCTAAATGTGGATAACACATGCAACGATCGTAAACAGGGTGACAAACAATTTATCTTCCTGTAAGAAATGCATGTTTATGAGAACCTTGGTTTGAGAAATGGTTTTCCATATTTTGGTAATAATTTCTTGTGTGATTTTTTTTTTCACAAATCACAATCAAAGAAACACACCTTGACTGATGCCATTCTTCTAGTTGAAGCGATTAGATGCATACATCTTTTTTCTTTCTGGAAGTATCAAATGATATCATTTACTGTATGAATAGCTTGTTTGGTGGATATTTGTTGGTAAAAGTCGGTGTTTAATTATTATGGTGACTTACAGAGGGGATGGATCATCAGAGGTGCAGCTAGGCCAGACTCTTGTTATGGGCATTGTTACTGCTCAATTGGTTCAGCCTTATAAAGATCGGCCTAAGGAAGGGATGCTTTCAATCATCACAGAATTTTCTCCAATGGCTGATCCTTCATTTGAGCCAGGTCGTCCTGGAGAATTGGCTGTGGAGTTGGGACGTATAATTGACCGTGGTCTAAGGTACTGTTAAATTTAAAAGATTTTATTGGAACTTACTTTTCCAGCTTTGTCTTGTCTTCATTTTTATTGAATGTATTTGGCTTCTTCAGCAATATTTTCTTGTTCTATAAAATGTTAGATCTCACCTAATGAGCATGCCCTTGCTTTTATGAATGTTGATTTCCTAATGATGCAAGTTTCTACTAAACTTTTCAGGGATGTGACGAGGGTCTGTCCTGACATTTTAAGGGCCCTAGACAAAATAAAAATAAGGCCCCTAAAAATTAACTTGGGGCCCTAGTGTATAGTAGAGCATGAGGCCTGGGTGCTTCGTCTGGTTCAGCTTCACTATCACCATCTTCCAGCATTTCACCCTCAGTTTCTTGTCAATGGATTTGCTTAAAAGCTGAAAATATTTTCAAAAATGGGCCCCTCCAAACCAGGGCCCTAGGCGGTCGCCCCCCTCGCTTACCCTCAGGGTCGGGGCTGGATGTGGTGGAACTTAGATTCTGGTTTTTGACTGTGTTGTTCTTATTCAAATAAAGGTAATTGAAGGTTTATAGTTGTCTTACAGGGAAAGCAGGGCTGTGGATACCGAATCATACTAAACTTTCCTAATATTGATGTGGTTAAGAAGAAAAAACAGCAGTAAACAGAACAATTAAGGCTGAACAATGAATATGAAAGATGGAGCTCTAGAGAACCCAGTGGTTTTCAAAGATAAATAATAATAAGAGAGCTGTAAATATATTACAGCTTATTTATAGTAGACTTTTTGTAAACAAGGTTGCTTTTCTCGCAAGTAATTTTTTTTCTTTAACCTTAACACACAAGCAAGCTAATACTCTAATTTGTCCGAAACGTCTAATACTTCACTAAAAAATGAAATAATAGAATATTTTAAAATTAAGCTAGAATTCTAACTTCTTTCTACTTGTTTTACAGCCCTAATTTTGTTGATTTACTGCTTTTGCACCCTTTACCATATCAGCCAACCTGATCATTTCCTTGATGCCAGTGGAATTTACACCATTTTCCTATTTAATTAGGAATCAGAATTTACCTGCAAGGGGACTGTTCCAATAAGTGCAATCCCGTGAATTCCTTCTATCCTCCTAGCACCTGCAAAAGGTTTACAAGTGAAAGCCAAAGGTTAGAGTTCAATGTTTTGGAGGGAAGAAGAATCCACTTCGCTAGCTAAATATTTGCTACCATTTCAATTTTTTAAGACCTGTGTAATGTCTCCTGCTGCAAACTGTCTGCTTTACTCAGTTTAAGGAATCAGAACACAGAACGCAGAACGCACATTCTATTAACAGGAAAAAGGCGAAGTGAATCAGGTCTGATTGAGAAACTATAATTGAAAATTCAAGCCAAAAAAAAAAAAGTAAAGTCAGTGGCACATGCAAGCTATGATCTCTGAGATTTTACTGATCCTGTCTGAATAAAGTAGAAACTGCAAATTAAGATTACCACAATACATTCAAGCGATCTGCGTAAGGAACTAATTCACAAAAAGAGCATTCAAAATAACAAAAAGGTCATAAGCATGGCAGAAGAGCTTCATTAAAGAATTATATCGAGATATACACACGAGACAAAAGTAAAATAAATGACATCTAAGACATGGATCAGGTATTGCAAGCAGGAAACTAATCTTTCTCTCATCTTTAAAGGAAAGTCAAGAGTTTACAGAACTAACCAATCAACTCAGAAGATCTAATTTCAAGAGTAAATAATTAAAATTACAAATATAGAACAGTCCCTCAAATTAGCAGGTGTTTTAGAATGATGTTAGTCTCTGATTCAAGCTCACTACTGTTTCTTCTCATTGGCTACACCGTTTTCCACTTGGTTATCAAACCCATGATAAGGAACTTCAACCATGGGTTTGGGAAGTGGACGTCCACCAAATTCCTCTGGGTAGCATTCAATGTCGGGGCCGAAGTTGAACTTCACCACACAGTTTGGTTGATTTGGAAGGGTGTACATTGAAGCAGCAGGATAGTAACGACCACCAAACAAATCCTTGAAAGCAACTCCTTGGCATACACCATTTTTGAAAAAAGAAATTTCACTTCCTGCAGGAAAGTCAACATTTATCAACATTAATGATGGAACATCAAGCATAGCACATGAAAAGCAGTATTTCCAGCTAATTGTAAATATTCTAAACAAAGTCCTCATCAAACACAGAACATATAGTCATTTCAATGGCCTGTATAAACAGCCAGGTTTGAACAAACAATCCATTTTTTATTAATGCTCTAAATATTACCACAACGGTTTAACAGCCAAAACATAGCACATCCAATCAGATAGATCCAGGTAGCTTCGGGTTAGACTTTATAATTAGTGTTCTAAGTTTACCCATTATGACATACCTTATTGTAGACAAGGGCCAAAAGGAGAATTAGCACCCCATGCAATGACCATAGAGAAGCCAGAATCAAAATATTTAACCAAAATCATGCAACAGAGTTGACGGTATTCTAATCAGTCACTTTTGTTCAAATATAACACATAATCTATTTTTGGGCTGGATACTGCAAAGCCATCTGAATCATAAAAATGCAAGCTGTAAAATTGCATTGTCCAAAGGTTCTATATGTCACTAGTCAGAAGCACACTAAAAGGACTCATATCTTGCTATATCTTTTTCATTTAGCAAGGGCCTAACTAACTGTCTAAATCTCAGGGTTCATTGTGTTCTAAAACGACAATTTTACACAAAATTTCCACAAGATTTATGCGATGGTGAGTACTGCAAAGTCCAACAGAATCATATAAATACAAGCCAATAATTTTGCACCGTAGAAAGCTTTAATATGTCACTTCTCAGGGTACTGCTTAAAGGACTCGTGGCTTGCAATATCTTTTCATAATAAGCAAAGGCCTACAGTTTGGTCACTGGAAGGCTGATGAATATCGGTTAATGAGAACATCATCAAAGCATATTGTAAACATCCTATTTTAAAACCATTAGAGTTACAGAGAGAACTAGTGAAACAATGAATGAGGGAAGGATAGCATAATTAGACGAATTTGAGCATGATGGGTAAGGTTTAATCTGAATTTTAACAATTCAAAGTAACTGCTTATAATCTAATCATCTATCTCCTCCTTGCACCCTTTGAGAAATCAACAGCACCATAACCAAGAACTGTCATGCAGAATAAAAGAAACTCTGGACAGTAAACCATTAATTTAACTACCATTACCAATAAAACCTTTAAAAGAAAGAACAGTCCTATGCCACAGACATGTAATGTTTTTTTACAGTCCTTGCACTAATTTATAAAATTGATTAAAAAATGTATATTAAATCTTTAGTATACACCAGTTGTCATTGATCAGATAACTACTCTCAAAACTATCCAATTTTAAGGCAACCAAAGAAAGAAACTGATTCAAAACCATGAAGAAAATCAGTGAAAAAGAACAAACAGTTGGATCAATAATTAAATTTAATGAATGCACAAAAGCATATTGTGGCTGGGAACAAGTTATTTTCTGAACTCTTTAAAACATCAATTTTGAAAGTACCATCCTAGAAGATGCAATGATGCAGTGTGTTCGATTTATTTTTATTAAGCGTCACCCACACAAGTACATGGTGCTTTCTCTTCTAAGATATTACCAAACTAGAGGATACATGGAAACAGTTTAAGACGTGGTTAACCAAAAACATAAAGAAATAAGCATAAAACCAGCATACATATCCAATTAAGTTCAATCAAATCCAATGCACAAAGAATAAGATCTAATCAGGATAGCAGTAGAAACTCACCAGGCACCACTTTAGGTGGCTCCTCTTTTGCACCTGGGGCACGCACATAACTCTGCCCTTTATACCAAACCAAATGAGGGGGCTTGGGAGCATAAGACCCACCTTCTGGTAAATTTATATAAAACCCTATAGCATCTCCTTCTTTATACCCTTCTTCTCCATACTTCTCTCGCAAAGCTTTGTGCACCTTACTTCCATCAATATCTCTATATCCAAAGCTATTGCCATCATACCCTACTGGCGCCTGCAAATCTCCTTTATCAGTAGACCACCCGAGACGCGTATGCCCGGTCTCCCCCAACTTCAACACCTTGATTTCAAAGTACCAAGCTCCATCAACCACACCTCTCGTGGCTCTAACCATTCTATACCCCTTCGTGCTACCTGCACTCATCCTATCCTCAGTCAACTCAACTTTTTCGGCTTTGTAAACCTTGGAAAGACATATTTTCATATCAGGCGTATCGTCCCCTTTATCAGGGAATCTCGGGAACAGGGGTGATCAAAACTGGCTCTTCCCCATTCCCAGCATTCTGATTATTCACTTTGCTCTTCTTTTTCCCTTTCCTCGACGTTTTAGTCACCCAAACATTATTGTTTTTCTTCTTAGACTTCTTCGTTGCCTTCGCTTTAGTATCAGGGGAAGGATTTGATGGGGCATTGACGTTGTTATTACTGTTTTCGACGAAAACATTGGTGCGGCTGTCATCGCTGATCCCGGGGACTGAATTTGAGTACTGAGGAGGAGTTGTTAAAGACGAGAGCTGCTTCTGCTTTTTGGGTCGGGGTTCTTCTTCGTCGTCCTTGAATTCCTCGTAGTTTCGGGGAACTTTAAGTGGATTTTGGGTTTCGTCGGAAGCAGTCGTTGTGGTGGTGGTAGGATCTTCTTCAGAGAGAGAATCCGACGAAGCCACCGCAAGCTGGGTGGTTTCGGGCTTGCTAGAGCTGATGCCGTTTGGCGTTTCGGTTTCCTTAATGGGCTCGGCGTTGGCTTGGAGAAGAGTCTCTTTTAGAGGTTCGCCGGTGACCGGCGGTGGCTGGGGGGCTTTTTCTTTGTTGTAATTGTCTTTATAAGTGGCTTGGAGGGAATCCATCGAGGGGGGAAAGTAGAGAGATTTCGTGGGGAAACTTTGGTTCCTGATTTGGATTATTCGGATTTCAAAGGAATAAACTTTAAAAAGGAATCGCTTTTGGGCTGAGACTGAGAGGGAATGAAATTGGGCTTTTGGCTTCGGCCTTTGGAAAAAATAAGCATTTTTTCTAATTAAAGTTTAAAAATAAGTGTAGAAGGGACTCCCATGGAATTTCAAGCTTGAGCATATTTCATATTTAAATATTTAATTTAACTAAAATTATTAATATTTATTACAAGTTATTATGATTATTTGTTTAATGACGATGTATCATGTTATTATTTAAAGATAGTATATGAGCTTCAATAGTAAGAATGATAAAATTTAAATTGTTTGATGAATTTTGAATCGATCAATCTTAATTATAATATATTATCTTTTGAAAAGCAGGTGCGGGTGAGAAAGTCTCATGTGCAACAGTCTTAATATACGGTTAAGGAAAGACGTTTTCGGTTTTGTTATTATTTTTTTTAACAAAACCGGTAAAAAATTACTGAAAACATTATTATTTCTACCGATTTTGTTATTATTGAGCGTTTTACTGGTTTTGTTAACATATCCTGTAAAGCGCTACCTAAAACATTATTTTTTCTACCGGTTTTGTTAATATTTGACACTTTACCAGAAATGATAAAAATATTAATGTTTTAGGTATAAATAATAATGTTTTAGATAATTTTTTACCGATTTTGTTAAAAAAATAATAATAAAACTGGTAATACTTTTTTTAATCGTATATTAAGATTGTCGCACGATAGAACTTTCCGGGACGGGTGCGGGTGAGGTAGAGCATTTTCTTTGTGACGGGTATGAAAATGAAGTTTTAGAATGATGAAACGCCATTGATGATGATCTACGATGGCTGCTCATAATGAGTGATGCCAGACTTTGGAAGCTATAAAAACTAAGAGGAAGAGGAAAAAAATATAAAGGAAAAAGAAGAAAACAAAGGAAAAAATAGGATTTTACATGACTTCAAAACGGTATCGTATTAACATAAAATTATTTTTTAAAATCGGAGTCGTTTTGGTGTTATTTACCATATCATAAGGTAATTAATTATTTAATTATGGAGTATTTCAAAATTTTAATGATTAAATTAAAAATATTAAACTTTTGGTGAGTAAAATAAGAGTGAAAGTAAAGTTAAGCGATGAAACTGTAGTTTACCCAAACAAATATTATTATCCAAGCGCTTTTTCGGGGCCCGTGTTGAAGAAGAACGTTTCTCTTTTCCCTTTGTTTTTTTATCCGACGGTTGATATCACACCCTTTAAACACAAAGCCCCATCCAACGGTTTTGGTTCAGTTTACATGATCTTTGGAGTCGTTAACCCTAATATATATAGAAAAGTGCGGTGTTTTCGTTCTTTTCTATTCAGTTCGATTGATAGAGTACAAGATTTTTAATTTTGAGATTGTGAGATTAAATTTCACGAAATATATTTAATAATTTGAAGGTGGGGACGGTCCCATTTGTCGCCGCTCAAATTACCCGTGATTTTAAGTCCGTTCCCGACCAGATATCTCTGTTGATTTGGTTCGAGCTCAATCTTATGGCTCCAGTACTCTAATGGTGCTCCTTCTATTTCACTTGACTTGAAGCTGGACGTTAAGGGAAAACACGTCGTTCTGGTAATTCCCCCATTACCCTTTTTTATATACCGAGTCGAGATATTGGTAAACAATCTCTCTGGGAAAAGCACACTTTTGAATTGCTCTTTGAGATGCCATAGTTCCCTCCTATCTTTCTTTCTCCAAGCATAGCTGCCAATAGTAGTTTCTTCAGTTCATTCTTCGTCCAAAGAAATCTTATAACCAGATTGACCAGTATAATTACCATCAAGGCTATGCTTCCAAACCACTCTGCGTTGCATTTTAGCCATTTGCTTAATTTTAAATTGTTATGATTGTTAGCAACTTTTGGAGAAGTAAAATCTAGATTCTAAAAGGGCTAAGAAATGAAAAACTTCTATCATTTTATTGGGTTTTAACTTTTAACCAATTGAGTTTAGGGTTCAGGGTTTAGGATTTTAACCAATTGCTTGTTAGCTATTGAGTTTTATTCCAAACCCTGATTGGAAGAAATTGATTGTGGCTTTTAACCGTTTCACTTCCATTTTAGGGTCTAATTTGGTGAAAATAGATGATTCAGTGCTTATTGTTGATTGATTGCACTAGATAAATGGTTTTGAACATCTGATGATTATATAGTTTTAGTAAAAGTAATAACCGCAGAAAAGCCTTAACGATCATTTTAATAAGAGCATTAACATTTAGAACCTAATTTGCTAATAGATTAGTCCTTGTAATATTGTCTTAGGTTGAGGATATTGTAGATACAGGATGCACTTTATCCTGTCTAATTGCACACTTGGAAGCAAAAGGAGTGTTATCTGTATCAGTCTGTGCTTTCCTTGATAAACCAACAAGACGGAAGGTTCCGATCAAGCTAGTTGGGGATGGAAAGTTCTATAAGGGATTTGAGGTAAGAATATGTAGTCAATTTCTCTATGGATCATCTGTATGTTATTATGATTATTGTTGTGTCTTATTAACTGCTTTCTGAAGAATATGCTCCTTTTTTTCGTAACATATCATCATTTATAGAAATAATTATTGCTTTCAGAGCTTCTTATAAACTAATATTTCAGAGCTTCTTCCAGATATGTTGCATTTTTACATCTTGCTTTCTAATTTTCTTGCAATCAAATTAGCTTTTACTTTTCCCTCAAAATTAGAACTACAACTTGTTAGATTTTCAATCATAGTTACGAAACTTGCCATGTTTCTTGGAAATAAAGCATTTGATTGACTACATTGCGAACATTTTTGCACTTGTTCGAAATTCCGGTCCCGATATTCAAAAGCTTTTTATCTTTAGTGGTAGCAGCATGCATGGTTTCTTAAATAATTTGCAGATGGCTGCATTTTTCTTTTTCATTAACCATTATCATTATAATGCTGTTTTGCAGTGTCCGGATTATTTCGTCGTAGGTTATGGGATGGACTTTGCAGAACCATGTTGGAACTTGCCTTATATCGGTGTCTTGAAGCCGGAACACTACAAATGATTCTTAGTATATATATTTCAGGTCATAGGCGAAGAATGTTTTTGAAGTTTTTAGAATTGTAAACCATTGTTATTAATTTGGGGTTAAGATTTGGCTTTTGCCATTACTTGCTTTGGGTGTGGACCGTTGATTTTTGTAGCCGGGGCCTTCCTCGGCAGTTTATCGACGGTCCATGATTGATGATGCTGATGGTCCTTGAAGAAAGGGTTTTGGTGGATGGAGAAGCAAAAGCATGGAGCAAAATTTTTTTATTTAAAGAAGAGTCCATGGACATTTCACTCGAACAATTAGGTTCTGTTTGGTTCATAACTAATTTGTTTAACATCGTAATTGGTTATCATTTTGATCTATCCTTACTTTGGACTATCGTAATTTGTTTAATATTGTATCGTATATATATATATATATATATATATATTATAAATTTGAGTGGTTTTAATAGTAAAAGAGAATATTATTCTTTTTAAAGAATTTATGTTCGAGTAGTTGTGACTACAATAGTGTTGTCAGTGGTCTAGAAAATTTTGAACAAATATTATTTTATAGTTAACTTAAACTATTAAAAAAGTTATAGAATACTAAAATGAAATGAAAAACTTAAATTTTTAAATGGTAAATTATGTATAACTAAAACTAAAATATAAACTATAAAATTTAAATAAATAAATATCTTAATTAATATTAATACTATTTTTATGTACTTTTTAATAATTTATTTTTGAGAAACCGCCCCTACCACCGACATACTACATCCCTGATACAATAACTATTAGAGAAAATCGCCTCAGTGACCAAAAAAAAGTTATAATATACGATTTTAACCAACTTTTTTTGGATTTGCCAAAATGACCAATAAAATCGCAACGCGAAATAAAAATCGCAACGCGATCCCCAGAATCGCAAATCAGTTTCCAAAATCGCAACGCGATTCTTGAAAATCGCAATGCGATAGTACAAATTCGCATTGCGATTTTCCAAAATCGCAACGCGAATATGAAAATCGCAACGCGAACACATAAATCGCAACGCGTATCCGTAAATCGCAACGTGTATCCGTAAATCGCAACGCGTATGGGTAAATCGCAATGCGTATCCGTATATCGCAACGCGTATCCGTAAATCGCAACGCGTATCCGTAAATCGCAACGAGAATCCGTAAATCGCAACGAGAATCTGTAAATCGCAACGATAATCCGTAAATCGCAACGATAATCCGTAAATCGCAACGAGAATCTGTAAATCCGGTAGGGCATATGTCTGTAAATCACAACACTGAAATTTTGGGTATATAACACTGAAATCATAAACTAAATCCCTAAATCGCAACTCATTCCATCTCCATCTATCACTCTCTCCGGCGACATCCGTTCCTATATCCAACGACATCCTTCCCAATCCGGCAACATGTTTTAGTTTCGCAGCTCGTCTGTTTAGTAAATTAATTTACAACCATGAAATCATCTAATGTTGATCATGTTTGGATAGATTTGTGTTTTGGAGGGTCATGGGATAATGTTAATGGTGTTTTACAATATATGCCTTTACCCATGAATCTTCAACTAAAATTGTCTTTACAAAAGTTAACTTATGAAACTCTAATGCTACGTGTTTCAAATAAATTGAATTTAGAGCCCCTAAGTGGATTTAGGCTATCTTATCAGAGAAATGGTAAAGTTTATTTGTTAACCGACAATGAAGATGTTGAACGATTCATTGCTTACATTAGTGTTTCACAAGATGATGTTACATTGTATGTTGTTGAACCTAGAAGTAGTATGTTGGGTCAGTAGCGGGTAGTAATCAACTAAGTTTTTCTCAAAACCCACAACCTTTCTCTAATCCAAATCCCAATCAACTTTCAGCACCAAATTCCGGTTTTCGTATTGACCAGTTAGACGATGATGAGCCAACAGAAAAAATTGTGAGTACTAGTCAGTATTCGAAATTTGGTCTTGGTCAATATCCGGACTTTGATATTGGTCAATACACGGATTTTGATGATGTTTCAGAAGAAGAAACAGACCCTGCGTGTAATGATTTTGATATTGGTCAATACCCGAATTTTGATGATGAAACAGCCGTTGCCGAAGAATGTATTGATGATGATAATGAGGAGGAAGTTACGACTGTGAATGAACATGTTGAACATCCATTCTGTAATTCATATAATCCTGAAGAAGAAAAAGAAGAAGAAAAAGTCCCCGAAGAAAAGAAAATGCCACGGGCGTATAACTGGAATATGCCAGAATTACTTCAGATACCGGAAGAAGAGTTGATAAAGAAAGCAGTTGATTGTTACACAAAAGTTATTCGTATCAAGAAAGATGATTGTTTTGATACAAAGGAAGACTTGAAGATAGCTTTGTATACGAAATGTGTGGAAGATGGCTATCAACTAAAAGTTAACAAATCAAGCAAAGATCGTTTCGAAACAAGGTGTATGATTGACAAAAACTGTACGTGGCGTATGATTGCAAAGAGAATAAAAGATTGCAAAATGTTTCAAGTTAGGACTTTTATTGATAAACATACATGTTCTAGAACCCAAGTTTTTCCTCACCATAGACAGGCAAACAAAAAGGTGTTGGGTGGTTTTCTGGCTGAGTTAATGTTTTTGAATGGCAGGGTATATCGGGGACATGAAATTATGACTGACATGAATGCTCGGTTCAAGATTAGTATATCATATTCTCAAGCTTGGAGAGCCAAATGTTATGCCTTGGAATTGTTGAGGGGTCGCCAGAAGCATCGTTTGCCCAACTGCCGGCTTATTGTCACAATTTAAAGCTGAAAAATCCTGGGTCGGTAACTCATATCAAAACAGATAGAGATGGACGCTTTGAGTTGCTGTTTATCGCCATTGGTGCTACGGTTAGTAAATCAATATAATTTTGTTGACTCATTTTTGTTAGTTACATGCATTTCACATTTAAATGATTATATTTCTTGTGTATATTATTTTGTAGATTCGTTCGTTTATTACTTGCATGCGCCCAGTTATTATAGTTGACGGAGCACATTTGAAAGGTCGATACCTTGGAGTAAACTTATTAGCAGTAGCCATGGATGCTAACAATGGGATATTGCCAATAGCTTACGGGGTTGGCAAATCTGAAACCTCTGATTCATGGACATGGTTTATGGGGCATCTTAGGGATTGCATAAGTCCTATTAGCAATCTGACAATCATATCCGATAGGGCAAACTCAATTGACAACGCTGTTAGAAGGTGTTTCCCAGATGCTTTTCATGGACTTTGTGGTGTTCATTTGTATAGAAATCTAAAATCAAGGTCTGCTGGTATAAAAAAGCACAAATGGACATACTGGAAGGCTGTAAAAGCTTATCGGGAAGTGGATTTCAATAAACATATAAATTGTTTAAGACGTGTTTTGCCTCAGTGTGCTCAAACACTAGAAGATGTCGGGTTTGAAAGATGGTCAAGAGTACATCAACTTGGAGTAAGATATGGTTTCATGACGTCTAATAGTGCAGAATCAATCAACGCTCTAAGTCGTCATTCCCGGAAATTACCCATTACTATGTTAATGGAGTTTTTTCGAGCCTCTATTCAACAGTGGTACTACAAGAAAAGAAACCATGCAGGTATTATTTCTTTGAATTCGTAACTTATCATATTTATATATTTTACTAAGTATTATTTATTTAAATTTACAGGAACATTGGAACATCGTGTTACACCATGGACTGAAAAAAGATAACGAAACGTGTTGTGAAGTCAACGTCATGGAGAGTTGAACCATGTTCAAACACTTTGTTTCAAGTACTGGATAATAACTTAAATGGGCTAGTCGATCTAAATGCAAAGACGTGTAGTTGTATGAAATGGCAAACATCTGGTTATCCGTGTGGCCATGTTATAAAAGTTGCTCTTCATTTAAACCAAGATGATTCAAGCGCATACGCTATGGATTGCTACACTACAGAAGTTTATCGACAGACTTATGCCGAGATTGTCTACCCTATTCCACATCCTTCTGAGTGGGACATACCAGATGACTTACAAACAGTTTTGCCACCAGCCATGGACAGAAGGCTACCTGGCCGACCAAAAAGTCACGATCGTATACCGTCTAAGGGTGAAGAGAAGAAGAGATCGACATGTAGTCGGTGCAAGGAAAGTGGTCATACAAGGTTGACATGTGGATCACCAGTGCCATCAAAATCATCTTTTCCTCTACCAAAATATGGATCCTCATCAAAATCCAAAGCTCATATGGTGTGAACTTTGTATTATGTAAACGTTGTTATTCAGTTGTATTATGTAAACGTTTTAACATTTAACATTTTATGTGTATTATGTAAACGTTGCCATCAAAAGCTCATATGCAAACGTTGTATTATGTGGATTTTATGTGTGAACTTTTAACATTTTCAGTTGAATTAATGACTCAGGCCAACCATTTTGACTTAACCAACTCTTGTTATTCAGTTGTTATCACTATTAGGCATGCATTTGACTATCGCAACACGGAAATTACAATCGCAACGAGAGAATCGCAATGCGAAATGAAAATCCCAACATGAAAATCGCAATGCGGAAATAAAAATCGCAACGAGAAAATCGCAATGCGAAATGAAAATCGCAATGCGAAATGAAAATCGCAACGAGAGAATCGCAATGCGAAATGAAAATCGCAATGCGAAATGAAAATCGCAACGAGATAATCGCAATGCGAAATGAAAATCGCAATGCGAAATGAAAATCGCATTGCGATTCTCTCGTTGCGATTTTCATTTCCGCATTGCGATTTTCATTTCGCATTGCGATTCTCTCGTTGCGATTTTCATTTCGCATTGCGATTTTCATTTCGCATTGCGATAGTCATTTTTGCCTTCAACATAATGCAGATATCAACAAAATCAACCATTACATTTCAATCAATTAAACAAGCACAAATAAGAATTATGTTCGCATCAATTACACAAATCAACTTTTACAAATCATCTTTTACAAATCAATTAAACAATCAAAAAATAAGCAATAATTCTTATTTCCGATCATCTACTATTGAATCAACTTTTACAAATCAATTAAACAATCAAAAAACAATCAATTAAACTATTGAATCAACTTTTGCAGCCATACATCATTTTCACGCAGTTCACTTCTGAGATTAACCTGCAGAAACCAAACATTTGCTCAAACAACACTTTCTACACATCTAAAACCTACAAACAGCAAATTATTGAATTCTAGGTACTTAACCAAACATTTTCAAACCAAAAGTATATGAACTTACCAATTGTTTATGGACATTTTTATAACGCGGATGCAGGTAGGCAGCGTCTCGTATATATCGATTTAGCCATATAATGCCGAAACCACAAGCATACTGCAGCTCTATCTCTATCGGTGGGAGGTAGATACTTGATGCTTCCCGTCGTCAAACGCTCCAACGCCAAGCATACGAGAGGACCACAATCTCCTCTGGCTCCGCTCGTTTGTTGTGGCGCGGTCTCGTCTCTAATAACTGTAATATTGAGCTTCTTTGGCTTCTTGTTTCCAGAACGAGTCCAATAATTGATCGCATCCAAGAATTTAGCCAAATGAGAGCTCCATCCCTTAATAACATCTCTTAAATCAGCCAATGATATGTAATTTATCATGCTGTCATACACTATTGTCTTAAGGGATGGGAGCTGAAGCTCGACGAGAATCCAATGTTTACGTTCCAAAACAGGGATAAACACCTGCAATCATAAGTAATAATTCATTCATTTGCGCACTTATTTCATAAAACCTTTAAACTCAATCTAAAATAAATACTAACCTTATCGACCTCCCACCATGCAGGATAAAGTTTAGCTTGTCCATTGCCCAAATCAAATGATTCATCTCGTGCATTCTTCAAGTGAACGGCGTGAAAAGACGTCGGCATAATTGTATATCGTATATTTTTATTTTTCTTAAGTTTTCTTATTATTAGAAGACGTGTCACCCACGCATCGATATGCTGTTTTACAAAAAAAGACATATATTAGTGTCTTACATAAATTTAAAAAAAAAATTAATCAAATTGAAATATAAGAAAAATATAAGACTTACCCCCCCATCGAAATAGCCATTGTCTTCGACCCCTAATAATACGCCCCACCAAGACCGATCAAGCAACAAATAGATATCATCGGTGAGCTTGCATATGTCAGTGAAACACCCCTGGCTCCGCTCATGTAGATAAAAATCAACAGCGGTCTTAGCCCAAAAGGTGTTATCCAGAATTGTGTCCGGTAGTTGTTCCCTCTCCTCTTCAGATACCGGTATGGTACTGGCCGGTAACTCATACGAGAGCCAACTTGAATCCATCATGTCCGGCACGTCAGAGGGTTTCTCAAGAAGCCTACATATGACGCCATGTGAATCGGGCTCTTGAATGGTGGGAGGGACCTCTTCAATGATGACAATGGCCTCTTGATCGGTGGGAGGGGACTCTCGAGGAATGATAGGGGGGGCCTCTTCAACGATAGGAGTGGACTCTTGAGGGATGACAGGCGAGTCGGGCTTCTTCTTGCGGTGTCTTCGCACTATTGGGGTGTACGGAGACTTAATAGCACGTGCACGCTGTCTGATGCGTGAACTCCGTCGTGCAAGCATAACCCGACGTAAAGCATCCACTCTATCGGGCCGCTAAATAATTAAATACAAAAATCAGTAAATAAACAGACATGATATTTAAACAGTGAAAACAAAGACAAATATGTTTCAAACTTGCATTGTATTCACCCAAGTCATTATTCTATCATAGTTCACAAAATGCATCAGATAACAAAGAAAAATATGTTTCAAACTAATACCCTGAAGTTAGTATTTGTCTTTGTTTTGTCTATTGGTTGAAGTAATGCAATCCATTCAAGTTTCAATTTGCAGAAGAAGAAATAGTTTACTTTCGCAACACGAAACTTAAAATCGCAACGCGAAACCAAAATCGCAACGCGAAATGAAAATCGCAACGAAAGAATCGCAACGCGAAACCAAAATCGCAACGAAAGAATCGCAACGCGAAATGAAAATCGCAATGCGATTTTGGTTTCGCGTTGCGATCTTGTCGTTGCGATTTTGGTTTCGCGTTGCGATTCTGTCGTTGCGATTTTCATTTCGCGTTGCGATTTTGGTTTCGCGTTGCAATTTTAAGTTTCGTGTTGCGAAAGTAAACTATTTCTTCTTCTGCAAATTGAAACTTGAATGGATTGCATTACTTCAACCAATAGACAAAACAAAGACAAATACTATTTCACAGTGTTAAAGAATACACAGTTTAGCAGAATTGGCAGCAACCGAACAAATTTACTTTCAACCAAAAGACAAAACAAAGACAAATACTATTTCACAGTGTTAAAGAATACACAGTTTAGCAGAATTGGCAGCAACCGAACAAATTTACTTTCAACCAAAAGACAAAACAAAGACAAATACTATTTCACAGTGTTAAAGAATACACAGTTTAGTAGAATTGGCAGCAACCGAACAAATTTACTTTCAACCAAAAGACAAAACAAAGACAAATACTATTTCACAGTGTTAAAGAATACACAGTTTAGCAGAATTGGCAGCAACCGAACAAATTTACTTTCAACCAAAAGACAAACAAAGACAAATACTATTTCACAGTGTTAAAGAATACACAGTTTAGCAGAATTGGCAGCAACCGAACAAATTTACTTTCAACCAAAAGACAAAACAAAGACAATACTATTTCACAGTGTTAAAGAATACACAGTTTAGCAGAATTGGCAGCAACCGAATAAATTTACTAAGCAATCTAAGTGAAATGGCTAATCTAAGTGAAATTACGAGTAAATTTATCATTAAGTTAAATATGGAAAATCTTAACTTACCTCGTTGCGTAGAGTATGAACCTCATTCTGCAACGATACTATCATCTCACGTAGAGCGGCAACCTCACCACGTAAAGTTGACACCTCCACACGCCATGCACCATCGTTATCGCGTAGAGTACCGATCTCCTCACGCAAGGCATTGACCTCATCACGTAACTCCCTTGACTCATCCCGTGGAGGTGGAGGTGGAGAACAGGGAGATAGGAGTCGTGGCATCTTTGCCGGTCGCCTATCATGAGGTGATGGTGGAGAAGAGGCTCGATGATGTGACGGGATAGGTGATGGCTCTCGTTCTAGAGGTGTATAGTCGGGTTGATCGGGTGATGGCTCTAGGTGAGGTGATGGCTCTCGAATTGGAGGAAGTGGATGTTGCTCATCATCCGTGCCATCAAAAAAACTCTGACTAGCTTGCCACCAATCAGTGGCAAGCTCTTCCTCCGTGGGTGTCAGTCTTTGTAATGGAATGTTGGCCTCCTAAAATATAAAAACTCAAACAAAGTTAAACGTCTACTATTAATAACTTGTTTATATATTATATGAAAGTATTTGTGTTAACTTACATTATTTATTGTCGCATATGGTATTAAGTCTTCCCAATCCAACAGAGTTTTCCTCTTCCAGGAAATAGCCCTGGGAATATCATTTGACGTTTTTATTGCATATGTACGCATGCTGGGGAAAGCCTCGAATATCCAAATCTACAAACAATATAATAACAAAATTAGTAATTGTTAAATAATTAATTATAATTTTAGAAACATTATATAGAAATTCTTACCTTAAAGGCCCAAACAAAGCCTGACAAAGTGTATTTGGACCCATCGCCCCGCAAACTTTTGCGGTCATCAAAGGCAGACGACAACTTAGTCCAGGTAGCTTTCCATATATATGAACCCCACGGAAACAGATTCCATGCATTCAGGTCCTCTACCAATATTATTAGCTCCCGATGAATAGGTTGTCTGGCCTCTCTGCCTAAAAAGCCGGCATACACAAGTAGTAGAAGGCATACTCGGACAACATCGACGTCATCCATCCGAGTGAAACCAGCTTTCTTATTAAATAATTTCTTCAGGTCGTCGACATGTAGGTTCGGCTTCTCCATTGACTCATCCGGAAAAACCCGGGATAACCATGATGGGCGGGCGATATGACGAGTGTACCGGCCTACATCATCGTGTCCGAATCGTAGACCAGTGATTAAGCAGAACTCCTTCCGCCCAAAACAAGTATACGCTGGTGGAAAATGAAACCATATCTCTTCCTCACCACGTTGTATACTGTCGGGTAGATTTGATGTCATGGTCTGAAGCCATAAATGGGTCAAATTAGCATCTCCACCCGGATGCTGTACTCTCAGCCATGGCCCGAAGCAGGTTTCCTCAAACAATTGTCTTTGAGCAGGTGAAAGCTTCGAAGCAATTGTAGTGGCCAGGCTGACTTTATTTCTCAAGGTCAATTGAGCCGAAAAAAATTTCTACAAAAACAATAAACATACCAAGTTAGATATACCAAAACTACACTGTGAAGATATACTAAAAACAATAAACATAAAAAGTAGTAGTTTATTCTTGAAACTAAAATTTGCAACACTGTTTTGTCTTTGGGTTGAAATGAAAATCGCAACGAGAGAATCGCAACGCGAAATGACAATCGCAACGAGAGAATCGCAACGCGAAATGAAAATCGCAACGAGAGAATCGCAACGCGAAATGAAAATCGCAATGCGATTTTGGTTTCGCGTTGCGATTCTCTCGTTGCGATTTTCATTTCGCGTTGCGATTCTCTCGTTGCGATTTTCATTTCTCTCGTTGCGACAGTCATTCTCTCGTTGCGACTCTTCTGCAAATTGAAACTTGAATGGATTGCATTACTTCAACCAAAAGACAGAACAAAGACAAAGACAAATACTAACTTGAAAATCGCAACGACAGAATCGTAACGCGAAATGAAATCTAAGTGAAATGGTTAATCTATTATTGAAATGACCAGTAAACTTATCATCAGTTTCAATATGAAAAACCTACAATAATGCAAACATTTCAAAATAAAAATAATTAAAAAAACTAACCCTCGGAGGTTGATTTTCCATTTCTGAATATTGTGAGGGATTTCTGACCGTGAATGGTTGTGAGGGATTTCGCCGGAGATGGGGACGGAAATATTCGGAGATGGGGACGGATTTCTTCGCCGTAGAGAGTGAGAGATGGAGATGGGACTGAGTTGTGATTTTAGGTTTTAGGTTATGAGTTGCGATTACGGGATTTTGTCTTAATATTCGTTTTTGTAATTTGAAAATAAAATACGCGTAGCGATTATAATGGCGCTTTAAATATCGCGTTGCGATTTACGGATTCTCGTTGCGATTTACGGATTATCGTTGCGATTTACGGATACGCGTTGCGATATACGGATACGCATTGCGATATACGGATACGCATTGCGATTTACCCATACGCGTTGCGATTTACGGATACACGTTGCGATTTACGGATACGCGTTGCGATTTATGTGTTCGCGTTGCGATTTTCATATTCGCGTTGCGATTTTGTAAAATCGCAATGCGAATTTTTACTATCGCATTGCGATTTTCAAGAATCGCGTTGCGATTTTGGAAACTGATTTGCGATTCTGGGGATCGCGTTGCGATTTTTATTTCGCGTTGCGATTTTATTGGTCATTTTGGCAAATCCAAAAAAAGTTGGTTAAAATCGTATATTATAACTTTTTTTTGGTCACTGAGGCGATTTTCTCTAACTATTAATGATTTATGTAAGATAAACCTAATCTTTTATTGTTCAACCAGATATTTGTACAAAAATAAATAATATTTCTTTTATAAAAATAAAAGATATAATGATAACTTTAATTTATGTATTTTATTAAATTATTTTTTTAACAGAAGCATTTAGTCTTATTAAAAAATGAAAATATATAAAATTATAATAAAAATTTATAATTATCGTTGTAAATTAAATTTGTAATTTGAACATTTTTCTATAACATTGACAAAAAAAATTAATCACATTTAGATCATACAATGATCACATTTTTCTATAACATTTAGGTTTGCACTCCATATCAATGATTGCTTTATAGCAATACTTATGAATTTTCAACACATGGCAATAGTGGTGCTGACTTAAATCTGGGAAGTTCTTAAAAATGTGGGAAGCCTATTTGTTTGGAGTTGAGATTGATCTCCTTATGCCATGGAAAATGTGGAAGGGCATCTGAGAAAAACTTAGGAAACAGCTTAAAGCTTTCCATCTGATTGAGAGATAAATACATGGTTAGCAGACCTTAGATGTTGTCCTCATCTCGGTACTATGCTCTTTCAGCAATCAAGAAAAGAGGGCTGGAGGTTTAGGTTTCCTCTCTAGATTATTGTTTGCTTTATAGCCTTAAGTAAAATTGTATAAGTATTGCCGTAGAAGCCGTGACTTGAAGTTCTTAAAATTGTGGAAGGCCTATTGTTATCATTCTCATTTTATGCTTTTGAATTAATTGCATTCCACGTGTTTTTCAATTTTTGTATGCTTTAACTTTTTCTGAACAGCTCTAAGTTTGAAGTTTCTGTTCTTCATGGCAATGGTTATGGTTCTCTATTACTGTTGTGCTTCTGTTTGCATTGACCTCTCTATCTCGGTTTGAAGTCTCACATAAATACTTTTCCTTCTTTAAAATTTGCTAGCTCGAATGGAAGATCGGTTATCTGATGAGAAAAATGGTGATATTGATTGTGGGAGGGTAAAGAAATCTGACAGCCAATCGATGCCTCAGAATGAATGAAATGAGCATTCCGAGAAAAGCTGCATGAAGAATGGGATTTGGTCCCATGAGGTTCTTTGTGACAGAGAATCAGATTCAAATTCCAATTCAAATCTTAATAAGATGATGAATAAGGTACTGTTTTTTATTAAACTCCTACTTCAAGTCAATACCTGCTTGTTTATTATACTTTTTTTTTTCTTGTTACATAGCATCTGTCTATTTGACCTTTTGCTTAAAACTGTACCTTTTGTTGATGATTGTCATGTTATTTGTTTTGTTTGCCCAAAATTTTTAGGAAGATTTTCTTCCATGCTTGTTAATATTTTCGGGAGTAGGCTTTTCCATATTTCTTCCCATGACAAATATATATTTTTCTTAAACTAATTTGAGGCACCTGTAGCGATGCCTATAGGTAAGGAAATACATGATACTGAATCTAACAAGGAAACACAGCATTGTCTCTTTTGAAACATTGTCCAGTTTACTTATGGTGAAACTCTTACTACTATTAATGCTCAGATCACATAATTAAAAACTATGCATTGTACGATAGGCGTTGTTTAAACTTTCATGGAGGTGCAATGGTGATCAGCACAAACATGACATTGTCTCTTTTGAAAAAGGGAATATTACAACAGCAGAACGCCGTAGTAAACAGGTATTGCTTCCTCTATCATGTTAGGAAGCTTTTGTTTGATGTGATTTTGTAGGTAATTTAGTTTCTATATTTATTGAATAAGCCTTTTCCTCCCATGTATATTTTTCATTAGGATAATATGATTTAGATATTGTTTGTTATTGTGCCTTCTATCCGTCATCTAGTAACTCCTTGTTTCTTTCCAGATTTCTTTGAAGCGGGAATCTGACCCACAGACTGTGCTTATTTTGACAAAACCAAATTCGGTTTCTGTTCAAATTCTTTGTATGCAAATGTTCAGGTACGAATGATGAAATTCTCAATGCAAGCTTTCATGAAACTTGCTTTTAGTTATTACACGTTAACCTTCTGCAAAATTTTTCAACATATTCAAAATAATGCATGTTTCCAGTTGCCTTACCATTTATTGTCCAAAAAAAATTCACATCCTCCTTTCAGGTTGTGATAAAAGTGGCTACGGAAGCACTATGTCATGCCACTTCTCTTTCTCTGTGCCTTTAATGAAAAGACTCATCCATGTCCGATGGTTTATTTCTAGTATCTGCCAAGTAATGTTGTTCCCCGTTTATTGAATCTTGTGGTTTCTGTGCTCTTATATTTAAGTTGGGTGGTTCCATCTGTTAATAATTGGTGTTAGGTTAAAACCAGATTGTATATGTTCTTCCTGCCTGACCCCAGGTGAGGTTGATGACCCCTGGAGAGGTTGTCCACGTGTAGGCCTTGTGAGCTATAATGAGGGGGAGTGTTAAGTTGTTTTATCCCACGTCTATTAAGTATTGTGCTTTTTGTGGTCTTATATTCAAGTTTGTCCCTTCCATCTAATACAAGTTGGTTTTTGATGGGATATTTAATGGTACCTATTTATGTTATGCTATAATACTTTGGGTATGCAGTGTTCTCAAAGGAGAAAGGCACACTCTAGGCGTTAAAACCCTTATATTGCCCTAGGTTTAAAGCTAACACGGGATTTTGTTGATAACTTTTCCTTGCTTGTTTATATTTTCTTGATGCCCAGTGATGTAAAACATGGGATTTTGTTGTAGGTCGCCATTTGTTTCTGTATTTAGTCTGCGAATACAATCATATGACTGAAAAATATAATGTCGGTGTATGCTCCAACAATTGCAGGTCCCTGGCATTTTGTTCACACCAATTTGTCCGCATTCATTATCCTTCCGACCCCTGATACTTCCGGAGCACGTAACTGTCCGAATAATGGTACCGTTTAATAGCGGAAGTCCAGCTTGGGCATCATTCGATGGAAAGGACCGGAAACTGTTGGTTGCTGGGGATGCTCTTTTATGCAGCATGGCACCTTGGCCTGTGCCTACAGCACGTCAAGTTGATTCTACTACCGACTTTCTACGCAGCATCCACGACGGCCTGCATTGGAACCTGAGAAAGACGCAGTCATTCGACGGGCCTCGGGATATATAAGGTAATTTCCCAATCTTTTAAGCATGTGTAGACATTCTATATGTTGTCATTGTAGGAAGGGGGAAAGATGTGTTTCCCCTGTAGGAAGGAGGCATTGTGTTTGTGGTGCTGCCGATGATACAACCAAAATTGTAGTCCAAGACTAGAGTTTCTTTGTATGATTTAAATGTGATCAAAAGAGGAATTTCGCTTTCAAAATCGTCGCAATATAGTCTGGAATTGTTTAAATTACATAGGGAAAAATGCTCAAATTAGGCGAATTGGTCCATCTCAAAAAAGGTTAGTCCTTGTAAATTTAAAAAATGAGCAACTAAGAACAATTAATCACTATTTTACCTTTTCCCGGAAATTCTACATAATCTTAGATGGATTACTTATCAAAATTAGCCTCTCAATATTTATTGAAATGATTATTTTGGTTCATATTCTTTTTTAGAGCATTTTAGTCCCTCAACGTATCATTTTAGGGTAAAAATTTCTCTAAAGCTTGATCGAATAGTCATTTTGACTTTTATTATTATTTTTTTTGGAGTATGTTGGCCTTTAATGTTTTATTTTAGGGTAAATGTCTCTTATTTTAGAGTGTTAATCGTTTGTTAACTAATGATTTTCATCTATATAAGGAAAGAAAGAATATGGATCACTATGATCATTTTGATAAACGTTGGGGGTTAGTTTTGACATTATACCCAACAAATTTAGTCTCGTTATTTACACATCGTGCTAATTTGATCCAATTTTAAAATTTTAATAGACATTTTATAAATGTTAAAAGCTAAATTTGTTATTTTCTAAAAAAATTAAGATCAATTTGACATAATACATTAATGTGGTGATTAATTATCTTTAATTGCTCTCTTTCTGATATCTGACCGTGACTATTTTTTTTAGAGAGACCAATTTATCTAATTTCGAACTCAAGAGGGACCTAAGAGGTTATTTTAGCATATAAGAATGTACAATTTACTTTTGCATAAAAAGCTATTGGACTCTACTTTTTGG
This sequence comes from Hibiscus syriacus, assembly GCF_006381635.1. Classification (NCBI taxonomy): domain Eukaryota; kingdom Viridiplantae; phylum Streptophyta; class Magnoliopsida; order Malvales; family Malvaceae; genus Hibiscus; species Hibiscus syriacus. The sequence continues at coordinate 431,485 of NW_024062897.1, forward strand.
ACAACTGTGGATCCCTTCTGGGAAATGTCGAATGTGACTGCTACTCGTAAGGCCAACCCATATGCAGGGGTGAATTTGGATTTTTTTTAAAGGGTATAAAATGAAATAACAAATTTTTAGAAAGATTATAGTGTAATTTTCACATTAGTAAAGTTGAAACTTTATGATTTCTTAAGGACTATAAAGCAAAATTTCCATTTTACCGACCATTCGGCTTTGGTACATCTATTGTGCCAGTTTGTGTCGCATGAGTTCACTCATAAGACACGTTTTTCAATGAAAAGAATGTATAAATATATGAATTATTATTATTTTATACACTGGTAGTAAAGTTTTTTAAATCGACTAAAAGTATATTTTTTAAAAACTTCACTACCGGTATACCCAATAATAACTTATATGTATGTATGTATATGTATTTTTCTACTAAATACAAATGAAACTCGATGTATAGCATGTATGATGAACAAGAGAACTAACATCATCCGACTATGCAATTACTTCACCCTTCCTGCATTGCCTCAACTTGATGTTCATAATATTCGAGCCAGTCATGTTCAAAACATTGCAGCATTCGATTTTTCCAGGCTGAGAAAACAAAGAAAAGAGGAGAATTAAACAAATAAGAATGAATTCTAAACATAATTTATGTTACCCTGATTGTTCATACAAACCTGCTTGCGAACCGTTGCATTCGAAAAGACTCGAATTCTTTGGACGTCGTCCGCGGTATGGTTTCCGGCGAACAAACAGGTTCCTAACCGACGCGGAGCTCGTCGTTTATACGTAGAGAGAACCAAGGAATCCCCTTTCAATCTCCTAACGTGTTCCATGAAGAACACATGTGGAGCTTGGCACGGATCGTTTGTGATTGGCCTGGTGTTGAACATGAACAATGGGGGCGGACCATTTTTCCAGGGCTTAAATGTCTCGAGGGGTTTCTTCAGAATGCTCCGAGGGATGATGGTTTCGTATATATGAGCCGAGTAACCCCATGAGATGGAGATGGACCAGCTCTTTCGCTTGTTGTAGCATATTGTTTGCTGTGCTAAACGTGATTGGTCGACTTTGGCTGCTTGCATCAGGTGTTTTACCGCGTTGGTTCGGTTCTTGTTGGGGAATATTGGGTCTATGTTGTCGAAATGGTGAAGCGTGATGATCGGTGTCGGCGGATGAGCTGATAACATGCCCGATATATCACCGAGAAGATCAATCTGAGGTTTATAATATCACAGTAAGAAATCTTTTTGCAGTTACACAAGTTGCATTTAGTTTGATATTTCAAGAAAGATACTTTAAAATTATGCCAAGTAATAGAGGTGTAATTACCTGATGGACACCACTTTCAATACTCAGAGAAATCCCCAAGTCGAATAAACAAGAGGATGTTAAATGGTCACTGGTATGGCTGAACGGGTATCTTTCCAGGCAATCATTCATCAATGGGGCAAGTTGTTGCACCAGTGAATAGCTCAGAGCATATCCGGCACCACCGTACGCCATGTCGTAGGCGAAAAGGAAGTTCGAGATGACTGACTCCGAGTACATCCCGATGTAATAATGCTTGGTATGATCATATTTTGCCAACGTCTCAACTAAATTCTCTAGAAAAAATATGGTGTCATCGTCGGCCATTACGAACCACCTCACGCCTTGGTTATCTCCAAGGTTAAATGAGTCGAGAACGGATCGAAAAATCCTAGCCTCGATCGGATTCGCGAGCCTTGGGTACACCGGCAGTTTCGTGGCATCCGAATTGATCTTAAAAGGTGGAGACGTTTTAGGCCAAGGGAGGAACTCTTTAGGTGGAGGTGAGTCCATGAAGATGCTCCCCCTTGTTTTGTTCGGTTTCCACCAGGATTCAGTGTAGGGTCTTCTCATCGGCCATGTTTTAGTACAACCAACGAGTACGAACTTAATGTGACTAATGTTGGTCGGATAATGCACAGGCTTGACCGTTGTGTTCGGCCGTTTCATTTCGATCCGCGTCGAAACATCGATCGAATCTTTAGATCGAGGGTTATACAAGAATTTGTACAAGATCAAGAGAACCAGGCCCGAAAAAGCAGACAACTTGGCTAAATCCAGGAAAGAACGACTACGAAACCTGTGTTTCATTTGTGTATTCAAAGGAAAAAGGAGTTTGTTTATAAGAAGGGCTTATTACGAACGCATAGAATGAAAATGTTTAGATCTTTGTTTGTGATTTAAGTTTCACTAACAAAGAATCAAAATGGAGAAGAAAGGGTGTGTTTTTGCTGTTGTGAAGACAAAAACACAAGGGGGAAAGTGTTGGGTTTTGTGTTTGGTTTTTGGAGTTCATGTGACGGTGGTTGTTCATGTGTGTGCAGTGTTTTGCGCATTTGGTGTGGTACAAAAAGAGGGACATTTTTGCACGTTCAAATTTGATGTCCTTCATTCCCACATGCTTTATTAAGAGCGTTTCTAAAGGAATACGTCTCTTTCATAAAGTTTTTGCCCCACAAATTCAGGACCATAGTTAGGAGCATGCACCAATGGATTCAAACTTGTTTCTCCCACACAAATCTACACATGGTTTGGGTAAACCTGTTTCGATTTTACGTTACAAATATCAAATTTTACACATCATTGTCATATTATTTAACATTTCACTAGGTAATGACTACATGAGCATATGCTTTGTCATAATATTTAACTTTGATCAAGTTGAACTTGAGTAGTTTGTGATCTCATTTACAACCCTAATTCTCACTGTGATATAGAATACCTAATGGTTGCACAAGATGAGAGACTTGAGGCTAGTTCCTAGGCTCTTTATAAAGATGAAGGTGCTAAAGCTATATGAATGGGAGAAGTCATTTTAAGAAAATTATTGAAAATTTAAGGGCACTGCAACACAAATGGCTACCTTTGGTGCTTGTTGTTACTTGAAAATTCATAATAGTACTGTCTTCACTTTTGTCCTCACCATACGTCTTGTTTAGAATCTTGTTAGATGCATATCTGATGTCAAAGTGTACCATTGTGGGTTAAGGGTGTCAAATCAACTATTCTAACACGACATCCCCAATTGTATTTAGATATTAAATGATCGTTTTATTACAAAGGTATTGGTAAAAGATATAATGACAGAAAATACTTTTAACATTTAGTGAGCAGTCATTTTGATTTTTTTTAAAAAGTATTTTAGCCTTAAATTACTTTGAGATAAAATGCTTCTAATTAGATGAAAATTTTTAATTGACTAATAATCAATGTTTATTATCGATATAACAAGTCTTATGTGTCTAGCGTGATGATGATGTGACACATACCACGTATGCATAAGTGATTACATAGCATTTGCCATGTGTTTAAAGTGATAACGAGATACGTACTCTATGTACATCAACAAAATGCTTCTAATTAGATGAAAATCTTTAGTTGACTAATAATCAATGCTTATTACCAACATAACAAGTCTTATGTGTCTAACGTGATGATGTGACACATATCACGTATACATATGTGACCTGCATAACATTTGACATGCGTTCAAAGTGATAACGTGGTACATATTACATGTACATAAGTGATGACGTGATATATATATATATTCTTGAACTAATTTCTTGAAACCAGACCTCTCGCAATGGTAAATGGGCTAAGGTGTATGAATTACAAAGCAATGGAATTTCTTTACCTTGTTCGAGACCCAGGTTCGTTTCATTTCTTTCTCCATTTTCCTTATATTTCATCCTCATCAGTTGGTTTCTTCTGCGTGTGTAAATGCATGATGAGGGAGGAATTAGTTATTCATATCATTCCTTAATAGATGATCCAGGAAAGACACAACACTTACTTGCTCTTGAAGGAGCCGAGGACAGGCTGAAGCTGTTTAAAGCAAACCTATTGGAACAGGGTTCATATGATTCCGCTATTGAAGGCTGTGAAGGTGTTTCTTACACACCATCTCCCTTTTATCATGATGTCAAAGATCCCGAGGTTGATCTTCATTTATTAATCTTGAAATCTATCCTTGATTGATTTTAGTTTTGTTCTTCCTTTGTCTACACCAGGCAGAATTACTTGATCCTGCTGTGAAGGGCACATTGAATGTACTGAACTCGTGCACGATGTCGTCTTCGATCCGACGAGTGATCTTGACGTCTTCTATAGCTGCACTCACCTACAACGGGAAATCGACGAAACTTGTTCTGCTGATCTTGACTACTGTAGGAGCTTAAAGGTGTGTGTACATTCCTGCTACCTCATCTGATGCCATACTGAATACATGAAAAATTGACTGGTTTTCGAAAGAGAAGGGCGTCGACATGGTTGCCATGAACCCGGGAATGGTAATCGGACCTCTATTACAACCAACACTTAACACAAGTGCTGCAGCCGTATTAAGCTCAATCAAATGTACATTAAACGAGAGCTTTCATCGTCGATCTTCCGAAAAACACACGCATTAAGTCTTGTTTGATGCAGACATTTCCCAGTGCAACATTCGGTTAGGTGAATGTTGCAGATGCACGTAGTCGAGTTGTTACACGAACTATACCCTTGTTTCCGGCTACCGGAGAAGTAAGTTTCTGAAGCACCAAACCATTTTGAAGGAAAATGGATTTGCTCATTCTTTAGGACCGTCTCTTTAGCTCTTTGCAGTATCTATGATAAAATATAATATTATTATTTGATATATGGATTATGTAAATTTATTTATTTATTTTAATCTTAAAATATAATTTTCTAATCCTTAAACCCTAAAATCTTATATTCAAACCTATAAATATTAAATCTACACTTTTGTTGTAACTTGTGAATTTACCGCTTTGACCCAAAAATAAACGTTCGGTACCTAAATATTCCAAAAAAAACAATACGGGTAAAGTTGACACTACTATTAAATATTAAGGTCATTTTGCTGCATTATGCCATTTTATTAATCAGATAAATGTGGATACTTTACTAATATAAATGATGTTAATGATCAAACAGACAAAATGACTATGATATGCTATCTACGACAATCATATGTTCTTTATGACATAGTAAAAGGTTTTACATGTACCCAAATGCGTAATATAATTATTTGAGATATGTTTTAAATAAATGTACATTCTTTAATTTTCTCTAATGAAATATAAGATTAAATTTATTAAATTATTTAAAATTAAATATTGAGAATTAAATTTATTGAATTATTTTTAAATTAGAATAAAATCAATTGAATGTGTAAATATATATATGACTAAATATATTTTTACATAAATTTTAAAATTATCACATCAGTCTAGACGTTTTAATTTAAATGTAAATAATTTAATTGAAATCAAAATAAAATTTTAATACTTAATTAATAAATAAATATATGATGATCAGAATAAAATCAATATCATAATCTAATAACAAACAAAACAGTTTAACTATTTATATAACACTGTGATATAAGATTTTGAAAAATCTTAGTAGGTTTTTAGTTTTTATATTTTGAAAAAACTTGATTGATTTTTAAATTTTTTGATAAGATAATGATAATTTTTAAAATAAATAAAGATTTTTTTATAGATAAATTAAAACAAACAAATCAAATTAAATATTTATCTTTTTAAAATAAATTATATATAGTTGTTAGTCATTTACATGTTTGATTTCATCTAGAATTCTCAGTCATTTGTTTTTGCTTATTTTCATATATATTTTTCTTAGTAAACTGAGTATAGAAGTTGAGCAAAACCTAAATCTTGTAACATCAAACAATCACCTATGGAGATCCCACCACCGTCTCTCCACCACGCATCCCCCAACGGCGGCCTAGTCGTCGTCGAGCCATTGAAGAAAGACCAACCGAACATGAACGGTAACGGCAACGATGTCGAAGATGGCTATCTCGATTCGTTTCCTCCGGGATTTCGATTTTGTCCTCTTGACGAAGAGCTCGTTCTTCATTACTTGAGGAAGAAAGTCATGAACTTACCTTTGCCTCAGAACAGGATCATGGAAGTTAATTTATATAGTTATAATCCTGAAAAACTTGCAGGTATTATCATGATATTAAATCCTTCAATCTAAATTAAGATCGAAAATATTTTTTTCGAATAATTAATTTGATTGTATTATACTTTGTCAACCAGAACAACACAAGCAATACGGAGAGAAGGAATGGTATTTTTTCACTCCTAGAGACAAAAAGTACCGGAACGGAACACGACCTAATCGTGCAGCCGGTGACGGATACTGGAAGGCCACCGGTGCCGACAGGAAAGTTCGATTCAACAACAACATCATCGGCTTCCGAAAGGCATTGGTCTTTTACAGAGGAAAACCTCCCAAAGGTGATAAGACTTACTGGATAATGCATGAGTATAGAGTTAACGATCCTCCTTCGCCCAGAAAAGAAAGGGCTGGTTACAATGACATGAGGGTATCACTCTAAATTTCCCAAAATTTATTTTTTCTAAATTCATTTTTTTTAATTTTCCTTTTTGATTTTTTGTGTGTGTGTGGTAGCTGGATGATTGGGTTTTATGTCGGATCTACAAAAAACAGGATAAATCAGGTAAAACACAAACAAAAAACGACGAGACGAGTCCGCCGAATCAGAATCCCGAAGATCCTCCTCCGAATGAAGAGATAATCGGTTCGGATGATATTATCGATTACAACGCTTATTTCAACATGGGAGGCTTCGTGAACCAATCTTTGGCCGACGAATCTTTTAACATTTTACAGAATAATTTTATCGACCAGTTTCCGACGTGGTGTCTGAATGATAGATTGGAGCAGCAAGATGTTTGGAGCGGCGCTGGAAATTTGGAACATCCTGCACCATTGGACATGTATGTTCAACCACTGGTCCAGTTGGATCTGTCCACTAAAAATACTAATAATTCAGATGAAAATTCTTCGTATAAGGCTTGGGTGAGTAAATATGAAGTTTAGGGTTTGAAGTTGTTTGATTCCTTTGGAGTTTAATTTTATATTTCTACTGGAGACTTTATTTGTGTTTGATTTACGATCCATTTTGATGTTACTATGAGGACAATTTTTGTACTTTTATGTTATTGATTTCCTTCTTTTATTTGGGCTCATATACCAAAAGGATTTAGAAAATATAATATTATCTGAATATTTTAAAACTGAATTATTAATTTAAAATGGAAATTATAGTTTAAATATTTTTTTTATTAATTTAGGGTGGTTACAATATAGTATTTTTTTATTATCTCTTTGACCACTGATATATTTTGATTCGTGTATAATTAAGCTAGACTATAACCCATCCCAGACTTAACCCACGAACAAGTCTTACTTTATAATTTTACCCCCAAAATACTCAAGTTTTATGATTTAATCCTTTTTATTTTGACATCCCACCATAAAATTCTCGACTTTGATCCTGCTGAAAACTCAAAAATCTACATATAGGTCCTGATCAAAATTATACATTTGAGTAATACCAGAAGAAGCATTCATTTCATTTCCTTCACTGCCAAAACCACTAATTCCGCCACCATTCGGGGCCGAAAACGGCCACCAATTGCTCGACTCAACCGCGGCCGGCAGCAAATCAACTTGTCTCCAAACGTTTCTCTTCAGCTCCTGGAGTGCATTTCTCAACTGTTGAAGCTCACTCAACCCGAGTTCATCAACCGGGGCTTGCCACCACCATTGCCGTCTACCAGCTTCCCTTACTTCATCAAGTGCTTCCCCGTTCCTTTTTGCAACTTCAAACATCTCAACAAGTTGCGCTAGATGTGCATTGAGCTCACGGATGTTCGCATCTCGAAGAGGTTCGATAACGTTATGGTGTGCGATAAATTTACGACCCGAAGGGTTCGGAGTGAAAAACCGGTCGACGATGGACTCGATGCGAGGGTGGCCAAATGAGAAGACCTTGCCTGCGGGGGAGAAGACTATGATTGCAACACCGACACCGCAAAGCGTGCAAAGTTCACTAGCTTTTTTAAACAGCCCAGCACGACGTTTAGAAAATGTCACCTGAAGATTAGTCTTCTTCACTATCTTCTTCATTTCGATCTTCCGGCGACCTCGGATGGAGCTGCTCTTCACCATTGTTGAAGATAAATGTAACTTGAAACATCGAGAGGAATGAATGGGGGTATTTATACAGAGGTGTTGGATTTGTTTCTGGAATTAAAAACCAAGATTTGGAATTACAATTAAAACTAATTATGAATTTGGTTGGCAATGGTATCTATGATGAAGAAAACCGTTTATTTGCTTTCACAAAGAAAATTAAAGCGATTTTTACTTGTAAAGTATGAGAATCAAGCTTCCCTTTTTAAATCTTGATTGTGTTATTCATCCCATATTTTGGGTGTTCATCGACATCTTTGGAATTATCAGAGACTTGCCGTTTGCTTGGAAGCATATTTAATATGAGCCTTAAGATTTTAACAGTTTCAGAGCTTTTATTATCATAATCAGCCTTTAATAATATCATTAGAAAGCCCTTTAATCTATTAATATTATTAAACGCTTGAATCAACTAACACGTGTTTAAAAGTGTGATTCTTTCAATGTTTATTTAAAAATTATACATATATATATATATATATATATATAAATATATATATATATATATATATATATATATATATATACAAGACCATGTAAAGAAATCATGTAGATAGTTTATTTGATCAAAGATATAACAGTCTAATCTAAACAAAGTGAAGCAAAATTTAAACTGCTGGCATTAACCAACATTGATTAGATCAGATGTACAATTTCTCAGAAGACCTTTACTATCTGCATACATCAATTCAGTAGCCAGCACAAGGTTGTTTTCTTGCTAAAATTTGTAAGCTAGGTCAGATTTACACATTTTTGCATGCCCTGCTTTCCCTTTTATGGACTCCATTTGTAGGCAAGGTTGAAGCAGTGAACTAGTGAACTGAAAAGCTTCAAAATCGGTTCGAGATCCATGTACAACTCACGAGCTGTTTCTATAAGATTCGTCTACGATGAACGTTTCATTTCCTCTTTATGAAGGCTAAACAATGGCAAGATTCCCTCACCATGCTGTTTCTGTTGTTTCTTCAAGGTTGGCTTGTTACTGATGTCTCTGAGGGGCGAACGTCTGATCGGGATAAGTCCGGCGGTGCAGGGATCATCCTCCTTTAACCGACACACGAGTACCCTCTTCTCTGTTTCACTTTGTGCTTCTCGATTGATCGGTGAAGCAATTCGGGTCCTCGCTGTTTTTCGCTCTCTTTCCTGCCTCAATCTCTCAACCTCTTGGCGAAGCACGTATACTTGTGCCCGTAACTCTTTAGCCTCAGCTTCGGACGACAGAGCTTTCTGTCTCCATTCTTTCACCTAATGAAAGCAAACCAACATGTTCAGCAAGTAGAAATGATGTGTGATTGTTTTTGTAGTTCTTATGTAGCATGTGAAAATCTTACAGCGGATTGCAGGGATCGAATCCGATAATCTGAATCGAGTGCTCGGTCTTCCCAGAAATCACGAGACGCATGCAATTCTTCCATCTCATCCCTAACCAGCCCCAGCATGTCTTGCATCTGTGACCATTGCTCGGTCTCGGCACGAATTTGCTCGACAACCCTCTGCACTAATGCCTTGCAATGCCCCGAACACACTCTTGCCTCATGGGACATTTTCTCCTGCAAAAACCAAGTGCTGTAATGCAAAAATTGAACTAATATGATTGTTGTTAAAGACTGATGATGATTAAAGGAACTTACTTTGCATGATTGTTGTAAAGAAGAAGACGATAAATCTGAATATTCCTCTAACAAAAACCCCTTTGACAATCCATCCATCTTTCTTCTCAAACTCTCCACCTGCAAATCTGAGTAGTTTTGTACATTGCGGTTATGATCATCGTCTTCGCTGATGGTTTTGATCGACAAGCTCGCTTCGGCCATCTGTCGAATCTCTTTCACGCATCGTTCTTCATCAGATATTCCTTTAAACCCAGATTTTTCTAGCTGCCTCTGGAGAGAAGATATTTTTTTATCGAAGTTACTGCATTTTTTTACCTCCAAGTCTTGAACACCTGATCTCTTTTGCAGCTTCTCTATTTTCTCAATTAATTCATTGATCTGTTCGTCCAATAATGCCATGTTTACATCCTTCCGTTCACAGATGTTCTTTCTTCCCTGTAAACCAATTGCCAAAACCAAAGTCAAAAAGCAATATTTTCCCGAGAACCAAACAGAAAAAAAAAAGGAAAAGAAGAAACCGACGGAAAGTAAAATTTGAGCAGCAGATTTCAATGTCCTCTCCATGTACACCTTTCTTCTCTCCATTTTCTTAACGGCGATCTTCCTTTCCATCCTCAACAAGTTACACTCCGCTCTCAACATCTCAGCTTGGAACCTCCATTTCTCTTCTTCAACAAACGCTACGCTGCTGCTGCGGTTTTCTCTCTTCTCCTCCTCCTCCTCGGCCACCCTCCCTCTTCTCATCTCGTCGTCACTCTCCCTCGGACTCACCACCACCACCGGAACACTCCCCCTTGTAAAAGACCCTCCTTGATCAAACAAGCTCTCCAGAACCATCCCTTTTCTCTCCTTCTGCGAACCGGGAAGTTTCGAAGGACTCGCCTTGGGCGCTTTCCTTCGAAGCCGCCGTGGCAAATGGATGATTCTCGGAGATGGCTGCGCCGGTGGGTATTGCCATTTAGCTCTCCTTGTTATAGTTGTTCCCATTGACACCCTCTCCATGCAACCAAAAAAAAAAACTCTCTGCTTTCGTTTTGAAAAAGGTAAGCTCTTTACTGCCTTCCCGATGCAATAAACCTGTTGGTTTTTGAAAATTTAAGAGCTGCTCTATAACTGGGTACTCGGATTTAGTTACAGACAGTGGGAGTTCTGTTAATATTTTGCAAACACAGATGTCCTGGTCTTCTTCAAGTTGTCTGAAACAAAAATGAATAAATAAATAGAGGCTGTTTTGTCCTGTTTAGGGTGTCTGGTTTTACATTAGATAAAATGACAGTATGGTGGGTGGACATGGAAGCTAAGAACCACTGTGAAAATTTTGGACTTGTTTAACATAAATTTCCGTACCTTTGTTTTTAAAGGAATTTGATGGAAGGAGTAAAATTTTTGGGAGGAAAATATAGGTGAAGAATTGATTAGACATAGGTGGGGGTAGATTTAGCAAAACACTGAAATTAAAATATGTAGGCATTTTCAAAATTGAAATTTGCAACGGTAGGTTTAGAGATTAGAGGATAGGTACTGGAACTGTTGTGTGTTTGAAGGCTGTTTTAGGTCATGGTAATAATGGCATGGAAAATATTAATTGATCTAGTAAAATGAGATATTAGGTCATTTAAATAACGATTGTGAGTTTAAATTTTGACATTATACATGAAAAATTGAATGGAAAGGATTGTTCTCAAAATAAGAGTCTTTCGATCTGATTTAATCATAAAATAAGTTAAATTCGAATAGTATTACTAAAAAAATCTATATATGGAATGAGAGTACTGAGAGTCATGAAAATATGAATCAAAAGTTACATACTAAAATTCATTTTCATATTACAACAAACAATATGATTGCCTCTGCAGCATGTTTACGTGTTGTTAGGGGTGTAAAAGAATCGAACTCGAACGAAAAAAGTTATGTTCGCGTTCGTTCGTTTATTTTTTAAGTTGTTCGTGTTCGTTTCTTTATTTTTGAATGTGTTTATATTCGTTTATTTATTGTTTGAGAACATGTTTGTTTAATGTTCACGAACATGTTCGTTTAGCGTTTGTTGAGTGTTCGTTTAGCCTTCATTTATCATTCGTTTATCGTTCGTTTATATATTCAATTTTTAGTTTTACGCTTTTCATTTGCAAGTTAAAGAATAATGATAAAAATACACCACTAGTGCTTAAACTCCTTAAATCAACAATTTAAATTTCAAATTTTATCATGTGTTCAATTTAGTCACTACCTTTACCAATATTTAAAATGTAAAAAAATGAAAATGAGAATTGGGTAAGCGTGCTTGTTCTTAACATAAACGAACTGAACACACTTCTGTTCGTGTTCGTCCAATTATTAAATGAATATAAAAAAAATTGTTCATACTCATTTATTTAGCTTAACGAACAAAAATATAAACGAACGTTATACAAACAGTTCACCAAAAACTCTGTTTATTTACAACCCTATGCATTGTTATTTATTAATGATCATTTAAACACATATACCTTGCAATCACCCAGTATCATTAAAAAATAATTAAAATAAATATCAATTGAATTATTAATTTAACGACATTTATTCTCAATATTTAAATCATATTCCAATCAAACTCATGAAATATAAGCTCAATGATGAGAGTATAAGTAGAAACTTATATATTTTTTTTACTCTCATAAATTTCTTATAAAAATCAACCTTATGTCATAAAACATATCAGTACACTTCATGTAAAATGAATATCGATTGGATATATTCTATATCGTAATTCGACTCAACTTGCAGGATATAAATCGTGTCATTTTATAATTAAATTACCCAAAAATATATATATTATAAAAAACCCGATTCCACTCAGAATATACACATATAAGTACACTTTATATAAAACGAGTAGAGTAAGAAAAATACGGCAAAATCCACGAGATAATGTTCTCTAAATTTTTATTTCACGATATAAAGCTTTGGACATATTATTTGCTGAGATAGTGTGAATTCTACAGTGAAGCCGTAGGTCGCCATGCACTTCAGGCGACCAAGGAGGTCGCCATGCACTCCAGGCGACCAAAGAGGTCGCCATGCACTCCGGGCGACCAAGGAGTGAGTGCAAGCTATCCATGGAGCACCAAGGAGTGAGTGTGAGCTATCCAGGGAGCATTGCATGGCCCATGCACGTCGAATTTTCTTTGTGTAGGTCGCCAAGAAGTCCCGGCGACATGGTAGGTCGCCATGCACGCCCGGCGACCAAGCTGGCGACCAAACTTAACCCTGCTCCCTCGTGCATGCGTTGCATCCATAACTGGGAGATTGCAGCCAAGCTTTAACCCTCTGTTCCCTCATGCATGCGTTGCATCCATAGCTGGGAGATTCTTGCATCCATAGCTGGGAGATTCCAGCGTTAATTTAGCTGCTAAATGCAGCAAATATTGATGTTGAATTGTAGCCTTTCAACGCTCAATAGTTACACGATTCAATGCTCAATATTATTTGCTTCAACAGTCAAATTTAATGACGCTCACCAATGCCCATTTTCTTTATATAGAGGATATGGGGGTTTAGGGTAAAAGCATAAGCAGAAGCAGCACATATAGAAACTTTACCAAGAGAAAGAAAAGGAAGAAGAAGAAAAGAAGATAAAGGCTCAAACATTCTTTTTTGAGATAATTTTTTATTGTTTAATTTAGTTTATTATATGAAATTATTAGTTTGTTAGCTTAGGGTTTAGGGTAAAACTAAAATTTAGTTAATTAGTTTGTTAGTTTAAGTTATATTATATTAGTTTGTTAGTTTAAGTTATATATTATATATAAAAATTAGTTAATTAGTTTCTTAGTTTAAGTTATTAAATATAAAAAAATTAATTAATTTGTTAGTATATTTAAACGTATATTAGGTTGTTTGTTGAAGTTATATTATAAAAAAATTAATTAGTGCTTAATTAATTTGTTAGTTTGTTATTTTAACTAAGTTATATTATAATAAAGAAATAGTTTATTAGTTTAAGTTATATTATAATATATTAGATTATATAAAATTAATTTGTTTAATTTATTGTTGTTTAAAGAAATATTTTGTTTACACATACATGGCATTATTCCATAACATTTGCCCACGTACAAATTAATTCGAAGAAAGAAACAAGAAAGGAAAGGAAAGGAAAGGAAGAAGGCATAAATACGTGGGTAATTTATTACTTTTTGTTGTCCATTTTTAGTTGTTGTGTATGCGTAAATTAGTTAGTTAGTAAGTTTATATTAGAAAATTTGTGCGAGATAATTTCCGTTTAAAAAAATATTGTGTTTAAAAAATATTTAGTGTTTTTTAAAAAATATTTTGTTTAATTTATATTATTTGTAAATTAGTAAGGAGTAAAAATTAATTGAATAAAATAATCCGGCCAACGCATTATCTCGTGAAATAATTCTTTCGAGAACATTATCTCGACAATTTTGCCTAACAAATGTGTTTGATATTTTAAAAAAATAAAAAATATTATCAAACTAATATTATTATTATTAATAATCATTACTAAATGATTAGTATCAAATATAAATCATTAAATATTTATAATAAATAATTAGTAGTAATCATGACTAAATCATATTATTATTAAATCATTAAATATCAAATCATTAGATTAATAATAATTATTAAATCATTATTAGTAATATTAGTAATCAAACAATCAAGTTAAATAATAAATTTTATTTGATCGTTAATATAATAGTATATTATATTATATTTAATTATTTAATGATTTATGAAATTATCTTATATAATTTTTTAATCTAAATTTATTGATTTTTTTATTTGTAGAGAAAATGACCAACAACTTTTTCAAGATTGTCTATTATAATGGATAGATTATGGAAAATGAGGTCGGAGTAGTTTTTCAGTCTGAAAAACCAATAAATATGATGTTAAAAAAAGACATCACACTTATAGAAATGAAGCATAAGATAAAAAGAAAAATTTGAGCTGCAGTTGATGGTTTGAGGTATAGATTTATGATATGCCTCAACCCAGTCAGATATGCTGCAGTTCCACTTGAAGAAGATGATGATATTGGAACTATGGTTGGATTACATGAGTCAACCAATATATAACAGTTATTGAGTTATTTATTGATATGCGTAACATATGTGATGTTCTTGGGTCATCAAGAGGTGTGGCTCAAAATCCATCTGAAATGACTTTATATAGTCAGTTTGAGGAGCCACATACAGGTTCCCGAATAGTTTTATGGCACTATTGGAAAGTGTAAATGAAGTCGGAATGACATCTGCAGCAGCAGAGTATGAGACGAGAAACATACCAGAATTGGTTGTTGATATTGATGCTGAAAATCGATGGGGAGAAATTCATGATGATTCAAGCGAAGATGAAGAAATCGAAGAACCCGTTTTGGGCGACGATGAAAATATTTTCGGTGGAGGTGCAATTGATGAAGTTTCGGCACCGTATGAAGCTACTCCTCACATGTACGAGATAGACTATGATGCGATGAGGGCACCTGAATTCCCAGACATGCCACATTTACCTCCGTACTAAATGACTGAATCATTCGATAATTCTGGTGAATTTTCAGTTGGGGTGCAATTCAGAGGAAAAAATGAAACTACCCTGGCGATTAAAAAGTACTGCATCAAATGCCATGTTGATGTCAATGTTGCAGAGTCCAACCAGAAAACCCTATACGCGAAGTGTGTAAAATATAGCTCAGAGTGCAAGTGGAAGATCAGATTGTCGAAAAATCAAAGGCACGATGTTTGGGTCATCACGAGGTACAATGGTCAGCACACATGTTTGCGAAACTCCATCGAACAAGACCACTGACTATTGGACTCCGATGTAATATGCGAATACGTGAAGGCGATGGTTGAAAAGGATCCAAGGATATCTTGTTCAGTGTTAGCTGCATCTATTCGAAGCCAATTTGGATATCAAGTAAAATATGGCAAGGTGTGGAATGCGAAGATGAAGGCAATGAAGCTGACGTATGGAGTTTGGGATACATCGTACAATGAGCTACCACATTTTATACAAGCAATGAAGCAATTTATCCTAGGAATCATAGTGAAGTCTAAAACCATGGCCGCATATGACGAAGAAGGTCAACTTTTGGCAAGGAAGAAAATATTTCATAGACTATTTTGGGCATTCAAGGCATGTATTGAAGGATTTCCATTTTGCAAACGTATGATCCAAGTAGATGGTACGTGGTTGTATGGTCAATATAGGCATGTACTTTTAATGGCAGTTGCTCAAGATGGTGAGCGGAATATCTTCCCAATTGCATTCGCCATTGTTGAGGGAGAGACAACAGAGGCTTGAGATTTCTTTCTGACCAATCTACGTGAATATGTCATTCGTGACGATGGAGTTTGCTTGATATACGATAGAGGAACATGTATTTTGGCGGCAATTGAACGATTAGGAAGTCGTTGAACACCTCCATATGCATATCCGACATTTTGTATCCGTCATATTGGCAAGAATAGTATCGACCAATTTCATAACGCATACATTCGTAGCGAGATAGTCGGCATGGGTAAGTCTTATTTTCAATATTTGTGCATTTTTATGTGATTTTTTAATTGCGGTTTAACACAATATATTATGAAACAAGATACGAACTACGTCGACCAAATTTTGACAAGATATTGGAGAATTTGAAGGTATTTTACGATGATCAGCGTGTTTGGAAGTGGGCTTCAAAAATATCGCGGGAAAAATGGTCGAAAGCATACGATGAAGGTCGGAGATACAAACATATGACCACAAACCTTCCTGAGGCCATTAATTCAGTACTAAAAGGTACACGCCATCTCCCAATAACGAGTGTGGTGAAAGAGACATACTTTAGATTGGCTAAAGTTTGGTCGGATAAAGACAAGGAAATTGAGAGTCTCATAAATAGAGGTAAAACTTGGGCTCCTACAATGGTGGAATCAATGGAAGCAAATGAACGATTGACAACATCAATGGTTGTTCATAATTTTGACCGAGATGGTCATACTTTTGTCGTGTCGTGCATACACCGTAACGTCGGAGGAGAAGACCAAATATTTAGAGTTGATTTACGAAACAAATGGTTTGATTGTGGTCGTTTTCAGGCATGAAAATATCCATGTGCTCATGCAGTCGCTGCATGTATGTATTATGGTGTAAGCGCATACACTTATATTGATGAATGCTTTCACCTACGTAGGATATTAAATGTCTACAGCTATGCGTTCAGACAGATCCCGAATGAATCATATTGGCCCAAAAAAGATCATGATGAATGGCTGCCAAATCCAATGATTCGCAGAAGTCCAAAGGGTCGACATGAGTCCACTCATATTCATACCAGTATGGATTTATATGCTAGAGAGAGAGGTCAAGCAAAGAGATGCGGATTATGTAGGGGTGAAGGCCATTCAAAAAACAATTATCCTAATTTACCAAGATATAGACCTCATCTTTAGTAATAATAAAATTATTATTAATATTTAATGATTTGGTAGTAATGATTAGTAATAATAAAATTATTATTAATATTTAATGGTTTGGTAGTAATAATTAGTAATAATTAAATTATTATTAATATTTAATGATTTGGTAGTAATGATTAGTAATAATTAAATTATTGTTAATATTTAATGATTTAATAGTAATGATTTAATAATTATTAGTAATAATTAAATTATAATATTATGATTATTAATAGGGTGATAAATTATTATATCTTCACATTGAAGTTGAATTTATGTAATTTTTGTAGATAAATTATTCGAGCGGTGTTTTTAAACAGAGGAACCTAATTGATATGCCATTTATAATTCGAGGACTTGAACATATTTAAATGGATGTGTGCTTCAATTAACCATAAAATATTTTAATAATGATTTTAATATTTAATGATTTGATGATTTAGTAATGATTTTAATATTATGATTTAATAATGATTTAGTAATAATCATTATAATAATGATTTAATAATGACTTTAATATTTAATGATTTGATGATTTAGTAATGATTTTATAATAATCATTATAATAATGATTTAGTAATAATCATTATAATAATGATTTAATAATAATGATAATAATGATTTAATAATAATCATTATAATAATGATTTAATAGTAATGATTTAGTAATGATTTTATAATAATGATTTAATAATTATTACTAATAATTATGAAATAATAACAAATGAGTGTATTAGAGTGGACTACTCGAATTTAAATTTATACATAGTCGAATTTATTAATGATTTTTAAATATTTAATTGTTTGATACTAATGATTTACTAATTATTATTAATATTAATATTTAATTATTTGATACTAATGATTTACTAATGATTACTAGTAATGAAATTATAATAATGATTTGATACTAAAAATCTTTGTTAAGGTTAAAAAAAACTAGTCTAATTTAAATATATAATTTGTAACAAATAGCAAACGAGATTACAATTGTTGTCGATGTCGGAGTGTTGTTGAATGATATTGTCGGGGCGGACGTCTGATACGTTGTGGCCGTTGCGGTTGCTCAGGAGTATGGTACCCATCCTCTTCATTTATTGGGGGCATTTGAACTGCTATGTGTTCAAAGTCATACGTCGACGAAAACATGAGAGAGTAGATAGGTGCCTCAGGCTGCACAAACTCTGGTATATATGCCGGGATAGTAGAATCATCAACTGCGTGATGCAACGATCCCACATCGCCGAACGGTTGTGGTGCGCTATTATCCACATCGGTCATTTCCTATTCAGGTTGTTGAGATGAACTCCCACTCCCACTCGGTAGAGAGTATTCAGCTTTACCAAATCTTTTCTTAAACCTCAAAAATTGTTGCCTCTCTACCATTGTTGTCAGGAACGACTTTTCATTATCCCAAAATAAGCAAGGTAAGCCGAAGTCTCAAAATTAAAGTCGTCGTCTTGAATGTCGTCTAGAGTTGGTATGAATGAAGCCCTATTGTTCCAAGCATTAATGTAGGTTGCATACTTCTCAACCCAATTAACATTTTCTTTACGACGACCATCAAATCTGTGCAGGTCGTCATGCATCTCAACCAAATTCACCTGACGACGACCATCTAAGTTTTAGAGGAGGTCATGATCCCATGGACTCTGCGGAATAGGTTGGTGGAAGTGGAATTGCCTCAACACTCTATCCCCAAATTGGATCTCAACAAAAGCAAAATTGATCAATGGTGTAACAGCACAACAATATTTAAACCCATCTAAAATATCGTGCGGTATCAACGCAAGTATTTCTTCATTCATGTATGGTCTCCAATTAAATTGTAAAATTACAAAAACAATAAAATTTATTTAAATCAAATAATATAGTTAATTTAAATAATAATTAAGAATAACAGATTATACATACCTCCTTTTTGGCCTTAATGTCTATCTTCAGCCTGAACTCTTTAATGTTGTTGTGCACCAACCCCGTGGCTTCAATTTTATGCCTCCATCTGTATATCAATCAAAACAAAAATATGGTCATTTTGTTCAATAATTTTAATCAAAATAAATATTTTATAATTAATATTTTATATTAAAATAGAGGATCCATATTACCTTCCGACAAGTGGAAAGTCAATCGCAGTCTGACTAATTGGTGTCAAAAACGGAAGTCTATGCCAAGCCCATGATTGTAGCAGCAACAGACATACACCGATTTTTGTTGTATTATTATCATTCACAACTAATGACGCCTTGCACATCTCACGATACAAGAACGCCAATATCGTCGATCCCCAGCTATATTGCCTACTATGCTCAAAATTTCTTTAAAAAAAAGATACTGAGTGTGAACATAACTACCAGATTTATCAGGCATCAAAATTCCCCCAATCAACTGTAATATATATGCTCGTGTTGCATATATAATTTCGTGCTCCGTACTATTTGGTTGAAGCTGAAATTCATTATTCAACCATGACAACGTCACACGCCACCCTCTACACTTTGGTGGTACGGGTGCTTTCCCAAGAAACAAGCTGCAAAGTTGTGCCACATTATTAAACTCATGTGACATTACCATCGGCATCCCATTTGTTTGGACCCCGAGTTGTATTGCCACATCCTCTAAAGTTCTCGTACATTCGCCACACGGCAAATGAAACGTGTGTGTTTCTGGTTTCCAACGTTCAATCAACGCACTGATCAAACCTGAGACCAACTTGTAATCTCGCACAAATGTTACATACCAAAATCCAGCCTCTTGCAAGTTTTCTTCTATCAATGGGTGTGGCTTGGGCACTTTATGTAGCCGAAGACGAAGGACTCGCTGCTCGTCCTCCTGCAATTAAATATTTCAAAAAATTTATCACAATCATAAAATAATATTCAAATATTTTTAATTATAATTCATTAAACAAATATTTTATTCACCATAATTCCCAAATGACTTGAAATATGTTCATTGTCAAGTCTCAGCAGTGGAATTTGGTCAACCATTGGAATGAATCTGTAAAAAAAATTAAACAATAATATTTAAAAAATCATTTAATATAATCTAATATAAACTAACTAACTAACTAATTTACAACACAAAAAAAAAATTAATATAACAACTTATAATATATTAAACTAATAAACTAACAAACTAAACTTTTTAAAATATAAGTTAAACGTAAATTTTACCTTAAACAACTAATAAACTATTCTTTAATATAACTTTAACTATTCTTTAATATAACTTTAACTAATAAACTATTCTTTAATATAACTTAAACTAATAAACGATTTTTAATTATAATTTACTACTAAAAAACTAATTAACTAAATTTTTTATATAATATAAATTCAACAAACAAATATAACTTAACTATTTAACTAACACAAACTAATTACATATTTTTTTATATATAACTAACGACTAACAAACTAACTAATTATTTTTATTAATATGTAACTATCAAACATACTAATTAAATAATTTTTTATTTCTATATGATATAACTTAAACTAACAATAATATAATTTAAACTAACAAACTCATTATATAAATTTGTTTACCCTAATTTATAATAATAAACTAATTAACTAATAATTTATAACAATAAACTAATTTAAATAATTATTCTTTTATATAACTTAAACTAATAAACTATTTTTTATTATAATAAAACTTAAACTACTAATAAACTAATTAACTAATTAACTAATTTTTATATAATATAAATTCAACAACCAAAATATATATAACTTAACTATTTAACTAACTACAAACTAATTAAATATTAGACTAACAAACACACTAATTAATTATTTTTTTAATATATAACCATCAAACAAACTAATTAAATAATTTTATATTTATGTATGATATAACTTAAACTAACAATAATAAAACTTAAACTAACAAACTAATTAACAAAAATTTTGTTTTACCTTAAACTAACTAACTAATTAACTAAAATTTTGTTTTACCTTAAACCATAAACTAACAATCTAATAATTTAAAATAATAAACTAATTTAAATAATTAAAAAACTTACCTCGATGTTGTGCTATCACTTTCTTCTTCCTCTTTTCCCTTGCTCTCTTCTCCCTTTCTTTCTTTTATGTTTCACTCATTAACCCCATCCAATATATAATACAACCACCCACCTCGTATGCTTCAATTATTCACCCTCAAATTGTCATTCACGTGAGCTGAAGGATTGCAATAATACAGCAATATGTGCTGCAATAATACAGTTGAATTCACGCTGCATGGGAGCAGAGGCGCAGCGAGAGCAGACCATAGGCATGCATGGCGACCTATCTCATGCCACGTGCATCGCCCATGCAAAGCACCAAAGCAGAGCAACAGCTGGAATCACAACGTTGGTCGTCGGGCGTGCATGGCGACCTACAAGGTCGCTGGGAGTGCATGGCGACCTTATAGGTCATTGGGAGTGCATGAAGACCTGTGTTGGGGACGTGCATGGCACATGCAGACGTTAAACCGTCCATTATCTTTGTGCAGCTCGCCGGGAAGCCATGGCGACGTAGTAGGTCGCCCGGAAGGCATGTCGACCTATGGCCAACACTGTGGATTTCACCCTATTTTAGCAAATAATATGAAGAGTGCATTATCTCGTGAATTATTTATTTTGAAAACATTATATCTTGAGTTTTGCCGAAAAATACAGATATGATATTAAATGAAATAAAGAGAGGGCAGGCGTGCGACCTCGTGAAGAGGAAAGAAGAAGAAGAATGATTCAAATGAAAGCTGCATGTTGTTTGCTTCCTCTTTTGTTCTTGTGTCGGTGTTCTGTCTATTTATTTCCCTCCACCTTCTTCTTCTATGGGAATCCGAGTCTCTCTCCCGCAACCATTGCTTCTGCCTTGTATTTATTTTCTTCGTTTTTTACTGCCTTGGGCAAATGCAGACTACACCCAAATACCTATTTATTCATTATTTAAAATATAAAAATCCTAGGAACCAACCGCTCCAATAATGTCAAAAGAAATGCAAAAGACGATAGTAATTTAAATAGTTTCATAATGTTTTGAAATTGTACATACAACTCGGTACAATAATGTTAAGTCAGCTCACACAAAACAAGGAAGGCGGTGAGTTGATTTTCATATTTTTTTCTGTCAACTGAACTCAGCTGACTCACGTTGTCTCTTCACTCGCTCAAACATTATGTACACATGATTAACGCGTCAACAAGGTCCGTGCCGTTAAAGCTGTTTTCATAATTATAACCTGTTTTAAGATATTAAACTTTCAAATTAAAGTTAATTAAATAAAACATAATCCTAGGTGTTGTTTCTACAGTTCCCTAGGCCGGTGATTCTCTTCTCGATCTTCACGTCGAGTTTATGCGTTGCTGAGTTAATCTTAAGGGTTGTTTGTTTGTCTCTTAATGAAATCATTCAGTGTTATATTAAACCGTTTAACATTCAGTGCGTTTGTTTCGTACCTCTGAATGATTCGGCACTGACAGATTCAGCAAAATAGTACTGAATTATTCAGCATAAAAGTACATTCTGAATGATTCAATGTCATTATTAAACAGAATATCATATTCAGAACTAATTCATACAGAACCTCTAAATCATTCAGTGTTTAATTATTCTGAAATAAACAAGCAACCCCTTAATCTCTTAGACTGCCCTTACAATCTTTTTTTTAGTTTCAATAAAAATAATTTTAAATAAATAATAAGATTAAAACTTCATAGTAAAATCACTGGAGTAAACAGAGATGAGAGACACGGAGTAAGACATGCACCATGTCTGAATCAAAACAAATGGGACCACTGCCACTTCATTTGGAATTTCAAGTGCTTACTTTTAATTGCCTTGCTTTTTTCAATGTAATATTTAAACTCCCCTTAATTTAATTTTTTACTACTTACTTATTACTTTAATCTTTTGATTTAATATAAATTAAAGCTAATGCTTACCCTTCTTCAACAATGAGGAAAGATGTGGGGAAAAATTAAAAGTTTTTCTTTTTATGTTGTACAACATCCACTAAAAATCAAAATGAAACTTCAACAGTAAAACGACAATGAGTATTTAAAATAATGTTTAGAAATAAAGGACAAATTTGTCGTTTAATGTAGAAGCAAGTGTGTTTGTCTTCTCCCCCTTGTCCAAATTCTACTCCAAATAAATTAAACATACTTATAAATTACTAGATTGACTTTGACCACCTTTCATCCATTTCAATATCAATTTTTTTTGGCTCCTATATCATATTAACATATTTATAGTAACTAAGAATCAAATGAATCTTTAGTTTAAATCACGAATTAAATATTTTTATATATAATATTATAACGGATCAAATGATTTTTTTGAAAATATTAATAAAATTTATTTTCACATTTTTTTTGAATTAATCACTAATATCCGATGACGATTCTTCTAACCCAATTTACTTCATTTACTAGGATTTTCGAGAATAATAAGTCATTTAATTGTGATTATTCAAATTATAATTTATTTGTCCCATGCTTGAAAGTGAGGATTCACTTAATTTTTTGGTATGACCGAGACCAATTTGACATTTAAGCCAAAAGGGAGATTTTTTAATATTAATTAAGAGAACATAAACTAATATATTGTTTCTAAAAATGCATTTTCGTTTGTGGGATAATTTGAAAAACTTGGAAAATCGCGGTTGGGTAGTACAATAATGCGTTCAGATCACACAAAACAAGGCAATTTGTGAATTTATTCTGTATGTGAACCGACTCACTGTCCGTCCATTTTCACTTTTGACAGTGACATAGTCCTTTACTGCAGTCACCCCCACAGAAATAGTATGTATATGAGGATGTTTAAGGTACGTTATAATTAATATATATGGTTAAATAAATATGTTATCGAAAATATTAATATTATTTTTATTATTTTTAAAATATTATTATTTAAAATATTTGTTTATTAAAAATATTAATATTAGACGTTACTTAAAATGTTATTTTTTATTAATTTTCTATCAAAAATTAGGTAATAAAATTAACATTTTTAATAACGAATTTTCTTAGCCGTATATTATATTGACATATTACATAACTACCCGTATGTATATATGATTTAACAATTAAACAATGTCCGTGTCGTTAAAGCTATATTTTTTTATTCTATCATTTTTAAAATGTTACTCATTAAACTCAAATCAATAAATGTGTTCATAAATACTATTTTTTCTATATTATTTTAACGATTTCATATATGTACCAATATAGGGATAATAGCATGAATGGCCCTTGAACTATAACAAATCCTCCGATACAATGTTTATGCTTTATGTACGACCATTCAACATCCAACTCATTAATCAATTAGTTCAAACTAAGATCTAAAAAAAAACTTATTATGAAAATAATATTCTCAACTCATTTTGTTTCATTTATAACGTAACGATTTAAATCCAAATTGTTGATTTTCAATTTAATGAACGATTTCAAGTGAAAAATATTTTATCATGTTATTCAAATCTTATTTTTATTTAAAAATTTATAAATTATAATCATCAAAAAAAAATTCGCTGCGCTATGATACGTATAAGTGGTCAATAAAACGATCATCCCATTTCACCGAACTTGGAAGGATGACGAGCGGCCCAAAAGTTTGAAACATCGAAGATGGCCGAACATGTCATGGAAATGTAACAAACTAACAATGAAAAACCCCTTTCGTTAAGTTTCCCACTAAAGAAACCATTTGAGAATGTTATTTTTCTTTGAGAAGTTTGGTCCCGAGAATTTTGGGTAAGAGTAATATTTAATGTTGTTACATGTTTAAGAATTAGAACTTGAAATCTTTAGTTAAACTAATGGCGTCGTTCAAGTTGAGGATGAGACATAGATATGCGATAATATAATTAGAAACAAGCATGGACAATACATTTATGAATTTATATATGAGATGTTCGGTACTTATTGTAGAGGTATGTGTTCTCTATAACAAAATCCTCGCTCTTGTAAACACATCCAATCCAAAAGGACAAGATGGCAGAAAGAGGCGGGGGAGAGCGCGGTGCGTTGCTTCGGAGGCAGATCCGACCGGGGTCCAAGAGGAAGGCGCCGCGGCCGCAGAGATGAGGAAGAGAAATGGGTGCCCGTTACAAAGCTCGGGCGTTTGGTTAAAACCGGGAAAATAACGTCCCTTGAGCAAATCTACCTCCATTCTCTCCCCATCAAAGAGTACCAAATTATCGACCAGCTCGTCGGCCCTTCAATGAAAGACGAGGTCATGAAGATCACTCCGGTCCAGAACAAACCCGTTCCGGGCAGCGTACCCGTTTCAAGGCCTTCGTCGTCGTCGGCGACGGAAATGGACACGTCGGGTTGAGCATATATGATGCTGGATTAATTCTATTGAAATTGTTACTTGTCACCAGATATTGGTTACTCTTCCATTATCTTTCTATTAATTTGGGATATGATTTATTTGTTAGTGGTTAGATTTTTTATTGGTTTATATTTCTTTCAAATGTCTTTAATACCGATTTAATGGAAGCATAGGCCATCCGTCATTTCATGCTTTGAAAGGAAGTATTGTTATCTGGATTTGTTGATGGTGTTACAGTGTGACATAATAAACCGGTTATTGATATATGGTAATAAATCGGTAATTGATATATTTATACATCTCTATTTGCAAGATTTACAGATCTCATTGAGTATTCCTATTCATTGATTTACAGATCCTACATGTTTTTGAGGTTGTTATACTTGGTTGTTGATGCTGCACCTTTATATTTGATGCTGGTTTCTTTCGTAATTTGGAAACAAATATTTGTTGGTGGAAGTATGCGAATATGTTTATAGACATTGTAGATTGCAACCTACCCTATACTTCAAGGTATTTGTATTTGGTTATCAGGAAATCAGTATGCTTTGTTCTAGGTGGCTGTTTATTCGTGGTATGATCTGATTCAAATAAGATTTGTTGAGTTATTTTTTTATATCTGATTGCTTTTTTATTTTGGAAATCTAAAATTGCAGGCCACCTTTGAGTGTCTTTTGAAAACATATGGTTTCTTGACCCCTGATTTATGGGAAGAGACTCGTTTCACAAGGTCTCCTTTCCAGGAGTATTCTGATCTATCGGGAAAGCCAGTGAAGACTCTTGGTCTTGAAGAAGCAGAGAGGGTTGATGAAGACTCTTGTAGTTGAAGAAGCAGAGAGGTTGGATGCATGATGATGTTGAGTTCTAACATTAAGATGGCTTCCGTGTTCGTGCTAGGGTAGTAATACAAATAGCATTGCTAATTTTAGAGACAGAATCAAAAAGAAAAGAAAATAAGCACATTCCTGTGAGGTCTTGAGACGTGCAGCAGCTTCCTATATGCTCCAAGTTCTGCAGTGTTGTGATTTTTCCAAGTTACAGTCTAAGTTGTCTTCTCAAACATTGCTATGAAATTTCTAGAGAAAATTTGGCACTTGATAAATGCATCCTTGACAACCACAAGCGCAATAAACAGAAAGAGTTTGCAGATAATATAACACGTGTCAATTATCCATTAGCCCCATCATATCTTTGGATAAGGAAATGGATGACGGGTTACCAACAATCCCTTTTTCTCATGCTATTTTCCTCAAATAACTAATAACATTAATCTCAAGCATCTCAATCACAAACAAGACTTGAGGAAGAAACTAGAAAGAGCTCTCCTATACTTGCACAGACATGGCTTCAATGAGCATGACAGCCTCTCTTCTTCCGAGCTCGAGCTCCGTTTTGACTAGACTTCCTTCGGGATCGGCTCGTAGAGGTGCAATTGTGGCCAAGGCGACCGGCAGCGATCAAGGAGAGAAGGGAAGCTTGGAAATGAAGCAAGAGAGCAGCAATGGGAGGCGGGACTTGGTTTTTGCAGCAGTAGCAGCTGCTGTCTGCTCTTTTGCAAATGTTGCAATGGGTGAAGAGCCTAAACGTGGGACTCCAGAAGCTAAGAAAAAGTATTCTCCTGTTTGTGTAACAATGCCTACTGCTAGCATCTGTCGCAAGTGAGAAACCTTTTGTTCATCTATATTTAGTGTCGATTTGTATGCCAGAATCATCTACTTTGTTGTTTGGAAACTTGCATCTTTTTATTGGACAACCCTCGTTCTATATATATTCCTCTGTTTTCTTTTTTCAACTTGCATTTCATATGAACCAGTGCTACTCCAAATTTAATGACTAATCATTCACGTATTATAACTTCAAAAGAATAGATTGCTTCATTCCTAGAAGAGAATATCGAATCCAGCTATATGAATGTTGAGAGTATGACCAGACACCCTCAACAATCTGCCATTTTTTGAGTCAGACTCGTAAAATCTGTAAATACCAGTCTCATTTACATCAGTATTGCAATGAGTTAGGAGGAAGTGGCATGTTTCTTTAGATACAAGGAACATTGGGCAATCAATAATGACTAATAAAAGTAAAACTGGGAATCACCTAAAAAACTCATCTTTCAGCAGACAACACACAATGAAAGCAATTGAATGCTACACATCCACAACCTGTGCTTTTCCTAAAGGAAAAGACTTGAGGCCAAAGTCACAGATATTTACAACCACAAACAAAAATGTGGATAATATTTCGAACTAATTCATCACAAAGATTTCAAACTCGGCAGCTAACTATTTAGACGTACTAATAATAATTATCTACCTCCAAGGTTCCACTCGAAAACAAATTGGAAAAATAAACGAAATTTACAGTATCATCCGAACAATAATCAAGGAATTTTTCTCTTTTCTTTTTCTTCCCTTCAAAGCAATGGTAAGCTTTTTTGATTTGTTTTGTTTTTCTGATTTGTATCTATTAGACTTGTACTCAATTATCTGATTGCAATGAACCATCTCTCATCAACTTCAAGCTTAGACTGTTGAATCTTTCACGTGAATATTGCCTGGATGCTTTCCTCCAATCAGTACCGGTTTTCATCATTACAACGAACTCCTCGTAGCTTATGCGCCCATCCTGCAACATAAAAGAAAAAGCTTTAACTTCAGATCATACAATCCGGAGATGTTTCGGGCTCAGTTTCTTTGAGATGAACCACATATACACTTGAAACCAAGCACGGAACAGAAGACACGGTATTTGTGTGTGTGTCAACATTAGTGGTATGAAGCAATGGATAAAGTGCAATACAGAAATGAACATGATAAGCATCGATAGGATGATGCATCAGCCCTCGGTGGCAAAAATGTCAAGATAAAGCTTTGACAAGTTCAAATTGAATCCACTATAAACAAGCAAGAAAATGTCACCTTGTCGGTGTCAACATCGTGCATTATGGCATCAATAACTTCCTCACTGGTATCAACTTCATCATTTAAGGAATCTCGCAGATCTTCTCTCTCTAAGAAACCACTTTTATTTAGATCAAAGAAGGCAAAAGCTTTATGCAAGTGCTCGTCATTGGCCATTTTCCTGAGGTGAACTGAAACTGCCACAAATTCTCCGTAATTCAGAGTTCCATCACCATCAACATCAGCCTGTCAAAAGCAAGTTGCAGTTATTCCGTCGATGAAGTTAGTTCTAAATATGAAATGTTAGTTACAGGACATAACATGGTCAAACACTGTAAATTGAGTTTACGCAAGAAAACGGAGGAGAGATGCGTCTCCAAAAAGGAGAAGTATCGAGAAGAACAGTATAGCACCCCAACCACACATATATCAGTAGCATTAGTCATATTTTTTAGTTCTTAGATTAGGAGGAATTGGAAAAAAGAAATTCTGGGGGCAGATAATCTTACAGCTTCCACTAGGATCTGCAAATCTGCATCAGGAATCTGTTGGCCGAGCTTTTGCAACCCTGCACGAAGTTCCTCAAGGTTTATTTTACCTCGTTTTCCGGTGTCCATAACATCAAAAGCCTCTTTTATGTCGGCTACTTCCTCCACCGACAAATGCTCAGCAATCACCTGGCAAATTGAAATATTTAAATTACAGTCATTAAAAGTAAAAACCGTGGGTGTATGCAGCCAATATCGAGTAGGTTAAAAGGTTGCCCCCAAAATTTGCATCCTGTAACTTAAAAGTACTGAACTACAAGAGTTCTTCGAATTCTTACCCTTAGAGCTCTCTTCTTCAGCTTGTTCATTACAGAAAATTGTTTGAGCCGAGCTTTCACAGTCTCACCCAATGAAACATTGGGTGCTTTCTTGGCATTTAGTATCCACGGATGTTCTGCATACGGTACTTTGAATGAATTTTCATACATACAAATATATATCAACATACATAAGGAGTGTAAGATGTACAGAAGGTTACCAAGCACTTCCTGTGCTGTAAGTCGTAGCTTTGGATCGGGATTAAGCATTTTCTTTACAAGGTCCTTTGCATTATCTGAAACTTTAGGCCAAGGGTCCCTCTTAAAGTCAATAACAGAGCGGATAATTGCCTGTGCTACCCCCTGCTCGGTCTCTGCATGCAGACACCAGAAATGTTTTTATATTTATTTTTCTGAAAGCATGGGAGTAGATAGAGAAAATTTATGCAAAAAGTTAAAAGATGCACCAAACTCTTGATACATAATATTAAATAACTTTTTTCTTGATATCTCTCTTATCTTTGCCCAAACTATCGAAGTACACACTGCCGGTAAAATTATCTTGAGCTGTAACCTTCATGAAGTCAAATGAAAAAAAAGAACTCATCGAAAATTGAAAGACCAACCTGCCCAGAACGGTGGCACACCACAAAGTAAAATATAGAGGATAACTCCAGCACTCCAGACATCGATCTCTGGGCCATAATTTCGTTTAAGAACCTCTGGAGCCATGTAATATGGACTTCCCACGATCTCATTGAATCGCTCACCTGTTAAGAAAGAGCATTCTTGAGGCAAACTCGAGCTACTTGAGCATAATATATATATATATAAGGAGATAACTAAAACACTTAAAATCAGTTCTCATCAAAGATGGATTGATGTAAGGAGAAAAGACTTATAAAGTTCATCTAGTCGATAAGTAATAGTTGATATGCAATACCAGGTTTAAAGAAGACCGACAACCCAAAATCAATTGCCTTCAATGGGGCAGTTTCCTTCTTATTACCGAAGAGAAAATTCTCAGGTTTGAGATCGCGATGCATGACTCCATGTTTATGGCACATCTGCAACATAAATTGAATACAGCCGGTTATTCAGTGCAGAAGATATCATCAAAAAGGTGGATTGAATTCATTGATTCGTTTCAAAGAGGTTCAAATCAATAAGAAAAGCTCATTTATCTCTGCAATTATAATTAGAAACTAACCGAAAAACTAGATCTCGTGCTCCTGTAATACTAAAAGGCTTAAACTAGTTTCTAGCAAACATATGGCAAATAAACTATATAGGAATATGGACCTCATGTAAGACCATAAACACGAAATGCAAAACTATGCCAATACAACAACACAAAGATCATTCAGAATTCAACCTGAACAACTTCGACAATCGTCCTCATAACCCCGGATGCCGCTCGTTCCGTGTAGTGGCCCTTTGCGACAATCCTATCAAACAACTCTCCTCCCTCACACAGTTCCATAACAATGTGAACAGCATCATCATCCTCATAAGTATCCTTCAATGTCACGATATTAGGATGCTTAGGCAGATGCTTCATTATCTCTACCTCCCTCCTCACATCCTCAATATCCACTGCAGTCCTCAGTTTCTTCTTCGATATCGATTTACAAGCATATTTCTCACCAGAGTTCACATCGGTACACAGATATGTTACCCCGAATTCCCCGCGCCCCAGCTCGCGCCCCAGATCATATTGAGCCGAAATATCTTGACCAGTTGGTTCCTTTAAAACCCTCAGCTTGAAGTTAGAAGCAGATCCATTGTTGACAGCATATTCATCTCCAAAAAATGGGTTAGCTTTGTTCTTTTTTTGCCCCTTCTTATTCTCAACATTAGAACCGGGGGTAGCACAGCAATTTCCCATGGATCAGAAAGGGAAAAAATATCCAAAACAAGCAGCAGCTATCAGCTTTTTACAAATTTCCTGAAAAATCCAGTAAGGCAAACAGATGAAATGAGGAATCAAGATCAGAAATTTATGAGGTAACCATAAACATAGCCAAAGTAAATCTCTTAGATCCACAACATCAGGTAATCCTGAAGGGAGAAAAAGGGGTTTTTTTATAACCAAAAATAAAATCTAAATAAAAAAAAACTCAAAAGTTTGAAGATTTGAGTTTTGGAACGTATTTCACATACAGAAAAACAATATTCTCTGAGTACTAGCAAACATCTCCAACAAGAAAAAAAAATCCCAGAAAATCTGTAAAAAATGTGGACTACCTTAAGCAAAGACAATCAATTTGTTTCAGGGTAAAAGAAAAAACAAACCCACCTTTCTCTGACAATTTTGGGCACTGAGAAATCTGAAGAAAACCCAAAAGGGTTTTGAAAAATTAAACTCCAAGTGTTCAGGGAAATAAAAAGGGTTTTCTATATTTTTGGTGAAATGTGAGGAAGGAGATTCAATGTTTGCTAAAAAAGATAATATGAAAGAGAGAGATTCACAGTCAAAGTTCTCATCTTTCAAAGATTTTATCTCTTTTCTTTTTTTTTTCTCCTAATCAAAATTTTTTTCTTCTCTCTCTTTGATGAGAGAGAAAAAGTCCTTCCTGTATTTCTTTCTTTTTCTTTTTTTTATTCTTGTGTTAATTTGTTTCAAAATAACCAAACTCCAAAATAACAGGAAAAAAATTAAGAAAAAAAAATCAAATTTGTTTCCAATTTTTGGTTTTATCCTTATTTATTATTAATTCCAAATGTAAATCCTCTGCTGGAAAACAACAAGAAGCATCTAATTAAAACAAGTAATTCTTTTTGGTCTAAATTAAAGAAAAATTTTAAGGACAGTTAAGAAAGAAAGACTTACCAAATTCTGGCTGGAGTTTTGAAAGCTTAAAGCCAATTATAATTAATGAAGGATTAGAGCATAATTAAGACTTTTATAATGCATAATTTAGATTAATCCAAACCAAAGAACATTGTCTAGGTCAAAGGTAGGAATCTTCGGTTGGACTTTTGTGTGCTTGTGTATAAGTTGGGGTACCATTGTTTTATCATTGTGAAATATGCATATTTGAAATATCAGTTGAAATTTTAAATTTCTAGAATGAAATAAATTCTTTATATGTATCTTGCTTTTTTTTTAATAATTTGAAAAGGTATCTTTTACTTTAATAATTTCATTTCTAGAAGAAGGAAAAAAACATTCTCTTCTCTAACTCTAATCAAGTGCTAAATTCTAAAGCTTACTTAGGAGGAGAAAGTTTAAAATTAATGGTTTTAATTTGATTTAGTTTTATTAAAATTAGGGTTTAAGGTAGGGTAGGTCAAATTTTCTATAAAAATTAAATTAAATATTTTGATTGAAGGATGATGATATTTTAATGGCATAACGTTTATTAAAATGATATATAGATCATTTTGTCCCTTATTCTATTTTTTAGCATTTGGGCTTCAGCATATTCCTCAATTTTATCAGTCTCATTGTAGTAGGTAAAGATGCATATAATTCTTGTGCAAATGAATTTGGATGATGTAATATTAGGGTTAGATGAGATGCATTTGTCATTGACACACAAAGATCATATCACAATTTCATTTGCATCTTATGAATAAAAATCTACAAGACATGTTGAAGGAGAATTCATGGCTAATTCTACTTCGTTTGTTTCTTTTTTACTTATTCAACCTTTATATTGCATATTCATTGAACATTCTCTTTGTATGCTTTACATTGCATGGAATAGTACAGGTTAAAGAAAAGAAGACGGTTTTCTTCTTGCTCTCAGCTGTGGACATTGGAGACTTAACTAAAGAACAGACGATGAAGTACCCCGCATTATCACAGTGTTTATGCATACATATATATTATATATCTGCATGCAGCATGCGGTGCAGTGCAGTGCTCGGATCAATTCAATTTGGTGCAAAAGTGAGGTTTTGTTAGAACCTATATCCTGCATGCGTGTTTTCTGTATAGTTTCTCTCTTCGTTTTATCAAATTTCCAGAACCAAAATAAAAACTGAAATGGAATTGGTGCAACCAACTCGTTTAACAAAGGCAGCACCATTCATCAACTGAAAAGAAACACATCATTTACAAGTTGTTGATCCTTTAGCAGTACATTGAGACAAGAAGATGCATTATGATAGGACTCGAATACAATTCCCTTAATTAATTTAAAATATATATTAATTTAATTTTTTTTTTAAAAATCATATCTAGGTCTATGGTGAAATATCTCATTTTGTACATAAAGCTTTAATTTGGCTGTGACTTCGATGCTCTTGCAAGTTGCACCCAACACACTAATAATTAGTACTAAATGTAATATGATTGTAGGAGAAAAGAAGAAAAAAAAGAAGATGAAAACTGAAATATGTTTGAACCCTAATAATTTGTTAGCAGATCTTGTTCAATTAGACTGTAATTTTTTCAGATGATTATTCCTATTTGGACTACACTTAATGAAGATGAAAACTGAAGTATGTTGAAGATACTTCAAGCTCTCGGAGGCAACCTAAAAACTAGGGTAAAAAGTACACAAATGGTTTCCCGACTATAGGGTATTGCTTTGTTGAGCCACTCGACTATTAAAAGTTACAAAATGATTACTCGACTATTCATATATTCCAAACTCGTCATTTTTCGTTAAAAATTGACGACGGTCTAAATTAGACGTTAACCTGATGATTGAGATATGCTAAAATCCGATCCTAAAATCTCAAACAACTTATCATATTTTAGTTAACATGTTAATGTCCATCTCATACGACCGTCAATTGTTTTACCAAAAAAGGACGAGTTTGGAACATATGTATAGTCGAATTACTATTTTGTAACTTTAATAGTCCAGGGACTCATAAAAGCAACGTCGTATAGTCAGTGGACCATTTGTAACTTTTAATAGTTGATGACTCAACAAAGTAACCCTTCTATAGTCGGAAGACCATTTGTGTACTTTAACCAAAAATTTATTACGTCGTGGAAGTCTTCCTATTTCAACTAGGAGACACATTTTGAGATGAAGCCTTTGAACCTTCTAAACCAACTTTGAGATTATTTCCACTAATACTCTGATGACTCCATATCCCTCGAGAGCTACTCAAAGACAATGATATGTCTTGTCCTATAAAAGCCTTATAGTTGTCGACTAGTTTGCTGTACAAGAGAGAACTTCAAATCACAAATCCATTTACATATATACAGTATTGGTGTGAGTTTTGTGAGGAAAGATCATTCTTGTATCAGTGTAACCAATGGAGATTGTATAAGAGAGATAATAGTTAGGAAAATATTGTATGGAGTAGCGTCTGTAACCAGCGTATATAGTAAGTTGAGGATTAATGTCCCTTGCACTAAAGAGTGTTATAGTATGCTAAATAAATTTAATTAAAGTCAATGATAAAGTACACAAATGGTCCCCGACTATTGAATATTACTTTGTTGAGTCCCCTAACTATTAAAAGTTACAAAATGATCCTCAGAGAGTTGCTTTGTTGAGTCTCTTGACTATTAAAAGTTACAAGATGGTCACACTACTATTCATTATGTTCCAAACTCGTCATCTTCCGTTTGAGCTCGATATTAACATGCTAACTGAGATATGATAGTCGTTTGAGATCATGAGATCATATTTAATCATATCTTAGTTAGCAGGTTGTCGTTAAATTTTTAACGAAAAATGACTAGTTTGGAACACAATGAATAGTCGGATAACTATTTTTTAATTTTTAATAGTTAGGGAACTCAACAAAACAAATTCTTATAGTCGATCATTTATGTACTTTACCCTAAAATCAATTATATTTTTCCCTCAAACCCAACAAATGAATAGGAATAGACTAAAAATTAATTTTTGAATATGTCCATGATAAAATTTGAGTTACGATGCATTATATGATTCACACTTTTTGATTTAGAAATAAAATCATATCCAATGATATTACAAAGATGATAAATTGAGGACGATAGACAATGACTGCCTAGGGTCACGTCTTACCTTGTATCAATGAACATACTTCATTATTATAAAGAGAGAAAAAAAGGAAACTCAACTCGGGGTTTGAGTTGCACTTGCACATGTCATGGCTTAAAGAGAATGGAATTGTTTATGGCCTTTGTTATGATTATAAAATTGATAATCCAATAATATAACTTTATTATGATTTTGAATTCCAAATAATATAAAACATACGAGAAATGAAAACTATCTGGTCTGGAGATTCTGTCTGGACTGTAAGAAATGATAAAAACCCGCACGAGCCTGTTCATTGGATTCTCTTAGCCATGTTGGGGTGAGCTCAGACAGGCAGACACTCACAATCTGACACCATCATCTTTATCTGAATAATGTTTTGCTTTCTTTTTCTCACTCCCCAACTACTTGCCAAAAATGGGTTAATTACTTAATTCCCCCCTCCACCTTCAAACCTTATACTTGAATGGCTTCCTTTCCTTTTGTCATAACATCCCAATGGAATTCTGGTCAGTTTATAGCAAATAAAAAATGGGTAAAACTTCAAAAGATTTCAAGTCTCATCGCTCCTAAAGTAGAATATGTGGGGAAACACCCTTTGTGAAACTCTTTTTTTTAATTAATTTAGATCACAGTCAAAGGGTTTTTCTAGGGGGTGGGGACCCTCAAATTTCACCAATTTAGCCATTAATCAACTCTCTAATCTATACAAGAGTTTCCATGTAATTGTGTGTTTGAGGTGTCCAACAAAAAAAACATAGAAAAAAAGCAATCAACAATCAATTGACATAAGGAGATAACATATTAAATATCTTAAATAAGGTCAGTGATTCGAGTTTTAATGTTTACAAATAGAATAAGTTGGTTTAGAAAGATCATCTTCATATTAGACCTCTATTGTATTCAATTCGAATTAATAATAATAGATATATTGGTGATTATAAAAAAACAAAGAATATTTTTATCACAAATCAAAGTGATATTCACTAAAAACTTATTGCCTTGAACTGCACTATAAGATGCCGCACGAGTCATCAAGCATATAATAAGATTATAGGTTTATCAAAGCAAGAGATAATTAAGGATTTGCACAATGGAGGAAGAAGAATGAATTCTTTCACTTTCTAAAGTTGATTAAACAAACCAAAATCACCCTTCAAATTACACCCACATGTTACAATATTGAACTCTTCCGAAAGTCGGCAATACCCTACAAATTTAGTGATTAGCATACCCTACAAATTTGAAAACCCAATAAATTTGCCCTCAAAGGTAAGCAAAATAGCTACCAACTTCTGCTTCTTCTCCCTCATATTCATGAACCACTCATAAAAGAAGTTCTTAAAACTGTACTCAATGAAATCAAACTTCAAAGACAATCAAATAGAAGAAACACCTAATCATTAAACTATTGATCAACTGAGATATCCCTATGTGCAAAGAAGAAGAAGAGCTCTAAATCCGGAGGAGCAAAGAAAGCAATAGGTGTTCTTTGCAATGAGCAATTGGAGACAACCCTTTGTTTCTTCGGTGCCGGAGGGCATGTATCGATCTCCGGTATCCGAAACCGCCGGCTTTAGGGGTAGAGCATGGACTAGTAGTACTAGTGGAGGTATCATCAACTCCTTCGATATCGAATCCCTTGATCTTGGAAAGATTATCTGAACTTATGGTGGAAGAGTTGGAAGGCAAATCCTCCAACACTGGTGCAACTTTCCTTTTGTGACGAGTTCTTAGTCGCTTGGTCGCTTTTCTTGTTGCTTTGCCTCTTCTGCTGGTGGGTGCCATTGGAAGAGAATTATAAAGAGGAAAAAAAAAGAAACTTGAAGAACTAAAACTGGCAGAAAGAGAGAACAATTTGAAGCACTTTAACAAGTAAATTTGCAGGGTGAATGAAGAGATCCAAGAGAAGAAACTGTTAAACCTAGTGAACACTTCAAATCTATGCTACTAAATTTGACTGAAAAGTAGTAAGGAGAAAAAGCTAAGTAAATATACTAAAAGCACACACCAGAAATGGATAGGTTGAAGATGATGATATACAGAGAGAAAAACCAAGTATCAGATCAGCAGCAAAATCAAATTAAGTACTTAAGAAATACATAAAGGAGAAAAATTGTTACAGTCCAATAAAAAAACTTGAAGGAAAGTAGGGATGAACGTAGATTTTGTTGTAAAACATAAATGGAAATCAAATTAACCGAAAGAAGGTCGAGTTATGGAACATGGAACTCAAGTGAGGGGAGACAGATTTTTTCACAAACAAGTGTTAAGCGTTAATATTTGAGTGGGAAAATTTTGGGCAGGGGTGCCCGCTGCCCTAAGCATTAGGTACTGAGGAAAGGGAAGGAGAAAGAAGAGATATTTGTACACCGTGTGTTTAAATTATGATCTTCGTTTTAAATTAACTTTTATATTTAAAATAATTTATATTAATTTTTAAATCATGACTCTCATTTTAAAATGATTCTTAAATTTAATAATATTATATACATATATATCTCTAAATTATCAATATTACTATATTTTAATCTTTATGTTAACGTGTCGTCGGCAAAGAATTAAAAGAAAAATAGATGAAAGATAAACCTAATTGGACTGTAATTTTTTTTTAAATGAAATTCAGACTGTAATTGAGCACAAATCTTGGGGCTTTGAAAAGCCTGGGGAAAACATGTTTTTTCTTTCACAATGGTTCCCCCGTGAGAATGCAAAGGAAGCAGTTAGAGTCCAATAATGATGGTGTTAACGTACTACACCCTTCACCCTTGACTTTCTCAATGACATCCAATGTACTCTTTCCATCTCATGATTGTATAAACTGAACCGGACTCATCACTTCACTTGATCCATCCTACTCAACATTTCAATTATATTGGACCGGCAAAATTTGAAAAAAATATATTATAATGTCAAAATTCATTTTTTAATATTTATTTAAATAGTTACTTCAAATCATTTTCTTTTTTAAACCATTTTAGCTCTCACCGTTTCGTTTTGCCAGGATCAATTGAATTTCCATAAATTATTGGATTGCTATTGCCAAAACCTAGGGAGGAGGTATTACCAAATTTTTCTCGACACGATATTGTATCAGTCATCACTTACTCACACGTGAACATGTCACATCATCATTTCAATTCATTCACATGGACATATCTAGTCGGTCAAAAACATTAAATAAAGATCAAAATAACTATTTAGAACAAAATGCAAAAGCTTCCAACGATGAGATTCGAACGAGAACTTGTTCATACATTATTTTTACCCAATAAGTATCAAAAGAATCCCAACAAGAGTACATCTCACAAGTTTTGACTAACAAAATGTAAATAATTCTACAGCTACCATAGAGCAAAACTATGATCTAATTGGCCTAAGCTGTCCAGACGAAATTCGACTTGTAGCCGATGAGTTTCGTCAATCCACGATCAAAGACTAGACATATCAGATAAAAGCCTAACAGAAGATTGCAGCTGGAAAGAGAAACATGGTAAGAAATCATAACAGGTTTAGAATAGCAAATAAGAGCATTGTCAGAAAAATCACCGTCCTCTCGAAATTGCATCATCCATCTCTTCAGGAAACGAAGGGAACAACTCAATATAACGGCTCCCAAGCGTCATCCTATCCTTGGCCATTGCAGCTTTAGAATCTTCTGCATTTGCAAACTCCACGAATGCTTCCCCACTTGGCCTCCCCTCTGAATTCAACACTATATGAATAGCATCCTCAGACAACACGAAATCTTTAAAGAACTCTATTATATCATCTTTTCCAGCAGAAAATGGCAATCCCCTCAATCTCAATATCCCTGTATGTTCAGCAGGTTCCTTCGCTTCATCACTAGATTTGGCCCTCGGGGCATTTCTGCGAGGCGAACTGACGCGAGCATCAGCCACTTCATTAGCTATTGCCCTATAATATTCCTGTCTCTTGCTTCTGAAAACCTCTACATATCTCCTGCCCATGTTTTGCCTATTCTTCTGGAGGGCGAAATCAACCTGAAGAGGATAACCCAAAACGCAAAAACCCTCACCCGTGAACTTGCCGTTTCTATGGACAAACAGGACATCAACTATGTCCAGACCATGGAAGAACTCAACCATATCAGCCTCTGTGCAATCAAAGGGAAGACCACGAAGTCGAACAACAGGGAACGGTGAAGGTTGGCTAACATACGAGTGAGGTGGAGGGGCAGTGTACATAAAGCTTGAACCCGGCGAATGACCATAGAATAAAGGGCCTTGATCGATCATCCGCTGACGTTTTGCACCCATTTCACGCCCATCAGCACCATCAGTAAATTTACTTCAGTTTCCAAAGATCATCAAGGCAACAGAGAAGACCAGTCAATACTTCAACACATATTGTCAGCACTGAAACCTAAAATTCGATATAATAACAATGCAATAATGAAGGGACACTTGTGTTTTCAGTGCTTCACAGAAAAATGAAAAATCAATTATATGACATTAATTTTATATAAATTCATAGCTAACCATGTATAAAACGATCCATCAATTTGATTATAATTTAAGATTCAAATAGGGAAAATAAAGGAATCAATTAGATAACTATCATCTTAAACCATTTAAGCTCGAAACCCATCTCTCTCTCTCTCTCTCTCTTTCACTTATTGCTTTTCATTCTTTCATCACGACCAAAATTCAGCTATAAGCCCTAAATAACAATCCCAAATGAAAATAAATAAACAAAACGCAAAACAGTAAAATCCATCAATCTCGACTAAAAAAATTCTTCGAGCACAGACTTAAGGAACAAAACCCAGAAAATAAAATCAGACATGAAAAAAAACAAGAAGCAGAAAAAAAAGGGGAAGTGAATTTTACCCTCTGTAGAACATGTTGGATTTTTCCTTTTTTTATTAAGGAAAACTGAAAAGGGGGAAGGAAGATGAGGCGATTCCAGAAAAGGAAGACCTGGACTTGAAGTTTCCCCTTTTATGGGATATTTGTCTGTGTCTGTAGGGAAGGGAAAGGAGACAATCCTTCTGGATTTATTATGGTTTGGACTAAACTGAAGTTGGCCTCCTCACATCGGCTTCGTTAACGATACATTTTAATTTCAGGATTGAATGTGTGGTCGTCTTTTTACATGATAATTATTTAATTATTTTATGTTTTAAATTATTAAATTAATTAAATTTATTAAGTGATATTAGTGATTAAAAAATATTTTTTTAAATATTTTGAGTTCAAGTAATTACATCTATAGGTTATATATATTATCAATGCCTAAAAAAAAGATTTTAAACATATACTACCTTATAAATTTTACTTTTTGAGATTACAAATTTTCATCATATTTTCACATATTTATTTAATAAAATTAATTACTATTATTATTTTAAAAAATATTTTCCATTTTTAAACCATGATGTTACAATCAACATTATGCAAAACCAGATCAATTATTTAATTATGAGAAAATAACCTCAGTGACCGAAAATGCCTTATAATATACGATTTTAACCAACTTTTTTTGGATTTGCAAAAATGACCAATAAATTCGCAACGCGAACTCCTATTTCGCAACCCAGTTTCCAAATTCGCAACACAGAAGTCAAATTCGCAACACTTAATTTCAAATTCACAACTGAATTTCAAATTCGCAACTGAATTTCAAATTCGCAACTGAATTTCAAATTCGCAACTCGATTTTCGAATTCACAACTCGATTTTCGAATTCGCAACAGGTTTTAGTTTCGCAACACAAATATTTTGGGTATATAACTACGCAACAGCAGCAACTCACAACCTAAATCCCTAAATCGCAACTCATTTCATCTCCATCTATCACTCTCTCCGGCGACATCCGTTCCTATATCCAACGACATCCTTCCCCATCTCTAATTTTTTTTACATAATTTTATTTCTATACAATTTTTCAATGATTTCTCTCCCAAATTATCAACTATCAACTTAATAAAGGTATGTTTTTCTCTAAGTTAGTGCTGATATCTAGTTTATAGCTCGTTTTTTAGTAAATTAATTTACAATTTGTAGAATGAAATTATCTAATGTTGATCATGTTTGGATAGATTTGTGTTTTGGAGGGTCATGGGAGAATGTTCATGGTGTTTTACAATATGTGTCTTTACCCATGAATCTTCAACTAAAACTGTCATTAAAAAAGTTAACTTATGAAACTCTAATGTTACGTGTTGCAAAGAAATTGAATTTAGAGCCTCTAAGTGGATTTAGGTATCTTATCAGAAAAAGGTAAAGTTTATTTGTTAACCGACAATGAAGATGTTGAACGATTCATTGCTTACATTAGTGTTTCGCAAGATGATGTTACATTGTATGTTGTTGAACCTAGAAGTAGTGAAGTTAGGTCAGTAGCGAGTAGTAATCAACTCAGTTCTTCAACCCCAGTTTATAGTGCTCACAATGTACAGCGTTGTTATCAACCTCAAAATTTAATGGTTCCACCACAATTTCATCACCAAGAAAATTTTGTTACACCACATTTCCAATACCAAACACAATCTCAAAACCCACAACCTTTTCCTAATCCAAATCTTGTTGAGTTAATAGATTGACGGAATTGGCCAAGAGGGGGGTGAATTGGCAATAAAAATTTTGGTGGAAGCTTTTGTAGAAAATTGAAAGAAATTGCATATCGATTTAGAGTGGTTCGACTTTCTCAACCAAAGTCTACGTCCACTACCTTAGCTATCCACACTAAGGATTTTCCACAAATTCACTAATTTGTCTTTCTTTTGAGGACAAAGAGTAACCTTACAAACCCTCAAGAATTATACCCCAAATTCTTGAGAACACTCTCTCCCAAAGAAAACAATACAAATTTACAAACTTACAAGGAAATCCTCACAAGGTAGATTGTTTGCATAATTCTAGAACAAAGAAAAGAACACTCAAGAATGAATACAATTGAGCACAAAAAGTGTTCTTGAAAGCAAAATGAATATTGAATGAAAAATAGGCTTGAAATGCTCAAACTTGAGGTTTGATGCTTTCTCTTTGATTCTCTCTTGATTCTAGTTGCTTGATGTTTCTTGTTATTGATCAATGCCTTCTAAGCTTGTTTAAATACAGCTTCAAATGATTTTGAATGTTGAGGATGCTTAATGGAGTCAATATAGCCGTTTAAGTGTGAAAACAATTAATTAAAACAGTTGGGAGCGTCAGTGCATCGGTGCATACCCATGGTGCATCGCTGCATCAGTGTAAAATTCAAATATTTTGACCGTTGGACCCTTAGTGCATCGGTGCACTAAGAGTGCATCGATGCATCAAGTGCATTCGATGTTTCAAAATAGCCATAGTGCATCGATGCATTGCTGGTGTATCGATGCATCAAATGCATTCGATGTTTTCATAAAATCCTCAGTGCATCGGTGCATGGTATGTGCATCGATGCATGAAATGCATTCGATGTTCAATTTAATTTATGGTGCATTGATGCATGGATTGGTGCATCGGTGCATCACTCTGAAAAATTGATTTTAGGCTTGATTTTGGTTCAAAATACTTTAAATACTTTGTGAAATTTGTTTCAAAAATATATTAAGTATAAAATACAATTTTACACATTTAGTAAGGTTTGAAGTTGATCTTAAAAGACTTGGAGTAATAATTTGATATTCAATTAATTAAATCGAATATACTTAGAAAATCATTTGTAAAATCTTAAAATTCATTTAAATTTAATTTGTTATATCGAAACACAAAATGTTTTCAACAATCTCCCCCTTTTTGATATAACAAAACATTTGTGTTATTTAAGATTTTCTAAAAATTTGAAATCAATTTCAATTTAGAAAAATTACTCCCCTTACTATAACACTTTTCCCTTTTAAAAACATTTTAACACTTAACATTTCTCCCCTTTTTTTAAATCAAAAAGACTAAAAATCGATTTGAACAAGGTTTTGAAAACATAGCCATATTATATATATATATATATATATATATATATATATATATATATATTAAGCTGCTAAGATCACAATCAAAAGAGAGTTAGCCATTAGTTTCATAATCAATATTCATAATAAAAATGTGAAATGGTAAATTGGTCATATTTCAACTAAAAAATAAATGATGCATATGTTGTAAAAACCAAAATATATATAAATATCAAACAGTCATCCAACAATCAAAGAAAGATAATCCAAAATGTTTTAACAATTCAAGTTCATCCCAAAAACAATCAAAGAAAGATAAGTCTATTCATCCATTGAAGGATTGGGAGAAGGAGGAGGGTAACGTGCTCTCATCTCAAGCGAGAGTGCATCCAAACGATCATTCATATCTTGTTGTCGAGCTCCCAAGGTAGAGAGCTGGGACTCAATGAATGTGAAGCGTGAATCCATGGACGCATATCGTAAATCAAATGTCTTAAAAATCGAACGAAAATACGGAGGCATTTATTCTTCTTGTGGAGCAGGTTCCGGTGCAGGCTCGTCATCAGGTACGTGATCATCGATGTCTTGCATAAGTTGTTGAAATTCAGGATCATCGTCATCAGCCGGAGCTGGAGGAGGAGGAGCACGAGAGGAGCTAGGAGCAGCTCGTGAGGAACTAGCTCCTGGAGTTTGCTTTCCGGGTCTAAAACCCATTGACCGATAACCTCGTCTTGCTTCCAATCCACTTTCTTCAAGGATATGAGATTGATTTGATTTTGAAGTGGGATAGGATTGTATTGATTTGATTTTGAAGTGGATAGGATGTCAAGAGAAACGTCTAGACCAAGTTTGATAAAGAGGTTACTAAGAAGACATCCATAAACTAATGTTTCGACATGTTTTGAAGGAACAATGTTTATGACATCAACTAGTTGACTGAAGATAATGTGGGGTAGATTGATTTTGATTTTATTTTTAAGACAATGCATCCACCATAAATCCCTAGCACGAAGTGTGGAGTATCTACCTCCGGATGGTCTAAACCACCAAGAGATCATCAAATGGAGAAAACGATCGTGATGAGATCATACTAACACTTGAGTTTGGAACATAGGGATATTCTACATTTTAACTTTCATTATATACCATTATCATCTAACCCAAAACGGAAAGCTATAGTGTAACATCCTAAGTAACGGGTTAGTGACTAAATTGTAAGAATTCAGAATTTGGTGATTAAAGTAGAATAGTTATATAGTTTAAAAATAATAGTTAGTAAATATGAAATGAATTTAAGGACAAAATGGTCATTTGCAAGGAAAAATAATAATTAAAAATTTTTATGG
The DNA here is from genome assembly GCF_006381635.1 of Hibiscus syriacus. Lineage (NCBI taxonomy): Eukaryota > Viridiplantae > Streptophyta > Magnoliopsida > Malvales > Malvaceae > Hibiscus > Hibiscus syriacus. Next base: position 475,854 of record NW_024062897.1, read on the forward strand.
GGTTATATTATAACCACGTGATGTTTCCAGATTCCTCTCATCTCTTCTTCCTTCTTTCTTATCTTCTTCACTCTTCTCTTCTTCCAAACGTGAAGACCCAAGTTTAAGGTAAGAATCTGAACCTTGGTAGTTTCTTTGATTTTTAGCTTGGAAATTGAAGTTTGGATGTTATATAAGCTAAAGGAAAGCTTATATGACATTAAGACAACAAGATAAGTGTTTTAGAGATAGATTTGGAAAATGAGTTTTTAGATGAAATTTTGATATGGATGAGTTTTTGAAGTTTGAATAAGATTTTTGACTTGTCATCAAGTTAATTAAGAAGTATGAGGTGATAGAATTAAAATTAGAACAAGTTGGAATTTGAGTAAGATTCTTAAATTCTATATGGATGATTAGTTTTTTTAGTTTTAGAGGTATTGAATGGATAATAATTAGTTTAAGTAAGTGTATGAAAGCTAAGAGTATTAAAGGGAGTGAAAAATGAATGTTTGAGCTGAAATGAGATGATTTTCGAGCTCAAAATAAGATTTCTGGGCTAGGGGAATCGGTACCCATTCAAGGGGAATCGATACCCCCTCAACGAATATGAATTTCCAGAATGCTATAGGGAATCGATACCCCCAGGGGGGAACCGATTCCCACATATAAAAAAAGAGAAAGACTAAACTATTAATTCCTTAAATTGGTAGGCTATTAAAGATTAATTTCAAGACATAGACATCTGATAATCATCTTGAAAATTATGTTTATGTAGATACTGAGCCTACACGAGTTCGGGAACAATCTACAAGTAGGATCGATCGAGGAAAAGGCAAAGAAATATAGGTGAGTGCATATGCATAGCATAATTATAGAAATATACTCAATTCTAGACTTGTGATAAGTCTAGATTTTATATCTTGGTACATGAGCATATTCTGTATTATGAGACATGACATGAGTTCATATAAAATGCATTATATGACATGAATATGCGGGAAAAGTTATGAGCTATGTGAAAAGGTAAGAATTTACATGTCTACGCGATATAGACTACGTGAAATGTAAAAGCCCATGTTATATAGATGAGAACTATAGGTATAGTTGGCATGCCAAGGGTAGAGGGTCTACGCGGTCCTTCGGGACAATATTCTACGCGGTCCTTCGGGATATATATATATTCTTTGGAACATGTGTGAAGTCTGGTGAGACACATATGTGATCCCTAGCATATGTATATGATTCTTAAGGAATTATATGTGGTCCTTATGGACATTATTATATGGCACTACGGTGCAATTCTACGCGGCACTTCGGTGCATTTATACGAGCTGTGGTGACAGCTTAGTGCACAACCTCACATTACTCAGATACCTTAGGTTCTCAATATAATATCATGGGCCAATAAACTCATTAATACAAATTCATGAATGTTAAAGTAATATGCTTACAAGTAAGGATAATGGTGATGTAAACTACCTTGATTAAGTATAAGCTTTCATCTCATTTCATATCATTATGTTATTATTATTACATTGCCTCACTAAGTCGATGACTTAGCGTGTGAGTGTTTCACACGTAGGATCCGAGAAAGTAGACGAGACAGGTGAAGTAGCTTGACAGCATTACTCCTGCAACCACCAGATCAGAAGCAACTTAATCAGTAGGTCATTTTGTTATGTAAATGAGTTGGCATGTAATTAAAGGGTTAAGTTGTGTATGCTCTGAATATTTTGGTAAACTTATATTACAATATGTATATTATCGTATTTTCTTAATATAAGTTCAAATATTTTGCTATTATTGGTTAAGAGTTGTGTTTTAAAAGTCAATGTAATATCTCTGACTCATATCCGGGTCGGGTACGGGTTGGGGGTGTTACATTTAATGGTATCAGAGCTATGATTTAGCCGATTCTAGGCATGAACCAGAGTCTATAGAGTCTTTAAATGGGATACATGCCAACAAATAGTGAGAACTTCTGATCTGGTATAGTATGAGTATGCTGTTTTGCTAATAGAACAATGTGTTTATTCTTATTAGATGTCCGACATAATAGCTCCCGAAGTGAAGCGGGAGAAGATAGGCATGCTGAAAGCAGTAATTCACCTGCCCTGGCCAGGCAAGGTGAAGAACAGCATATCAAGGAGTGCCTGTGCAAGATCAAGATACGTTCTTCAGAACGTTAGACGCTATTCTGACGCGTCTTCAACCTTCTGCTCCACTAACTCAAAGAATAAATGTAGCAAAAGAGTTGAGAGGTTTAGGAGCTCCCGAATTTAAGGGAGAAGCTGAGGAAGGTCCAGTGTCAGCGGATCTTTGGTTGAATGATTTGAAAATCATGTTAGATGGTCTTCACTGTTCCGAAGTGGAGAAATTAGATGGAGCTGTATCTTTATTGAGGGGTCAGGCGAGGATATGGTGGACGAATGTCACCATAAGGATGCCCAGTGACCAGTTGACTTGGTCTTTGTTCTTAGATGAATTCAAAAACAAGTATATTGGAGATCAGTTTATCCGAAAAATGAAGCAGGAGTTTATGAATTTGAAGCAGATGAGCCGCTCTGTATATGAGTACGAATGTGAGTTTAATAAGCTGAGCAGGTTTGCAGCTGAGCTTGTGCCTACGGAAAAAGATGCTTGCGAATGGTTCGTAGAGGGCTTGCGCCCTAGACTTAAAGAATTATTGATAGTGTTGAATTTGTCCTCGTTCCAAGAGGTGATCAATCGCGCCAAGGCTCTTGAAAGAGCTCAGAATGAGAGATTCGGGGATTTTAGAGTTCAAACATCAAAGAGAACGGGTTTCTTCTAGCTCAGTACCATCAAAAAGGGGAAGAGACTCAGATTTCGATCACAAGCTAGATCAGAATCAGTTGCATCGTCTGCTAGGGGAGCAAGTCAGGCAAGACCTAGACAGATGCAGTCAGTGGAATCTGGTGCTGGGAGATCTACTCTGAGTCAAGTGAGACAGTGTCAACACTGTGGTAAAAACCATTATGGGGCTTGTCGGATGGCTGCTGGAACTTGTTTTCGATGCGGGGATGCCGTACATTTTATCCGGGATTGTCCATTGATTGTGGGTGAGCCTGCACCATCTGAAAAAGTTGGTTCTTCCTCACAAAGAGGACGAGGAAGAAGCAGAGGAAGAACCCGTCTGAATTCTCTGCTCAACCTGAAGTTCGATCCACTGCTCGGGTATACAATTTAAAGACAAGTGATGACCATGATGATCCTGATATCATTGCAGGTACTTTTCAATTGTATGATAAATTAGTATTGGTGCTGATTGATCCGGGTTCTAATTATTCCTATATTACAAGTAAGTTAGTAAAGGAGTTGAGGATTCCCTTAGAAGCTACGAGTAATAAGATTATAGTAACAACTCCGTTAGGCCATAGTGCCCGGGTGAATAAAGTCTGTAAGGGGTGTCCCATAAAGGTTCAGGGAATTGAATTCCCTGCTAATCTGATGGAATTACCCTTTGACGAGTTTGAAGTGATTCTGGGAATGGATTGGTTGTTCCGTTTTTATGGAGATGTTAATTGCAGATTGAAAAAGGTAACCCTGAAAAGTCCAGGAGGAACAGAGATAAGTGTGAGCAGTGAAAAGTTTAATCCCTTAGAAAATGTAATGTCAGTAATGTCAGCTAAGAAGCTATTGCTACAGGGATGTCAAGGATTTCTTACAAATGTAATAGATTTAAGAGCTATAGAGAAAGGGCTAAAGGAGATTCCAATTGTTCAAGAATTCCCTGAAGTTTTCCCGGCTGAGTTGCCAGGATTACCTCCGGATAGAGAGGTAGAATTTCAAATTGAAGTAATGCCAGGAACCGCTCCTATTACAATGGCACCTTATCGGATGGCTCCGAAAGAATTGCAAGAGTTAAAGAATCAATTACAAGAGTTGTTAGAAAAATGATTTATTCGACCAAGTGTGTCACCTTGGGGAGTTCCGGTGTTATTTGTTAAGAAGAAGGATGGATCAATGCGTCTCTGTATTGATTATCGACAGCTTAATAAGGTGACCATCAAGAATAAGTATCCCCTTCCACGTATTGACGATTTGTTTGATCAGTTAAAAGGAGCTTCGGTATTCTCGAAGATTGACTTACGTTTCGGTTATCACCAATTGAAGATTCAGGAGAAAGACATTCCGAAGACAGCTTTCAGAACGAGATATGGTCATTATGAATTCATCGTAATGCCATTCGGAGTAACGAATGCACCTGCTGCTTTCATGGATCTCATGAACAGGATTTTTCAGCCCTACTTGGACCAGTTTGTTGTTGTCTTTATTGATGACATACTGGTGTACTCAAAATCCCATGAAGAGCAAAGCACACATCTGAGGATCGTCTTGCAAATTTTAAGAGATAAAAAGTTGTATGCCAAATTTTCCAAATGTGAGTTCTGGTTAAAGGAAGTAATTTTCTTGGGGCATGTGATCTCGGCAGTTGGGATTAGAGTAGACCCTCAGAAGGTTAAAGCTATAATGGATTGGGAAGTTCCTAAGAATCTGTCTGAAGTTCGGAGTTTTCTTGGACTTGCCGGTTACTATCGAAGATTCGTTAAGAATTTTTCGATGATTGTGCTGCCTCTAACAAAGCTAATGAGAAAGAACGTACCATTTGTTTGGACTTCTGAATGTCAAGAAAGTTTCGAAGCTTTAAAGAGAATTCTGACGGAAACTCCGATATTGGTTCAACCGGAATCTGGCAAGAATTTTGTAGTATACAGTGACGCATCCCATAACGGGTTGGGGTGTGTATTAATGCAAGAAGGAAAGGTGGTAGCGTATGCATCGAGACAGTTGAAACCACATGAAAGGAATTACCCCACTCATGATTTAGAAATGACTGTTGTAGTATTCGCTCTCAGGATTTGGCGTCATTATCTTTATGGGGAGCGTTGTTACTTATATACGGATCATAAGAGCCTGAAGTACCTGATGACTCAAAAAGAATTGAATTTGAGGCAACGTAGATGGGTAGAGTTCTTAAAGGATTATGATGTGATAATTGACTATCATCCCGGAAAGGCTAATGTGGTAGCAGATGCTTTGAGTAGAAAGACGTTTGCAACTTTACGAGCTATGGATGCAAGATTATCTTTAACGGGAGACGGTGGTCTTTGTGCAAAATTAACCCTTAAACCAGCATGGTTGGAACGAATAGGAGAATTACAAAGTAAAGATGAAATGTGTTTGAAAAGAATTGAACAAGTAAAGAACAAAGAGATTAAAGACTTTGAGATTAAGTCAGATGGAAATCTATATTGTAAAGGAAGAATTGTAATACCCGACAATGATGACTTGAAGAAAGAAATATTAACAGAGGCTCATTGCAGTCCGTTAACGATGCACCCGGGTGGAACCAAGATGTATATGGATTTGAAGGATCGATTTTGGTGGTCAGGGATGAAGCGAAGCATCACCGAATTTGTGTCTAAGTGTTTGATATGTCAACAAGTCAAAGCCGAGCATCAAGTTCCATCAGGATTATTGCAACCACTTTTCATTCCTCAATGGAAATGGGAAAATGTTACAATGGATTTTGTTTCATGGTTACCCTTGACTCCGAACAAAAGAGAATCAATCTGGGTAATTGTTGATCGATTAACTAAGTCAGTGCATTTCCTTCCAGTTAGAAGGGATTTCTCTATGGAAAAGTATGCAGAGCTGTATATTAGAGAAGTTATTAGATTACATGGAGTACCTGTTTCCATAGTCTCTGATCGAGACCCTCGATTCACTTCTAGATTCTGGAAATCTTTGCATGGAGCGTTGGGGACTCGTTTAAACTTTAGTACGACTTTTCATCCTCAGACTGATGGGCAATCAGAGAGAACTATTCAGATATTGGAAAATATGTTGAGAGCATGCGTAATGGAATTTAAAGGATCATGGGAAAAGTATTTACCGCTGGCAGAGTTCGCTTACAACAATAGTTATCAGTCTAGTATAAAGATGGCCCCATATGAAGCATTATATGGAAGAAAATGTCGTACTCCATTAAATTGGTATGAACTCAAAGACCGAAGTGTTCTTGGTCCGGATTTAATTCAAGATGTATAACAAAAAGTTCGAGAAATTCAACATAACCTCAAAGTGGCCTCTGATCGGCAAAAGTCCTATTCTGATCTTAAAAGAAAAGAGATTGAATTTCAAGTTGGAGATAAAGTGTTTTTAAAAGTGTCTCCATGGAAGAAGGTGTTGAGATTTGGTCGAAAAGGAAAATTGAGTCATCGGTTTATTGGACCATATGAGATTGTAAAGAGAGTAGGACCTGTAGCATATCAGCTAGCTTTACCACCTGAGATGGAAAAGATACATGATGTCTTTCACGTTTCAATGCTTCGAAGATATAGATCTGATCCCTCTTATATCATAACACCAGAAGAGATTGAGGTTCGACCTGACTTGACTTATGAGGAAGAACCTGTTCATATATTAGCTTACGAGGTGAAGCAACTAAGGAATAAAATTATTCCTTTGGTCAAAGTGTTGTGGAGAAATCACAAAGTAGAAGAAGCAACGTGGGAGCGTGAAGAAGATATGCGACATCAATACCCTCATTTGTTCGTGCAATGAAAATTCGAGGACAAATTTTCTTAAGGGGGGAGAGATTTGTAACATCCTAAGTAACGGGTTAGTGACTAAATATTAAGAATTCAGAATTTGGTGATTAAAGTAGAATGGTTATATAGTTTAAAAATAATTGTTAGTAAATATGAAATGAATTTAAGGACAAAATGGTCATTTGCAAGGAAAAATAATAATTAAAAATTTTTATGGGGTTATATTATAACCACGTGATGTTTCCAGATTCCTCTCATCTCTTCTTCCTTCTTTCTTATCTTCTTCACTCTTCTCTTCTTCCAAACGTGAAGACCCAAGTTTAAGGTAAGAATCTGAACCTTGGTAGTTTCTTTGATTTTTAGCTTGGAAATTGAAGTTTGGATGTTATATAAGCTAAAGGAAAGCTTATATGACATTAAGATAACAAGATAAGTGTTTTAGAGATAGATTTGGAAAATGAGTTTTTAGATGAAATTTTGATATGGATGAGTTTTTGAAGTTTGAATAAGATTTTTGACTTGTCATCAAGTTAATTAAGAATATGAGGTGATATAATTAAAATTAGAACAAGTTGGAATTTGAGTAAGATTCTTAAATTCTATATGGATGATTAGTTTTTTTAGTTTTAGAGGTATTGAATGGATAATAATTAGTTTAAGTAAGTGTATGAAAGCTAAGAGTATTAAAGGGAGTGAAAAATGAATGTTTGAGCTGAAATGAGATGATTTTCGAGCTCAAAATAAGATTTCTGGGCTAGGGGAATCGGTACCCATTCAAGGGGAATCGATACCCCCTCAACGAATATGAATTTCCAGAATGCTATAGGGGAATCGATACCCCCAGGGGGGGAACCGATTCCCACATATAAAAAAAAAAGAGAAAGACTAAACTATTAATTCCTTAAATTGGTAGGCTATTAAAGATTAATTTCAAGACATAGACATCTGATAATCATCTTGAAAATTATGTTTATGTAGATACTGAGCCTACACGAGTTCGGGAACAATCTACAAGTAGGATCGATCGAGGAAAAGGCAAAGAAATATAGGTGAGTGCATATGCATAACATAATTATAGAAATATACTCAATTCTAGACTTGTGATAAGTCTAGATTTTATATCTTGGTACATGAGCATATTCTGTATTATGAGACATGACATGAGTTCATATAAAATGCATTATATGACATGAATATGCGGGAAAAGTTATGAGCTATGTGAAAAGGTAAGAATTTACATGTCTACGCGATATAGACTACGTGAAATGTAAAAGCCCATGTTATGTAGATGAGAACTATAGGTATAGTTGGCATGCCAAGGGTAGAGGGTCTACGCGGTCCTTCGGGACAATATTCTACGCGGTCCTTCGGGATATATATATATTCTTTGGAACATGTGTGAATTCTGGTGAGACACATATGTGATCCCTAGCATATGTATATGATTCTTAAGGAATTCTATGTGGTCCTTTTGGACATTATTATATGGCACTACGGTGCAATTCTACGCGGCACTTCGGTGCATTTATACGAGCTGTGGTGACAGTATAGTGCACAACCTCACATTACTCAGATACCTTAGGTTCTCAATATAATATCATGGGCCAATAAACTCATTAATACAAATTCATGAATGTTAAAGTAATATGCTTACAGGTAAGGATAATGGTGATGTAAACTACCTTGATTAAGTATAAGCTTTCATCTCATTTCATATCATTATGTTATTATTATTACATTGCCTCACTAAGTCGATGACTTAGCGTGTGAGTGTTTCACACGTAGGATCCGAGAAAGTAGACGAGACAGGTGAAGTAGCTTGACAGCATTACTCCTGCAACCACCAGATCAGAAGCAACTTAATCAGTATGTCATTTTGTTATGTAAATGGTAGTTGGCATGTAATTAAAGGGTTAATTTGTGTATGCTCTGAATATTTTGGTAAACTTATATTACAATATGTATATTATCGTATTTTCTTAATATAAGTTCAAATATTTTGTTATTATTGGTTAAGAGTTGTGTTTTAAAAGTCAATGTAATATCTCTGACTCATATCCGGGTCGGGTACGGGTTGGGGGTGTTACATATAGTCTCGGGGTCAATATTAATATATTGGCCTAAAAGATAGGATCTAATGGCTATAGTTCCACATTGAGTTTCATTTTGAATACATACTGCATTGGAATAGAAAATGCGGATCAATTGTTGATAGACGATGGGTTTAAGTTTAAATAATTTATCAAACTTCTAAGCTTTAAGAATCGGAAGGTATTCGAAATCGATGTCAATCATAGCTTGAAGCGAAGGAATACGCTCTTCACGGATTCTATAAGTTTGGAAAGAGTTTCTGTACCTAGAGTACAATTCGTCTCTACGACGCTCAGGCATGTTAAAACAAGATCCTAATAGAGATGAAAGTGGAGGAGGAACGAGATTAGGAGGTTAAGGAACGGGAGGACGGTTTTGGTTTGATCGACTCGAAGATGACCTAGGTCGTTTAGGATTTGACATGATTAAAGGAAATTGGAATTAGGAATGTCACCTGCAATTTAAAATACATGTATGCATAATCAATCCCTAAACTCAAATGAGTCCTCAATAATTCAAGGTTCTCTAAACCATATCCTAATAGGCATGTTTTGAAAACTATTTTGATAATCATAATATAGTTTTCATGAAAACAAAACAATTAAATCAAAAATCTTACTAATTTTCGAAATCATATATATATATATATTTTTGAAATTTTGAAATAATTTTTTTTTTGAAAAAATTGTTTGTTTTTGACGAAATTGGTAGTAAAATCTAGTTTAGAACCAACAAACAATCAATGCCCGATATAATGTACATTCTAGAACTAATCAAAACCAGTTCTAAAATTAAAAGTTTGTAAAATAGAGGTTTTTAGAAAAATACCTTGAAAATTCGGATTGAGAGGGATGAGGAGTTATTTTGCATGATTTAATGATTGAAGCAGGTTTGCAAGTTAAAAAACTTGAAGATTCTGACGAAAAATCGTTGATTTTGAGCAAGAATGGAGATTTTTAGGAAGAGATGGACGAATGGTTTAGAGAGTTTTAGTTTTAGGGTTTGAGAAAATAAAGAAAATGAGGCATTTTAACCCAAAACCCGACGGATGCATCGATGCATGACCATGTGCATCGATGCATATTCAAGGCGTGCATCGGTGCATCAACATGATGAATCGATGCACATTCAAAGGGATGCATCGATGCACTAAGCATAGAAATGTTAAAAATCCGTTTTAAAACACTCAAAATGCTAAATTAATTAGCTCTAGTGGTATTGGCAACTCAAATATTGAAAATTAATCATGTTCAATCAAACAAATTTATCTTTAAACAACAATTGAACATAAAATTAATTTTTACCAAATAACATAAACTCCCCCTAACTAATAGCAATGAATGCAATCAAAAATTATCAACAGTCTTTTTTGCCTTCAACATAATGCAGATTGAATATAAAAAATCAACTTTTGCAAATCAATGAAACAAGTAAAAAAATAATTCTTATTTACAGATCAATTAAACAAATCAACTTTTACAAATCAACAAGCAAAAAATAATTCTTATTTCCTCAACAAATCAACATTTACAAAGAGAACAAATCAATGTAAAATTCAATTAAACAAGGAAAAAAAGTGTACCCCAGTCAGTTGTTTATGCACAAATACATCAATTTCACGCAGCTCACGTCAGGAATAACCTGCAGAAACAAACATTTGCTCAAATAACACTTTCTACACATCTAAAACCAACAAACAACAAATTATTGAATTCTAGGTACTTAACCAAACATTTTCAAACCAACAAAGAGTATATATGTTAACAACACTTGCTCAAACTTACCAATTGTTTATGCAAACTTTCAGCACGCGGATGCAGGTAGGCAAGGTCTCGCATATATCGCTTGAGCCATAAAATGTCGAAACCATAAGCCTACTCCACCTCTATCTCTATCTGTGGGAGGTAGAAGGTGTTTACTTCCTGTCGTCAAACGCTCCAAGCACATGCATACAAGAGGACCACAATCCCCTCTGGCTCCCTCCGTTTATTGTGGCGTGGTATCGTCTCTGATCATTGTAACTTTAAACTTTTTTGGCTTCTTGTTTCCAGAATTAGTCCAATAATCAATCGCATCCAAGTATTTCACCAAATGAGCACTCCATCCCTTACAAATAATATCTCTCAAATCAGACAATGATATGTAATTCAACTTGCTGTCATATACCATTGTCTTCAGGGATGGGAGTTGAAGCTCGACGAGAAGCCAATGACGACGTTCCAAAACAGGGATAAACACCTGCAATCATAAATAATTGCACACATCAAATAAAATTTATGAAAACCTTTAAAATATTCAAAAAATAAATACTAACCTTATCGACCTCCCACCACGCAGGATAAAGTTTAGCTTTTCCATTACCCAACGTATATAAAGCATCTCTCGGATCCTTCAAGTGAGCTACGTGAAAAGACGTCGGCATAATAGTCCATCGAGTATTTCTTATTTTCCTAAATTTCCTTATTATTAGAAGACGTGACACCCATGCATCAATATGTTGTTTTATAAAAAAATACATATATTAGTGAATTTATTAATAATTTAAAAAAATTAATCAAAATGCAATATAAAAAGAATATAAGACTTACCACCCCTTCGAGATATCCATTATCTTCAACCCCTAATAAAATACCCCACCAAGACCGATCAAGAAACAAATGCATAACATCGTCGAGTTTGCATAGGTCAGAATAACACCCATTGCTCCACTCATGTAGATAAAAATCAACTGCGGTCTTAGCCCAAAGGGTATTATCCGTAGTTGTGTCCGGTAGTTGCTGTGGTACCTGGTAACACATACGAAAGCCAACTCACATCCATTATATCAGGCACGAGAGGGAGTTTATCAATATGTCGACATATGACGCCATGTGAATCGGGCTCTTGAACGGCGAGTGGGACATCTTGAACGATGACAGGGGCCTCTTGAACGGTGGGAGGAGCCTCTTCGATGATGAGATGAGCCTCTTGAATGATAGGAGACGCCTCTTGAACGATGATAGGTGCATCGGGCTTCTTCTTAAGGAGTCTTGGCACTAGTGGGGTGAACGGAGACGTAATGGCACGTGCACGACGTCTGATGCGTGAACCCCGTCGTGCAAAAAAAAACCCGACGTAAAGTATCTACCTTATCGGGCCGCTGAAAATAAATTAATACATAAATCAATAAATAAATAAATATATAATGCCGAAAAAAGGTTATTTACATTTTTAGTATAATATTAAACAAATTTACCTCATTGCGTAGAGTATGAACCTTATTCTGTAACGATGAAACAATCTCGCGTAGAGCGGCAACCTCATCACGTAAAGTAGATACCTCACCACGTAGCGCACCATTGTCATTGCGTAAAACATCCATCTCACCACGTAAAGACTGAACCTCATCACGCAATGCACCATTATCTTCACGTAAAGTACCGACCTCATGACGCAAAGCACCGACCTCATCACGTAACTCCCTTAACTCATTCCGTGGAGGTGGAGAATAGGGAGATAAATATCATGGCCTCTTTGCCGGTCGCCTATCATGAGGTGATGGTGGAGAAGAGGCTTGATGATGTGATGGAATAGGTGATGATGGAGGTGAAGAAGAGGCTCGATCAGGTGATGGCTCCGGGTGTCGAGCTGTAGAATCGACCCGATCAGGTGATGGCTCTCGAAGTGGGGGGTGCTCATCATCCATCCCATCAAAAAATCGCTTACTAGCTTGCCACTAATCAGTGGCAAGCTCAGCCTCTGTGGGTGTCATCCTTTGTAATGGATAGTTGGCCTCCTAACAATATAAAAACTTAAACAAAGTTAAATGTGTACTAGTAATAACTTATTTATATATGGTATTATTTGTGTGTTAACTTACATCATTCATCGTCGTATATGGGAGTAACTCTTCCCAATCCAACATGCGGATCCTCTTCCAGGTAATAGCCCTAGGAATATCATTTGATTTTTTATCGCATATGTCCACATGCTGGGGAAAGCCTCAAATATCCAAATCTACAAACAATATAATACACAAACATTAGTAATTGTTAAATAATTAATTATAATTTTGGAAACATTATATAGAAATTCTTACCTTAAAGGCCCAAGTAAAGCCTGTCAAAGTGTATTTAGAACCATCTCCCCGCAAACTTTTTCGGTCCTCAAAGGTAGACGAAAACTTCTTCCAGGTAGCTTTCCATAGATATGAACCCCACGGAAATAGGTTCCATGCATTTAGGTTCTCTACCAATAATATTAGGTCCTCAGAGATAGGTTGTCTGCCCTCTTTGCCTAAAAAGCCGGCATGCAAAAGTAATAAATGGCATACTCGGACAACATCAAGGTCTTCCATCCGAGTAAAACCATCTTTAACAAATAATCTCTTCAAGTCGTCGACGTGTAAACTCGGCTTCGACTTTGCCAGCTCAGGAAAAACCCGAGATAACCATGATGGGCGGGAGATATGACTAGTGTATCGGGTTACATCATCGTGTCCGAAGCGTAGACCAGTGATTAAGCAAAACTCCTCCCGCCCAAAATAAGTATACGCCGGAGGAAAATGAAACCATATCTCTTCATCACCACGTTGTATCCTCTCGGGTAGATCGTTAGTCATGGTCTGAAGAAACAAATGTGTCAACATAGCATCTCCACCCGGATGTTGTACTTTCAGCTATGGCCCGAAGCAAGTATCCTCAAACAATTTTCTTTATAGAGGTGTAAGCGTCGACGCAATTTTAGTGGCTATGCTTAATTTATTCCTTAAGGTCAATGCAACCGAAAAAAATTTCTACAAAAACAATAAACATACAAAGTTAGATATACCAAAAACTACAAATTATACACTATAAACAGACATGATATTAAACAGTGAAAACAAAGCCAAATATGTTTCAAACTAGCAGGTATTCACCCAAGTCATTATTCCATCATAGTTCACAAAACATCAGATAACATTCCAGAAGTAAGCACTTATATAAACATTTAAAAGGACAACATATAGGTTTAGTGCAGGTTCAAGGACAACATAAAGAGTAGTAATTTATTCTTGAAACTTAAATTCGCAACACTGTGAAGTTAGTATTTGTTTTTGTTTTTTGGTTGAAGTAATGCAATTCATTCAAGTTTCAATTTGCAGAATAAGAGTAGTTTCTGAAACTTAAATTCGCAACGCGAAAATGAAAATTCGATTTTCATTTTCGCGTTGCGAATTTAAGTTTCAAAAACTATTCTTCTGCAAATTGAAACTTGAATGAATTGCATTTCTTCAACAAAAAGACAAAACAAAGACAAATACTAACTTCACAGGGCAGTATTGGCAGCAACCGAATGAATTTACTAAGCAATCTAAGTGAAATGGTTATAGATTATATATTGAAATTACCAGTAAATTTATCATCAATATCAGAAAAATCTAATAATAATACAACAATTTTAAAATAAAAATAAGAGATTAAACTAACCCTCGGTGGTTGATTTTCCATTTATGACTGTGAATGGTTGTGAGGGTTGCTCTGAGAGATGGAGATAGACAGATTTCGCTGAAGATGGAGACGAATTTCGTCAGAGACGGAGACAGATGTCGCCGTAGAGAGTGAGAGATGGAGATGAGACTGAGTTGTGATTTAGGGTTTTAGGTTATGATTTGCGATAATATTGTTTACATTTGTGTTTCTCAATTAATATTGTGTTTCGAATTCGAAAATAAAATTCGCGTTGCGAAAATAAATGCGCTTTGCGAATTTGACTTTTGTGTTGCAATTTGACTTTTGTGTTGCGAATTTAACTTCTGTGTTGCGAATTTGACTTTTGTATTGCGAATTTGACTTATGTGTTGCGAATTTGACTTATGTGTTGCGATTTCCAAATTCGCGTTGCGAATTTGGAAACTGAGTTGCGAATTTGGAAACTGGGTTGCGAAATAGGAGTTCGCGTTGCGAATTTATTGGTCATTTTCGCAAATCCAAAAAAAATTTGTTAAAATCGTATATTATAAGGTATTTTCGGTCACCGAGGTTATTTTCTCTTTAATTATTGACGTTTTACCTTTATCAAATCACGTTAAGATGAATTTTTATTAAGATGATTGAACTCTTAATATTTAGTCGTTTTAGATATTAACTTAAATTTTAATTATTTTAAGTTTAATTTTATTATAATTTTAATATTTTAATATTTATAATAGATTATTTTTTTCTCATTTATAAAGACAAATACAAATAAATCATATTAGATTTTTTTACGTATGCCTTATTTTATATTAATTTTGTTTTATTATATTTTCGCTGTCAAATTTCTAACCGATCAAATGACTAAAAGACTTTCACTTGGTGACTTCGAATCACAGAATTTATTTACTTGCAGTGTATATGACAGTAATTTACATTTATTAGTGTGAACTGTAAATAATAATTAAAAAAAGAAACAAATTAATATGAGCTTTGCCTGCCCTAACGAAGACCACCTAATCAAGTTGAATATTCTTCCTGAAACTGAAACATTGAAGATGTGTTTTAATTGACTTAAGCTTAATGAATTTAACACGTTTAATGACCAAAGATTCATTGAAGAAGATTCAAACAGAGGCAACTGTCCAGTTGGTTTACCAATATGGAAAAAAATCCAAACACAAATGAACCCCTACCTTTGGTTTCGTGTCCTAAACAGTTGAACCAAATTCAGACAATTTTGGACCTCAAAAACCGTCTGGTTAACCTTCGTCTTCACCTTTGCACAAACAACACTTTCCATTTTCTCCAATTGTATATCTTCTTTGCTCCTCAATCTTGAGTTACACTGACCAGCTATCCTGAGTTCACCAACAAAGATGGTGGGGGCTTTATCTGTGGTGAGTTCATCAGTTATGGAGTCTCAGACTGGTCCATGCTTGTGCTTGTCGGAAGCATTGCCATCCGACAACATCAACCTGAGAAGAAAGCATGCGGCGGCAAGGGCCGGTTCGATTAAATTAGTCAGCTCCTTCGTCGATTCATGGCCTGATTGGAGGCTGTCTTCCAAGATGATTGTGACCAAGGGTTGGAGGAAGCAGCGCAAGGACCGTGGACTTGTGGTTGTTGATAATTTGGGAGGGCAGTATGAAGAAACTTTTGGTGATGTTAAAAAGGTGAGATTGCTTTAGTTTCAGCCTCTTCAAAGTTGTACTTTTGCATGCTTCTCTGCAGTATAATTCATTCTGAAAGATACACTAATGGATGTTAAAACTGAGCATTCAAAGAAACATGTGCATACAGGGACGTACATACGATTTTATGCTAGAATAGACAAACTTATAAAAATTTATGAGACAGACAGATTATCTCGGTCAGCCCCCTCAGCCCATCACTGGATGCAAATGTTTTCTTTCCAATGCTTTTGTAGGTGAAAATGTTGTTAAAAAGCCAATGCTTTATTTTATATGACAATGATTTTTTTTCCCTGCATGCAGCAATTACTCAATTACTTCACATACAAAGCAGTGAGGACTGTTCTTACTCAGCTTTATGAAATGAATCCTCCAAAATATACATGGTTTTATCAGTAAGTTGCATACCTGGTTTCCCCCCACTCTGTATATGCTTCTGATTGCATTGTTGCCTGCTATGGTTGTGGCAAATTGGGCTATAGTTTAGAGGTGGCAAAATGAATCTGACCCTGAAAATTTGACTTAATGAAATTCGAATATGTATATGTTTAGATTCGATTCGATTCTATCAAAATTTTAAATTTAAAAACGACCAAACTTAGAAAGGATTAAGTTGTGCTGCAATCTTGATTATGGCAGGTACGTTGCATCAAATAAGCCCAGCGATGGCAAACTTTTCTTGCGCATGCTCGGGAAGGTACCGCAATAGTTTCTTCTTTAAGTAAACTTAAGTAGCTAGTAATCTAATATCAAACCAGCAAACCTCGTATAGAACCGTGTGTATTTGGCATTGACAGGAGAATCAAGAGCTTGCTGAAAGAGTGATGATAACACGGCTTCATTTGTATGGAAAATGGATTAAGGTAAAGGAAAGAAAAAAAAAACTCTTACTAGCTTTTACATTTGATGCTGAACAACAATCGAAGTTAAAGATGGATCGAGGGAGACCGACAGGACGATCGTCCCTTGTAAAATTTTATTATGTGTCTGTCTCTGATTAAAGTATTTTCTGACGTTGTATATTTATATATTGTTATAGAAATGTGATCATGGTCAGATATACAACGAGATATCGGAAGAGAACTTGGAACTGATGCGCGAGCGGCTTATGGACACTGTGGTTTGGCCCTCCGATGACACAAACCTGACAACATTGGCTGAAGCCATTTACATTTCTTCTCTTTTGAGTTAGCCTTAGCTAACCTTTCTGTGCAATCACTGTGTTTGGTCCCAAACAATCACTCTTTAGTTTTACACATATTTAAAACAATTAGATGAATTAAAATAAATGACTGACTCATTATTTTTTCCAGTGAATATCTTCTCATTTCATACTGTTAATCTTAATCATCTATTTTCATTCATCTAATGATTTTAAATCTATATAAATTTAAAAGAGTTTTATTATTTAAGATGATGTTATCCATGTATACATTATATTTAAAAGTCTGAGTTTGAACTCCATATTAACACGTAGATTAACCCAATTAATTCAATTTTAACACAGCTTTGATAAGTCATAACTCATAAGCCTCTGGCTTGGGTTGCGGATTCAACTACAAAGTCAAAAGGCGGCAACTAAGTAAACCCCAAGTTTTGATACACATTGATTAGTGTTTTAAATTGATAATATTTATTTGTTAAATATTTGATCTCGTAGATTTATTATTGTTAATTTAGTAGTCCTACTGAGGGCAATTCACCACGAAAACTGCTCTCAACCTGGCGTTGGGACAGCCTACTACCCTATTTCCCCTTTACCCCATTACGTATGGAAATAGGGTCAGCTAATAATTAGTAGTCGTGTAAAATCTAATTTTTCAGCATTAGCAGTAAAAATGATATATTTTATTTTTTTTATTATTTGGTCACGGTTGAGACATGGGCACGATATTAGATATGACACAGTGTGACATGACAGTTTTTAAGAGGTACAGTCAACAGTAGTTTTTAGAATATCTCGTCAGCACCTTCTCGAAGGTAGGCAGACAGAGATATCTTAGGAGGATTTGTTTTTGAAATTTAAAGTTTGAATTTGAAAACATTTGGAATTATCTTTAAGATTATTTTTATTTTAATTTCATATTTATCTCTAGTATTTTAAAAACTATAAATGCCTATTGGGATAAGGCTAAGAACACACTTGTTTTTACATTTGATTCATGAGCTTTCAGTTAGTTTCATAAAAGTTTTTCTTTCGTTTTCATTTTTATTTTATTTCAAGTTTTAAAATAAAACATGTTAAGTATAACTTTTGTTATGTTTAACTAAATTTTTTATAAACCGAAAGGCTAAGCGATGACTTAATTCAATATGTGAGAATTGAAAAACATTTAACATCTTCAGGATGTTACTCTCAGTTTTATTGAAACTTGGATAGGTAATCGACATATCTTTAAAATCAAAACACTTTCATATCAAAAAGAGCTCGTTGGTCTGGATGTTGTTCTGATTTAAAGATGGGAGGAAAGATCGGTTTGTAGCATATCGACTTACCGTGAACACACTTAGCGGAGATCGCTAAGGTAAACTGAGATTGAGTTCGATTCTCAGCGAGACAACATAATCGAGTCTAACTTTTCCTAAATTAAAATTATTTTGTGCTAACGACGATTATCGTAGTTGATTCAATTAAAAGCTAGATTTCCAAAAATTGACATTGGAAAAATCAGTTACCAAAGTAAAAAACAAGTTACAAAGGTTGAATCTTGTAGACTATAACTGGCGTGAATCCCAAAGTGAAAATTTATTTCAATGATTAGAAACGAATTGAGTCAAAGCGAGACAACATAATTCGAACCGAGCTTTTCCTAAATTAAAATTGTTTTGTGCTAACGACGATTGTCGTAGTTAGTTATATTAAAAGTTGGATTTTCAAATATTGAATTGGGAAAATCGGTTTTAATTTTACATTTTACATTTTCTTTATTTTTTCTTATTTAATCTTTTTGTTTCCATCAAAATCCCTCTTTTTATTTTATTTGACTGCAAATTTACTGAATCATAGTTAACTCCAACTTAAATTTGGATTTTCTAAGTTCTCGTAGATCTACGTATGTTTCCTAAATTCAACTGTCGGTTATATATATTTAATGCCATAGTCATTGCTGCCATTGTTGACTTGGCAAGCATTGACCTGCTTAAAAGCCTTGTTTTATTTGGTGAGCAAGTTTCCAGATTTCCTCCCTGCAACGCTAATCGCTTGTTTTCTCATTCATTTCTTCAATAGAATGGCCGCTGAATTGGTGGGTGGATCTTTCCTTTCTGCTTTTCTTCAAGTCCTGTTCGATAGGATGGCTTCTCCTGAAGTCGTAGACTTCATCAGGGGAGAAAAACTGAACCGCCCGTTATTCCAAAAGTTGGAAGCTACATTGCTGTCCATAAATGCCGTTCTGGACGATGCAGAAAGCAAACAAATCGTGAACCACAATGTAAAGAAGTGGCTTAACGAGCTTAAAGACGCTGTTTATGATGCAGAGGATCTCCTTGATGAAGTTTCGACTGAAGCTTTGCGATGCAAGCTCGAAGCTGAATACCAAACCAGCACGACCAAGGTACGCAGGTTTTTCACTTCACTAAACCCATTTCATAATAGAACTGAATCTAAGCTGGTAGGGATACTGGAGAGAGTTGAGTATCTTGAAAGACAGAAATATGTTCTTTCTTTGAGAGAAGGGTTTGGTGAAAAGTATTTGAGAAAATACCAGCCACTTCCTTGGTGGATGACTCCAGCGTGTATGGGAGAGATGGTGATAAAGAAGCTATAATGAAGTTGTTGCAGGCCGAAGATTTGAGTAGCGATGGGATTGGTGTTGTTTCTGTAGTTGGCATGGGTGGGATTGGGAAGACAACTCTTGCTCAGATTGTTTACAACGACAACAAAATGGAGGATTTGTTCAAGTTTGATCTCAAAATCTGGGTTTGCGTTTCAGACAACTTTGATGTTTTTCGAGTGACAAAAGCAATTCTCGAGGGAATCACTTGTTTGAGTTGTGCGGTTGGGGAACTCAATTTGCTCCAACTTAAGCTGGCTGAATGTTTAATGGATAAGAAATTTTTACTAGTCTTAGACGACGTGTGGAATGAGAATTATGTCCATTGGGAGGCCTTGAAGAGACCTTTAACTCATGGAGCTCGAGGAAGTAAGATCATTGTCACCACACGGAACGAAAGCGTTGCCTCGATTATGCGCACAGTTCCTTCCTATCATCTGCAGCAATTGGCAGATGAACAATGCTGGTTGTTATTTGCAAAACATGCATTTGGCAGCACGAATTCCAGTGGGGAAGTACAGAACCTAGAAGCCATTGGTAAAGAAATTGTGAAAAAGTGTCATGGCCTACCTTTAGCAGCCAAAACAGTCGGAGGTCTCCTTCGATCCAAAAGGGATGTCGGTGAATGGCGTAATGTGTTGGAGAGCAATCTGTGGGATTTATCGAATGGCGATGACAACATCGTTCCTGCTTTACTCTTAAGCTACCATTATCTGCCTTCACATCTGAAGAGATGCTTTGCATATTGCGCAATATTCCCCAAGGATTATGATTTCGAGATCGAGAACCTGGTCCTATTGTGGATGGCTGAAGGATTACTGTCACAAACAATACGAAACAAGAGGCTGGAAGATGTAGGGATCGAGTACTTCAACAATCTACGGTCGAGATCTTTCTTCCAACAATCAAGTGGCAACAGAAAGCTCTTTGTCATGCATGACCTCATTCATGATTTAGCCAAATTTGTCTCCCAAGGGTTTTGTTTGTTAGGGGTTTATGATTCTAACAACGTCCAAAAGACGGTTCGTCATTTTTCATATACGAGAACTAGTTACGATGATTTTCAAATGTTCGACGCCTTTCACGAAACCAAGTGTCTGCGTACCTTCCTACCTCTAAAACCCTTTCATTGGTTTGAAATACTACCTTACCAAGTCTATCATGATCTATTGCCAACCTTAAAATGCTTGAGGGTTTTAACTTTATCCAGGTATGATAATATAAAAGAGTTGCCTGCTTCAATAGGAGACTTGCAACTTCTCCGCTATTTGGATATGTCATACACTGCAATTAAGAGGCTACCGGAATCCGTTTGTGCTTTGTATAATCTGCTGACATTGTTATTAGCAGATTGTGGCTCGCTCCTCGAGTTGCCAAACCAAATAGCAAGGCTCGTCAACTTGCGTCACCTTGATATTAGCGGGACACTAGGACTCAAAGAGATGCCACTACAGATGAGCAAATTGGCTAGTCTACAAACACTATCTGCATTTATTGTGGGGAACCATAGTGGATCTAGCATTTCGGAATTGGGGGAGCTTCAGCAACTTAGAGGCAGTCTAGCTATTTTCAATCTTCAAAATGTTTTCAATCCAAGAGATGCTCTGGAGGCGAAAATTAAAGACAAAGAGTACCTTACCGAGTTGCTATTGAAATGGAGTGGCCATACTCTTGATACATCGACCGAAAGAGATGTACTGAGCATGCTTCAACCTCATACAAACTTGGAAAAGTTGTCCATCGAATCCTACGGGGGCACGAAGTTTCCTGATTGGTTAGGGGATTGTTCGTTCTCAAATATGGTGTCTTTGCGGCTTAGCCATTGTAAATACTGCTTCTTCTTACCAGCAGTTGGGCAACTACCATTACTCAAAGAGCTCTATATCATTGGATTTGATGCAGTTGAGACGGTCGGAGTTGAGTTCTACGGAAACGGATTATCTACGGTCAAGCCCTTTAGGTGTCTTGAAATTTTATGGTTTGAGAGGATGTTGGAGTGGAAGGAATGGACTTTCTTTGAAAAAGATGCTGAAGAAGGACATTTTCCTTGTCTTCGAGAGCTTCACATACGGAAATGTCCCCGGCTGAGCGGGACACTGCCGGACTACCTTCCTTCATTGAGAAAGTTAATGATCATTGATTGTCAGCAACTCATGGTTTCACTTCCACAGGCTCCAACCATCTATGAGTTGCATTTGGGATATTCAGATAAGGTGTCTGTGAAGCATATTGTGCCTCGACTGCACAAGTTTACAATCAGAGGATTCTCCGCACTCGAATCTCTACCTGCAGGGATAATGCATTGCCTTCGTTTACAAGAACTGAAAATCTGCGATTGCCCGTTTCTGTCGACACTTCAAGATCCTACGTTGTCGACTTTGAAAAGACTTGATATCATGAGGTGCAAGAGACTTGAATTGCCTATGTGCTCAAGTTATGGCTCCTTGCAAACATTGCAGATATCATTTAGCTGCTATTCTCTAACGTACTTTCAGCTACAATCATTCCCCAAACTTAATCATCTTCAAATAAGAGGATGTAATCTAAATTCTCTTTCAATTGCAGAGGGGCCTAATCAGGTTCTTCCAGCTCTCAGCTCCCTCAGAATCAGTTTATGCCCAAAGTTCGGGTCGTTTCCTGCAGGCGGACTACACGCTCCTAATCTCACGGTACTTGAAGTTTCCGACAGTATGGAGCTAAAATCACTGCCCGAAAACATGCACTCCCTTCTTCCATCACTCAACTCATTGAAGATATGCAACTGTCCAGAACTCGAGTCCTTTCCTGCAGGTGGTTTGCCTTCGAAGCTGAACTCGTTCTCGGTCTCCTTCTGTGAAAAGTTAACAGCAAACCTCATGGACTGGGATTTGCAGCAGGTCAGCTCCCTCGAACACTTTAGTATCCGGGGACAATGTGAACGCATTGATTCTTTTCCAGAGGAAGGTTTCCTGCCTTCAACACTTGCATTTCTTTACATTGATGAAGTTCCCAACTTGACATCACTCAACACCAAAACACTCCAATGTCTCACCTTTCTTAAAAAGCTTGAAATCCGAAGATGCCCTCGCCTTCAGTCGATGTCCGGTCCGGAGCTGCCTGAATCCCTGTCTGTTTTAAGAATTGAGGACTGTCCTTTGTTGAAGCAAGGGTTGCAGGAAAAGAAAGGAGAAGAATGGACCAAGGTTGCTTCTGTCCCCATAGTTGAAATTGATGATGATATGGTCATAGCAGACCAGCTGTTTTATGCAGAAAAGATCCATCATGGTTGTATCTTATAGTTGTAATACCCTGAAACATGGTTAAGGTTGTCTGTATCCTTCAAATTTGATGTTACTTTCAGGAACACAACAAAGCTTTTCAGTTTTTTATGTAATGGAGAAAAGGACAATACATATATGAATGATTGATGTGAAGATGGAAAACAACAAAGTGAACTCTTACAAATTGCAACGCTAAAACTACATTGTGTTGTTGTTCCTATTAGTTGCAGTTCATTGTATTTGCTTTTTCTTACTATTTTTTAGAAAATAGAAGACAACGTCAAAAGGTAACACTGGTAGTCTCTGAATTTTTTTTTTGAGGAACTTGCATTTTGGTAATCGGGATTTTAAAACTTACACTATAATTATTGAAATTTTAATTTGTTTTTAGATCACTTTCTTAAGCTATCATTAAAAAATAAACTGATATGATACATTAAAATATTATTCTCAAAAGAAACTTATGAATTTTCTTTTTCTTTTTATTGTCATC
Source organism: Hibiscus syriacus (assembly GCF_006381635.1). NCBI lineage: Eukaryota > Viridiplantae > Streptophyta > Magnoliopsida > Malvales > Malvaceae > Hibiscus > Hibiscus syriacus. Next base: position 499,154 of record NW_024062897.1, read on the forward strand.
TTTTTCATTGTCGTTTCTATTAGTAGTAAATGATTTATGCGATAAAAAATATCACTCAACTACTCTTTTTTTTTCTTCAACTCAACCTCGTCAAAAAACCTTTCAATTTCCTAAAATCTCAATTGAAACTAAAACGTACAACTTTTCAATATACCACTATCAACCAGCATATTAACTTGAGATCAAATTATGTTAATTTTTAACTAAACAAAACATTCGCATTATTGTAATTAATCGACGATCGCTCCATTCACCAGAAACCCCCAAAGATCTAGATGAGTGGTTTTCTTTGTCACTTTTTTTTTCTTTACTTCTTTGCTTATTTTTGTTATTGTTTATTATCTACTGTTATCGATGGTTGTGGACCAAACTGGAACAGTGATAGTTGTTGGAATTTTGATTGGACTAATCATGAATGATGATTGTGGTGTTTGAAACTTGAATGAGATAATGGTGATGAATAGTTCGACGGTCGTGAGAAGATGATAAAACTCAGATATGATGTTAAAAAGACAATCAAAAGAATGTAAGATGATAATTATGCAAATGATCCAAGTGACACTCACTAATTTGGAAGAAATTTAAAAATTATTTTAGAAAAAAAATTAACATGCCATGTTAACTTAACTACCGACAGTAACCATAATAAAAAAATTAAAAATTTAATGATTATAATACAAGTTTTAAAAGTTAAATGATCAAAATGCAAACATCACAAAAGTTCAAGGACTACCAGTTTAGTTTACCCTGAAATAATCCATTAATTTTACAATATTTATTAATTATTAAAAATACAAATTCGATCTTATTGATCCATTAATCTAAATTGAATATTATATGCCTATATTTTTAACAACAAAGATGCATAAAAAAGATAACAAAATACTTCGAGAGAGTGAATTATCCCCCAAAATCAGAAAAGAGACTTAAAAATTTCAAAAGTGTGTTTCAGTTTAGCCACAAATGGCAGAGCATTCATAACTAAGCTGCATATACTTTTGCGGTAGAAAAGAGAACAACAAAGCTTTCTTCATGAAAGTGATACAGTAATTTGAAATGAAATATATCTACTTCTCATGGTACACTATTACATGTACAACGCTCAATTGATACATACAGAAATTATCAAACCCAAAATGTATGTATCCCTAAAATGCCTATGTAATGTAAAACTGACCGGTAACAGCTTTCAACTGAGAAACAAGCAATAACCGAAAGCAATCAGTCGTGCCTGCAAAAGAAAAGCATTGCAAACAGAGAGCGTTTAGCCATAAATAATCAAATTATGATGAAGTAATCAGAGATATATTTGATTTCAAAACAATATGAATTTTTTTTCTAAGTTCGTTCCATTGTTACTCTAAATGGGAACTTTGCCGATCTGTAAATCCAGTTCAATGACTACTTTCAATCAAGCCAAGGACTCACCATTTTCTTACAATCCACAGGAGAAAGCCTTGACAGTATCTTACAGAAAAAAACAAAACTAACTGCTTCAAAATCTCTTTGCTTTTTTTTGTATTCTGAGTAATGAATCAACATGGGCATGCTTAATTGTCCCCAAAAGCCATAGATTGCCCTAGCGCTGTTCTCACGCGGAGCTGTACCACGAATATTTCTATTAGGTCAACCAGAAAAGTGAAGCGAACAAAAAACGTATTCAAAAGATAAAATGTAAATAACCTTAACGTCAACACATGGATCGTTAACCATATTCTTTATCTGAGAAATTATCCCAGCAGTGCGCAGTTTTTCAAGCCGGCCAGGTGCACCAGGACTCGATGGACAAGTAAGATTCACTATTGTCCAGACAGTTGCTGTGCGTAGCTGGCTATCATTGCTCTGCAAAAACTTCATCACAAAATATTGATTCTTGTCACCCGTTTGTGTAAAGAGTTGCTGGATTACTGCTTCCTTGTGGAACTCATTCCCACTCGCCACATTGCACAGTGCATACATTCCCTACAGGGCATAGAATTCATAATAAGCTAAAAAGAGAAAATTACAATTAACACAAAATCAAATCATGGCGTTATCATATATTATTCTTGTTATTTTCCTAGAAAGATACTAGCAAAGAAATTTTAATGGCAGCCGCATTGACTATATACACAAATAATCGCTGTTGTAATTAACTTATTTACATGCGCATGCATCAAACTTCCATAGACAAAAACAAGTCGTGAAAACTAACATATATAGTGAATTCCTATATGATATTTATCTCATCGAACTCAAAAAAATAATAATATCATAAATAATTTGATGAAAAGGGAAAAATTAAATATGACATCTTCATCCTAGACATGGGTGAAAATTTGTTAAATTTTTGTACAAAAAGCAGTCATAATTATATTTTCAAAACAAAATGTTTGCATAAATACATTGAAGTATAATATAAGTGGACTTATCAAGCAAAAAGGGCATAATCAGATTGTACTAATATTTTAGGTTCCACATAGAGAAATCTCTCTTGGCTACAAAGACGAATGAATAAAAACATGTGATTTTTTGTTCTTTTGGGAGATAAGTAAAGATGTGAGACCTTCAATCCAAATTCAAAGAAATTTCAAATCTTAAACAATTAAAATATAGAATGCTAAATAGTAACTGGCATTCTAACTCATTATTTTCCTTGAATCCAAACCTGTATCCCTATCTCAGATTTTGAAGAACATTGTAACTGTCTAACAATTGCCCCTAATATAATGCCATCTTCAGCAAACACGAACTCAATTAAGCTTATACATCCATCAACTAGATTACGAATAAGGCCCAAAGCTTGCTCTTGTACAGAAGGCTCTGGATCTGAAATGTAAATGTATATTAAACAGCAACTTGATTTGAACTTATGTCGAACACATAAGAATGAAAGCAAATAAAGAATTGTATATCTTATTACCACAGATGAGGCTTGATAACAATGATGCAGTGAGCTCTGAGAAAACACCTTCTTTCAACCTCTTGTTTGCTTGGAATACAAAATTCTTCAAAGCCCACAAAGCATTTGACCTGACAGCTGATTCCATAGACTTTGCTAACTGAACCAGCTGTTTCATCCCTCCACATTGTACAAAAATAGACTTACGTGTTGTAAAATCAACCACTATGTTGCTAACGGCGCCAAGTGCAGCTACCTGGAAACAAAAAGATTAATGGTCATTAGCGTCCACATTCATAAGCTTTGAGATCTGGTGGAACAAAGTGGATTAGCTTGTAATATTAGACAACAATTGTTGTACAATTAATATAAAAATTAAACTCCACAACGTGGTTCTTAATGATTAATCTTAAGTTGATATACAAACTGAATACATGCATATAGCAGAGGTTTAAAGTCTTTCAGGTCAAAAGATTGCAGCACCCAAACTTATAACACCACAGTAATATTAAGTTGTGGTGATACTAAATTGCATCTCAATAATTTTGTATTGAAAAGAGGTGAAACAGAGAGCACCACCCATACAGAATCTAGCAAGGGAAAAGTATCGGATCTTTCTGATTTCTCCTGCCACCTAAAGCCCTTGCTCATTAATATGAAAACTGGTCACTGAACCAGATAAAACCAAACTTAAAAAAAGAAAAAAGAAACGAAATAAATGCTATCAAATGCCAATATAATTCTATGAAATTATATTAAAACCAAAATATGTTTTATATTTAACAATAATCAACTCGGAGTATCAGAGCCATAGTTATTAAGAAAGAAATTATGAAAGCAAAATTTGTTTGAAATCTGATAACTGAAATGTTGACATGTGTAATTTCTGCAGCTTTTTCCCTTTTGGTTTTTAGACCATACAATACAGATATTATCTACCAATTATAGTGCCACTTTAACAGCTTATTACCTGGACAGAAGTCGAAGGGTCAAGAAAAAGCTGAACCAATGGAATCACAATCATTTCATTCATAAAATAACCTGCACTCAAATTCTGTATTGGCATTGCATAAGCTATATTAGCATATAAGAGTTAAACAGAATATTGCACAATTGTTATTGCATCACAAACCTTGATTGATCGAGTGACACTTTTCAAACATACACAAGCTGCAGTGCGAACACCAGCATTATGATCAGTTAGCACATCTGCTACCAAATTCAACACCTATATTATGAGAAAATATCAGAAACTTCAATGTAGTTGAAGATTCACACAAATAAGAGTCTTCAATAAGATTTGATTAGTAGTTAAAAGTTTTGAAATCTAATTTATAACTTTGCACTGACCAGTATAGAATAACCATAAAATAGACAAAGAAATCATAAAATTTGTCTGATTGTGAGATGAGATCTATTTATGGGCCACCATAGACACCTCAGATAGAAATCCAAGATTTCTTGGGACACTATTTTATCAAATAGTAGTAACTATTGTTTTGGAACTCGGATAGAAATCCAACTTTGCTGGAGCTTACTCCTAGGTCTTGTAATTTGGCGGCAGTCAAGTTACTTTAGAAGGGGTTTGGTTCATTGTTTCAGGCATTTTGTTGTACTGTTTTGTGTTGTATTCCAGGAATTGTTTAGGCGTTAAGTCTTCTTTTCTGTTGCTAGATTGGTTTACAGCTCAGCCAAAATTAAGACTGTGTTAGTGCCTTTGATGGTTTAGGCTGAGCTTTTTCTGTTGTTTAGCGGTGTCTTCGGGTGTTTTTTGGTTTTTTGGTTATATTGGGGGTGTTTATCTGGTTGTATCTTATGTAATTTCTTTTGGTTAATGAAATCTTAAGGCACTCTTTTCCTCCTTCCGCTGATTAAGGAGCTTCTCTACAAGCTCCTTTAAAAGAAGGGGGGTTTTTAACGAGGCCTTCAATTCCTATCAAAAAAAAAAGTGATCCACTCACCAAGATTAGAAAGTTCACTCAAGCAACATAAGACTACAGAACCATTAGTTTTTTCAAGAAGCAAGAGAAGACATCTGTAACAAATTTTTGGTTGAGTTTAGGCATGATGCAAGTGGAGAAAATCTATTTCAATACTAAGAGCAGGTTACCACCAGCTCCATTACCTACCGGTGATAAAGAACCAATGGCAGAAAAAATAGCCAAGGTATGATCTTTTATGCATGAAACTTTCCACTGAACAATATTTTAGCAATGATGCTAGCGACTTTGTTGTGTTGAGTATTCCCTAGAGCCAATTGGATTGAAAAGGATATACTAGCTATAATGCATCTGAATCTCTAGAAAATATGTTATTAAAGAGTCTCCTTCATCATAATAAACAAAAATAAAGAGTTGTTAAGTACTAATGAAACTCTTGGAGCAAAAATAAAGAGTTATACATAAAAATTATGTTCCAAAGTTATCCCTGATCATTACATTGTCAGAAGAAAGCATTGACAATGCTCAAAGACCAGTACATGTTAAGCCCCCATATATGTAAAATAAGCTATCAATCTCATAAATTGAAATATAGAGATACTTGGGAATAGCAAGAGGTAATTGTGATGAGAACAAGTCCATAAAAGTTGTCCCAGAATATGTTTTAAAATTGATTTAGTCATAATTGCACAATAAAAAGAATAGTCAAAACATGTGCAGAATTTTCAGAATGCTTAGTATCAACTTCGATTTGAACATGTTTCTCCTTGTTGAAAAATTCATAAAACCAAGTTTTTAGCATCTAAACATGTCTTTAAGGTCGCTATAATTTGGTTGATTTGGCTTCGTTTAAGTGCCAAAAACAGATTTCAAGGAAATGCAAAACAGTTTGAATGCCAAAGTGATTTTGAGAGAATCTTAGCTTTTGTTTGTAAAACAAAACTTGCTAGCAGTTGTTCTTGATCCCTCTTTGAAGAAGGCCTGGGCTTCTGTCACTGTGTGGATACCATTGGAGGCCAAAAACTTGGGTGGCCACAAGTCTTGACTAGATTTGGTCTATCACAAGATTAAGAAATTTCAATTATGCATGATTTTTTATTACATGGTATTATCAATTGTTTTAATCATGCCAAATATTGTAAGTACGACCATTGGAGGATTTGGTTTATCTTCTGTTTATGTTCCACTGTGCAATATCATGTCTAAGGTTTTGTTTGTCTAAGCTTACTAGTTATTTGAGCATTTAATGGAATCCATCATCTATCCCATTTCTATAAGCATCTCCTATGTTGTAGATTCTACTGTTTTGAAGCCAAACAAAACAGGTTCAATGTGTATAGTTATATTCCAGACATGTTACAATCAAAAGGTAAACATTAAACAAACAGCAATTAATGGCACCAAGTTAATATATTCCAGAGGGGAAAAAACAAACCTGCAATGAGAGGAGCTTAGACCTGCAACTCTCCAACTTTGAGCACATATCAGCTAGTGCAAGTAAAATTCCCTCATAACGTCTGGCATGCAATGAGTCTTTTTGTAAGTGGTGATGTAGTTTATCAATAGCATTAGCCTCAAGAGCCAATTTTTGAAGATCCTCCTTTTGTGCAATTAAACTGGAGAAAGCAAAAGGAGCCTCATCTCCAACTTGACCAGGGTCGTCAAGAAGCTCAAGTAAAATATGTATTATTTTAGTTTTGATCTCTATATCTTGCAAGAAGTGGGGAGAGGCATTCCTTATAACAATCAAGCACAGGCAAGCTAGCAACCTAGTTCGGGGGTACCTATCCTTTGCTAAATCAATTATAGAACTAAAAGGTCTTCCGATTTCAGGTCCAGCAAATTTTGAAATAACTTCAGGATTGTTCCTAAATATTGTGGCTAAAGACTCTAAACTAGCATCTCTCTGACTTAAAGAACCACCTTCAAGAAGACTATTCAACTTCCTTAGAATACCAGCATCAAACAATGCTTTCTGTTCTAAACTTGTCTCGCAAGAGTGAGTTATTATGCATGCACCAAGTCCACTAACATTTTCCTTCTCTCTATTTAGTAGTGAGATAAGAAACTCCATATTTTTCTGTTGAAGGAAATCATACTTTGGGGCCAATTTTGATTGATAGATCATTCTAAGGGCACGAGCACTAGCATCTACCACCTGAAGCAAGGAAAACGATATAAGTTACTATATAATAAGATATGAATAGAAAACTCAAGGTGAGCTTAAAACCGGAGTCCTAACTTTCTATGTTCATGCATAAGTATGTTATTGGAAATGGTCAAAAGTGGCAAAGAATCCTTTTGAAAGTCTCAAAACTGGCATATAAAAGAGAGAGAGAACTGATCACCCACCACCTTAAGAGCAGAGATGCTTTCAGAAATAAGTACTTTATGGGGAGCACCTTAGAGCGAGCGATGGTATATTTTCTGAATGAATCAAGAGTTGATCTTTTTGTTGAGATACAATAAACAAATAAACATAAAACAGACTAATGAGTACTCCAATGTGTGACCAAACAAAACCATGGTTAAGAAAACTAAACCTGTTTCCTATATGGTTTAAGATGGGTGAAACAAATGTAGACTGCACCAAATCACTAGACAGCAAAAATGTTTTTTATGGAGAAAATAACAACAGATTTAGTTCTATCTGAATTGGAACTGACAAAAAAAAAATTACAATATAAGACCTTTCTGACATTTATATAGTGATTTCTTTCCCTCCTTGATGCAATTTATCTTAATTCTGTCCTTCAAAACAAACTACCCCTGAATTCTTTTTAACCAAATTGACAAGGAATGCTACGAACTTATTTCCAAAACAAATATAAGCTCTAATATCTCCAAATATATGGTTATTGTACGTCATACTTTAACATACAATCTTTTTCCCGCCTAAAAAAATAGAGTCGATCCGCATTGCAGAATTACTATTTCCCATCCTTTCAGATATCTTCAAAGAAACTGCATACTGAAATAGCATAAAGATAATTTGGCAGAGACATTAACATCTTAACTGGATTAACTGAATAATCACCTCATTTAGGAATATCATAGTACTAAATTGCGGCCGCAACGCAATGTAACAGCCACATAGTAACGTTTTGAAATTCACCGCGGCACAGCAACCGCATTCGTAAATTAGAAATATAGTTATTTTTAGGGGGGGAGAAATCCCGCCGTAACGTCCACAGCATCCGCAACACCAACACCACAATTTAGTACTATGAGGAATATAGTCCAAATATGCATATCTCGTTTAAAACAAAGACATCAATATAAATTCCAATTTCTTCTCCCTCTTTTTGTTGTCTTCAAAATTTCTCAACATGGAATAGATGCAAGTTTCACAAGCAGCAAATCTTCTTTTCTATTGACTAAAAATAAGTTTAAACGAACTAATATATATGGGGAGATCAATTAAAGATAAAAAAATAAAAATAGTTATAATTTCTAATTTTTGAAATCCCGAATTCTCCTTTTTGTATCAATTTCCATGCAATACTACTATTTAAAATTAAAAAGATAGAAAAACAACAACCTTCTCATTAGGACTTGCGAGAAGCCGCAACAGATTAGGGAAGGCGCCGGCGTCAAGCACTGCTTGAACTCCGGCGTCGAAGCCACAAGCAAAGCTACCGAGAGCCGCGGCTGACTGGACCAGAATGTTATTACTATTGCTGTCGCAGTTGTTATAATCGGTGACTTCGTCGATTGAATCAGCTAGAATGCCGGCGACGGCGGGGACGGCACCGAGCTTGAGGAAGGAAAGCTTCTTTGTAGGATTCCCGATTATTTGGTTTTTAACCTCGCGAAGGGCCCCGACCTTGACCTCAGGCTCAGCGGAGGCCAACCGCGAGAGGAGCTCGCTCGGCCGGTGCTTGTTAATGGTGGCGCTTGGCATGACGCTGGCGATGGCGAGCCCCGCGGATTTGTTTAATCTTTATTGAAGGAGAAACGAAAAGATTGGAGGATTTTGAGTGGTGTTTTTTTTTTTTTGGGTTAAGGTTTTAACTTAGACACGATTTCAACCGAGATTTCCATTCTCCTTTTATTTTTAGCAACAATTTGAGCTTCCTTTTTCCCCCGCGAATAGTAAGACAATTTTCGCACTCTCTTTAAATTCCACCGTTAATTTTTTTTACATTAAAATGTGTACGTTTGTGAACACCAAAACTATATTTAAAATTTTATATATTTAATAATATGTTTAGAAAATGAATTTTAAAGCTCATTTTTTACTTCTACATATTTCAAAAATCATTGAATTTTTACAAAATTGTTGTTAAAAAGTCATATTCATGAGTATTATTATTAAATTTAAATTGACTTTGAATTTTAATTTTTTATTTAGATAATTTAATCTTTTGAATTTGCTTTTATAAGGGATAACATTGGTAAAATTATAGAAATACTAAAAAAAAGGGAAAATGTAGTGGCTTATCTCAAATTAAAAATATTTAATTAATTGTATCAATTTCTTTCATGTCTAATAGAATTATTTAAAATCGGTGATGATTTTATATAGATTTAAATGTAATTTTTATTTTAAAAAAGTATCATTGTTTATTATATTTGACTAAATTATAAAAAAATATTTAAATTTAAATATAATTAAAGAGACTTAATTGAAAAAAAATACATTTGGTTAAATTTTATGATTGGAGACTCAATTGATTAAAAAGTTTGAAAATGGCTTGATTAAAAATTTCAAAATACTCTCTGCAAGATTCCTTGAACCAAAAGATGGAAGGTTAAAGGTAAAAAGAAGGATAATGTTGGTTCATCAAGCAAATTGGACACTCTTGCTGGAGGTGGTGTTCTTGATGGGCCAAGGAAGACTAGGACAACAACCTTGGGAGTTGCTATGCTCCTTAATGAAATCAAGACAAAAAAGAAAGAGCATATGGATAAGGCTAAGGGTATAGAGGTAAGTTGTGGTGTTGGTAGTGGAGACCCTCTTATACCTAACAAATGATCATTAGTTTTTGGAATGTTAGGGGATCAATAATAGCCTTGAACTAAGAAGAGTTATTAGGAGATTGGAGGCTTTGTGTATTGATGTAATATGTTTTATGGAAACCTGATGAGTGTTCAGAATCGTTAATCTTTGCTCGTTATTTCTTCGGTTTTGAGGATTTATTACTGCTAAATTGGTTGTGTTATGTTTGTTTTCGTGCAGGTCCTTACTTTCCAGAATTAGTGACAAAACGGGCGCATTCTGCATTTTTTTTATTATTTGGTCACGGCTGGAGACATGGGCACGACTCTGGGAATGACGCGGTCTGACGTGGCAGTTTCTAGAAGGTCCAGTCAGCGACAGTTTCTAGAAGACTTCCTCCGTACGCCTTCTGGAAGATTGACGAGCAGAGTTGCATTAGGAGACTAGTTTAAGTTTGAATTTAAATTAAAAAACAATTAGTTTTAGGATTATTTTATTTATTTTCTTTATTTATCCTTTAGGCTTTGAGAGGCTATAAATACTCACTTGGGGTAAGCCTAAACTCATCATTCAGATTACATTCTTCTTTTCTCTTTAGTTTTTATAAAAGTTTTCTCTTTTTACATTTCAAGTTCTTTTCATTTTTCTTTTATTTTTCAAGCTTTGTTTTCAAAATGCTAAGTATGACTTTTGTCATGCTTAGCTAAACTTTTCATAAGCCGAGAGCTGTCGCGATGACTCAATTCCATCAGGAGAATTGAAATAGGCCCTTAATATCTTCGGAATATCTCTCTCAATCTTTGCGCTTATTTTTCAAAATCAAAACAGTTTTCAAAATCAAAGATTGACTTTGGTCAAGAAGTTGTTGCGATTAAATGTGTGGGAGAAAGATTCGACTTATAGAAAGCAATTCAACTTCCTGTGAACACACTTGGCGAGATAGCTTCTCCAAGAGGGAATTGAGATCGAAATTGACGGTTATCGAAGCAACAATCCGAGTCGGACGCCATGAACTTAAATGGTAATTGATCTACGACAATTGATGTTGTTAGAATCAATTACCGAAGCCGGAATCAAAGATTGCCTTGGTATTCGGTATACAAGATAGAGTCACGGGGATAGCCCTTGTAGACAAAGTAACCGACGTGAACCCTGAATAAAAAACCTTATTCGATGATCATAAGGAAATTGAGTCAAAGCGAAGCTTGAGGCTACTTTTACCGTATTTATTCACAATCTTCATTTTCTTATTTTTACTTTAATTGTTTTTACTTATTTAATCGCTTTTATTATTTTAATATTTTATTACCAAAATTCCCTCCATTTTTACTGTTTCACGCCTGCATAAATAAATCAGACAGAAATTTATAATTTTCTAAGTCCCTGTGGAATCAACCCTTACTTCTCTTTACTAAGTATTTCCTTTATTTATTTATATATTGAGAATAAGGAATTCAATTTTGACATCCAAAACGATAGTTGTCAAAACCAGAGTTCGAAGTGCTACTTTCTCAAAGGTTTTTGAAGTTTTGAGTGTTGATTGGAATTTTGCTGCTAATTATGATTTCTCTGATGGAGGCAGACTTTGGGTGTTGTGGAGAAAAGGGCTGGCATATTCTTTCTTAAAAGGTTGTGATCAGGCCCTTACTATTGTTGGAGATGTAGTTGGCCATTGCATGGTTATTACTGTTGTGTATGGCAGTAATAATGGGTTGGCTAGGAGGGGTCTTTGGGAGCATTTGAAGAATTTAAAGGTTGGTATTGGTTCTCTCCCATGGATTATTGGGGGTGATTTCAATGTTGTTGCCAATGCACAAGAAAGTTCAGATTTTGTTTTTTTGGGATTGCATAGCAGTTCTGACATGGAGGATTTTAAAAGATGCTTGGTGGATTTGGAGTTGCAGGATCACCCTTTCTCTGGCCCTCTGTTCACCTGGTCAAATAAGCAAGAAAACTCTTATTTGGCTCGAAAACTGGATAGAGTTCTTATAAATTCTCAGTGGTTGTTGGAGTTCCCTGAATCATTTGTGGAGTTTCAAGCTCAGGGAGTCTCTGATCACTGTCCTGGCATAGTTTGGTCTCAAAGAAGTGCTCAAGTCTATAGGACTAAGCCTTTTAAATTTTTTAATTGTTGGACTACAAATGATAATTTTTTAGGGTAGTTAGGGATTCTTGGCAGGAATAGTGTATTGGAAATGCTATGCAAATTCTGTTCTACAAGATGAAAAGGCTAAAACCTTTGTTAAGGGAGTTCAACAAGAACTATTTTTCAGACATCTCCGGTAGAGTGGCTGGTAAAAGAGCTGAACTGGAATCTATCCAGATTTTTAATCTTGGCTAAGTTAATCATAGAAGAGTGTCTGAAGACAGAAAATGATTAAGGCATAATTAATTGAATTGGAAGTTGCAGAATATGAGTTTTATAGACAAAAAGCTAAAACTCACTGGCTGCAAGAATGAGACTTGAGCACTAAATTTTTTCATCAGAGAGTTGAGTCAAATAAGAAAAGGAACACTATCAGAATTATTAAAGATGAGAATGGGAAGTTTCATGAATCTTTTGATGGCATAGCTACTGAACTGGTTGATTTTTTCAAGAGACTCATTGGCACCCATGACACTCTGGTGAAGGGTTGTTCTGTGGAATAGTTGAAATCCCTGCTGATTTACTCTTTGCCTGATGGAGCTGATGTATTCCTTGTTGGTGAGATCACAAACAAGGAGATTAAGGAAGCACTTTTTAGGCATAGGAATGATAAAAGCCTAGGGCCTGATAGTTACACTTCATGGGTTTTCAAGGTAGCATGGGAGATTGTTTGTAAGGATTTTTTGGATGCTATAAGGTATTTCTTTTAAACATCTTCACTCATGCCTGCTTTTAATGCCACCATTATTGCTTTGGTGCCTAAGTCCTTGAATGCTTGTATGCCTAAGGACTTTAGGCTTATTTCTTGCTGCTCAATAATTTACAAAACAATTACTAGGATTTTGGTCACTAGGCTGGCAGTCTATTTTCCTGGTATAATTTCTCAAAACCAATCAGCATTTGTAAAAGGTCGAAATATTGTTGAAAATACCTTGCTTGCTCAGGAGATTGTTAAGGATACTCTAGGAAAAACCTTTCTCCTAGATGTTCTTTGAAAATAGATCTCCAAAAAGCTTTTGATTCAGTTGTTGGGATTTCTTATTGAATGTTCTTGAAGCTTTGGGTCTGCCTGCCATTTTCTGTGGATGGATTAAAGCATGTGTGACTACTCCTAGGTATTTTATTTCATTAAATGGTAGTTTGGTAGGGTATTTTATGGGAGCAAGAGGAGTGAGGCAATGGGACCCATTGTCTCTTTACCTCTTTGTTATTGTGATGAATGTGTTTTCAATTCTGCTGAATGTTGATGCAAAGAATGGTGTCTTTAAGTTTCATCCAAAATGCAAGAAATTTTGCCTTACTCACCTTTGCTTTGCTGATGATCTACTATTGTTCTGCCATGGGTCTCTTGATTTTGCTATGGGGGTTGTTAGTATTCTTGACAGGTTTTATGAACTCTCTGGTTTAAGATTAAATGCCATGAAATCTGAGTTTTTTACTTGTGGGGTGTATGTGAATAGTTTGGAACATATTCGATTAGCTACTGGTTTCAAAATTAGCCAGGTACCTGTCAGATACCTATGAGTGCCTTTGGTTATTCGTAAACTTACAAGTAAAGATTGTTCGGCTTTACTTGTTATTTAAGAGCAGGATTGATAAATGGTCTAGCAGACATTTAAGCTTTGGTGGGAGACTTCAACTTGTTAAATATATTTTGTTCAGTATTTTTGGCTATTGGAGTAGACAACTTGTCTTGCCCAAAGGTGTTATTAAAGATATTGAAAATCTTTGCATGAGGTTTTTGGAAGGGTAATGCTATTCCAGCAAAGGGGGCCAGAGTGAGCTGGAGTCAGATCTGTAGTATAAAATCTGAGGCTGTTCTGGGCCTGAGGAAGTTAACAGATTGGAGCAAGGCTTGTTGCCTTATGATTGTCAGGAAAATTCTTGCTGATGATGGTTCCTTATGGATTGCATGGATCAAAGGTTATTGTTTTAAATCTATGGATTATTGGGATGTTGGTTGCAATCCCCATTTCAGCTGGATTCTCAGTAAGCTGATAAAGCTAAGGGAGGAAGCTAGAAGACTGTTTTGGCCAGCTACTAATTTGACACTGATCAAAGGTGGCTGAATTTGGGGTAATGTTCGCGTTAGGAGGGACAAGGTTGATTGACATAGACTTATTTGGTTCTCATATTCCTAAATTTTCTATTATAGCTTGGATGGTGATCCTTGATAGGCTACCAACAAAGGACAGATTAGCCATATTTGGCATGGTGACTGATAATGTATGTGGGTTATGCTATGTTGGCCAGGAATCTCGTAATCATCTTTTCCTGGAATGTTCTTTTGCGACAGAGTTTGGGGTGCTATTTTGAGTACATGTGCACTCCAACTCCAGATTCTGCACTGCTGGAATGATGCTTTGTGATGGCTGACATTGAATTTGAAAGGTAAATCCCTTCTAGTTCGAATCCTCAAGCTAGCTTGGACTGATTTTGTTTACTTTCTATGGGATAAGTGGAATCACAAGCATTTTAGAGTGTGATTAGCCCGGCTGGGGAAATTGTTGATAGAATTAGAGAGGCAGTTAGAATCAAATTGTATAGGTGTCATATGAACAGATTGAATAATGTAAATAGGAGGTTGTGTCTTGGTTGGAATCTGATTTAGTTGATTTTAATGTACCTTGTAGCAGCTTGCTGCTTCCTTTTGGATAAATAAAACTTTACTTATCCAAAAAAATCAAAATACTTTAGGGGTTATCTGGACTTTTTCTTTCTAAAAAAATTCAATGATATATATAACCAGTAGTGGGCGTGGGCGCGTGGCAATGTAGGGGGATTCGTGAACCCTTTCAACAATTGAATATGGAATGCACACTCTTTTAAACGGGGACTCAACGATGTTGGGGAAGTTCTGTTGTGCGGTGCCTAAAAAACGGCGTGACCGATTAAAATTTAGACTGGTTATGTTATATCATTTAACCGGAAATATTATCAAGCAGAATAACATATTAGGTAGCACTTATATAATAAAATAGGCATTTAACCGGAAATATTATCAAGTATAATAACAAATTAGGTAGCGCTTATATAATGTAATAGGTAGCGCTTATATTGACCTATTTTCTCATAAAACCGGTAAATTTAAACCGGTTACATTATAAATTGACCTATTACATAATAAATATTGGTTTCGATGTTTTCGGGATTGATACAATTTTAAATGTATCGACACTTTATGCATGCAACTCGTTTGTGCTTTATTTTGGAAAAAAGTATCGACACATATTTAAAGAGTTAAAAAAGTGTCGATACTTTATGTTGACCTATTCTCGTATGAACCCGATATATTTATACCGGTTACATTGGAAATTTACCTATTACATTATAATTATCGGTCTCTTTGATTTTGGGATAGATAATTGTTATAAATGTATCGACACAAAATCTAACAGTGTCGATACTTTATGTTAACCTGTTTTATAATTAAACGATATATTTATACTGGTTACATTGTCAATTTACCTATTACATTATAATTATTTGTCATTAAAATAGTCTAATTTTTACCACCTACATTGTAATTTTACCTATTACTTTAAAGTTATTGAATTATGTAGTTATTGTACATACCTGAATATGTCCTGCAAATTTAATGTTGTACTCACCCTTTAACTACCACCACTACCAATACCACATCCTATTGAAAGCACCACTGAAACATGTTGCTCAATGAACCTTTACTTACATACATCTAACAACTCCTGTTGGGACCACTGAAATTGTACAACAAAATTTTTGCCATGGATCATACTGATGCAGACAATGTTAAGCCGACCGAGGAATGCCATAAAGTACATAATGTTGATGAATCTGACATATTGGTTGGTAAGCTCTTCTCTTCACGAGATCAAGCTTGGTACTTTTACAAGGAATTTGCACGGGAACATGGGTTTAGTACACGTCGGGGAACAACACGGCTTGACATGGAAGGGAATGTGAAGGCACAAGAATTTTGTTATTCCAAAGAAGGGTTTCGAGGATCAAAAGTCAATACCATTGATCGTCAACGTGCTCATACGCCAATCACAAGAACATGATACAATGCTAGAATCGTAGTTACAGCAACAAATACAAACGATCAGTGAGTTATAAGTAAGTCTTATCAGAAACATAATCATGCATTATGCACACCTGCTATGACACCATTTATGCGTTCTAATAGAGCTGTAAGTAAGGCTGATATCGATGAGGCAACAACATTAAAAGAGGTCGGTGTTGGCACGTCACAAGTAATGAACTATTTAACGCAGCAGGCAGGGGGCTATTATAATGTTGGATTTACACATAAGACATCTACAATGCACTTCAAAGAGGCAAAGCAAAGGAAATCATCGATGGGGATGTGAATGTGCTTATTGGTTACTTTGATTATAAGAAACATGATGATCCTGAGTTTTTTGTGACATACTCGGTAGACAAATCAGGGGCGTTGCATAATCTTATTTGGTCAGATTCTACATCGAGATCAGATTACATATGCTTCGGTAATGTAATTGAGTTCGACACAACGTACAAAGATAATTTGTATGGTCGACCAATTATGCCTATTGTCGGTGTCAATCATCACCATAACACAATTGTGTTTGCTACTGCCATAATCGCTGACGAGACGTCCCAATCTTTTGAGTGGGTGCTACAGAATTTTTTAGAAGCCATGATGAACAAATCGCCTATTTCAGTTGTCATTGATGGGGATATGGCAATGCAGAGGGCTATCAAATCTGTTATCCCTAATGCTAAGCACAGATTATGTTCTTGGAATCTTTCTCGCAATACACAAGCTAACATTGGTGACCCAAAATTTACAGCAGCATTCTCAAAATGCATGGTTTCCTGGTGGACAACCGACGAATTTGATATTCAATGGTATTCAGTTCTTTTAGAGTTCAACATCGAAAAGCATCCATGGGTGATTGAGAAGGGAAATACTCGACACTTATGGGCACAAGCATATCTAACCGGTCATTTCTTTGCTAATATTCGCTCAACACAAAGGTGCAAGTCTATGAATGCTTCACTCGCAAATTCACTGAAACACAAGAAGAAATATTTAGATGTTGTTCGTGCAATTGAAGATGGAATTAGTAGAATGCGTCTGAACGAGTTGAAAGCTGATTACTTAAGTTCCTAGACGAAGCCCTTCCAGATCACAAAACTGGTTGAATTTGAAAGTCATGCTTCTGAGATTTATGCGCGCGAATCTTTTCGTGTGTTCTAAGAAGAACTTCAACGGGAGACATTGTACCGGATTCAGGAAGAGATTCAGTACTTATCAGATTAATGTCAATATTTTTATTTGAAAAAGTACAAAGAGAAAAATAGGACATTTGAAATTAGTTTTGATTCTCGTATGAAAACCCTAAATTGCTCATACAGAAAATTCGAGATAGTTGGACTTCCATGTCGCCATCAACTTCACATTTTGAAGCACTTGGATTTCACATATTTGCTCAGGTCTTTGATTCAAAGTAGGTGGACTAAGGATGCGAAGGCTTCTGCACCCAGTTTTGTTGATTTGATTGTGCCTCCAGAAATAATGCAAATGGCAAGGTTTGCTTCTCTACGTGCAACATCAAGTATGTTATGCTATGCTTTGAAGCACTTGGATTTCACATATTTGCTCAGGTCTTTGATTCAAAGTAGGTGGACTAAGGATGCGAAGGCTTCTGCACCCAGTTTTGTTGATTTGATGTGCCTCCAGAAATAATTGATTTGATGTGCCTCCAGAAATAATGCAAATGGCAAGGTTTGCTTCTCTACGTGCAACATCAAGTATGTTATGCTATGCTGCAATACAAGCACGCAACCTACTTCAACTGATTTTTTTGAAGACGGAATGGACTGGTCATTCAGTCCCGCACATGATGTTAGAGACATTTAGAATAATGCAGACAACGATCTCCATATATCCTAAGTATCAACATGACTCCTAATGTGTATAAGAAACATGTACAACAACCTATTGTTATTGCAAATAAACCACAACCTTCAATCATGTTTGAACATTACAACTATATTAGTATAAAATTAAAAACAATTCTTCAACAACTGAATACAACTATTATATGTAATGTTCAATCATGTACACCTTATGTTGTAGGGATTCATCCCTAAACCCTCAAAAGAAAGCTTATCTTACCAATTCGTAGCTTACCATTTGGACCCTGAAATGGTGTTTTATTGGCTATGCAGTCAACATGATTATGAGCTTCCTTTATCATTTTGCATTCAGTCAGACTGTAGAGATTTGAAATTTGTAATCAATTAAAAGATCTTAAACACTTGAATCCAATTACCATTTCAAGAACAATTACATAAATACATTGATACTTATTGGTCGCTTTCGATTTTCTTCAATGTTGATACGCTGGGTCTCCATTTGAAGGTCATCACCGTCGGAGTGGAAGAGTTCTCTGCCTTTAGGTTTTTTCGATTTGGGTTTTGTATATATAAGAAAAAAACGCGCATAATTTTAAAAAGTATTGACACTAATTTAAAAAGTGTCGATACATTATGTATACCTATTTTCTCATAAAATCGGTTACATTGTAAAGTGACCTATTACATTATAATTACGGGTTTCGATGTTTTTAGGATCGACACTTTTTCTAAATGTATCGACATTTTTTCATGAACTTGTTTGGAAAATCTATTATGGACATAAAGTGTCGATACATTATGTATACTTTTTTTTAATAACCGGTATATTTAGACCGGTTACATTGTTATGTTACCTATTACATTATAATTACGAGTTTCGATGTTTTTGGGATCGACACTTGTTATAAATGTATCGACACTTTTTCGTGAACTTGTTTGGAAAATTTATTATGGACATAAAGTGTCGACACAAATGTATAAAGTATCGATACATTATGTATACCTTTTTTTTAATAACCGGTATATTTAGACCGGTTACATTGTTATGTTACCTATACATTATAATTACTGGTTTCGATGTTTTTGGGATCTACACTTGTTATAAATGTATCAACACTTTTTCGTGAACTTGTTTGGAAATACATTCTGGATAACATGTATCGACACAAATGAATAAAGTGTCGATACATATTGTAGACCTATTTTCTCATAAAATCGGTAAATTTAAACCGGTTACATTGTAAAGTGACCTATTACATTATAGTTACGGGTTTCGATGTTTTTGGGATCGACACTTGATATAAATGTATCAACACTTATTTGTGAACTTTTTTTGGTTGGAAAATACATTATGGACACAAAGTATCGACACAAATGTATAAAGTGCCGATACATTATGTATACCTCTTTTCTCATAAACCGGTATAATTATGTTTGAGAACCAAATACATCGCCGTTGAGATTTTAAATCTGCAGCTGCTTCTACATCAAGTATGTTTCGCTAAGACGGTTTTGCTTCTACATCAAGTATATTTCGCTAAGACTGTATAAGTCACATGTTATAATGTAATATTCATATTAAAAGACACAGTTATTATGTTATATGATTTAGTTTTTTTGAATGGAATGAAAATATACACACAATATAATCAAACCATAACATACATACACAACAAATTTCTGGATAACAATGTTCAAATAATGTACCTACAACGAAATTAATCTGATGGAAAAGGGTTATCGCTAACGAAGTTCGAAACATTAGGCGCCTTCAACAAATTTTCCAAATACTCGCGTATGTTACCACTTTTTTCTGAGGACATGTATAAATAATTTCAATAATCAAACTAATCAGGTGCAATTTTACTAACAAGAAACTAAATGAGCATAATCAGGAATAAATTTGTGTCAAACTTAGAGCATCGTCGTCCGAATGGGAAGCAGCGTCGAAAGAATGTGGACATATGTAATTGTTTATCTAATAAAAAACATAAATTGTTAATCAATCATTCTATGAACAACTGTTTAACTGGAAAAATATGGCATAACTATAACTTACCGGATTATGAATCATTTTTCGCGGTGAATCATCGACCAACAGTGTATTTTGGACGTTAAAATCAGTAAACTCGTTCCAAACATCATTGAGATCTTTACAGTATGTAAACTTATCTGCTGTTTTGCACTTTCTTTGATCCTGTTTACAAACAGTCGAACATAAATATGTAGGAATCTTAGACAAATTAAAGTTAGCAAAGGGTAATGACAATCATCTTACCCAAACGAATAGAAAGTGGTCATAGAACGAACGTAGTTTATCAAGTACACTGTCCATGTTATGCCTGAGATTGTAATCAAGTTTGAATGTTAACATTTAATTGTATATTAACGATTTTTGCTATAGTAATTTGAATTGCTCAATAGTTCTAACCTCATATTGGATGACCAAATGCCAACAACAAAATTATGTGTACAAAATTGCATAAATTCACATAATCCATTTCTGAGGATAACATCTGCAACATGAAGAAAATGAGATTAAAGTTGTACGCTTATATATTAAAATAATGGATACAAATTAACAGAATTGAAACCTTCTGGATATCTTGGGATGTAAGCAAGGACACCATTGACATAAAAAATTACTAGTTTTCTTGCAGGCGGCATTGCAGACACGATATACTTGTTTGGATCATCATCATCATCATCTTCATTGATCGCTTGGTTGTCCACATCTGTTAAAAGAAAATAAAATACATTTCAGAACGTGTAAATGTTTAGAAACATAAATAATTAATTACCTAACTCGTTTGATGTCGTTGACGTAATTCGTCACGTAACATGGAGACTTCATTACGCAATGATGAAATATCGGCTCGCATTCCACTCACAAGGGAATCAATATGCTCCCGAAAATTAACCATGTATTCCATCACTGTCGTAATTGTGACATCCTGTCCAACTTGAGCTTCTGAAGCTTCTGCAGCTTCTTCTATCATTGCGTCTCCTCCCCCGTCTCCCATTGGTTGGTCGTCTTCATTGTCCTCCCTCTCTAGATCTAATCTGACATCCTTGACACGCTTCCAACCGACTTTTTCAACAAAATTGTCGAAATGATTTTTCCCTTAAAGGTGAAAAAGTGAGATTTTGAAAAACCACATTAATTTTTAATTTACTTCTTTCAATTGATTTTTAATTTTTTAAAAAATGCAGTTTAAAATACCTCTCGTTTCGAAAATTTTTGGATTTCCTTTACGATAAAAAAATACGGTTCAAAGAGTCGCCACTAATCTTTGATTAGGGTGTGATTGGACACCCAAAAATGTTTGTTATTTTAAATAAAAATTAATTTTAATTAAAATAACAAATTAAGGTCTGCGTTACCAAAAACCGAGTTCGGGAGTCGGTTACGTGCGGGAAGGATTAGCACCCCCACAACGCCCTAAAACGGTACCTAGTCGATTAATTAATGTCTTTGCATTGAACTTGACAAATTCGAACTTGATTTGATTTATGATCCCGAAAAAAAAAGCGAATTTTACAATGAAATGTAGTAATATTAAATTATTTCATATCGAGAAGGAATAATTTATCAGTACTTGAGAAAATTAATTTCTACTCAAATCAAAATAATATAATATTAAAATTTCATTATAATATTCAAATGCACCCAAATAAATTTAATTAAAATTACCAAGTCGTTTTAGAAAGATAAAGAATGTTCGATTATTTACAAATATAGAGACCAGATCTTAAAAGCTATAACAACCTTTTCTCAATAAATTTAAATAGCCGGACATTTCTTTTTCTTCCATTCCCAAATTTTAGGTGAAGAATCAATTTTTTTATGTTTTTCTAATGAGATACACTTTTATTTTAAAATCATTAAAAGTGGACAACAAATACGGTATGACAACCCACTTAAAACAATTTTAAATTAAAAGTGTATTACCCTTAATTCAATTATGTAATATATCGAGTTATGCAAATGAGGTTACCATGTGAATCGTGCAAAAATGATGTCATGCCAAAATTAATTAAACAACATTAAAAATATCATACAACGTGACATACAAAAAATTATATACGTATATTTTAATTAAAAATTATAAATTATGCATATTAACATAAAATGTACAAATGTGACTTAAATACAAGAATAAATACATAACATGCCAAACTAATTTTTTTAAAAAAAAAAGTATATACATATTAGAATTAGGACTAAATCATATTAAACGGAATTTTACTATCTAAAATGCAAACAAAATGACAATTAAGGCATAAATACGAATATACCATATTGAGTACTAAAAATTATTACAAAGGATTAAATCCCGAATAAACCCAATATATACCAGACTAAAATTAACATGCAAAAATTCAGAGGTTAAATGTCTAAAACTGCGTAAATTAAATACAATCACAATTTGGACTAGATTTAAATGCGGGTAAAATAAAGTAACAAAATGAAGAATGTAGAAAACTCGATTCTAGGACTAAAATGACTTAAAACAAAACATTGTGTGGCCCCTAAGGTGATTAACCCATACACAAAACAAGGTAACAAAACACTGTAGTTTTAATGCATACATATATACCAAACTTAACGTAAGTTTAACCCTAACTCTCATTTGCTTTCCTAACACTCCCCAGCGTCGTTCTCTCTAACCATTTCCCCTCTACCTTCTTCTTCTACTTATCTCCCTCAACACGAACGGCTTCCATGGCCACCACTCGTAGTTGGCTCCGATGAGGAACCAAAACTCCTCTCTCTAACATTCTCCTTCACGAACGACGCTGCTCCAAGAGCAAACCCTACACGACTGGCTACCCCAACAGCCCTAGAAACTACGACCACCACACACAACGGCCACCAAGGCCAAAACTAAACCTAACCAAACCTTTTTAAACCTCACTACCCCCAAGATGTAAGTCGACGATGTTCAGACACCGATCTCCCTCTAAAATGACCAATGGAACCACACCGAACCAAGGCCAACCAGAACTCTCAGTTTCCTTATACTTGGCAAAGACATAATCAATAAAAAAAGGTAACAAACTAAACTTTTTCTTTTCTCATATCTTTTACTTGCTTGAAAATAATAACACCCATAAAGAAATACTGGAAATCGAAGTAAAGATAGAAAATACCAAAAAAAACATTCCTTGCTTTATTTTGCTTCTTCGGTTTATGCATACAATGGTGAGTGAAACTTCCGTTACAATGGCTATTCTTCTTGTTCGTTGAATCCACTGTTGCAAAATGATTCCATTTTTTGTTTTTATTTTCTGTTCGGACCCCCCTTGTTGATGAAATCCCCTCTGTTTTTTTGTTGATTCCTCCTTTCGTTCCAAAACCGAGCCCCCCTCTTTTCATTTACAGTGTTTGATCTGGTAATATGAAAATGTTGTTTACACTGTTTTCTATTTTTTTGTTCTGTCGTCTGTAGGAAAAAAATGGTCTCTCCTTCCTATCCTAATGGTCTGTGAAACTCGTTAATTTTTTAAAAAAAAAACTCCTCTCTCTCTCGTATTTTCTGTTTTTTTTTGTGATCCCCCCTTCTTTGTGTGTGTTCTCCTCTTTTTCTTTCACCCTTGTTAACCCCCCACCATCTGGTTGTTAACTGTTAAAAACCGATCTTGATTTTCCTTCTTCAACTGCTGATGACCATTGGGCTTGAGATGGGCCTCCAGCTAGTTTGGGATCGGGTTAGGTTGCCATTGCTTCGGGTCTGCTCCGACATAACCCCGGACAAATAGAGTATCTACAAAAATCATATCCCTTTTTTTTAATAAATAACATGTCAATCTTGCGGGTTAATCTAATAGGGGAGTCAAGCGAAAAATCAACTTCTTCCTTTTTCAACAGATGGGTGATGACACATCCATATGGTAGTGAAGTTGAAATTGATGCTCCCTTTGTGACCATATATACAAATGTTTTAAACATCAGTTTAGCAATGTTTGGAGCCGTTTTGGATCTATACTTTGCTATCCACCAATAATCGCAGTCTCGAATCGTTGAATGTTTTCCCCCAAAAGGCCGAATAAACCAAGTCAGCATTTTGTGAAACACTCTCGCCTCTACATCTAGGTGAATTGGGCTATTTCTATCAACCCGTTGTATTGTAGTATCTAAATCATTTTCATCTGAATCCCCTTTATTCTCGACACCTATACCCGAAGCAATAGTCTCCGGAGATATATATATATATATATCCTTCCCCATGACATGGGTATTAATTCCTATTATATTATTCTTATTAGGCTCATATTGGAAGGAAACATTGTTGTAGAAGACTCTATCTAGGTTGGGGTAATACTTTGGTTCTACACCAAAGAATTCAAGCCAACCCCACGATGTAAATGTGGATTTAAAACTAAAATCATATTTACCATCAAACAAGAAACCCAGGTCAATGACACGTTCGGGATGAATCTTCCTTACTTTAAAACTCATTTTCCATCTTTCTTTCTCCGTATCGGATCTAAAGTTATCAGTGTCGAACGACCTGATTTACTCAAAAGAGCTGGGTTGAGAAGAGGTGGGTTGAGAAGAGATGGGTTGAGAAGAGCCCCGATTCTGACGCTTACGTTTTGGAGCCATTTTCGGTGTGGATATTGTTACATTGGAACACAAACACATTAAGAAAACAAAAGTGACCAATCTGCAAATCAAATAAACCCTAATTTTTGGCAAAATATCGATAAATTTACCTGAATATATGATCATAACTGTTATGAACACTGGTATTCATCGGAGTCGATGAGTTCTTTTCTGCCTTTAGGTTTAGGTTTAGGGTTTTTTGATTTGGAGTTTGTATCATATAAATAATGAATGATAAAAAAGCGAGTAATTTAAAAATGTATCGACACAAATTTAAAATGTGTCGATACATTATGGTGACCTGTTTCAAATTAAATAGGTATATTTATACTGGTTGCATTGTAAAATGACCTATTACATTCAAATTATGAATTTCATTGTTTAGGATCGATACTTTTTATAAATGTACGACATTGTTTTGTGCACTTTTTGACCATTTACATTCTGGACAAAACGTATCGACACAAATTCAAAGAGTGTTGATACTTTATGTACACATGTTTTCTCATAAAACGGTTAGATTCATAATTTACCTATTACATTATAATTATGGATCTCGATGTTTTTGGGATCGATACTTGTTATAAATGTATCGACACATTTCCATGCACTTGGTAAGGAAATCATTCTGGACACAAAGTATCGACACAAATTCAACAAGTGTCAATACTTTATGTACACCTGTTTTCTCATAAACTGGTGTATTTAGACCGGTTAGATTCATAATTTACCTATTACATTATAATTATGGGTCTCGATGTTTTTGGGATTGATACTTTTTATAAATGTATCGACACATTTCCATGCACTTGGTAAGGAAATCATTTTGGACACAAAGTATCGACACAAATTCAACAAGTGTTGATACTTTATGTACACCTGTTTTCTCATAAATCGGTGTATTTAGACCGGTTAGATTCATAATTTACCTATTACATTATAATTATGGGTCTCGATGTTTTTGGGATCGATACTTTTTATAAATGTATCGACACATTTCCATGCACTTGGTAAGGAAATTGTTCTGGACACAAAGTATCGACACAAATTCAATAAGTGTCGATACTTTATGTACACTTGTTTTCTCATAAACCGGTGTATTTAGATCGGTTAGATTCATAATTTACCTATTACACATTATAAATGTATCGACACATATGTTTACCATACTCTCATTAAACCGATATATTTTACCTATTACGTTTGGGAACCATACTTGGACAAAATGTTGGAATCAAATCTGTGTTTATTAATTTTTTCAGTGTTATTTTAAATTTACCTATTACTTTAAAGTTATTGCATTTTGTAGTTATTGAACATACATAAATATGGAATGGCCATTCAGTCCCGCACATGATGAAAATTATGTGACACTTGGAATAATGTAGACTCCTACTGTGTATAAGAAACATGTACAACAACCTATTGATAACTTTTCTCATCTCATACATAATTACATTCTCATACAAAATT
Organism: Hibiscus syriacus; assembly: GCF_006381635.1. Taxonomy (NCBI): domain Eukaryota; kingdom Viridiplantae; phylum Streptophyta; class Magnoliopsida; order Malvales; family Malvaceae; genus Hibiscus; species Hibiscus syriacus. The sequence goes on from NW_024062897.1 coordinate 525,032, forward strand.
ATAAATCGTATACAAAATTAAAAATCTTATACAAAATTAACCCTACATTTACATAATCGCTTCCTTTTGTTATTCTTGTGTAGCATGGCAGCTTTTGTCATCTTCTCTCTTAGTTGATTTTGATTGTGGCATACGAGATCGTTTAATATTCGCATATGATCCCATTCTCCAACAACCTATATTCAAATTGTCAGTACGTTAATTATTGTAAACCACAACATTCAATCTATGACTTTTAACAATATAACGACAAACTAATTTTTAATTCTACTTACAAAATCACAAGTAGTCCCGCTACAACCGATCGATTCCATCCACATCATCACATAGATGCCGCAATCATATCCATTCAATTGTTCGGTCATCTTATGCTCCACGAATTTGAATCTTTGCAAGGGGACTTTTCCTAGAGAGCCACATGCTTCTACCCAAATGTGTTTCTCATTATAACTATCTAATATTTTCATCTGCATTAAAAAATATGAAGTTATGATCCAAACAAATTATGCATTATAATTTACATAATTTCATTTCATACATACCAACCTCTTAGAATCATTCACTCTCTGTTTAGTTGCTTTAGATTTAAACAGACTATCATATACAGTTCCAACACATTTTACCATATCCAACACCAACATATACCAATGTGAATTATTGTAGTTTATTGTGATCATGATCTGCAACAAATTTCACACACAATTTGACAAAATTCAACATTATATATCCACAAACATCATTTATGCCTATTCGTATGGTGTCTTACCTTCTCATAGTTGGTGAATTTCATATAGTTAGGCAACATGGTACCCCAAAAGCTCGCAATACCCTCAACATCACCGTTGTTCAACACCTGTTGCTGCAATTACACGACAATCATTATTAATTTACCGTCTATAACATTACTTTTCAACATTTATTAATTTAACTCACCGCTAAGTGGTATGGAATATAGCTAATCATCCGGCCTGACTTTTTAGAATCGTAGCATACTGTCCAGGCGAGCAAATCAATAACCTAACAAAATTAATTACACAATCAGAACATATTCAATAGGTTTTGTCTTTTAATTGATTTCTACTTACCACAACCCATTCCATAGGCTTCAACATTGCAACGTCAGATACTTGTGCGTATTGATTTCCCATTGAGATTACAGTATATCTGTATGAATCATTAGGATTAATATTTTTTCATGATTAATATATTTTCATGAAATATTTAAATATCACTCACAAAACAATATAAGTGACTTACCCCGATTCTAACCCACTATTCCATAAATAATCACAAATTGCAGCTTCGACCGGTTCAATTCCGATTGAAATATCCGCTTTTACAACTTACAGTTTTGCATACAAATTTGTGTCACAACAACATGATAAAAATCAAATTAAGTTATATTTTATTCAACTTACCTTCTGCTTCTTGTTCTGGGTGCAGACATTCCGAATCCAAATCTGCATCTATAACTCTCCGGTGTATAGATGTTAGTGACATCATTTCTCCTCATTTCCTCCATCTTTTCTTCTTCCTCCATCTTTTCTTTTCAAATTTCTCAGTTCATCGTATTTTTTCTCTACATAGCTCTTCATCTCTTTTATTTCACCCTTCAATTTCCCCCCTTCATCCAAGTTTTACCACCTCACCCCTGAAAGCTCACTCCTTATTTCCACAACCTCCTTGACAACTCCATCATTTTTTCCACCCGTCATTAACTTCACCACTCAACACCTCAACTTTTTTCACCAACAATACTATATCTTTCCTTCCACTTTCATCTTATGCCTCTCTGTGTCGCTTCGACTCTTGATTGTCTTTAATGAATATCAAAAACAATTTTTTTAATATCAGCCAATTCAGTCATCAAAATGTCGAATTTACTCTGTTTTCCCTGACCGTAATCCCCTTGACCGTCATCCACCCCTCCAACCATCTCTTCCTCTGTCTCCTATGCCTTATCTACCTTCTCTGCGTCCTTGAAAAGAACCTTCAAAATTAATTTTTTCTTAATATTATTTACTTAATATTATTTAATTTCATTTATTAATATTTCTAGCTTCCTCGGTCTATCCACCTTCAACTTCGCCATCACTCTAACCACCTCTTCATTCTCCCATGCACGGATGCGTGCCACTCCGTGTCTTTCATAAGCCGGCAAACTATCACAGCCCGACCAATAATTGAACAGTGCAACCTGAATTTATAATAAAATTAATCATTTATATAATAACTATACCATCATTTTATATAAAAAAACAAAAACATTCTTCAACTCAGTTACCTCTAAGATTGCTATGCACCCTTTGAGGTATCTCTGGCTGCCCTTTTGAAAGGTGATTATTGATTCAATCAATCTTGAATGAACATATTCAGCCCAATTGAATTCACCCTTTAAGCCTTCATCGCAAATGAGCTTCATATTGTCCTTGTTCGTTGACGTATCACCCATTGGACAAAGAAATATCCCGACAAGGTACAATAGAACTCGAGCCTTCAGCTCATCCTCTCGGTAAGATCCGATTTTGATATCCTCTTCAACTTCAGCATATGTCACCTTATGATTCAAACTATATTTGGAGGCAAGTGCTTTCCAGTTCTTACTCCTACAGACTTCTACAACACTTTTGCCTTTGTTTTGTACCCCCAAGATGGCTGCAGTAGTTGATACCCCCAGAGGGAATGAATAATCACCATATTTAGCAATTCATTATTTGACATCAAATTGCTCCATCAAGGATCGACACAATTTCCTCCGAATTGGTCGATTCTTTACTCTTATCAATGATCCAAACCCCATTTCACTCACATTCAACTGATCATTCTTTTTAAGGTGTTCAATTAATGAATACACCTTTTTTATGCTGCACCTTGTCGACACATCCTACATTTTTTAACAATATATAATGTTATTGTTCTTATATATCTTGTATCAACGTATTTACAAGTTTAATGAATACCTTGTTTGCATGTGCTTTCCTCCGTTCTTTGTATTCTTTACTATCATTCCTTGACTATGTGTAAGGTTCCTTTGAGCATCACTCATCGAATTCCATTTCGACCTCACATCTTTTGTCACCTAATATTAAGCATAAACGTTTCTTAATCAATATATTAACGCTAAATAATACTCAATGTCTATTTCGTTTTACATACCGAACTGTTGTGTGTGCCATCTTCCTTCATCATTTTGCATTCGACCATACTGTCAACATTTAAAATTTGGAATCAATTTAAAGTTCCTAAATACTTTAATCCAATTACCATTTCAAACAATAATAACAAAAAGAAATTGATACTTACTAGAAGTACATATATCCACCATTTGGTTACTTTCCACCTATTGACTTCATTTTTCCTTCATATATCAGTTTATGCAATCAAATCAAATATTTGTATACAAAAATCGATAACCACTCTTGTGGTAAACGGTTGGTCTTCAAAAGAATTTGAATGGCCACTACAACAAGTGTCGGCATATTTATACAACCTAAAATATCATTTTCTATAATTATATACAGGTATCCATGTTTATTTTCTACCTATAATATATATAATATCGGTCCCAAAACCTCCCTATTTCCTTCAAACGAATGGGAACACTCTTCTCCAATATCGACACATTTACAACTTATAATATCATTTTCTACCTATAATATTAAATAAAAGTAACGATATTATCATCTACCTAGAAGATCATTCTACATGTAATCGGTCCCAAATCTTCTTTACTTCGAAAACCCAAACAATAACACATAAAACCCTAATTATGTAATAATAAAAACTAGGGTTTCAACAATGACCTTTCGATTTGAAATGCAACAACAAACAAACAAACTTCAACGTAGAACGCCTTCTGAAATGCAGCAACAATTACGCTTCGATTTCAAAAACTCTATCTATTTTCAGAGGAAATTTAGCTATGCCTTTATATTTACACCGGATAAGTTATTTATATTTAATCGATACAATTACATAAGTGTCGACACTTTTATGTTAAGTGTCGATACTTTCGATAGGATATTTACCTATTTCTTTGAAAGTGTCGATACTTTTTTACGTGTACTTATTAAAGTACCGACACTTTCAACATAACCGGTAGCGCTTTACTGGTTTTGTCATTTCGATACCAGTTTTGTCATATTTTTACCTATTATATTGTTATGGATCGATATATTTTCATAAAGTATCGACACTTTTTGGATCTATAACTTCTCTCTTTTAAATTACGAAAGTGTCGATACTTATATTAATTATCGACACTTTCAATATATCCAGTAGCTTTTTTCCTTTTATCATTCGAGACCTGTTTTGTCATATTCTTACCTGTTATATTGCTATGGATCGATACATTTGTATAAAGTATCGACACTTTATAGGCGCTATAACTCTTCTTCTCTTTTAAATTCAAAAAGTGTCGATACTTATATATGTATCGACACTTTCAATATATCCGGTAGCTCTTTACCGGTTTTATCATTTCGTGACCGTTTTGTCATACTTATACCGTTATATTGTTAGGATCGATACTTTTTATAAGTATCGACACTTTATAGGCGCTATTACTTCTTCTCTTTAAATTCCAAAGTGTCGATACTTATTTAAATCTAATCGATACTTTCGATATATCGGTTTTATCATAATGAAACCGGTTTTAATATTTACCTGTTATATTGCTATGGAACGATACATTTTTTCATTTGTATCGACACAAACCGACAAGCTAAGTTTGCCGGTTGCCAAATTTTTTAATATTTTCTTCATGATTTCCACCTACAACATTGTTATTACTCGATATTTCTGGTAGCGCTAAATCGAATTTATTAAATATATTATAATGTATCCGGTAACGCCGTATATTAGCCCACCTTCCTGAGACAACCCCACGATGTTGGGCTAAAATATTGTCCAAAATAGCAGTACGCACCTGCATGGGCTATATGTTAAGAAAATATTGAAAATAAATCTTTACTGCTCTCGTTGAGAGTCGAACTCAAGACCTCCCGCTTACTAAACGGGTGCTCTAACCAACTGAGCTACGAGAGCACGTTGCCTGATCAGATTTCAATAAAATATATATAGTATTTATTATGTGTGGTCCAATAGGAAGGAAAACTATCTAATCTTTTACTTCTAATGCTGGGGTTGATCTGGTAAACATCTTCCATTTTTGTTTATTCTTAGAAAAATGCCTTATAATATACGATTTTAACCAATTTTTTTTGGATTTGCCAAAATGACCAACTAAATCGCAATGCGATCGATAATTCGCAACGCGATTTCCGGTATCACAAATCAGTTTCCAGATTCGCAACGCGAACATCGACTATCGCAACGCGAACTTCGACTATCGCAATGCGATTTTCCAAATTCGTTGCGATTAGTACAAGTTCGCGTTGCGATTATTCCAAATTCTATCCAAGTTCGTTGCGATAGTCAAGTTCGCGTTGCGATTTATTCCAAATTCGTTGCGATAGTCTAAAATCACAACGACTGTGGTATTGCATTTGTTTTCTTAAGAATTTTCTCTAAAAGATAGTATTCGCGCGGACGTGTCGAAGACACGTATTACCACGACCACGAGACGAGACGGCGGCGGCGGCGCGCGAGAGTTCCCCTTGTTCTCTATCACTCACAAAGAAGTAGGAAAGCCAGCCTTAAATACTATTCCAATAGTGTTTCCAATACTATGTGGGATTGAGCATTACCAACACTTGTTCCCAATACTATGTGGGATTGAACCTTAAATAGTGATTATTTGTGAATTATAGTTAATGACTTTAGTATTTGTATGAAACGTATTTGTGGTTCGTTTAGTTTTCATGTAATTCTAATTTATTTTCAATTGATTGTAATTGCACGATAACAATTTTTTTATTCTCGCTAGTGATGCAATGTTTTTGAATGTTTGCTTAAAATTGCAATAATCGCGATTGATTGTAGATTGACTTTTAATTATGACATATTTAATAGTATAATACTAATGCAATTGGTTGCTGATTCAGTTGTTTAAGGTGCATTGTTAATTGTTTCCTGAATAATCACATAGTATTGAAAACAAGTGTGGTAATGCTCAATCCCACATAGTATTGGAAACACTATTGGGAAGGTATTTAAGGCTTGGCTTTCCCACTTCCTTGTTGAGTGATAGAGAACAAGGGGGACTCTGCGCGCCGCCGCGCCGTCTAGTCGTGGTCGTGGTCGCGGTCGCGGTCGTGGTAATACGTGTCTTCGACCGCGCGAATACTATTTTAGAGAAAATTCTTAGAAACAAATGCAATACCACAGTTGTTGCGATTTTGGACTATCGCAACGAATTTGGAATAAATCGCAACGCGAACTTGGACTATCGCAACGAATTTGTAATAAAGCAACAAATTTGGAATAAATCGCAACGCGAACTTGGACTATCGCAACGAATTTGGAAAATCGCAACGCGAACTTCGACTATCGCAATGCGAATCGCAGCACGAACTTCGACTATCGCAATGCGAATATGTAAATCGCAATGCGATAGTCGAAGTTCGCGTTGCGAATTATCGATCGCATTGCGATTTAGTTGGTCATTTTGACAAATCCAAAAAAAATTGATTAAAATCGTATATTATAAGGCATTTTTGGTCACTGAGGTTATTTTCTCTTGTCCAAAATAGCAGTACGCACCTGCATGGGCTTATTATGTTAAGAAAATGTTGAAAATAAATCTTTACTGCTCTCGTTAAGAGTCAAACTCAAGACCTCCCGCTTACTAAACGGGTGCTCTAACCAACTGAGCTACGAGAGCACGTTGCCTGATCAGATTTCAATAAAATATATATAGTATTTATTATGTGTGGTCCAATGGGAAGGAAAACTATCTAATCTTTTACTTCTAATGCTGGGTTGATCTGGTAAACATCTTCCATTTCTGTTTATTCTTAGCTCTTCTTCTTCATCAGTAAAACACTTAATTCCCGTCTTTCTTCTGAATCAGTCTCTCCGGTTGCTCTGCAATACTGGTATATATTTCACTGCATCTGAAACCGTCGCTGGAATGCTAAACTTTTTTGAATAAAACCATGAATTACATATTCATATGCATACATCTCTGAGGCTATTGTTTTGCAGTTCTGGTATATCTTTAAAGCTTCTTGACCACAAAGGGGCGGAGCTGGCTTGAGTAAAGCATGGGGATGATGAGGAAATTGAAGGAATATAAGTCTATAGTTTCAGTGCCTTAGTTAGTTCTTGGCCACTTTGGGGTTGGAAAAGGGGCTAATGAACATATTAGATTGCTTTAATTTTCTCGCAACCTTTCTTTAAGAAAACGAAATGATCATTTACCGATGTATATACAACTAATTCAACCACTTACCTAATTCTTTTTCTTTTTCGGTAATAGAGAACATAATAACATTGAGAGAATCGACATAGACTCTCGACTCTTGAGTAACAAGGTTAACAACTCATATGGAGCTTCGGTCAAAGAGTCTCTGATACTTTTTTCTCGAGACATGGATGTCAATATATCAGTCACATCCTTTTAACTGGTCGAAAGATATCTTTCATGTATGTTCCATCATTAGTAATATAGTATCCGTCAAGGATACGTTGCATGAAGGATTCAGAGCTTTGTATCATACTTCTACGATATCCATACTTCCATGCATGTTTTAACGTATCATGAATCGCTCACAAATTTGCGGTTAATACCGAGTCATTTTCAAGATTTATGGTAGAGTCAATAGTCTTTCTCCTTGAACATTTTGGAACACACCCTCTGTCGGCTGCCGTGCGGTCACTATTCCGAACAGTTCCATCAACATTTGCTTTAAGCAACCCTTCATTGAACTTGTCTAAATTCTAATTGATTAATATGCAGTATTGATATATTCTTTTTTAGTAATTTATACATAATAATAATAATAATAATAATAAAATCAACTAAATTATTTTAGTAATATATAATTAAACAGAATCAAAATTTACGTATCATATTATATTTAAATAAAATTTATAAACAATTTTTTAATATTTATCTCTAATTAAAATGAATGGCCTAGCAGTAACAGTTTTCCAAGTAAGGTCATAGTATAGCACAAAAGAATGATTATATAAACACTAGAATTCAAGTTCAAATTTATCAAAGACAAAATTAAAAGAATCAATATAAGTTATAAAAGAAATATATATAAAAAAATCTAAAAAAATATACATTAGATATTTAGATATATGAGTTTCTTTAAAAAAAAAATAACACATATCTCTGTTACAATTTAATAACTTGTTTTATAACTATAATTATTTTTTAGGAAAATTTGTGAGACCTTATCCGAATGTCATATAGAAACCGACCAAAGTTAATTCAATTATGTTTTCTTTTACATTGTCCTCATTGTTCTTAAAATACTGAACCAAATCCGGAACCATCCAGGAAAGATTAAAAAAGAGAGGAGAAAGAGGAAGCGTGACAGAGTAATAATGGACTTAAAAATATTATTTTAGGATGAATATATATATATTTTAATAACAAAAATAAATATGATAGATATACAAATAAAATTTTAGGGTGAACATTATAAAAAAATCTAAAACTAACGTAAAAGAATTCAAATTTTAGAATAAACATGTGTCCACCTTAAAAACGTATATTCGTCATTGGTGTGGCGACTACGATTAGGGATGGGCATGGGTCGGGTTTTCAGTAACCCGATCCGACCCAAAAATTATACACCTCCATCCCATCCGAACTCGACCAAAAAATATACAATTTTTAACCCTATAGGAATCCGACCCGTCTTTTAAGTTAAAACCTGAATCCGACCCGATCCAACTAGATAATATTTATAAAAACATATTACTTTTATCTAATAAAAATAGGAATTTAATTGAAAAAAAATAATATATAGGGGCTATTATTGCAATTAACCCTAAATATAAGGTAAAATTATATTTTTCCAAATCGGATCAATATTTTCATCCTAAATCGAAACTTGATCCGACCCGAACATAATCACTAAAAGATTTTTACCCGACCTGATCGGAACCTATATTTATAAAAAAATTCTGATCCGATAGGATCAGATCAAAATCCATCGGGTTCGGATGCAGAGCTCATTCCTAACTGCCATGCATGGGATGGCACGAGACAAGAGTAGGGTTGTCATGCGCAACATCTCGCATCTTGCGTGGAGGACGTGTTCTTCACCAACGGGTCCCCATGTTGGTGACAACGTCATTAATTAGAAACGAAAATAAATAAATAAAAGGAGTTCGTGATAATATTAATTCTTGAAATGGGAGATGACAAACTCATATTTTCCCTAGAAGAGTGACATCATATGAAAACGAAATGAATTGATCTCCACCAAAAGAATATACTATTTAAACATGAGCGTCTAAGTTCAACTATAATAGGTGAAGTAGTGATTTAGACTATAAGAAATATGATTGTTACATTTATAATTCATTTTTTAGTGAAGAATTACATGAAAAAATGACATAAATTATACGTATGTTATATGCTATTAATTACTTTTTGTTATTTAGTTTATATTTTTTATTTGAATTTGTGTGTATTCTAGGATTAGTTAGAAATCGAGTTTAGTTGAAATTTTTGTCATCTTCTACACTCGTAAACTTATCTATGGTAACTTATAGAGACAATCAATCATATTTTTAAAATTATAAAGAAATTCATAGAATTATGAAATAGATCACGACAAGTCTTTTATCGCATGGGCCAGAGACTTCAATCAAGAATTTTTTTCATTATTCGGATGAAAAATATCTTATTTAAAGACATCATAAATATTCTAGCACCAGTCTAATAATAGAGATTCAGAGTATTTTCATGATTATACTTTTAACATGATAATTGGGAGCTAGTAACCGCTTGAGTCCATGACTTTTAAAGAGAATAACTTTCTCTTTACTGTTGAGGTCACTTGATAATTTTTTATTTTAAATTAAATAATTTAAAATTTCTTTTTCCCTTTTTAAAATTAATGTCAAGATGACCCAGATTTTAGTATTGCAACAACGCAGAATAAAACACCTCCATTTAAGTCCCATGAGCTTCAAAACCCAATTAAGATAATATTAAGAGAACAAAATTCCCTTTAATTAATTACATAAATAATTTAAAATTTCTTTTTCCCTTTTTAAAATTAATGTCAAGATGACCCAGATTTTAGTATTGCAACAACGCAGAATAACAACACCTCCATTTAATTCCCATGAGCTTCAAAACCCAATTAAGATAATATTAAGAGAACAAAATTCCCTTTAATTAATTACATAAAAGTAGTCATTTACATTTAGTTAGGGATATGACCAAAGATTAATTATAGAGTAGCAACCCTTCTCTATTATGTATCACACGATTAATTCCAAAACCTTCTTCCTCAATGCCTCAATATCTGAGTCCGTTAATTGGTAAGTTGTTTCTGGTTCCACCTGCACAATCCAAGCATTGAAATTAGACGGGAAAACAATCTTATTAACTTAATATTTATCATGCATGATGTACATATGAAATATGTTTATCAAATTATAATATTATATTATATGTATTTTTGAAGATGAAGTATGAAGTATGTAGGTAGTGTATGGTTAATTTTTAAAAAAATTTAGATGAAAAACTGCAGCTAATTTAGGGAGAACAAAGATGGTGAACAATGTAAGAGAGAGAGGATTTGAGAGATCGGGATTTTTTTGTCCGTTGTGTCAGGAGTTTTATACATTCGTTATTGTGTGTGAGTGTCACCCTGAGATTATGATTGTTATCATAGGTCGATAAATTGAATTAATCTGATTATTGTATAACAGAGTTTGTCGGTGATGAAGTTGATAATGTTAGAGTATAGACTAGTTTGAGTCTATATTGAGTGTGTGAGTGTGAGGTGCGTGTTTTCTTATGCATGGGTTTGTTATGGGTTTTCTAACCGTCTCTTACTCTTAACTATATGACTTTTGAATAAAACGAATATCAGAGAGGTTTTCTTATCTTCCTCTTTCGTCTTCCTTTATTATCATAAGAGTTACGTGAGATATCTTAATAGATAATAGTCAAATTAAAGGGTTGTACCTGTTTAGAGGATGCGAAATTCTGAAAATCCTGCTAAATGGAAACAGGGTGTCATGTATGTACCTGAAGGTGAATATTACAGAAGATCATTCCTCCGAACGACTCAGAAGAAGTAGCACCCAATAGGAGGAAGCCTTGTTGCTCCAAGAGATGCAAAATCTCAGACAATTGAGTCTTCTCAACTTCATCTTTGTTCATTGATATCTGAATCGCAACTTCACTATCACTTAGCCGATTTACAGAAACCGCAGCTCTACCTAAACTCCTCCATTTGATCTGCTGCTTTTTTGCTCATTGATATCTGAAATCTTCAACAAAATCTCCTCTTTCTTCTGAACCAATCTCTCCAGTTGCTCCTGCAATTCTGGTATATATTTCACTGCATAGGAAACCGTCTCTGGAAAGCTCAACTTCTTCTGCAACAAAAACAAATCCATGAACTACATATCCATTTACATATATCTTCAAGGCTTTTGTGCTGTAATTACACACCATTTTTTGCAACCGGCAGCAACGACCGGAGCGATGAATACAAACCGTTAACCTTCTTCCTCCGGTCACGCTCGCTAGCGTTGTGGTTAAGCTTCTTGACCATGAAGGGGTTGAAGCTGGCTTGAGTGAAGCATTGAGATACAGGAGAAAACTGAAGGAATGAGTCTATAGTTTCAGAGTCTTGATAGATATAGCTAAGTTAACTTTCTTGCAAACTGTTGTTTGTTTAAGAAAGTGGAATGATCATTGACTGATGTATATATATACAAACTAATTCAAAGGATTATATAATTTGTTAATACATGGAGTTGGTGCATTCTACCACATTATTCTCTCCAAAATTTTATTGTATATTCAAAACAATAATAATGAAAATGATCAATTCATAATAGTTTTTTTCCTTTTTTTCTTTTTGATTATGTTTGTGTAACACGAGATTGCATGTGTTTGAGAAGGTATATCTGCGTGTATCCACGTACGGCATGTAGAAACTGACCAAAGTCTTATGAATATAATATTAGATTACGATGATAACCTAATACAATAACCGTATTATACCGATTTTAAAGTTGTTGTATAATTATATTTTTAATTTAAAAATATTATAATTTTTTTTAAAAAATAATGTGAGGATATCTAAATTATAGCATTACAAACCCATTTACAATACCCATCATAATTTAATACTTTATATTATTTTATTTATGATCATAAAGTTAAAAATACATCTAACGTTTTGATTGAATAATATTTTTTATTTTTAACTTTTAAAGTATTTTCACTTCCAACATTTTATTTTAAGGTAAATATTCATATTTTAGAACGTTAACTATCTATTGACAAATTATTTCTCTCCACAGAAGATTTTTTTACCTCAAAATAAAATCTTAACTATGAAAATATTTTTTTTAAAAAATAAAATAATTATTCAAATAAACGTTTTATTTTAAAACTTATCAAGAAGAGATTAAAAAAAATAAATAAAGTGGTAGTGGGTGCATGGGATTGCACGAGGCAAGAGTAGGGTTGCCATGCGCAACATCTTGCATGTTGCGTGGAGGACGTGTTCTTCACCGTTTGTGGCAACATCATTACTCCAAAAATTTTAAAAATGGCTTTAATTTCCAAGTTGGGAGAAGACATAAACTCATTTGCCTCTAGAAGAGTGAGATCATATGCAAAAGAAATGCAAGAAATTGATTTACACCAAAATTAAAGAAGGGTCAAGTACATAAATTAATTATCTTGTTTTATTGAGTACACTTATTATTAAAAACCATAAAATAATTCTCGATCATAGAACATTGTTTTAGTAAGTCTTTGATTCTTATAAAATAGTCATCTAATTATTTATATGTTCAAAATTTATCTTTTTTTTAAAAAAAAAATTAACGACCATCTGAGCAGGACGTTAACACATTGACTGAGATAATAAAATATGATTACAAAACTGTTTGAGGTATATTTTATGGATCGACTCTCCGTTTACATTATGTCGTTAAGCCAATGTTTTAAACATTGTGTCATCGAACTTGTGGTTGAAAACAAGGACGATAGTAGTAGACATTATTAAAATATGATTTTTGTCAATATCTCAATCAATAAGTTAACGTCTAGCTCAGACGACCGTTAAGTTTTTAATTTAAAATGACAAGTTTAGAACATAAAAATAACCAGGTGATCATTTTATAACTATCAATAGTAGGGAGATTCAATAAAATATTGCCTTATAATCGAATAATTATTTTATAATTTTTAATAATTAAAAGATCCAGCAAAATAATTTTCGTCCTTGTGTATGCAGAAAATTTATGTTGAGAGATTAATCCATCAAAATTAGATATACGACGCATATCGATTTAAATTAATCAGGACAAAACCTTAAAACCGAAAAGATAACAAAAACAAATAATAACTCAATTTCTCTAACAAATAATATCAGACTCTGATTTAACTTTCGTATATTATTAAGAGAAAATCGCCTCAGTGACCAAAAAAAAGTTATAATATACGATTTTAACCAACTTTTTTTGGATTTGCCAAAATGACCAACAAAATCGCAACGCGAAATAAAAATCGCAACGCGATCCCCAGAATCGCAAATCAGTTTCCAGAATCGCAAATCAGTTTCCAAAAGCGCAACGCGATTCTTGAAAATCGCAATGCGATAGTACAAATTCGCATTGCGATTTTCCAAAATCGCAACGCGAATATGAAAATCGCAACGCGAACACATAAATCGCAACGCGTATCCGTAAATCGCAACGTGTATCCGTAAATCGCAACGCGTATGGGTAAATCGCAATGCGTATCCGTATATCGCAACGCGTATCCGTAAATCGCAACGATAATACATAAAATCGCAACGCGTATCCGTAAATCGCAACGCGATATTTAAAGCGCCATTATAATCGCTACGCGTATTTTATTTTCAAATTACAAAAAGAATATTAAGACAAAATCCCGTAATCGCAACTCATAACCTAAAACCTAAAATCACAACTCAGTCCCATCTCCATCTCTCACTCTCTACGGCGAAGAAATCCGTCCCCATCTCCGAAGATTTCCGTCCCCATCTCCGGCGAAATCCCTCACAACCATTCACGGTCAGAAATCCTCACAATATTCAGAAATGGAAAATACCTCCGAGGGTTAGTTTTTTTAATTATTTTTATTTTGAAATGTTTGCATTATTGTAGGTTTTCATATTGAAACTGATGATAAGTTTACTGGTCATTTCAATAATAGATTAACCATTTCACTTAGATTTCATTTCGCGTTACGATTCTGTCGTTGCGATTTTCATTTCGCGTTGCTATTCTCTCGTTGCGATTTTCAAGTTAGTATTTGTCTTTGTCTTTGTTCTGTCTTTGGTTGAAGTAATGCAATCCATTCAAGTTTCAATTTGCAGAAGAGTCGCAACGAGATAAATGAAAATCGCAACGAGAGAATGACTGTCGCAACGAGAGAATCGCAACGCGAAATGGAAATCGCAACGAGAGAATCGCAACGCGAAACCAAAATCGCATTGCGATTTTCATTTCGCGTTGCGATTCTCTCGTTGCGATTTTCATTTCGCGTTGCGATTCTCTCGTTGCGATTGTCATCTCGCGTTGCGATTCTCTCGTTGCGATTTTCATTTCAACCAAAAGACAAAACAGTGTTGCAAATTTTAGTTTAAAGAATAAACTACTACTTTTTATTATTGTTTTGGTATATCTTCACAGTGTAGTTTTTGGTATATCTAACTTGGTATGTTTATTGTTTTGTAGAAATTTTTTTCGGCTCAATTGACCTTGAGAAATAAAGTCAGCCTGGCCACTACAATTGCAAAGAAGCTTTCACCTGCTCAAAGACAATTGTTTGAGGAAACCTGCTTCGGGCCATGGCTGAGAGTACAGCATCCGGGTGGAGATGCTAATTTGACCCATTTGTGGCTTCAGACCATGACATCAAATCTACCCGACAGTATACAACGTGGTGAGGAAGAGATATGGTTCATTTCCACCAGCGTATACTTGCTTTGGGCGGAAGGAGTTCTGCTTAATCACTGGTCTACGATTCGGACACGATGATGTAGGCCGGTACACTCGTCATATCGCCCGCCCATGGTTATCCCGGGTTTTTCCGGATGAGTCAATGGAGAAGCCGAACCTACATGTCGACGACCTGAAGAAATTATTTAATAAGAAAGCTGGTTTCACGGATGGAAGACGTCGATGTTGTCCGAGTATGCCTTCTTACTACTTGTGTATGCCGGCTTTTTAGGCAGGAGAGGCCAGACCTATTCATCGGGAGCTAATAATATTGGTAGAGGACCTGAATGCATGGAATCTGTTTCCGTGGGGTTCGTATATATGGAAAGCTACCTGGACTAAGTTGTCGTCTGCCTTTGATGACCGCAAAAGTTTGCGGGGCGATGGGTCCAAATACACTTTGTCAGGCTTTGTTTGGGCCTTTAAGGTAAGAATTTCTATATAATGTTTCTAAAATTATAATTAATTATTTAACAATTACTAATTTTGTTATTATATTGTTTGTAGATTTGGATATTCGAGGCTTTCCCCAGCATGCGTACATATGCAATAAAAACGTCAAATGATATTCCCAGGGCTATTTCCTGGAAGAGGAAAACTCTGTTGGATTGGGAAGACTTAATATCATATGCCACAATAAATAATGTAAGTTAACACAAATACTTTCATATAATATATAAACAAGTTATTAATAGTAGACGTTGCGATTTATGTGTTCGCGTTGCGATTTTCCTATTCGCGTTGCGATTATGGAAAATCGCAATGCGAATTTGTACTATCGCATCGCGATTTTCAAGAATCGCGTTGCGATTCTGGAAACTGATTTGCGATTCTGGGGATCGCGTTGCGATTTTTATTTCGCGTTGCGATTTTGTTGGTCATTTTGGCAAATCCAAAAAAAGTTGGTTAAAATCGTATATTATAACTTTTTTTTGGTCACTGAGGCGATTTTCTCTATTATTAAATATTCCATTTGATATCGAAAGCGCATCAAAACTTAAGTCATTCGGGTCCTCTAACTTTTCTTTCATGCTAATGAGGACAATAACGTTAAATGCAAATTTCTTTTATGACATTTGATGGAACCAATCATACTAATGAGATCATTTTATGACATTCGGGTCCTCAAAACACAAAAATAAGTAAATAACGCTATATATCATCATAAGATAATATCACGCCATAATGAAGAAGAAAAAAATCACATCAGTAAGTTAATCTTTAATAGTAAAGTATCAAATTAAAACTAAACTAAATATTAAATATAATTTTTAATAATTAAAATTTAATTATCAGAATAAAATAAAAATAAAAATTTAATTATTAAAACACATAATTTAATATTAGATTGTATATTAGTACTAATTTTTAAATGCATATGCATCGAACACTACTTCTGGTGAAATGTTTAATTTTTTAGAAAAAATTCCTTAAACAAAATAGTTTTTATTTTTTTAATTTATTTGTTTTAAAACTAATAAAAAATTATATTATATACAGGTAAAATTGAAGAGACAATTTTAAAAAAGTAATATTATACTATACAATTTTATAACATCTTTGATATAATATTTTTTACAAAAAAATTATTTTAGTTAAAATAATATGTAATTTACTCATGATACCAACTCAATTAAAATTTATTATACAGAAATTTTTTTGGGGCATAATATCATTTATATTTCTTAAGGTACAGGGTTTTATGGGCTTACAAAGATACTAATCAGATACAGAGGAAGACTAGTAAAGTTGTCGAAAACCAGAAAGCCAAGTTACATCATGCTCCTGAGAAACCTCCAAGGTCCGGTTCCTGTCCCTATCCTGCAAATGCACCATATATTTTTCAGTTACTCGGATTCGGATATGAGTGTTAAATACGAATATCATCGTCGTACCGGACATGGAAAATTTACCTCCAAAATCCAGCAAATGCTCGAAGACTCATATATATGGTCAGAGCTATCCACAGTCCGATGAATCCATGACTGGAGGAGAGGATACATAGACATATAATGCTGACAATTGCTACAAGAACCTGTTCGAAATCAACAAGTGTTTCAATTAGAGTCGTTAAATCGAGTTTTTCATGGATGTCAAATGGAGATAATATGTAGACTTGCCAAGGAGAAGGCAGAATATGCAAAGTCGGATGCTCCAAAGTTGACACCATCGAAAACAAATGCTAATGAATTGATGGGCTGAGTTGCTGCGACAAACTGAACAGAAACCGAAAATTAACGAACATTAGCTCCCGATTCCGGATGATGTTTCGGGTTAGAACCTAGGAAGGTTGATGTTTGTTATGGTACTTACTGGAATGCCTGTACCAATGAGTCGGAGGACATCGACATCTTTCGTAATAATTTCGCTCCGAAACTCAGTCCTCCCCAAGAATGACTGCAAGTATCAACCCCAGAACCAATCCTAACTGCACTCCATATACATAGACTTTTAGGAATATCATGAACAGTCACTTTCTTCACGGTACTATGAATATTAATTATGATATATGTCACCTGCAATACTCGAGACGCGGTGGCCGTGGCCTTCTCATAGTCCTTTTTCGCGAAGGAACTTGCAAGTATTGCCTGGAAGTGCCAGAAAGCAGTTAAATTAGATAACGAATGAGTTTATCCGGTCCAAAACGGCAGAACAGCAGCAAGAATGCAGTCATTATCACCTGTCCAGCTACGGCCAACCCGTCAGCAAGAAGGGAAGTCGCCAACCAAACCTGCAAGCACACTTGAAATGCAGCCATGGAAGTCGATCCCAATCTGGCAGCCATCGACGCCGACAGTGTGATACAGAATGTAACAGCCATAACCCTTATTAACAATAGGAAGCCTGAATTCGAACAGATAAATGATAAGGGATGGTAATTAGATCGACTCAAATGTACAAAAACTCTCTGAACGGAAAACAATGTTGATGTTTGAGACTGGATTGAAATGAAATTAAAATTACCATTCTTTAGAAATCTACCAAACTGTAGATGTTTTAAACTAGGGGGTAAGAGGTCAACTTGACTCATTAGCTTCCACAAGAGTATTACTGAAATAAGGTACCTGCAATTACCATACACATTAACAGGCAAATGAATGTCTATATATAGCATGATAAACCTATTGTTGGTCGATGATTCGGATGTAACTTACTGAGATATCACATGAGCAATGGCTGCACCGCTGACACCCAGACGGAAAACAAACATAAATATCGGGTCCAAAATGATGTTTGTTACATCTCCTGCCACTAAGTTTAGGAAGAGAACCGTTAGAAAACAGTCAGTAGATGTGTTAAAAAATTGAAACGATACCTGAAACTCTATTGAAAGGATATACCAGTGGCATATAAAGGAGTTTTAGTGTCTTTAAATCCTCGAAAGACGCCTTGCATAGCTAACGAGAGAAGAACTGCAGGAGCACCGAGTGACCTTAATGTCAAGTACTGTTGTGCAGGGTTTAACATAGGCGAATCCTACACAAATTGACAAATCCGGTGTCGCTAATATTAAGACAAAAATAGAGGTTCGAGAGATCGTTGTTGTTGTTGTCTCGATCTGAGTACTTACTGAACCGATTCCCATGAAGTTCAATAGAGGTTTTGCTCCAGAAATCAGGAATATGGCTTGGAGGAGACCAAGGATGCCACCAATAACCAGTGCTGATGAAGCTGATGGAATGCCTTCTTTCATGTTCAAGTTTATCAACATCAAAACTGCTTCCACGCGATTCGGCTGGCACAGACCGTCATTAGATTCTAAAGATGAGAACAGCAGAGAATTACTTAAGACTCGCACGTTCAAACTTGTAAATGAAATCAATCAGAACAATCATACCTTTTCGCGGTATTAACTCATTGCTTTCGGTATCGACACATGAACCTGTTTCCAAGCAATCACTTTCTTGTGCTTCAGAGCTCACTCTTCCAATCGTATCTTCCTCGGCCACAAAAGACGTCGTGACGCTAACGAGGGGGAAAATCGCAATTCTCGAGACTTGATTGAACAAGGCAATAGAGACTCCCACAGCAGCAAGTTCCACAGCACCTACATGAATCCAATAAAGCTAGTCTAAGTCTTGCCAAGCAAAAAACAACGTCAACCAGTAGGCAACAGGAAAGAACATACCTATTTGGCCAATGAATGCAGTGTCAACAAGAGAAGCAATAGGGTCGGCTGTCAAAGCAAGTGCTGCAGGCAAAGCAATTTGTGCAATCTCCGATCCGAGTTCGTCGAGTTTAAAAACATGTCTGCTCACATAATCGCAGAATATCAAACACTAAGTTTTCAAGTCATTAAAACCATTTTTGATCAATTTACAAATAAGTTTGATTATAAATGCAAGTAAATTATGGGAAACATGCCTGACATCCTTGAAGAAAATGAAAATGGGAAATCTCATCTTAACAACAGAGGAATATAGCTCATGTTCCTCGGTCATCATTTTTGTTGAACACCTGGGAGGAAAAAATAATAATTTATAATAAATTAAACAACCCTTATAAGCAATTTTCCATAACAACAGAAAAAAAAGTCAAGAGCCATAAATTTTTTTACCAAATTCAAAGTCCAGGAGAAACATCATTTGAAACTGAATGTGTCAAAATCACTGGTCAAAACAAAATAAAAGAGCACAAAGAAACTTTACCAGCAAATTTGGGGTGGTATCACTATCAGAGGGAAGAGAGGAAAGACTAGTGTGTGGTGAAGTTTAGAAGGATGCATTTCGTCTGGTTAGAAAGAAGACACAAGTCTTATAAAGAATTCTAGTAGAATTTCCCTTTATTTTTTCTAGGCCTAGAGTCCCAGAAATTTGAAGATACCTACAAAGTTGGATTCCAAGTGGCAGTATCAGATTCAAGGAGAAAGTAGCAACCATTTTAATGCAAACCCATTATATATATTATCATAAATAAAAAAGATATTCCATCAATGATTTTGATAATAGAACAATTTTCAGCGATATTTACGATACCTAAGAATCTTGTGTAATTTTTTTAATCCAATTCTTATTTAAGTATTACTATGTGTGGAATCTGTTTAAATAATTGTTTATTATGGACGAATGATGGTAATAAAATTGTTCGGTAAATCGTTGATAACCTTTTTTTTTTTTTTATTTAGACGGAGAGTTATGATCAGTGTAAATAAAATTGTTAATTTAAGAATTTTTGTAAGAGGGAAGAAAAAGGTTAACGCAATAGAGAAAGTTGATAATGTAGATCATAGATAGAATCCGTTCCTTCAATCGTGATTAGGGGTACCTATAATCGATTTAACTAATAATATTAAACATAAGGTTATTATAGTTATTCGTAATCAACATGTTAGATAGATCTGATCGTCAAATCTTGAATTTTGATTTGATAAATCACGTGAATCTATTAAAGATATTAACTTATGCATTGTAATTGGTCTAGAAGCTATGATATTCATGTGTCCAGAATATAGGAATTCCTTAGAAGCTCGAGTAAACAAATAAATCTATATGAAGGTCTTAAATAATGAAAGACTTGATAATTTTAAAAAATAACCTACGAAGGTATCAAAATATTTTTATTAATTTAAATAAATTTAAATAAATTTTATTAAAATATGTTCATTATATTAATTTAATATTAATTTTAAAAAGTAATTATTTAATAAAACATTAAAAAAAATAGGCAAATTCTTATTTATCTAAAAGGTAATTTGTCACGATCACATTGGCATTAGGGAAGTCTGATCAGCTACCATTTTTTTTTTTTTGCACGATTGAATTCAATGACAGATGGCATATCTTTGTGTTTAATTTAATTTCCAAAACCAAGATTCTGGACCAGCTTCTTTTACAACCACATATCTTATTCTTTATTTTAAAATATCACATAAAAATTTTAGAAATTTAAATTTAAACAATTATATCTTACGGAGTATATGTGTATTATTAATTAAATAAAAAATATTAAATAAATATTATCTTATAATCATCTCAAATTATTCATTAAAAGAATTATATATTGACTAATCACGTCTATTAATGGGCTTGTTATTAAGAGCGTGTAACTAAAGGATCCAATTAAGAGGCGCTTGTACGTCACTTGAGGTGGTGAATGCAATTAAAGTGCATTTATTTGGATTAATGAATGCAATTAAAGGTTGAAAATTAAGAGCATGCAATTAAAGGACCCAATTGAAAACTTTTATTACAAATTAAGGAACCTTTAAGACGTTTGTACTTGCTCCCTATTTCTCAATTTTCACAATTCAGAGGCATTCCGTAAACCGCCACTTAGAAATCACCGTTAATACGTCACTCCACAACCAAGGCCATCAAACAAGCCCTTTATTTATGGATAAACTACATGTTTAGTAATATATACTATTACTTTTGTCTTGTTAGGGTAAACTACATCATTCAACACTCGATTATATTTTCACTTTTATTTTGGTTACTGAAGTTTTATTTTTTAAATTTCATTACTTAACTTTCAATTTTATTTTAACTATATATTAATAAAATAACAAAAGATGACATGTCACAATAGTTATTAATAAAATAAATTATAATGATTAAAACAAGAGCAATTTGAAAGTTGAGTGGTTAAATTAAATAGTTTTAAAACTTTTGTGACTAAAATAGGAATGAGAAGATAGTTGAGTGATGAATAATTTAATTTACTCAAAAATTCATATGATTATCATAACGAAATCTAAAATTAGATTATTAATTTTATCTAGCCCATTAGCGTACAAACATCATAATTATCTCAAGTCTGATACCACCAACTAGAGTTACTATAAATACTCTCGGTCAAGATTAATAAGAGGGTCGAACCATCTAGAATCTACACCTATCTTCTTCTTCTTTTTCAATGAAAGATTCTCTCTTACATAGATCTAAAAAAATATCGACCAACGAATTTTCTTTCGTCAACCGCGATTCAACATTTAAACTAAAAGAAATAAACTGTTAACGACTCACGAGATAAACTTATTTCCATCCACACACAATACAATTCTACCTTGTGTAAATATATTTACTCCACCAAAAAATTATTCATGTAAATAATTACAATAGAATACTGAATTTTTAAATGATTATGAAAGGAATGTTATTATCGTTAAAAAAATCTTAAAAGAAAAGCCCAAAAAATGTGTGGAAATAATAAAAAAGACAACTCCCCTGGAAGGTTGGTTCGATGTACTTGTATTTTTGGATAAATTATATGTTTAGCACCTAAATTATTACTTTTGTTCAGTTTTGGTACCCAAATTTTATTTCTTTTCAAAAGCATACTAACATTTAGTTTAGGGAATAAAATCTAGAGGAGTTTATCTAATATGAGAAATTCAACAGTGATGGTACATGTCCACGCCATCTCCTAATGGTCCGTACTTTTCTATAAATTATTAAACTACAAAGATTGGGTTTGTTTATTTAATTAAAAACCTAGCACTTCCACTTGCTGTAATTCTAAAATATTAAATCCAATAATATATTAGAAATAGGTGTTAAAAAATAAGTAGATAACTTGTTAAAGAAAGGTATTCCTTTTTTAAGTACAAAATGATATTTATCAATCAAACAAGCGATAGAAAGATATTCTTTTTATATTAATACTTATAAAGGGTTCTTAATTCTTTAAATTCTTAAATTAAAAGTTCTTTTTATATTTATACAAACACACGGGTAACTTTAAAAATGAAGTGAATGGATATAGTATATAAAAGATATTGGGTGGGTAAAAGGCACTGGTTTCCTTCGTTTCCTCTTTGCTTAGGCACTTGTTCCCATCACACCGACCGCAAGTTTGTAAATAAAAATTTAGTTTTCCTTGAAACTTGTAATGGTGTTGTATTTATACAAACGCTCTGGTTTTATCAGTTGTTGCCAGGCTGTGTAAGCCATCGGTCAGGTTCTGAGGACGTGGCTGGCATCATCAAGAGCATCGTTGCAGCATCTGCAGCTAGCATCAATTGAGATGTGTCTTCTGACGCGTTCTGCATTTGTGAGGAGACGCTCGCTACAGACTAGCCAAAGGAATGTTTTGATGCGGGGCAAGCTTTGGTATTTCGCTAAAGTTTCCCATATCTTATCTCTCCTTTCTTCCTCAGGGTTGGTTAATACTTTATAAGCTGATCTAACCATGAAGATACAATCCTCTGATGATTTCCAACCAAAGGTGTCACAGCTGCTGTCATCGATCGGTGGGGGAGTAGCTTCTAGTATATGGATGATATTATCCTATAGGGGTTTCAAAGTAATCCAGTCCCAGCTTCCGTCATTCTTAACTACATCCCTAACCTTGGTATTCCCTTTGCTGTGTACAAAGTGGTGAGAGAGGACCTATACTTTTCAACCAGTCATCGTTCCAGAAATCAACATCTCTCCCGTTTCCAAGGTTCCAGTTGATGTTGCTTCTAAACTTTTGCCACACTGTACTCAGGTTTCTCCATAAGTAGGAGCAGTTTCGGCCTGGTAATTCTGTGGGCAGCTTCTCAACTAACTTGTACTTGTGGCGCAGCACTTTTACCCAAAGCAGGTCGGGGCGATTTATTAGTTTGAAGGCAATCTTGAAAAGGAATGCTTCGCTCTAGGCTCTCAAGTTTTTTAATCCTTGGCCTCCAATTTTGGTGGGTTTGCACATATTATTCAGCTAACAAGATAGATTCTGCCACCTTCTTTAGTTCGACCCCACACAAATCAACGGATCAGGCTTTCAATCTCGTCACACGTACCTTTTGGCAGTGTAGTTTGCATGGTGTAGTATGGGATAGCTGAGAGTACTGACTTTGCAAGAACTAATCTTCCACCTAATGACAAAGCCTTTGCCTTCCATCCCGATAGACGATCTTTAACCTTTTGGACATTGTCGCTGTAGGTTTTCTTGGTTACTCGTTTGTGAATCAGAGGGACGCCTAGGTATTTTTCGAGGTCGTTTACTTCTCTGAAACCTAATTCCCTTGTGATTGTGTTCCTGGTACGTGCATTGACGTTTTTCGAGAAGAAAATAGTCGCTTTTTGGATGCTAATGTTTTGACAATTTTTGAAAGACCTCGTTTATAAATAGTTGCGGTCCATCAGCTTCGACAAACAGGATCAAATCATCAGTAAAGAAAAGGTGTGATAGGGTTGAACCCGATCGTGACAGTTTAATGGGTTACCATGTAACAATCTTAACCCGCGTTTTTATCCGAATACAAATTAAAGATGTCACAAAGATTTTGTATAGCATTTCCTCTTTGAAACTGATAAAATTTTGTTTCTTTTCAAATTTCCTTATTTAACATTTATTATCAGATTATTTAACCATATAAAATCATAGCGTAATATTTTAATTTCCAATTTACATTCGATCTCGTATAATATCTGCACAATTTAATACTATTTCACATCACAATTTAAAACTGTCTAATTTAAAGTTTAATCAATTAATCTTTATAATACAATATTTTACTACACTCATATAATCACTTAGTCTTATCATATTTCAACTTTTTATTACATTTTATACTGTATTACCTCCCATTTGAGTATAATTTCTAAAATTTTTTTTGTAATACTATATAAAAAATATGTTCTTTGGTTGTTGTCTACCGCCACACGACCACCCACAGACAACAACTTTATTATATTATTCTCATTATACAGATACATATCATTCATATGTAAATTCAGACCAATATAATTCATAGTCTATAAACCATTTAGTGTTTACACTATGTTTATAACCTTTTACTGCAAAAATATAATTAAATTTGTACCATTTTTTCCTATAATTTCTCTTTTCCTGTATCAATCCTTTCGGCTAAACTTTCGAGATAATGTTCTCGAAAAAATTATTTCACGAGATAATGCTCTTCCAATATTAATTGCTCAAATAGTGTAAAATACAGTGTTAGCCGTAGGTCGCCATGCCTTCTGGGCGACCTACTACGTGGCCAGCTTCCCGACGACGAACACACAGAGAAAATGAACGTGTTGCATGGCACATGCACGTCCCTAAGCATAGGTCGCCATGCAATCCGGGCGACCTTGTAGGTCGCCATGCAATCCTGGCGACCTTGTAGGTCGCCATGCACTCCTGGCGACCTTATAGGTCGTCATGCACTCCGGGCGACCTACCTTGCTCGCTCGCTCGGATGCCCTCGCATAGTTTGCTCGGCTATCCTCGCATGCCCTCACATAATTCGGTCGGATGCCCTTGGTCGGATGGCCTCGGTCGGATGGCCTCGGATGCCCACCGTGTTGGGACGTGCATGACGCATGCAATCTCTCATAGCTATCCCCAACACCTTGTAGGTTGCCATGCCCTCCCAGCGACCTACGACAAACACTGTGACTTTCACCCTATTTCAGCAAATAATATGTGGAGTGCATTATCTCGTGAATTATTTATTTTGAAAGCATTATATCGTGACTTTTGCCAATCCTTTCACTATATTATTCTTTTTTTTGTATCATTCCTTTCACTGTATTGCTCCTTTTTTTATATTGATTTCTTTACTGTATTATTTCTTTTATTACCTATTTCTTATTGTATATCTTTTACTGTTCTGTATCTGATGTTGTACGGTTTCATATTATATACCATGGACTGTACTATTTCTTTAATTTCATTTTATAGCCCGATACATAATCACGAGAATGTATAATACTCAAGTCTCATTGAATCTACACTTGTATGCACTTAAAAGTTCATCGTAGAATTGCACCATAAGTGCCATATAAACATGTATTATATAGTCACTCCACCTTATGCACCACAAAGGTACACAAGTTCGTTAAATGATTTTGTAGTATTCAATTATCACTCCACCTCATGCACCACAATGGTACATGAGTCATATGAGTGATTTGTACAGTATTCAATTAGCACTCCAGCTCATGCACCACAAAGGTACACGAGTTATATGAGTGATCTGTGCAATATTCAATTATCTCACCTCATGTACCACAAAGGTACACGAGTCATATGAGTGATCTATACTGGTGCATCTCGTAAGCTTGTACTTATTCACTCCACCTCTTGCATCATTGACTCTCATGTCTTATAAATTGGGCTTTTATTTAAGTCTTATATCCTTTATAATATAAAACATTTATAGAATAATTATCAATTTCATGTACTATTTTAACATATATTAATACTTTAATTGACTTAATAACTCATGTTCGTATAAATATTCTAAAAATACTATTAACGTATATGTGATACTAATTTCTTTTACCAAATCGAAACTAACTTTAATTCTATCAAATTATCCTTCTAAGTCCCTTAAATAATCATTATTATTATTATTACAACCATTCACTTGACTTTTCAACATTTCACATTTAACCACTAATAAACTTTTCTTTCAATTATAAACCCCATATTTCGAATATATCAAATTAGTTCTTCATTTTAAATCCATATCAATTATTTTCACATTATATCAAATCTAATACATTAACTTTACCTAATTGTCATTTCACTTCCAACTTTCCTAAAACTTACGAATTGGAACTATATCTTATACAACTTTCCACGAAGAACCAAATTCCAATTTAACTATTCAAGTCCTCTAATAATTATTTAGACTTTACACATCTTCTCATACTCATTCCTACTTTAATCCCTAATTTATTTATATTACAATTTATTTCTTTAGCTTATACATTCTTCCAAATTCTAAATCCATTATATCGTAATTTTAAACATAAGTTAAATTCTTTTAAATTTGCATCTCAACTTTTCTATTTGTTTAATATAGTCTTTTTGCCATTTAATCCTAAATTCAAGCATCCTAAAACAAATTCAACTATTCCAACAACATGTTCAATTTATTTTTATTAACTTAAACCAATTTCCATTTAAACCCACAACTTATATAATTTATAATTTAGTCACCAATCTTAACAATTTTACAAATTTAACTTTAATTCAAGATTCAATTAATATAACAAAAATTTCCAGCCTTTTAATTAAAAACATAATACCTTAATAATTACAAAAATTTCACTTTAGTCCCTATTTATTTTCATAATTTATGATTAAATCCTCAAACTTTACCAAATTTCCAAATTAGTCCAATTTCACATTCTAACATCGAATTAAATATTTTAATAATAAATTGCAAAATAATAACCATCTATTGAAAAATTGCACATTGTTCCCTATATTTCTTAATTTATGCTAATAGGTCCCTATACTTTCACAATTTTTCAAATTGGGCCAAATCACATTCAAAGCATGTAAAATAATTCATACATTATTTCTACCCTTGTAAAATTTTACCACCAATTTTCCTTATTTCTTTCCCTTTTGCTGAATACTTTTAAGCTTCCTAGCTTGGATTACATATTTGATTCAAGCATGAATTCATCATTAAACAACGGGTGAATTCACGAGATAATGTTCTCGATTTTTTTTTTCACGATATGGTGCACATCCCAGATTAATTGCTGGAATGGGGTGAATTCTACAGTGGTCTTGGAGGTCGCCATGGCATCCGGGCGACCTTGGAGGTCGCCATGGCATCTGGGCGACCTTGGAGGTCGCCAAGGTCGCCATGGCATCTGGGCGACCTGTGTGTATTTTACAAAGGAATAGGTCGCCATGCAATCAACATGGGACGTGGGAATGCATGGGGGAGGGGATGCATGGGACGTGGGAATGCATGGGGTGGGAATGCATGGGGGAGGGGATGGTGCATTGGACGTGGGAACTGTGCATGGATATGCACGTTGAACGGTGTAGGTCACGGTGGTAGGTAGGTCGCCATGGAGTCTCGGCGACCAAGGTCCTGTAGATGTAGCTGCATGCATGCGTTGCATCATAGCTCATAGCTCAGAGATTCCTGCACCCGTAGCTGTATGTGTTGCATCTATAGTTACGTTATTGCAGCGTTAATTTAGCTGTGAGCCTTTCAATGCTCAATAGTTAACGCTCAGTTGCTTTATATAAAGGATATGGGGTATAGGGTAGAAGCACAAGCAGAACCAGCACATATAAACTTTGCCGAGAGAAATAAAAGGAAGAAGAAGAAAAGAAGATAAAGGCTCAAACATAGTTGAGGTAATTTTTTTATTGTTTAATTTAGTTTATTATATGAAATTATTAGTTTGTTAGTTTCGGGTTTAGGGTAAAACTAAAATCTAGTTAATTAGTTTGTTAGTATAAATTATTAGTTTGTTAGTTTAAGTTATATATATTAGTTTTATTAAGTTATATATTATTTATATAAAAATTAGTTAATTAGTTTCTTAGTTTAAGTTATTAAATATAAAAAATATTAATTAATTTGTTAGTGTCTTTAAACGTATATTAGGTGTTCGTTGAAGTTGAAGTTATATTATAAAAAAATTAATTAGTGCTTAATTAGTTGTTTTTAACTAAGTTATATTATAATAAAGAAATAGTTTATTAGTTTAAGGTATATTATAATATATTAGATTATATAAAATTAATTTGTGGGAGCTATGTTGTTGTTTAAATAAATATTTGTTTACACATACATGACATTATTTTACAATATTTGCCCACGTACAGATTGATTCGAAGAAAGAAACAAGGCAGGAAAGAAAGTAAAGGAAGAAGGCATAAAGACGTGAGTAATTTATTATTTTTTGTTGTCCATTTTTTGTTGTTGTGTATGTGTAAATTAGTTAGTTAGTAAGTTTATATTAGATTATATAAACTAATTTGTGCGAGATAATTTCCGTTTTAAAAAATATGTGTTTAAAAATATTAGTGTTGTTTTAAAATATTTTGTTTAATTTACATTGTATGTGTATATTAGTAAGAAGTAAAAATTAATTGAATGAAATAATCCGGACAACGCATTATCTCGCGAAATAATTATTTCGAGAACATTATCTCGACAGTTTTGCCTAACAAATTTGTTTGATATTTTTAAAAAATAAAAAATATTATCAAAACTAATCATTATTATTAGTAATAATTACTAAATGATTAGTATCAAATCTAAATCATTAAATTTTATAATAAATAATTGTTAGTGATTATGACTAAATCATATTATTATTAAATCATTAAATATCAAATCATTAGATTAATAGTAATTATCAAATCATTATTAGGTTTATTAGTAAGCAATCAATCAAGTTAAATAATAACTTTTATTTGATCATTAATAATAGTATATTATATTATATTTAATAATTTATGAAATTATCTTATCTAATTTTTTAATCTAAATTAATTATTTTTTATTGTAGAGAAAATGAGCAACAACTTTTTCACGATTGTCCATTATAATGGACAGATTATGGAAAATGAGGTCGGAGTAGTTTTTCAGTCTGAAAAACCAATAAATATGATGTTCAAAAAGACATCACATTTATAGAATGAAGCATAAGATAGAAAGAAAAATTCGAGCTGCAGTTGATGGTTTGAGGTATAGGTTTATGATATGCTCTAACCAGTCAGATATGCTGCAGTTCCACTTGAAGAAGATGATGATATTGGAACCATGGTTAGATTACATGAGTCAACCAATATAGCAGTTATTGAATTATTTGTTGATGTGCGTAACATATGTGAGTTCCTGGGTCATCAAGAGGTGTGGCTCAAAATCCATCTGAAATGGCTTTATATAGTCAGTTTGAGGAGCCGACATACAGGTTCCCGAACAGTTTTATGGCACTATTGGAAAGTGTAAATGAAGTCGGGGGACATCTACAGCAGAGTATGAGACGAGAAACATACCGGAATTGGTTGTGATATTGACGCTGAAAATCGATGGGGAGAAATTCATGATGATTCAAGTGAAGATGAAGAAATGAAGAACCCGTTTTGGGCGGCGACGAAAATATTTTTGGTGGAGGTGCAATTGATGAAGTTCCGACACCGTATGAAGCTAGCATGTACGAGATAGATTATGATGCAATGAGGGCACCTGAATTCCCAGACTGCCACATTTACCTCCGTACCAAATGACTGAAGCATTCGATAATTCTGGTGAATTTTCAGTTGGGGTGCAATTCAGAGGAAAAAATGAAGCTACGCTGGCTATTAAAGAGTACTGCTTCAAATGCCATGTTGATGTCCATGTTGCAGAGTCCAACCAGAAAACCCTATACGCAAAGTGTGTAAAATATGGCCAGAGTGCAAGTGGAAGATCAGAGTGTCGAAAAATCAAAGGCACGATGTTTGGGTCATCACGAGGTACAATGGTTCACACACATGTTTGCGAAACTCCATCGAACAAGACCACCGACTATTGGACTCCGATGTAATATGTGAATACGTGAAGGCGATGGTTGAAAAGGATCCAAGGATATCTTGTTCAGTGTTAGCTGCATCTATTCGAAGCCAATTTGGATATCAAGTAAAATATGGCAAGGTGTGGGAATGCGAAAATGAAGGCAATGAAGTTGACGTATGGAGATTGGGATACATCGTACAATGAGCTACACATTTGCTACAAGCAATGAAGCGATTTATCCCAGGAACTATAGTGAAGTCTCAAACCATGCCCGCATATGACGAAGAAGGTCAACTTCTGCCAGGGAAAGAAAATATTTCATAGACTATTTTGGGCATTCAAGGTATGTATTGAAGGATTTCCATTTGCAAACGTATGATCCAAGTAGATGGTACGTGGTTGTATGGTCAATATAGGCATGTACTTTTGATGACAGTTGCTCAAGATGGTGAGCGAAATATCTTCCCAATTGCATTCGCCATTGTTGAGGAGAGACAACAGAGGCTTGGGATTTCTTTCTGACCAATCTACGTCAATATGTCGTTCGTGAAGATGGAGTTTGCTTGATATCCGATAGAGGAACGGGTATTTTGGCGGCAATTGAACGACCAGGAAGTCGTTGGATACCTCCGTATGCATATCCGACATTTTGTATCTGTCATTGGCAAGAATAGTATCGACCAGTTTCATAACGCACATATTCGTAGCGAGATAGTCAGCATGGGTAAGTTTATTTTCAATATTTATGTATTTTTTACGTGGTTTTTTTAATTGCGGTTTAACACAATATTATGGAACAGGATTCGAACTACGTCGACCAAATTTGACAAGAGATTGGGAATTTAAAGGTATTTTACGATGATCAGCGTGTTTGGAAGTGGGCTTCAAAAATACCGCGGGGAAAAATGGTCGCATACGATGAAGGTCGGAGATACGGACATATGACCCAAACCTTGTTGAGGCCATTAATTCGGTACTAAAAGGTACACGCCATCTCCAATAGAGAGTGTGGTGAAAGAGACGTACTTTAGACTGGGTAAAGTTTGGTCGGACAAAGGCAAGGAAATTGAGTCTCATAAATAGAGGTAAAACTTGGGGCCTACAGTGGTGGAATCAATGGAAGCAAATGAGCGATTGGCAACATCAATGGTTGTTCATAATTTCGACCGAGTTGGTCATACTTTTGTCGTGTCGTGCATACGTCGTAACGTCGGAGGAGAAGACCAAACATTTAGAGTTGATTTACGACACAAATGGTGTGATTGTGGTCGTTTTCAGGCATGGAATATCCATGTGCTCATGCAGTCGCTGATGTATATATGCTGGTGTAAGCGCATACACTTATGTTGATGAATGCTTCCACCTACGTAGGATATTAAATGTCTACAGCTATGTGTTCAGACAGATCCCGAATGAATCATATTGGCCCAAAAAGGATCATGAATGGCTACCAAATCCAATGCTTCGCAGAAGTCCAAATGGGTCGACCCGAGTCCACTCGAATTCATACCAGTATGGATTTTCATGCTATAGAGAGAGGTAGCAAAGAGATGCGGATTATGTAGAGGTGAAGGCCATTCAAAAAAACAATTGTCCTAATTTACCAAGATATAGGCCTCATCATTAGTAATCATATATGTATTTCTATGTATTTATTAATCATTATAAAAATGATTTAATAATGATTTAAATATTTAATGATTTGATGATTTAGTAATGATTTGATAATAATCATTATAGTAATGATTTGATAATAATATTATAATAATGATTTAGTAATAATCATTATAAAAATGATTTAATAATGATTTAAATTTTTAATGATTTGATGATTAGTAATGATTTGATAATAATCATTATGTAATGATTTGATAAAATCATTATAATAATGATTTAGTAATAATCATTAT
This sequence comes from Hibiscus syriacus, assembly GCF_006381635.1. Classification (NCBI taxonomy): domain Eukaryota; kingdom Viridiplantae; phylum Streptophyta; class Magnoliopsida; order Malvales; family Malvaceae; genus Hibiscus; species Hibiscus syriacus. Next base: position 557,234 of record NW_024062897.1, read on the forward strand.
AAAAATGATTTAATAATGATTTAAATATTTAATGATTTGATGATTTAGTAATGATTTGATAATAATCATTATAATAATGATTTTATAATAATTATTAGTTATTATTTAGAATACTAACAAATGAGTGTACAAGTGTGGATTACTGAGTTTAAATTTATACATAGTCGAATTATGTATGATTTTTAAAATTTAATGATTTGATACTAATGATCTACTAATTATTATTAATAAGGATTATTGTTAATATTAATTATTGATACTAATGATTTAAAATAGTTGATTTACTAAATATTTAATTATTGATACTAGTAATGATTTGATACAAAAATCATTGTTAAGGTTAAAAAAAGTAGTCTAATTTCAATAAATAATTTGTAATAAATAGCAAACGAGTTTACAATTGTTGTCGATGTCGGGGTGTGTTGAATGATAATGTCGTGGCGGACGTCTGATACGTTGTGGCCGTTGTGGTCAGGAGTATTGTACCATCCCCCTCATTCATTGGGGGTATTGAAATGTCATGTGTTCAAAGTCATACGTCGACGAAAACGTAGGAGAATAGATGGGTGTGCATCAGGCTGCACAAAAACTGGTATGTATGCCGGGCCAGTAGAATCATCAACTGCGTGATGCAACGATTGTGGTGCGCTATTATCCACATCGGTCATTTCCGCTTCAGTTTGTAGAGATGAACTCCCACTCCCACTCGGTAGAGAGTATTCAGCTTTACAAATCTTTTTAAACCTCAAAAATTGTCGCCTCTCTACTATTGTTGTGAGGAACGGCTTTCCATATCCAAAAAATAAGCAAGGTAAGCCGAAGTCTCAAAATTAAAGTCATCGTCTTGAATGGCGTCAAGAGTTGGCATGAATGAAGCCCTATTGTTCCAAGCATTAATGTAGGTTGCATGCTTTCAACCCAATAACGCTTTCTTTACGACGACCATCAAATCTGTGCAGGTCGTCATGCGTCTAACCCAATTCACTGGACGACGACCATCTAAGTTTTGGAGGAGGTCATGATCCCATGGATCCGCGTAATAGGTTGGTGGAAGTGGAATTGCCTCAGCACTCTATCCCCAAATTGGATCTCAACAAAAGCAAAATGATCAATGGTGTAACAGCACACCAATATTGAAACCCATCTAAAATATCGTGCGGTATCAACGCAAATAATTCTTCATTCATGTATGGTCTCCAATTAAACTGTAAAATTACAAAAACAATAAAATTTATTTAAATCAGTAATATAGTTAATTTAAATAATAATTAAAAAATACAAATTATGCATACCTCCTTTTGGCCTTAATGTCGATCTTCAACCTGAACTCTTTAATGTTGTTGTGCACCAACCCTGTGCCTTCAATTTTATGCCTCCATCTGTATATCAATCAAACAAAAATAGAGACATTTGTTCAATAATTTAATCAAAATAATATTTAATTAATATTTTATATTAAAATAGAGGATTCATATTACCTTCCGGCAAGTGGAAAGTCAACCGCAGTCTGACTAATCGGTGTCAAAAACGGATTTTTAATTAATATTTTATATAAAATAGAGGATTCATATTACCTTCGGCAAGTGGAAAGTCAACCGCAGTCTGACTAATCGGTGTCAAAAACGGAAGTTATGCCAAGCCATGATTGTAGCAGCAATAGACATCCACCGATTTTCTACTGGATTATTATCATTCACGACTAATGACGCCTTGCACATCTCACGATACAAGAACGCCAATATCGCCGAACCCAGCTATATTGCCTACAATTCTCAAAATTTGTTAAAAAGAAGATGAGTGTGAACATAACTATCGGATTTATCAGGCATCAAAATTCCCCAATCAATTGTAATATATATGCTCGTGCATATATAATTTCGTGCTCCGTACTATTTGATTGAAGTTGAAATTCATTCTTCAACCATGACAACCTCACCCGCCACCCTTTACACTCTGGTGGTACGGGCGCTTTCCCAAGAAACAAGTTGCAAAGTTGTTCCACCTTATTAAAACTCATGTGACATTACCACCGGCATCCCATTAGTTGGACCCCGAGTTGCATTGCCACATCCTCCAAAGTTATCGTGCATTCGCCACACGGCAACAACTTGTAATCTCGCACAAATGTGATATACCAAAATCCAACCTCTTGCAAATTTTCTTCTATTAGTGGGTGGGCTTGGGTACTTTATGTGTCGAAGACGAAGGACTCGCTGCTCGTCCTCCTACAATTAAATTTCAAAAAAAATTATCACAATCATAAAATAATATTCAAAATTTTAATTATAATTCATTAAACAAAATTTTATTCACCATTATTCCCAAATGGCTTGAAATATGTTCATTGTCAAGCCTCAACAGTGGAATTTGGTCAGCCATTGGAATGAATCTGTAAAAAAAATTAAACAACAATATTTAAAAAATCATTAATATAATCTAATATAAACTAACTAACTAATTTACAACACTAAACTTTAATATAATAACTTATAATATAATAAACTAATAAACTAACAAACTAAACTTTTTAAAATATAAGTTAAACGTAAACGCTAAACCCTTAAACAACAATAAAATATTCTTCTATATAACTAAAACTAACTAATCATTTTTCATTATAATATACTACTAATAAACTTACTAACTAATTTTATATAATATAAATTCAACAAACAAATATAACTTAACTATTTAACTAACACAAAATAATTAAATAATTTTTATATAACTAACTATTAACAAAACAACTAATTAATTATTTTTAACTATATATAACAATCATATAACCCTAAACTAACAAACTAATTAGCTGCTTTTTGTTTACCTAAACCCTAAACTAACAAATTAAACTTTATAATAATAAACTAATTTAAATATAAAAAAATTTACCTTATCTCCTTTCTTCTTCTTTCTTTCCTTTCTCCCTTTCTTTCTTTCTCCTTTCTTTCTTTCTCGGCTGCAATCTCTTCTCCCTTTCTTCTGCAATCTCTTCTCCCTTTCTTTCTTTCTTTTATAACCGGCTGCCTAATTATTTCACAACCGGCTGCCAATTATTTCACCAATAATTGTACAATTGCAGCTATGATATTTCACGCAGCAATGGTTCAATTATTGTACCAATTATTTCACATGCATGCATTGGCTCAAATGGTTCACATGGTTTCATTGGGAGTTGTAGGCATGCAGCATGCAGCGGGGAGCACGTGAAGGAATCTATATGGCTGTATGTGAATGGATGATGGGAATTGCGCCGGGACAACATGGCGACCTACAAGGTCGCCGGGACTACATGGCGACCTACAAGGTCGCCGGGACTACAACCTACAAGGTCGCCTAGGCTGCATGGCGACCTCTCTATTCCACTGCATGGCCACCTCGCATGGGGAGAACGCTCGTATGGCTCGCATGGGGAGAACCATTGGCTCGTATGGCTCGTATGCATGGGGAGAACCATTGGCTCGTATAGCTCGTATGTCACCCCGTATGTCAACCCGTATGTCACCCCGTATGGCCACCTCGCATGGGGAGAACGCTCGTATGGCTCGTATGCATGGGGAGAACCATTGGCTCGTATGCATAGGGAGAACCATTGGCTCGTATGGCTCGTATGTCACCCCGTATGTCGCCTGGATTGCATGGCGTCCTATGATCACTGTATAATTCACCCCATTCCAACAATTAATCTCGTGTATGCACCATATCGTGAAAAAAAATCGAGAACATTATCTCGTGAATTCAGCCATTAAACAACATTTCCATGAAATTCTCATAACTTCATCATATGATAAATGTCATAATTATCATGCTAAGATAATAGAGTTGGTGCATTGCAAACAATTAAGATATCATATAACATAAAAGTGTCATAAAATGCATACTTGGACACAATTTCTTATTCTAACAGTTTGCAGCACCTTCAAAGAAATATTTTTATGTATTAATCTAGACACTTAAAAATTATTCTGTTTATACCATTAAAACTACACTCGAATAAGAATCCAACCATATAAGACACTTCTTCTAGTTCAAATTGTACATTTTATGGCAAAATTTTCAATCCAGGTTACAAAATTTGTTTTGAGCAGAATCTGCTGCTCAAAATTTTGACCTTTCATCGGCTAAAAATTCATATTTTTTTGTATATACTTTCAAATAAATAGTCGCTTATTTTAAATAAAACTAGATTGATAAAAGAATCCAACGGTATAAAAATCATCTTCTAATTATTCTCGTAGAATTTATGGTAAATTTATAAACTTATTGTTCAGATTACCAAATTAGATAGATTTCATTAATTTGCATTTCTTAGCTTATTCACAAATTTCATTAGTTTATCAAAGGAACGCATACACACAAATTCAAGTTTCTATTATCATTTCCTTGCCATCTCAATCAATTCCATAAACTCTAAATTTTACCAAATTCATCATTAAATATTTTCAATTGTTTTAATCATTATTCAAGCTTAGAATAAACTCTATAATATCAACAACACAACAATTTATCCTTAAATAATTAAAATTCAACTTATTCATCATCCACTCTAACAATCAACCAATGATTCAAGCATGTAAATAATAAATATTATCACCAAACGATAGAGAATTTAATATGGATATTTTTTCTATTTCATAACATAATCCAAAATCAAAGAAAAAGGACTAAAATAAAGAAAAAAGAAAAAAAACATACATTACTTCCTCTTGTATCAATGGTGCCTGAAACTTATAGAGAGGAGTTTTCTTGATTTTTCTGCAAAATATCTATGTACACTTGTTGAAATATTAATTAAATAAATATAAAATTCATTTAATACATAATTACAACTATATCCTTTAAAAATCATGATAATTACCATTTGTCACCATAATATATTCCATTTTAATAATAAAAAAGTCAAAGATGAACAAATATAATTCACTTTTCACCTTTGCTCTTTGTAATTTAAAAAAAAATACAATTTAGTGGCTAAAATTTACAATTTCAACTTATCATGGAAAACCAATCTAAATTGCAAGGATCCATGCCAAATTTCACCATTATAAAACATAGAAATAATATTTCTAACCATTTTCCATCATCCTGTAAATTTTTGTTAATTTCCAATTCGATTCGATTATCCAAATATTTTCCTGTACTTTATTGCTTCATAACTTTTCATACAAATTTTGGATCAAAATATAAATTTCATAAATAATCCATTATTAAGGATAAACTATTTATTTATATCATACAATTTATTTTTGGGAAAATTACTCTTTGGTCCTTGAATTTTCCCCAAATTTCTACTTTGGTCACTAAACTTTTAAAAATTTACATTTTAATCACTAGTCAAATTTTTGGGGTATTACATTCCACCTCCATTTCTCCAATTCATTAGTTATAGCTTGAGCAAGTCTCTCCATACATAGGACAAATAGATATGGAGAAAGGGGGTCTCCTTGTCTGAGTACCCTAAACGGTTTAAAAGATTCTGTTAATTCTTCATTCCAGATAATCTGAGTTGAGGTTGTGGTCACACATTCCATAATAATTTTCCTTAGAGAATCTAGGAAACCAATATCTGCAAGTGTGCCATCAAAAGGACCATTCTAGACGATCATATGCTTTCTCAATCTCTATTTGATAGCCATCCAACCTTTATTTTTTTTTCTTCTCATCGAGTGAATGATTTCTTGAGTAAGGATTATGTTGTTGGTTATAGACCGACCCGGAATAAAACTTGTTTGGTTGCTTGAAGCCAGGTTGGGCAGGACATATTTGATTCTGTTTATGATAACCTTGGTAATCATTTGTAGAGTACTGAACAAAGACTTATCGGCCTAAATTTTGAAATTGATTCCGGGTTGTTTACTTTTTGAAGTAGCACCGACAATGTCCTATTTAATGATTCATCCATGGATCCTCCTTCCGGATTGTGACGAACATAACGACAAACGCTTTTACCCACTGTCTCCCATTGTTGTTGATAGAATATAGTAGCATGTATCCCGTCCGGCCCAAGTGTTTTTAGTGGACCCATACTAAACAGGGCATTTTTTTTATTTCTTCATCCTCATATGGTTTCATAGAAGAGTCAATTTGTTCTGGCGTGAGGCTAGGAAATAGACATCTCGATCTATACTGGTTCTGTACTGGACTTGTGCTTGTGAATAGGTTTTGGTAGAATTCTTTCGCATGGTTCTTCAGTGTTTCTTGGTCAGAGCTCCAGTCTCCTGAGGGCAGTTTCAATAAAGAGATCGATTTTCTCCTGTGTTTAGCCATTGTGCTAGTGTGGAAGAATCTTCTATTATTATCGCCATGGCTGACCCATTTACTCCTAGCTCTTTGTGCCCAGAGTATTCCTCCTGTCTGAGTATTGTGTCCAATTCCACTCGCAACTCATTCTCAAGATCAGAGAGTTTTGCTGACTCAAACCTACGTAGTGCTTTGTCAATGCCCTTTAGACGAGCTTGGAGCTTCTTTTCCTTTTGGTTTATGCTACCAAAGATTTCACAGTTCCAGACTTTCAAACCCTCTGTGATTTGGATAAGGTTTGGCTTTATCTCGCGGTTCTCGTTCCAATTGGATTTTATGAAATTATCAAAGTCTGGATGATCTAGCCAGGCTGCTAAGTACTGAAAGGGTTTGTTCGTCTTGGTTTCTTGTAAGCCTTTCGGTTGGAGGAGAATGGCGTTGTGATCTGAACCCAACCGGTCAAGGTGAAGAACTATGGAACCTGGGTATTGGTCATCCCATCGTTGTTCATCAAGCATCGGTCAAGGCGCTGCCACAAGTTGCCTCGTTTCCATGTGAACTCATTGCCTTTGAAGTTTATTTCCAGTAGTCCATTGTTGAAGATGAAGTTTTTGGAAAGCTCTGTTGTATCCCCTGTTATTCATGTTGCCTCCATGTCTTTCTTCCATTCGGATTATGCAATTAAAATCACCACCCAATATCAAGGTTCATTATTGGTTGGTTTTAACTCGAATAGTAGTCCCCAGAGGTGTTTTCGGATTGTGATGTTTGGGTTGGCATACACGACAGTGAAGAAGTGCCAACTTCTATTAAAAAAAAATAACTATCCTTCTTGAACCTCCCATTAACGAGCTGGTTGGAGATACTCAAAATTTCAACATTTACTAAATTGTCCCATAGAATCCAGATACCACCTTGGAACCCTTGCGCTTCTACTCTGAAAGAGTTTACGAAACCCAATTTGCTTACAATTTTGTCCGCATTTGCACCGCTCGTACGAGTCTCAAAGAGTGCAACAATCTTAGGCTTGTAGTTCTTGACAAAATCTTTGAAGTATCTTCTGAATGAGGGTTTGGTTACCCCTTGAGTGTTCCAAAACATAATATCCATATTAGTTGGGGTTTGGTTTGTCTTGGATTAGGATATCCATGTCTCCTCCGGAATACTTCGATCAACCTCACTCATTAATGGAGTTTGGTTGAGCTCATGTACTGCTGGGGTCGGTGGAGTCATGGAGCAATCTTTATCGACTCTTTTTGGACCCATTCGGAAAGAATTGGAGCTTTGGGTGCTCGGTATTCTCCAGGTTTCTTAGCCCTAAGACCTTTATTGGAATTCTTGGTGCTTGTTTTCTTTGTTATGCTCCATCTCTGTGAACGTTCCAAGATTGAATCATTTTCTTTGATAAGGATCGCAGCATGGTTACCTCCCTACAAGTTAGTTGTGTGTTCCAAGATTTAGGCATTATTACTAGCCATGATTTGGACTTCTCCCTCGGGATGGGGAGATGAAATATTGATAAGCCCTTGTACCTCTCCTGATAGAACCGAAATATCGGCTAATGTACTCTTACCTTAGTTTAATCCGGGTTGTGCTTTAGGCGAATAGGGTTCGGGTGTCTGTTTTGTATTCTAAGTGTTCTAGGACTCATCTTGGAGTTTACCTCTAGTTCCTTGCCCTTGTTTGCAGGGGATGTGGGTTTATGGCCTGAAGGTATTGTCGCTTGAGGAGGAGCTTCACTCATCGGGGGCTGTTCTTTAAGGGTGCTTGTACCTGCGCATTCAATATCGTTTTCGAGGCTTTGGAGTACATCAAAACAGGAACCTTGTTTGGTATTCTTATCGAGTTGTTTGTTTCTGGGCGGACCAGTTTGGTTCTTTCCTTTCCTATTCCTTGGTTGAACAACCATCCAAGGGCCAAAGGGGTTTGCCTCACTTGCTGTTGAAGTTGGATTTGTTTATAGGGTTTGGTCATTGTTTATTTCCTTGTTCGAATTCTTCTTTTCCTGTGCTGCAAGCCTCCTTTGAGTGGCCATAGGTTCCACAATTAAAGCAAATTTGGCTTAGTCCTTAATATTTAATCTTTTAGATGAAGTTGTCTATGCCCATGCATGGAATAAGCGGTTTGTCAAGTCAACAACCACAACTAATCTTGCGAATTTGCCTCGGTCTCCTGCGTTAGTATTGTAATCTACTTTAATAACCTTGCCGATTGTGTTTGCAATAGTTCTGATCAGCAGCTTTGAGTAATAACGGTAGGGGAGTCCTGGAAGTCGCACCCAGACGATGACTTGGGATGGATGTTTTTCCGAGGTGGAGAAGCTTCTGCTCCACGGTTGGATAGTTAGGTAACTGCCGTAGATCGTCCAGGGGCTTTCAGTTAGTATCTTTGTATAGTCCTCTAGTTTCTCCAGCTTGACTAGGAAGTAGTCGTTGTCGAGATCAATAAGGTTAAAGTTGCCAATCGGTTTCCATAGGGCTTAGATTCGGTTAAGGAGAGCTTTGTAGCCTAACTATGACAGATAGTTTCATGTTTCGGTCAATCTGTTCATGGATTCTATTGGAGAATTTAATTACCGGGAAGGATCCGGAGTTGTCGATCTCCACGTCACCTTCTTGGAGAAGTATCTCTTCTTCTTGGGGATATGTCCAAGAATTCTTTGTTTTCTCTGAAGAACTTGCAGCCATGGCCGCATAAGGTATTCTTCTTGGTTCAGGGCCTTGCGTCAATTCTAGGTTTCGTTTGGTCGGCTTCTGCGTCTTGCATGCTCGTATCGATTTGCTGGTTGCCATCTGGAGGTATTTCGATATCTTTATTTTTTACTTTCTTCGTGCTCTTTGGTTGTCATCAGTTGATGGAGAACCAGGTCTTTCCAGGGGTGGTTGTACGTAGAAGTCTGCCCTTATCGCAGGGGTTTCGATAACGTCAGGGATTGCCTCGTCCTCTCTCATCCTATTGCACTAATCCTTAATAATAAACATTTTCAATCACTTTGATTGTTGTATATATATATATTAATTTTTTTAGTAATTTAACTTTTTTTAACATTTAACATTTACTTTTTTTTTGTATATTTGTATATTTTAAATCTTAAATTTAAAAATACATTTTAAAAAAAATAAATAAGCCCCTGAATTTTGAAAACAAATCAATCTAATTCTAGAACTCAATAAAAAAACTAATTTAACTTATCTACCATATCATCAATCACATCACCAATCATTGTGAACCACCACATTAACATTTTTGACTTTAACATCAACACCGTGAAATGCAACGACGGAAACCATTAATCAAATGATCATGTTTTTTTAAAGTTTGAGAGTCATATTAAATGTAAAAATAATTCGAGGGCTACATTATTATTATTATTATTATTATTATTATTTGAAAAATACAAGGGCCTCAGGTCCCCTTTTGCCATTATTTTTCAATGCTAATGTGACATTATATTAAGGTAACACATCAACATTATTGTTAATTTTTTAACGGCGGGTAACCAAAACAAAACTAAAACACAAACTTAGATATGATTTTGAAAAGAACAATAGCTAGGTGACCAAAACAGAAACCAAGTAATAGTTGGGTGATTAGATAGACAGTTTAGCCAATTATTTTTTAGTGCTACAAGATGAAAATTGCTAAAATGTCCCTGAATAAATTGCAGAAATTGTTACTGTAACTGTATCACCAAAAACCAAAAATTCACATTCAAGTCAATAATCTTCATGTAAATGCAAAATTTGTAGTAATGCTCTAATGTGTCCACCACCTCAAATGTATATTCTTTTTCCAACACTCTCTAAACCCCACCAATAAGATTATTTCTGGAAGGTAAAGAATCATAGACAAACCTGATTTCGATGTGAAGAATAAACTGTAATCTCCAAAGTTAGGTGAGAAATTCTTGTAGCTCATTATTTGCAACTTTTGATGACTACTTGCCTTACCATAAACCGAGAGCCTTCCACCAGATGCCTCCAACTCCGAGCCAGATAATAAGATTCACAATAGATATCAGGAAACCATAGCCCCACCATTTGGCTAGTGGTACATACCCAGCCCCATAGAAAACTGGTGCGGATCCGATGCCGTAATGAGTAATGCCACCCATAAGGTTGGAGAGGAATGATAGGACAAGGGCTCCCAAATACGAAGGAGTACCCAAAGCACTAGCCACGGACAAGAAGGCCGTAAACATCGCACCGATATGAGCGGCTCCACTGGCAAAGAAGTAATGTGAATAGAAATAGAGAAGAACCAGAATGCCAAATGACATTTGCCATGAAAGACCTAATCCACCAACAACCTGTAAAAAGAGCATATCATAAACATTAACGCCAATTCCAAACATCTGAATTTTAATTTTCTTCAGACTTGAGCTGCTGCTATTTTTTTTGTAAAAAAAGACCGGGGGGGGGGGGGGGGCGCTCCTGGTGTGATTGCCAAATCAGAAAAACTGAATTCCACAGTATCAAAACAATACTTGAACTAAAAGCAAAAGGAACATTCTAGGGCATTGTTTAGTAAGATAAAGCACAAGTATTTTGACATTTTCCATTATATTAAGAGAAAGATATAAGTTGGCAACTGTTTTCTGGTTTTTCCTTTAGAGTAAAACATTAAGTGATTCCAAGTATTTTCGGCAAAAATAAACCACTGCATGTACATTATGGTGATGGCACTTGGGTGATTCTATATGAAGTAACAGTAATTGGGACATGGCATAAAGAAAATAACTTAAGGGTAGAAGGAAAACAGGACAAACCTTAACAACAGTTTGACTAAACCATGCGATGAGACCGTATTTGTTCAAATACCCAGCCATAGCAATGAGTGCAGCAAACCATGTAAGTGTATCCCATGCAACTGATTCAGCAAGACACTCCTTCCATGTGACTACCCCAGTCACAAGCAGAACAGATAACCCAAGAATGGCAGCAGTAACAGCATCCACATTTAACATCCCTCCAAATATCCAGAGCCCCACCTAATACAACAGAGGAAGGTATGAGAAAACATATTGGAATATACAAATTTTTACATGTGTAACTTTTACATTCACTAATAGCAGCCACTACTAGTCATTCCGTTATATGCAAAGTAAAGATTTGTATCAAATGAGAGCACAAAGTAATACAACCAGAAATAGCATTAAAATTCTATTAACCAGTTGAGAGCGATCAAGATATTGCTGAAGAATATAAAACTGAATGAAATACAGAAACCCTCAGATTTCAGTATTTCCTGTACCGCTATACCCGGTCAAGGATCAAATAAATAATGAGGTATTTACAGATTCTATATGTACCGAACATTTAACATAACAAAGGGAAAACCTGACAGGTTGCAGTATTTCCTCAAATCCTACATATAGAATATAGTTAACAGCCTTCAGAAGTATTCCATATTAGTTAACCAAAGTCCCCAGGGTCAGAGAAAAAAAAGAGAGCATACTAATGGTCCAGATTTTCACAAGATTATGAGATCAACATTAAGCAATTGTTATCAGCTTATTTTATTTGGTAATCATTAACAAAAGTAAAAATGACATGATAAAGTCTATATTTGATCAAATTGCTGTTAACAAGTATCTTAGAAGCAAGATTATGAGGGAGTCTGTCCTCTTCAGGCCCATCCACAACCTAACCTAATTATTAGACTAAGGTATCTATCAGACCTCTTACTCCAAAACCAAGTTAATTTCAAAAGTTCACTTCCAAAATCACATTGAATGGCAACAAATCCATGTTTATCTTCCACCAAATCCATCATCAAAAAGCAATTACAAAGGAACTAGATTAAATATGAAAATGCTGGAGCAAAGCAAAATATATAACCGCATGAACAGATTGGCACAGGAAATTCCATTTCAATTTGAGCATCAAGATGTGGTAGAAAGATATGCACCACCGCGATCTCTTTTATAAAAGAATAAGACTCTTTCCTCCAGTCTCCTGTCAAACCTCTAGATGCAGAGTCTCTATTACAAGTCCAGATTATCAAAACCCAAAGACCTAATGCAAACTGTACAGTTTCCACCAAATCCTAATTCAAAGAGTATCTCTTTCCCTCTGCACTAAAAGTAATCTAGCAAAATACTAAGTGTAGCTCTTCAAGGAAAGACAAGGTATAAGGCAACGGAGACATGAGCCAGTTTCATAAGCCCAAGGACAACCGCTGTAGAATTCAGCAAAACAAGTACCACAATCAACATCTAAAGCTCGACCAGCAATGTCAATAATTAAACTAGATTGACTACTTTAATGATGCATTAAATTAGCGCCTCCCCAACTAAAATGAGGCTAAACTCGTGATCACAAGTGAATATGGTCCCCTACAATTATTTTTCCAGTGCGACATTTCCACTAGGTAGATTGTGATAGAGGACAGAACATACTACCAAAGTTATATAGGCATTAGGCATGAATAAAACATAAATAATCATAACGAATTAAAGGGTAAAGAAATTTTATAAATAGAGTACTAATAATATCATACCGTTAAAAACAGAGTCCCAGCCATAATAATTTCATTCTTGGTCATCGGTCCCATTTTCTCCAGTTTCTCCTTGGCAAGCCTTGGCGCGTCAGGACTAGTCTTCACCGTTGGTGGATAAATAACATACAAAATCAATGGTACAACAAGCAACGAAACTAAACCCGGCACGATTGCTGCCTTAGCCCAATCCGTCCATCCAATCTGTTGTTTAATTGTATTGAAAGCCAGATTAGCACTTAACGGATTCGCCGCCATTGCTGTTAAAAACATCGACGAAGAAATAACGGAAGTTTGGAAACATGTCAGCATTAACCAGGATCCTAATCTATTTTCCGTTCCGTCACCCACGTTGCTTCCACACGCGACGCAGAGAGATTTGACTAAAGGGAGGAAAATTCCTCCAGCGCGTGCAGATACAGACGGAATTGCCGGCGCCAACAAAGCTTCGCTGAAGACTAAGCTGTAGCCTAAACCTAAAGAGGAAGATCCGAATAGAGAAACGAATTGGTAAGCTATTCTGTTACCAAGTCCAGTCTTGATGAAACCGCGAGCGAAGAAGAAGGCGAGGGCGATGAGCCACGGAATAGGATCGCCAAAAGCGGAGAAAGCAGCGGAGAAGGTTAGTGTTTTGGTGAGGACAGAAGCGCCGAGTCCAAGTAAAGCCACGGCTCCGAGCGGCAATGGTTGAGTGATGATGCCGACGATTGTGGCTAGGAAAATGGAAAGCAGCTGCCACGCATTACGAGAGACTCCGGATGGGACGGGTAGGAACCAGAGGACGACACCTGTAGCAATCGACGCCATTAACGGCTTCATTGCCGCACCTTGCCATGGTTGCTGAGACGGCGGAGTAGCGGCAGCTGGAGTTGATGCCGCCGCTTTGACAGTTAATTTCCGGTGACTTTTCTGGATTCTGTTAGTAGAAATGATTGGAGTGAGACTCAACGGTTTAATGAAGCTGGAATTGCTTGAACTAGATTTAGAGAGAACCGGAGTGGAGAAAACCGGGTTCGGAGATGATCTAGAAGAGAGAGCAAGTGATTTGACCCGGGAATAGCCGAGAGGGCATGAGTAGGTGAGTACGACGGACGCCATTTTCAAAACGGTACCGCCAACGGCGGAGATGCGAAACGAGAAATGGAGGAACTGAGAAAAGGAAGGCGGAGATTGATATTTATAAGGGGAGATGAGGGAGAGCGTTAAAGGTGACCGTTCGATTTTGATCAGACGGTAGGTGCGATGTTTATGAATATATGGTTGAAAGAAAATGACTGTGAGGATCGATGAGGGCGTCGTGGTGTCCAAGAGAGTTCAGACTTGGGGATTTACGTCCAAATTTTTCTATGGTTCGGCGAACAGCACATGGTTTTGCATTTATTCGTCGTGCCAACGTGTCGTCGTATTATTGGATCAAATCATACCTCCTAGTGACGTGGTAGGTGTGGACCAATAGCAAGAGGTATTCCACGTGGCGAAGTCTGATCGGGGTATAGAGGGATGAGAGGGTGACTGACTGAACAGAGGAAGTGTGGAATTATCAGTGGAATTTTTGTTATGGTGCTTGTATTGAGGGGCCAGAAATGTGGGGAAGGGAAATGACGAGGAAGCCCTCGCGGGGGCGGAACGACAGCCACAGAAAAGAACGTGTGCTAACACTGGGAGTGGAACGTAATTACGTAAATGAGATCCAGATTTCATTTCAGAAGCAAACGACACAAGCGGCTGCTGCATGTGGGGAGGCACACTGGGCGGTGGACCCTCGGTTGTTATACATTTAACTATGTTTGAAACACAAATTTAGATCTTATTATGTTAATCAAGTATCTCTACGTTTAATTGGATCAATATAATGATTTTAAGTGTAGTGTGTAAATAAATGTGTTATATAAAATCTACCAAGTGGTCTTAATAATAAAAAGTAATATTGTGTAGAGGTCTCGAGTTCGAGTAATTATATCTAAGGATATTTGCGTTATCGAGTAATTTAGTATGTAATTACCCTAAACTATGTTTGGTAATTTTTAATGTCAAGTGTTTTCAAATTATGTTACTTGATGAATAAAATATGAATTAGGGATTTTTTTTAGATTTAAGAACGATCATTTTGTGATTTTTTGATATTAAACTTCAATATTCAGTTTCGATATTCAAATTTTGTAAGGTATGCCTCATAAATATACCGGTAAAGAGGACAGGGGATGGAGCGGAGTGAGCGAAGCGAACATCAACTGTCCTTACAAAGAAAGTCTCGTAGAGGGAGTTACGATTATGTGGGTTGGGGGTGCGGGGGATGCGGCCCCGCGGTACGGTACAGAGTTAATTTTGTAATTATGTACCAGGGTTTTCTATCATAAATAGAGATGTAACCTAAACCTATGAGAATTGAATAAAATTTTCTAGCGCCGCCTAGGCACCGAGGACGTAAGCACATTGCCGAACCTCGTTAAAATTCTTGTGTTCTTTCGTTTACTTTGCCCGATTTATCAACAAATTTCAATAGATTTTGGGTTTTGAAGATGGATGTTAGACTTGATATTTAAATTTAAATTACTAAAGACATTCAATCGACCTCTTCCAACATTGTCAAACCATTATCCTAGCACTTTTGTCAACAACATATCTTTCTGTAGATCTCCATCTAACATCTTTTTCTTCGTCTGGCATTGCTTTGTACATCAATCTCAATAGTCCTTTCTAAAATATATTCAAATATATAAACATCTACATTATAATTAACTATATACTGAGTTATGAAAATCCAGAAAAAGGAAAGGGAGAATTATCTTTCATCTTTCATCAAATTCTCCAACTCTTATTCTTCAGTTTTTAACTCTCCTATCCAAAAGCTCCACATGTCGGCATTATCTATGATTTTCGATACGTTACTGTTATTGTTATTAGTGTCTCTGACACTACTATTATTGATGATATTGAAACTGTTGTCGATGTGTCTATCAACTGTATTTTCAGTATGTTCAACGTTTTCTCTGAAGCTTTCTAATGGAGGAACATATAGTTCTTTTCTCTGAAGCTTTCTAATGCTGTAAATTTACCTATAGGAGACAGAGACTTTTAATGTAAGTATTTGCATTCTTTTAGTGAATATTTGGTGCCATATTGTTGTATTACATGATATTCCATTGTCAGGCACCAACTAGTAATAAGCATGTTGGATGCTAATTGTCCTCGATATAACATGATAAACCATAGCTTAAAGTATTAACATATCTGTATCATCATTTGATAAGGAATGTTGTCGTAGCTTAAACATATCTACATCACAGTTGATAAGGAATATTGAGAAGATATTCAATTCCTAAAGCCTTTGCAAACTCTTTTTTACTTTATATGGTTCTCGTTATCTATTTTAACGTTTCTGGAAAATCCATGTTTTGGGAAGTCATGAGGCTTTATCATTAGTGTGTTGCTTGTTTTTATTGAATATAATATCAAAATAAGTCAATGTCATGACTGGTAGTTTAATGACCTTGGTTTCTAGAGCAAAGAAAATGGAGGACATAAATAATAATAATAATAATAGTAATAATTGCCTATTGCTACAGAAAAAAGGCTTGGGTCCATAATTGTATTTGTTTCAGAAGCCAAAGCAATGACTACTTTTCTTGGCCCCTCCTTCAGATAATTTAGAGTAGTGAAATTGTTTTTCATTACTATATTCTACAAATAGACATCATTTCATAGAGCCATGTGCCACAACCCACAGGTAGTTGGAACCTTGATATTTATCTTTGGTTTTATGAAAGATTTATTGGCACAATTTCAATCAGTGTTTCATGATTCTTTTATTCATGAAAAGGTTTAGCTTAGCTTGCTAGGATTGACATTATAGCGCTGGATATTTCTATGGATCCTTCTGCTTTTTGATAGGATATCTGCTGCTGCTGCTACACGGTGTATGTTTGATGAATAACTATTGTTAACCTTAGAATCATATTAGTTACATTTTCATAGTTCTGATAAGTGGTTCCGATTGCAAAAATAAATATTGTTTTAACCTTCTCCAGTGAATATTGTTACTATGGCCGAGATTGACGCGGCCATTCAGGAAATGTTCTGGGCACCTCATGTCCAAGTATGTTGAAGATTAACTAGATATCTTACAATTACAATTTTAGTTGTGTTTTCGTTTCTTATTTCCACTTCCAAATATGATGCTTAGCAATGGTTATTAATGTGTCAAGTAAATCATCAGTTTTGATCACCGATTCTGTTGTTTAACTTCTAAGTGTATCCCTAGAAGTCTTTGTAGATCAGAAGAGATGCAGACACAAACCATCTCCTCAAAATATCATTTAGAAATGGAAATAAAGCATTTGTCATGGAATGTTAAGACTTTTGTCAAAGGAAACACAACCTTACTCTGTTATGTTCTGATGGTTTTATATAGGAACATGCTCATTTGTATAGATTCCCTCAAATGTCTTCTTGCCATTGCATCTTAGCAAAGTTAATTTATGAATGGGGAAAATGAGAATTACCATAATCATTTGGATATGCTTTGAAGTTTATAGTAGTGCTGAAACTTCTATAAAATTTATGAAGATTTAGAGGAATTGTAACCTCCCCTTGGCCTTTGGAAACTCAATTGACGAGGAACAATATATTTGTGGAACCTTTGATGCTGGACAAGTAGCTTTTTCTGCTATGATTTTATGCTTTCTGGATAGCAATTAGAGATTCTAAGTATGTGAATAAAGGACTTAGAATTGTGATTTATGTGATTATGACTTAAACGTTTTCTTTTGTAGGTAATGAAAAGTTACTCTAAGCTGAGTAAAATCTTCTTAACTGCAATGATTTACGAGCTCTATAAAGGGATGGGGGAAACTACATTTGAAAAGGTCAACACCTTGAGCCCATTTCTTCTCTGATCTTTTCTTAATCTACTGGTAATATCATGATTTATGAACTGTATTTTCATGCCTCACTTTTTATGTTATAAGCTTTAGGTGTCATTCCTCTACTACAACGAGCATAATTGTTCTCCCTTCATGCATTCCTTATCAAATATGAAAAACTCTTTAGTCACACATGTCACATTAATGGCCTTTCTCCCAAGACACTAACACCATATCCCTAATTTCAAACAAATCTCTACATGAAACCAAACTAGTGAGTGTTCATCTGTATTGGTTTTCTCTTTTATGTCCTGTCAAAATTAGTAAGTATTGTACTTGGTTGATAATCAGCTTCAATTTGTGCAAATTCTAAAAGATTTTTCCATATTGCAGTTGGCAATGACGGTATCATGTATATGCACAAGCAATGGAGAAGCGTTTCCTGGTTGGGACACACTTTTGAAAGTTGGGTAAGCATCTTCTAACTTCTATCGTCTAGTTAATTCACATAGGAAGAACATTGTTCATATTGTTGTCTGTAAAATTGTAGTTTTACATGTAATTTTTGGGATACTTTCATGTTCATTTGTGGGATCTTTGAGGGAGCTTTATGCATTGATGATGCAAATCCCATCGTTAGCCACTGATTTTTAATGTTATGTCTTTCAAATGTCGATGTTAGATTGAAATTTTACAGTTAGTTGCAGTATGTTTGGCTTTGGCTAAAGAACTTCGTACTTGGGTTAATATTTCAAGAAACTCCAGTAAAACGTTATTCCGCTTTGCTTTCCTTAAGAAATTGTCGTTTCTCTGGCAAGCATTGATAATAAAACAAGCTTGTTGATGACTGCATGTACCGTATTTTGTTTGAACTTATAAACTCCTAAAGGTGCGTTTGGTTCACGGAATGTAAGATTACCAGTGAGAATAAAAGATTACCAGGGAATAGGATTACTGGGAATGTTGTATTTTGTGTTTGGTTGGTTTAGTAGGAATGTAAGATTACTGTGTTTGGTTAAAGGAATTAAATATTATTAGAATGTATATTTGACCAAATTGTCCTTATTATATATTTGTTTTTTTAATAAGTTGGAAAATATTTATATGTTTTCTTTAAAAAAATTAAATTCATAAAATTCAAATAATTTTTTTACAAAATTGAAAATGTAAAAAGGTTTAATGAAATGGTAAAATTTTATTTTAACCCCTGAACTTCATATAAAATTTTAATTATAGATTTTTTTTGTAAATCTAAAATAGTTTAAGGATAAATTTGTAATTTAACATTCGTAGAATTTTTATTATTTAATGACAGAATAAAGATATTTTTGAAAGAAATTTTTTTAAGAGCTTTTTAGTCCAAAACGCCGGTAATCCAACAATACGTAAGGGAAGGGAGGTAATGACATTCCCGATAATATATCCCAAAAAATCTACTATTGGTAATGTAAGATTAACGAGAATAATATTCCCGACCAACCAAATAGGGGAATGTGGATTTCATTCCCATGGGAATCTCACATTCCAGTTGGAAAATATTTATATGTTTTCTTTAAAAAAATTAAATTCATAAAATTCAAATAATTTTTTTACAAAATTGAAAATGTAAAAAGGTTTAATGAAATGGTAAAATTTTATTTTAACCCCTGAACTTCATATAAAATTTTAATTATAGATTTTTTTTGTAAATCTAAAATAGTTTAAGGATAAATTTGTAATTTAACATTCGTAGAATTTTTATTATTTAATGACAGAATAAGGATATTTTTGAAAGAAATTTTTTTAAGAGCTTTTTAGTCCAAAACGCCGGTAATCCAACAATACGTAAGGGAAGGGAGGTAATGACATTCCCGATAATATATCCCAAAAAATCTACTATTGGTAATGTAAGATTAACGAGAATAATATTCCCGACCAACCAAATAGGGGAATGTGGATTTCATTCCCATGGGAATCTCACATTCCCCCAACCAAACACACCCTAAAAAAATACATAAAATCTGCTGGAATTTGTAGAACTCAGTTAATGAATGACTTAAGTGTGAAAAAACTTATATATTAAGTGTTTTGTTTTACCTCTTTCCTCTATGGAAGCTACAAGATTGGAGAGTGTAGACTTATTCTGTGTGAACCTGAAGATAGGCACAGGTTGCAAAAGTTGCAGCTCAATTTTTCGAGGTTAGTTTTCTTGCTAACTTTAAGCCATTAATGGTAATTAGGCCATTTAATAGTCTTAGTGTTAAAAAAGAAAATTGTTCTCTTTAGAGGTATCGATTCATACAATTGCATTTACAGAGTGTGTATACGTTGTCAATTGACTAAGAAAATCTTCAACGAACACTATCTTGTAATTACCTCCCACTATTCAAAGAAAAAACATCACTAGTAATGTACTTTTAGATATTAGCTATCTTACACGAGCTTAAATGTAAGGTAAGAGTATATTATATGTCAGAGACGAATACGATCATAGTTTTTTAAATATTTTTTTACACTTGAAAGATTATATTATTGTATTTATGTATGAATATGGATTGGCTTAGTGATCCTCTAGCATGTGGTTTATTGATTTGCTCATATTTCGGGTTATCCTTGTACTTTGATGTAATGTCTTCCTGTTTTCACGATCACATCGTAATGTGTGATTGGGCTCCTTTATAAAAGTTTATTGATTTGCACGACCAAATAACATGAGATATGGGGAAATGTTTGGGCAACCTATGACATCTAAATCTAACCCATTTCATTTTGGTTATGTGGTAGTGATGACCAAATAACATGTGGTTTATGTGAAAATTTCTTGTTTCGTCTTATTTTAAATACTCAGATTTAATAAATTGGTCTTGTTTCTATCTTTGATTTAGATCTAGATCAAAGCGATTAAAATTTCAACCACCCCGTAACTGCCCAATTAAGTATGTCTATGATACAACTTTACGGCAAGCATACCCGGATCAAAGATTAAGGGTAAATTATTTTTTCACCACTCAATTTTTTCTCACTCATATTTTGATAATTAAAGTTTAATTTTTTAATTTAGTTATTTAATTTTTGAATCGCTCCTATTTTGATTACTTTATCGTTAAGTAATTAACAATGTTATGACATGTAAATTTACATCAAAAATGATGTTATCACGATTTTAAGATATATTGTTCTCCTTATCGGTGTCCACATTCTCATCATTAGAATTCTTCATCCGATTAGTAGAGTGTTAAGGACAAAAATATGATTTATGATTGAAGATATGCTATGAGGTTTATGGTTTGATCATGGTTTAAGATTTATGGTTCGATTGAGATTAATGGATTCATGTGAAAACAAAGGTCGAATTATGATTCATGGGATCAAAATAGAACAATCTAAAAATTTTGAGTATATCAGTCATCAACAACAATGATAAACATGATTTCTATTCCAAAAAATTAATAAAAAAAAAATCAGCACATAGTTAGATATATAAACAATTGAGTGACTAAAATATGAGCAATTCGAATTTTTTTAAATTTTAGTGACCAAAATAAGAGTGAAAGGAAATCGAGTGATGATTTATGTAACTTACCCAAAAACTAATTAGACAGTCATATTACACGATGACGTAATACTGTTGGTTTATTATAATAATTAGACAATCTTTCAGCGCTATCCCACGCAGCCCTGCTTATCTTTGACTCATTTTTTCCCTCGTTTAAAGGTCTTTTTAATGCCTTGCTTTAAAATAATGAATGATATTTCTATCCTCACCTTCGGCAAATTTGCCTGCATAATTTTTCCATCCATTATAACCCTAATAATTCTTTTAAGTAGAGTGTCACAAACAACAATTTTACAGGGTGTATGGGGAATATGCATGGTAGTTCATTTGTATTTCTCGAAAAATTTATCAAACGCGTCGTGTTTTTGGTATCTTTAAGGTGGTACTGTATTATATTTCAATGTAAGAAATTTTTTTCAGAACATTACGTGAACAATTTTATCTTTCACTCTCTATTGGTCAGAACATTCAATTTTTTTAATCCAGAAAACAATTTTTAAATTTAAAACATTTATCTTATTGAAAAATGAAATAAAAATATATATAAAATGTTTAGAATATTTTTTACGAAATGAAAAATTTGAAGGTTATTTTTCTTATAATCAAGATCAGTCTAAAAAATATTTAAAATCATTCTTTATATTTATGAATCAATTGATAAAATATATAAATATTAAAAGTTAAGTATATTATTATGATAAAATAATCAAACTCGACTAGTCAAATGATAGAAAAGTAGTTTTTTAATCTTATAACTAAAACGTAAATTTACTAATAGTTAAGTGACTATTGTTGTAGTTTAACCAAAAAGTTTTACAAGAGCTGCAAAAGAACTTAAAATAGAATGCATTCGGGACGTATGGGTAGATGCATAATCTTCCTCCGTTGAAGCTGACGTCAAGACATATATCTAAAAGAGTACGTCTCTTTACAATAAACTGAATAAAGTATGTACTTTTAGACCTTCATCAATCAATCATTTCAATTGAGCATGTGAAAACCCGATTCATTTCCCCTCCCACAAGTTTGTTTTCCGATCCTGGATAGATACTGTTTCTGGGTTTTTTGTTTAGAGAATCAAAAGGAACAATCTTATCAAAATGGGTTCTTTGAAGAAGGAAGAAGAAATGGAGCAGATTGCGAAGGAACCGAAGGAGGCTATTTTATACGTTAATGGAGTCCGCAAAGTGTTGCCTGATGGATTTGCTCACTTGACTTTACTGGAGTACCTCAGAGGTAGTAATAATTTTGTTTGATTTTTCTTGAAAGTAGTATCGGAGAAAAGAATCAGAAAAGCCCCCCCCCCCCCTTCAATCTTGCAAGCTCAGCTCACGTGAAGCTTGGGTTAAGCTTACTTATGGTTTTGGTGTTTTTTTAATTATCTTATTTAAACTTAAGATTTCTGGGTCTGTAAGAATCCATCAGTTTCGGGTGTTGGATTGCTTTATTCGGTATTGAACTCTGTTTAATTTTTTTAAATGCTGGAAAAGGAATGGATAAGGGTCGTTAAGTTCGGAAGTTTTGGGTCCAAACGGATGAAGAAGAGATATTGAACTTTGTCTCATTTCATGAGTTGTTAGTTTCAAAGAAAATAGAGAGAATTGGAAGGGGAAAAAGGAGAAGAAGATGAAGTTCATAAAACCATAATTAAGTCTGGTTACATACATATCCTAAAGCAAAGTTAATCATAAGATTGGTTGGGGCTTAGAGCCAGTTAATCAACCTACTAATTTATTTTTTATAAGAAATCAAGCTCCTGAAATGTTGCTGGTAACCAAGACCATGGGGTGAACAAAAATCCTAGAAAACATGCTGATATTTTACGGATCAAGGAGGTCTTTCATTCTGTAACAACAAAATGCACGGACAACTTATTTATATGACTTTAAGTAACCATTTTAACTGCCAAATTCTTTCACTTAACCTATAGACTAACTAAATAACTGAAGTTCATTTTACTTTTCCTTGATGTTCTGCGTGCCATATCTAAAGCTCCTATAGACGAACTAAATAACTGAAGTTCATATTACTTTCATATTACTTTTCCTTGATGTTCTGCGTGCCATATCTAAAGCTTCTGATATTTTGCAAATTACCTTCTAACAGATGTTCTGTTTTCTTTAGGCAGAGAAGATAACTTAGTGTTCTGAATTTTAATGGTTATTTAATTTGATATATATATGACCAGATTTCAACTTTTACAATGTTAAGAAACTGTGAACACAGTTTACTTTGGAACCTTAAATTAGTTGGCATAATTCCTTTTCTTTGTGGAACTATATCATTTGAGAGTCAACTTTGTCTACTTGTTACTGCTAACATTATGTGTTTTATAGATTGTGTGTTTTCTGATTTTGTTTCTTCTTAAGTTTCATTTTCCCCAATTTTGCAATACCCTGAAATTCAACATGAAGTTGAAATTATTTGGTCGCAATTGTGTATCATTTTCTCTGAGACCTCGCGTGACGCACACACACATATACATTCTGTTTAATTCATCATTTAATGCTTTTAAGGACTAGATTCTTGAATAGGATGTTCAAGATGTTCTTTCTTAATAAATTATTCGTTTATGTTTTATCTTATTCATTTTCTCTCTCCCTTTTTTATGTCATTTAACCTGAAATTAAAGTAGCAAAAAACTAATCAGGTTCTTTTTTGTTGGTAAAGACGTTGGGTTGACAGGAACAAAGCTTGGCTGCGGTGAAGGTGGTTGTGGGGCTTGCACTGTCATGGTTTCTCATTACGATAAAAAGATGAAGAAATGCATGTGAGTCTTTCCATCTGCCTTCTTTCTTCCAATGCTTTCCACCATTTCTCAGCATCTGTATAAGATAAATGCTTTCAAAACTTATTCCAGGCATTATGCTGTCAATGCATGCTTGACTCCTCTTTATTCCGTAGAAGGAATGCATATTATTACAGTGGAGGGAGTCGGTAACCGCCAACGTGGCTTGCACCCCATACAAGTAATATACATTTGTTCTGTTGGCTTGCTCTTAGTAGTGCCTTATTTGATTCTATTTATACCAATTTCTTAATTCTTGTGAGGAAATCTATTTTATTTGTCTGGCTTATAGATGATAGTTGAAAAAGTGAACGGTATTTTGATTGCTTGGGGTAAATGTGAGAGAATATTTCTTATTCATCTGCTGTTTTGGGTACACTGTGCAATTTTTCATCAAAGTTGAACTTTTCTTTTGTAATCAAGATTGCTTCTTGCATGATACAGGCAATATATAAAACTTGAATCTTCCTATAACATCTGATGTCTAATTAGCGTAATCTAAGATGATGGCTCTTCTAAATTCCATTGTTTTTCCTAAAACTTAGTCCAACAAGAATCCTTATAGGAAAGAATGTTCCACTTTTCATTTCATTGTGATTTTCATATATTTCTGCAGGAATCATTGGCACGTTCTCATGGCTCCCAATGTGGATTTTGCACTCCTGGATTTATCATGTCATTGTATGCATTGTTGCGGTCAAGCAAAACACCTCCTACCGAAGAGCAAATTGAAGAATCTCTTGCTGGAAACTTGTGTCGTTGCACTGGTTACAGACCAATTGTTGATTCATTTCGAGTTTTCTCTAAAACCAGTGATGCATTATATGCAGATATATCTTCACTTAGCCTTCAGGAAGGTGAGTTTATTTGTCCTTCAACAGGTAAGCCATGTTCCTGTGGGTCGAAAACTGTACATGATGTAGACTCCAATGATCAATCTATTGATGGTACTAGGTATAAACCTTTATCTTACAGTGAGGTAGATGGAAGCACATATGCAGATAAAGAACTTATTTTCCCCCCTGAGCTGTTACGAAGGAAATTAACTCCTTTAAATTTGAGTGGACCGGGAGGCCTTAAATGGTATCGTCCCTTAACAATTAAAGATGTGCTTGAGTTGAAGGAGAAATACCCAAATGTGAAATTGCTAGTAGGTAACACTGAAGTTGGTATCGAGATGAGGCTAAAGAGAATTCCATATCATGTTTTGGTCTCTGTTGCACATGTTCCTGAGCTCAATATTTTAAATGTTAAGGATGATGGAATAGTGATAGGTGCTGCAGTACGACTGACTGACCTCTTGAATTTATTTAGAGAGGTTGTAACTCAACGTCCTGCTCATGAAACATCAGCATGCATGGCCTTCATTGAGCAGTTAAAGTGGTTTGCTGGGACACAAATAAGAAATGTTGCATCTGTTGGGGGAAATGTGTGTACAGCTAGTCCAATTTCAGACTTAAACCCACTCTGGATGGCCGCTGGAGCAAAATTTCTAATCATCAACTGCAATGGGAATATTAGAACTACTCCCGCAGAAAATTTCTTCCTTGGGTACCGTAAAGTGGATTTGACTTGTAATGAAATATTACTGTCAATATTCTTACCATGGACTAGGCCCTTTGAATATGTCAAAGAGTTTAAACAGGCACATAGAAGGGATGACGATATTGCCATTGTGAATGCTGGAATGCGTGTCTGTTTGGAGGAGAAAGGTGAAAAGTGGGTTGTCTCAGATGCATCAGTTGCTTATGGAGGGGTGGCGCCTCTCTCTTTATGTGCAATTAAAACAAAAGAATTTTTAATTGGAAAGGAATGGAACCGGGATGTACTACAAGGTGCTTTAAATGTCTTACAAACTGATGTTGTGCTCAAGGAAGATGCTCCTGGTGGGATGGTGGAGTTTCGAAGATCTTTGACCCTTGGATTCTTCTTTAAATTTTTCCTTTGGGTTTCACATCAAATCGAGGGAAATAAATTCTTTAAGGAAAGTGTACCATTATCACATTTGTCAGCCATAAAGTCATTTCACCGCCCATCACCAGTTGCAAGTCAGGACTATGAAATCAGAAAACATGGAACATCTGTAGGTTCACCAGAGGTTCATCTAGCATCCAGGCTTCAGGTATGCAAATTCACAAGCTATGCTCCTTACTATGGTTTGTAGTTTTAAGTAGAGAGTTCAAAATGAAGGGTCCTGGTTACATTTGCTTTTAGAATTATGATAGTTTCTGTCATTTTGGTACTGTTCACATCTGTACCCTTCTGTTCAGTTCCTTTTATCTCTCTTTTTTTTTGTATAAGGCTACTTGGACACATCATTAGTAACGGATAGGATGATACTCTTTCTCACTGTTGTACATCTTTTGACTAGGTCTTAAATTGTTAACAGATATTGACTAAGTGCTTTTTTATTCTTAGTCTTTCACTGAATTTTATCTCCAAGATTATCTTCATGATAGTGTTCATGGTATCATGTTGTTCAGGTTACTGGAGAGGCAGAATATACCGATGACACACCAATGCCTCCTAATGGTCTGCATGCAGCATTAGTTTTGAGCAAAAAACCCCATGCTCGAATATTATCCATCAATGATTCAGGTGCCAAGTCTTCACCTGGATTTGCTGGTATCTTCTTTGCCAAGGATGTTCCTGGTAGTAATGAAATTGGACCAGTTGTCTTGGATGAGGAGCTGTTTGCTACAGAATTTGTCACTTGTGTGGGGCAGGTAAAAAAGCTTATCGAATACAATTTATTTAGTTAAACAATTCTCAGTGACAGTCCTTGGCAAACCTTGAGAAGACATAGAGAGGTTCCTTTACGTGCTTGAGAAACTATTGCTAGAGGTGCATCAGATGTGACATCCATGCAATTCTGGTGGAAACTTGAGATAACCTTTTATTCTGAACTTCAATAATCAACTCATACTAATCTGGCGAGAGGCAAATGAATTCCTTGATATGTTTTGTAAACACATTGCATTGAAACTTCTCTTATAACTTTTACAGGTTATAGGAATTGTGGTGGCTGATACCCATGAAAATGCTAAACTAGCGGCTGGAAAAGTTCATGTGGAGTATGAAGAGCTCCCAGCAATCTTGTCAATAGAGGATGCAATCAGTGCCAAAAGGTTTCATCCCAACTCACAGAAGTTCATGAGAAAAGGGGATGTAGATCTCTGTTTCCAATCAGATCAATGTGAAAAGATCATAGAGGGGAAAGTTCAAGTGGGAGGTCAAGAACACTTCTACTTGGAGACACAAAGCAGCTTAGTTTGGACCATGGACAGTGGTAACGAAGTTCATATGATTTCTTCCACTCAAGTAAGAATGCCAAAACTTATTCATTACTTTTATTTCTCTTTTTCATATGCTCTGCTTTGATAGTTATCAATTAGATAAAAAATTGATAAACACATAGTCTCTTTCTTAACTCAAATTATTTAGAGTTAAATATTCCACTTTTGCTAGTTATCAATTAGATTATTAGAAATGTTCTGCTATTTTATTTTTGATGAAAATACTTGGAATTCATATATGCTAGAAATGATATAGAGAAATGTGGATAAATAATAGTTTAAAATTTCAGAAAGGACTTATTATATAGCCTATACTGTAGTTAGGACATTTTAAATTATGAGACAAATCGTCAATCTATATACATGATATCTTTGATTGATCACTACCTTTTATTCAACACTCAGCATTTGTATACCCAGTAATATTGGTGGCCACTGTTGTGTATATCAAGTGACTTGTAAAACCGGTAATTCTCCTCAACATGTTTTTGAACCAATAAATTCAAGATATAAAACTCTGTAGAATCTAGGAATGCTTATGAATGACATCGGACTTCAGAGGCCTTCTGGAGTTTCAAAACAACGTTGTTATCTGAGAACCATGCTTGAACCAAAGGCCATACTGCTGTAGCAACTCTTTGGAAAGAGGATCTAATACAGGGTTAGCATTTTGCATGTCCAAATTTCAGGTCATGTATATATTGGCGTGTTTTATACAAATCCTAATTTGAGTGTGTTTTGTCAGCTATCAGGCTTGTAATTATTTCCCTTTTGATGTGCTTGCCTTATTTAGTTTTCCCATGTGTATTTGTATTTTCTTCCCAGTTGTGTTCATTATGATTATATATGTTTTGCTCGTATTTTCATTGTTTATAGTTATATTTAACAAATTTACTATAAAACTGTTAACCTAAAAGGTAAGTAGGATGCTTTGTTAATTGTCTCTTTTTGGATAAATGCTTTATCTTGTGTCTTCTCTCTATACCATTTTATTATAATTTGGGAGATAGTGTAATTTTGTCATTGTTTATGTGTAGGCTCCTCAAAAGCACCAGAAATATGTTTCTCATGTTCTTGGTCTTCCTATGTCTAAAGTAGTTTGTAAAACTAAACGGATCGGTGGTGGATTCGGTGGAAAGGAGACTAGATCAGCTTTCATTGCTGCTGCTGCTGCTGTGCCATCTTATCTGATGAATAGGCCAGTGAAATTAACACTGGATAGAGATATAGACATGATTACATCGGGGCAGCGCCACAGCTTTCTTGGGAAGTACAAGGTATTGACTACTAAGTGGAATAACATGATGGATCAATCTAGGGAAATATTTAAATATTGTTTTTTTTCTAAATCTTTTAATTGTGAATATAAGAAGGGACAAAGCCTTATGGCTGAGCATCTTTGAATAGATTACAGTTGTTTTTAACATCAATTTTATGACCCAGCTGACTTTGATCAGTTGACTCATTTTATTTTCATATTTCTGAGCCTTTTTTTTATGACCGAATAGCATAACGGTAGAATAAAATTACTTCATCTAGGTTGGATTTACAAATAAGGGAGAAGTGCTGGCTTTGGATCTCCAAATCTACAATAATGCTGGAAATTCGTTGGATCTGTCCCTAGCGGTACTTGAGCGTGCTATGTTTCACTCAGACAATGTCTATGAGATACCGAATGTCAGAATTTTTGGAAGTGTCTGCTTCACTAATTTTCCTAGTAACACCGCATTCCGAGGATTTGGTGGTCCTCAAGGTATGCTTATAGTTGAGAATTGGATTCAAAGAATTGCTTTAGAACTTAAAAAGAGTCCAGAGGAGATTAGGGTAAGTTTTATATTTATGTTACTTTATTACCCTTAATTATGCCACAACTAAAAAATGCGATATTATGACTCATTATTGGATATTGTATCAGGAGATTAACTTCCAAGGTGAAGGATCAATAACGCATTATGGTCAACAATTAGAACACTGTACTTTGTCTCAGGTCTGGAATGAGCTGAAAGTATCTTGCGAGTTTTTGAAGGTTCGAGAAGAAGTTGATGAATTTAATCTTCAAAATCGGTGGAAGAAGCGTGGTATTGCTATGATTCCAACAAAATTTGGCATATCATTTACAACTAAGTTCATGAATCAGGTAAACATCAGAAACTATTTATTTAGGGTTGTCTTTATGTAGGGATTTTGTATCTGCAAATGTTTTCCCGGGCTATATTTGTTTTATTGATATCTTCTTAGGAATAATACATGCACATGTAGTTTCTCTGCCACTAGTGCATAGCAGGGAGAAGCAGTAGATGGGGGAAGTAAAGCACATTTTCAGCCTCTTTCTAATATATTAGTTTATCCTTGTATGAGCGATGAGTAGATCTGCTGCTACTTGATTCTTCACAATTCTACCCTCAACCACTTGTCTCCTAATTTTCTGTTTCTAGGGGATTATGAATCAATAATCCTTTTTTGGTTTTACGGTACTTTAAGCTAGTAAATGACTTTCCTAACTTTCAGACACTGCTGCTATGGATTGTTCTAGTCAGTCACTCTTGGTTTCAACTATTTTTCTACATGCTTTAAAACTTTAAGATAGGCATCTAACCTAGAACCAATTGGCTGTAGGCGGAGGCTTTTGTTATATTTATGTGATCCCAATTAATTACCACTTTAATACATGTAGCTAGGAATTTATGCATGCTGCAACATCTCAAAGTTTATTGTAACTTCTATATTACTTGATTAGTTTTACATGGAATGCTAGAATTTAAAGGCTTACGGTATCAAATACATTTGGGTCCTAAATTCATGATTTCAACTTTAGATATTTCAGGCATATGGTTAGTGTACAATGAACAAATTAGTCTTTATCCCATCTCTTCTGATGTACACATGCATGTATTTCTGTTGCTTGTCAAGATTAATACAGTTTTCCTGCTTAAAAATATAACATTATACAAAATAACGAAAAGTTAAACCATATACATGGAATATGAAAGGAGCAATATTATTCTGATGCATGGTTGCAAGAATCTGGTTCAGTTATAAAGGAAAAGTTCACATGTTAGTGAGAGAAGATCTAGCTTCTCTCTAACCTAGGTGTTTTTCAAATTTCAAATATCCCAGGCGTTTTTGAAATTTATTCTCCCCTTCGACATTCATTCGTTGTCCGCCGCCGCCGTCCGCCACCCACCGCCGCCGTTTGTCACCGCGTCGGCCGCCACATCCGGTGGCTGTTGACCACCAAATCTTCCAGGTTTTTTTCGTCTCGGCGCCATCATCTCGGTTCTAGGCATCATTACGTTAGGGTGAGCCTTCAACTCAGTGGATCTTGGACGAGGACCTTCGGCTTTCAGTTGTTGGCGACGCATCTTCTTCTCCGTCAAAGATCTTTACGCCTTGGTTTCTGTTTTGCCAGCGTCTCTTCGCCTGTACATCTTCCCGCTGGGTTGGCCTTTTTCTTGCGAACATTACAATTTTTTTCCTATCTTCCAGACCCATGGCGTTTTTCGTGTTTTAGTTTTTTGTCGGGATAACTACGAAGTTCATCTGTCTTCAGGTCCTATATCTACCTGTTGGACTCTATTCATCACCTACTCCCTTCTTTTTTCGCCGGCAGTCACAGCCTCCATCGCCGGCAGTCACAGCTTCCATCGCCGGGCGCTAACAGAACAGTTCCGTCAAGTCCCTGGGTTGTTTTTACTTCAACGGTTTTCTTCATGCGGGGTGCTGGAATCCTCCCTCCTGTCCAGCAGAAATCGAAGGGCCAAACTCCTTCATCCTCTGCAGACGAGCTTTCTCTGTCATCTCTCCCTTCTCATCTTGAGGAGGTTCGTACCATCTTCATTATGGGTCTGCCTGTAGATGTCAAAGAGAGAGAGCTGCAGAATCTTCTGAGATGGCTTCCAGGCTTTGAAGATTCTCATTTGAGTTATAAAGGAGAAAAGCCTAAGGGTTTCGCTCTCTTCTCAAATGCAGATTTTGCAGTTGCTGCCAAGGATGCTCTCCAGAAAATGGTTTTTGATTCTAAGTTGAAGTCCCTTTTGCACATTGAGATGGCAAGGAAGAATCTTGTTGTTAAAAGAGGTATTATTTCTAATTCTGATGCTCCTGTTCCTCCAGTATAGCCATTGCCAAATCCAGCCTCTTTAGCATCTCCAAGTATTCATGTGCCTTTTAAATCTGGGAGTTGCGACGAAAAGTCAACAGTTGATGGTGTCCACGATGGATGCTACATATTATTTGTTGAAAATTTACCAGAGAATATCCATTGGAAGAGGCTTGGATCATTTTTTTGCTCCCATGGTCGAGTTATTGATGCTTTTATTCCAAATAAAAGAAATGCAAAAGGAGTTCGTTTTGGTTTCATTCGCTTCGCTTCAATCGAAGAAGCAAGGAGAGCGACCTCAAAAATGAATGGCTCTTATATCGACGGCAGCAAAATTGGCGTTTCTTTCGCTAAATTCAAACCTCGTCAATCCTATTGGAGAAAGTCTTCCACAGGTGTTCTCCACAAGTCTGGGATGGAAGATGATTCGAGGAAGAAGCATTATAAAGTCGAAGGTGTTATTGATGAAGAAAAACTTCAGGTGTTGAATTATTGTCTAGTGGGGTGGTGTAAAAATTTCAACAAAATCAGTCATCTCGCTAGACAAATGCATGCGAAGGGCCTCACTGGCTTCTCCTTAATGAGAGCTGCTGGAAATGCGGTATTAATGATTTTCGAAGATTCTGCTTCTTTGAGAAGTGTGAAGAACGATAAATCAGAGACTCTCGCAGAGTGGTTCTCTATAGTCGAAGCTTGGTCAGAGAGTTTGGTATTGGAGTGTCGCCGAGTATGGTTAGTTTGCGAGGGTGTTCCGTTTCACGCATGGAATTGGGATACTTTCAAGAACATTGCTGATAGTTGGGGTCAATTACTAGCAATCGACGAAAGCTGTCAGTCACCATCATCCTTTGATCGGGCAAAAATTCAAGTCCTAGCAAAGGCTGGTGTGAGAATTGATGCGACGTTGGAATTGAAGGTGGGTGACAACTTCTTCAAGATCATGGTGCATGAGATAGAGCCTTCATTCAAGCCAAACTCGTGGGCTCCTGAAGAAGACGAATCTAATTAGATTTTGCCTTTCTATTTGTGGTTTAATTTAGTTTATATGGTTGCAGGTGTTGCTTTTATTTTGTTTTATGTTCTGTTGCATTGTTTAAATTCTATTACTGGAGGTGTAATTAGAAATAAGGTGTTTAGATTGCGACTTTGGTTGAGGTTATATGAGGTTAAGGTGTTTGTTGTAATGGTGTTTATCACCATAGGAGGATATTTCGTATAATCTTTTGTATTGGGTATTGTTATTAATATAATTTGAGGTACTCTTTTCTTCCTTCCAATGTTCGTTAACATACTTCTTAGTATGTGAACGAATAAGAAGGGAGTTTTTAATGAGACCTCCAACTTCTATCAAAAAAAAAAAGGAGCAATATTTGTTTGCTGTGTAAAATTGGTTTAAGGGGGTCGATTCGGGTTCTGAGCAGTCTGTTGGGCAGAGAAGTATTCAAGGGGAGAAGGCTTTAGGACTTTTAAGTATACAAAGGGATTGTGTTCCTGTTGATCAACCGTTTGGGTCAAAGAAGATGAAGCAGGTTTTGGAGGCTTACTTGTGTACCCTTAAGGAGGGTAGTCTCTCAAATTCGTGTGTTAGGGAACGATTTCTGGTGGTTGATGATGGATCCACTTCTGGTTCTATTAGAAAGGGTTTAAAGGTAGCAAAGGAGATCAAGTTGGCTTCTTCAGCGCATTCAGGTCAGGCTCGCTCCAGGTCAAAACTAAATTCTAATCGGAGAAGGCTGAGAATTGCAACTTGTCATTCGGGTAGTGACTGCTCGGAGGGTGAAGTGGATATAAGCTTTTATGATAGAGTTTATAGTAGGGTGATTAAGAGCTTGGTCAGGGATTCTTTGGATCATGACAGGGTGACCTCTCAGATGTCGCAAGAGTCAGTTCAAGCTAGGATCAAAGCAGCCGCTACGAGGGAGGTTTGTGACATGCTGGGTATTTCTTTCAAAGGGGGGCAACAGACTTTTGAAGAAGCGATTTTCAGGATGAGGATGAAGGGGCCTGGAGACGGTTTTTGACGGTTCCCTTTGGTTGGACTGTGGTGTTTTTTGTTGGTATTTATTTTAAATGTCCAATTTAAAAATTATATCTTGGAACGTTAGGGGGTTAGGGAAAAGAGAGAAAACCAGAGTTGTGGCTGGACTTGTGAACAGAGAAAAGCCGGTTCTCCTGTTTCTTTAGGAAACTAAACTGAATGTTTGTCGGAGTGGATTAAGGAGGAAGCTCGGGGGTAATTTGCTGTGTGGTGGTAGTTTTTCTCCAGCTAAAGGTTCTGCAGGTGGCTTGATGTGTTTGTGGAATGATGATTTGTTTACGGTAAACACATAATTTGTTCATAGAAGATTTATGGCTTTATCTGGGAAGTTCAAGAGGAATAATTTTGAGTGTGTTCTAATTAACGTGTGTGGTCCTTCAGTAGAGGCAGACAAAGAGGTGTTTTTTAGGGATTTGCTGAGCTTCGTGCAAAGTATAAGTGTTCCTGTTTGTTTAGGGGGGATTTCAATGCTTATTTGGTTACTGAGGAGAAGTATGGTTTTACTCAAAACTGACACTCCATGGAGTTGTTTTGGTCTTTTTTACAGAACCTTAATTTGATGGATTTGCCGTTAGCAGGGGGGAGATTCACTTGGTGTAATAATAGAGAGTTCCCCACTTGGGTTAGGCTGGACAGATTTTTGTTTAGTAGTTCCTTTTTAAGCAAATTCCCTAAGGTGATTCAAAATATGCTTCCTAAATCACTCTCGGATCACAATCCAATGATGTTGATAGAATGCAATAATTGGGGTCCTAAGCCGTTTCGTTTTTTAACTATTTGCTAGAGGAGGATGGTTTCTCTGGGTTGGTTGAAAACTCCTTATTAAATGTTAGGTATGATAATGGTTGTAGGAGGTTGTTCTCCGTTCTAAAAGGAACTAAGAAGGCTATTCGGTCCTGGCCAAACAGAAACCAGAGGGGGTTTTCGGAAGCTATTGCAGAACTGGAAGCCAAAATTAATGGCCTGGAGTTGAAGTCACAAGATGGGGGTATCTCTAGTCAAGAAAGGGATATTCTAGTTCTGTCGAGGAAGGAATTGTGGAATTTACATAGGAAGGAGGAGAGTGTTTGGTTTCAAAAGTCAAGAGAGCGAAGTGGATTAATGATGGGGATAGGAATACTAAGTTTTTTCACTTGTGTGTGCTTAATAGAAATAGATTCAACTCCATTTCAGTTCTGAAGGTGGCTGATGTTGTTGTTACAGACCCGGAGCAGTTGAAATGCTCTATTTATGAATATTTCAAGGTCAACTATAACTCTAAATCTACTTTAGAGGTGGACGAAATAAATCTCAATTTTGCTAAATTGACAGTTGATCAAATGAAGTTTCTTGAAGGGAAATTTGTTGAACAGGAAGTGTGGGAGGCAGTTTTTCAGTCGGGTAGCGCTAAAGCAACGGGTCCAGACGGCTACACGATGGGTTTTTTTAAAAAGTTCTGGCCAATTTTGAAGGAGCACATTATGAAATTTGTTGACGACTTTCATAGTGGAAGGAATTGGGAACATGGGGTCAATCATGCGTTCATTATGTTGATCCTTAAGGTCTTCAATTCGGAAGTTATTGAAGATTATTGACCTATAAGCCTTGTAGGCAGTCTGTATAAAATTATTTCCAAAGTGCTTTCTAGAAGGTTGAGCTCAGTCATTACAGCTATCGTGAGTCCTTCACAGTTTGGAGATGGGTGGATTTCTTGGATTAATTTGTGAATCTCTTCTGTCTCTATCTCGGTTCTTGTGAATGACTCTCCTACAGCAGAATTTAATATGGGCTAAGGGCTGAGACAAGGATGCAGTTTGTCTCCTCTGCTGTTTAATTTAGTAGGGGAATTACTAAATTTAATGCTTGTTAAGGCTATGGATTGTGGTCTGTTTGAAGGGTTTAGTGTCGATAAGGAGGAAAATCCATTCCGTTTATCTCATTTGCAGTTTGCAGATGATCTAATATTATTCTGCAGGGATTCACCTACTCAGATCCTTAATATTAGAAGAGTCTTGAGAGTTTTCAGTCTTATGTCAGGGCTGCATCTTAATTTATCCAAGAGCAAGCTGTTTGGTGTCAATTTGGATGAGAATATTCTTAAGGATTGGGCCTTCGCTGTAGGCTGTGGGGTGGGGGTTCTCCCTATGACGTACCTCGGTCTACTGATAGGTACTAGCAAAAATTCCGAGCTGCTGTGGGAACCAGTAATCCAGAAGTTTAACAACAAATTAGCTGGCTGGAAAGTTTCTACTTTATCGATGGCAGAAAGGTTGGTGTTAGTGAAGGCAGTTATGTCTTCATTGCCGATTTTCTTCCTCTCTATGTTCAAAATTCCGCTTAAGGTAAGCAACAAGCTGAACTCTTTGATGGCTAATTTCCTTTGGGGAGATAGTTTCAATAAGAGACGGATTCATTGGGTTAATTGGAAAACGGTGTGTCAACCCTATGAGAATGGCGGATTGGGAGTTTTGGATGTGACTATGGTGAATAGAGTGTTACTTGGGAAGTGGGTTTGGAAGTTTGCGAATGAAAAAGACTCACAGTGGAAGAAGATGATTTGCTGCAAACACAATACCTCTATCTTATCTTTATCGGTTAATGAGGCTGTTAATCCGCAAGATTCGTGGATTTGGAGAGGAATTGTGAAGAATTATGAGAAAAATGATGATATAGGGGACTGTATGAGGTCTAATTCGAAGATACAAGTGGGAATGGAAGATCAATTGATTTCTGGAATGATATTTGGGTAAATAATTCTACCTTAAAAAATTAGTTCCCTAGGATCTTTGCCTTATCGAACAATAATCGGGGCAGAGCTGCGGATTTTGGTTGTTATGTAAACGGTCGTTGGGTTTGGAATATTCAACTTAGGTGGAATTTATGCGAATGAGAATTAGACCAGTGGATTTCCTTAATGTCGTTGATTGATAATATTGATCTGAAGGGTTCTGTTGATGATTTTCTGTCTTGGTCAGGGAAGGGTGATGGCATTTTCTCGGTTAAAGCATGTAGAGCAGCTTTATCGAGTTGTTCAGGGGGGACTTTTCAGTGGAACAAGTGGGTTTAGTCTGGTTTGGCACCTCAAAAAGTCGAGACATTCCTATGGCAGTTATCTCACCTAAAATTAGTTGTTAGAGTGGATTTGAAGAAAAGTGGCATTTCATTGGATGTTCTACTGTGCCCTCTTTGTCATAAAGAGGATGAAACAATTCAACATCTTTTTCTACTTTATCCTGTTGCTTGGGATTTGTGGAATAGGTTCGTTAGGTTATGGGAGCTGTCTATAGTTCTGCCTAATGATCCCAGGTCTTTACTAGCCTCTTGGTCCTTTCTAAGGCCGTCATCTACTATATGGAATTTGTCGAGAATATCTAAATTAAATATTAGATAGGATCAGTTTTTAATTAGATAGAATCAGTTTTTATTCTATTAGTTATTAGATAGGATCATTTTTAATTAGATAGAATCAGTTTTTTTATTCTATTAGTTATTAGATAGAATAATTTTTATTCTGTTGCTAATTTTATGCATCTTTTTGTGTAAAGTTGTTACATTGTAAACTCTATTTAAGTCAGCCATATTCAGCAGAAATAAACAAGATTTATTCGGAACAAGTTTTTCCGCCTTTATGGTGTCAGAGCCAAAATGGCCAAACCCTACGATGATACCTCTGGTATCGACTCTATGAGTTCTACTCGCTCACCTTCAATCACCCTAAACACTGAATCCTTCCAAAACATATCCATCACTTCTCACAAGTTGAATGGAAATAATTTCTTACAGTGGTCACAATCTGTGAAACTGTTTATTCGTGGTCGTGGAAAATTCGGCTATCTCTCAGGTACCACTACGAAACCTGCCGAAGAAGATGAAGAATCTGAAAGATGGGAGGCAGAAAACTCGATGATTATGTCTTGGCTCATAAATTCCATGGATCCGAGTGTAGGGAGAACTTATCTCTTCCTACCTACTGCTCATGACATTTGGAATGCTGTGAACGAGACCTATTCTGATCTCGGGAACGCAGGACAATAGTTTGAACTAAAAACTCGGTTATGGAGGCTAAAACAAGGAGAAAAAACTGTCACTCAATACTACACTGAACTCAAGACCTTGTGGCAAGAGGTTGACATGTTCAGCGACTACGAATGGAGTTGTGCTAAGGACAGGGCTCTATTCCAGAAGATGGTGGAAAAAGAACGCGTCTTCGAATTCCTTGTCGGCCTTAACAAGGAATTGGATGAAGTCAGAGGGCGCATTCTTGGTCGTGAACCACTACCAAGCACAAGAGAAGTCTTCTCCGAAGTCAGACGAGAGGAGAGCCCGGCGGACAGTCATGCTTGGAGGCCACTCACCAAATCGCACCGAGTCTTCTGCCTTATTCTCGGGTCAGCCACCACGTCGCAACGATCGTCGGAACGACAGAGATCGGCCAATCTACGAGCACTGCAACAAGCCGGGACACACTAAAGCCAAGTGTTGGAAGCTACACGGGAAGCCAGCTGAGAATTTTTCAGCCAATCGAAATTCTCGTAATTCAAAGGGATTCCATGCCTCATCTGAAGATGCTTCTAAAGAGCCGAAACCTGTCTCAGAACTGTCTGCCTTCAGCAAAGAACAGCTAGAGCAATTGTATCAACTAATGAGTTCTCATTCCATATCCAACACTCCTAACCCATCATCTTATATTGCCTCTTCATCATTAGCCCAGAAAGGTACATATCCTATAGCTTTCATAGCCGGTTCTAAATCAAACCCTTGGATCATAGATTCAGGGGCAACAGATCACATGACCGGTAATTCCTCCATATTCTCATCTTATTTTCCTTTATCTGGTAATCTGAAGGTAAAAATTGCTGATGGCTCCCTAACCTCTATAGCTGGAAAATGCTCTATCATTATTTCTCCATCTCTCACATTACTAAATGTCCTACATGTCCCAAAGCTCTCTTGCAATCTCATCTCTGTTAATCGTATTATCCATGATTGCAAATGCATTGCTACAATAACATTTGCTGGATTTGAATTTCAGGACCCTTGTTCGGGGAAGATGATTGGCAATGCTAAGGAGGTTGATGGACTCTATCACTTGGTCACGGACAATCCTTCAGATAAACAAGTTCAGAAACCGAGATGCTTTACTACCTTGTCTTGTGAGAATGAAATAATGTTGTGGCATTATAGGTTAGGCCATCCTAGTTTTAATTACTTGAAATATTTGTTTCCAAATCTTTTCAAAAAAAAGGACGGTTTTTCTTTTCAGTGTAAAGCTTGTGAATTGGCAAAACATCATAGATCTGTTTATCCATCTTTAAAGTATATGCCATCAAAACCTTTTTCTCTTGTG
Source organism: Hibiscus syriacus (assembly GCF_006381635.1). Taxonomy (NCBI): domain Eukaryota; kingdom Viridiplantae; phylum Streptophyta; class Magnoliopsida; order Malvales; family Malvaceae; genus Hibiscus; species Hibiscus syriacus. The sequence goes on from NW_024062897.1 coordinate 595,913, forward strand.
CATAGTGATATTTGGGGCCCTTCACGAGTAAAAACAGCCTCAGGATCTAGATGGTTCATCACATTCATTGATGATCACACTAGAGTCGCGTGGATTTATTTACTAAAAGAAAAATCGGAGGCAACAAGTGTTTTCAAAAATTTTCACTCACTGATCAATACTCAGTTTCAAGCAAATATTCAAGTTCTTAGAACCGATAATGGTTGAGAATATTTTAATGCAATCTTAGGTGATTTTTTGAAACAAAAAGGAATTATTCATCACAGTTCATGCGTTGATACTCCCCAACAAAATGGAGTTGCTGAAAGAAAAAATAGGCATTTATTAGAGGTGACTAGGGCTTTACTGTTTGCTATGAATGTTCCTAATCGTTTTTGGAATGAAGCACTCTTAACAGCGTCTTATTTGATAAATCGAATGCCTACAAGAGTTCTTAATTATATTACTCCTTTGCAAGCTCTAAAGAATATGTTTCCTGAAAATAGATATTTCACTGATTTAACACCTAAAATTTTTGGTTGCATTGCTTTTGTTCATATACACGGCCAAAATAGAGGAAAACTCGATCCCCGAGCACATAAATGCATATTTCTAGGTTTTTCACCAACACAAAAAGGGTATAAATGCTGTGATCCTAAATCTGGGAAGTATTATGTGAGTATGGATGTCACGTTTTTTGAAAAACAACATTTTTTTGACAAAAACTCTCTTCCGGGGGAGAATGACTCTGAAATGAGTTTTTGGGAACAAACATCCCTGCCAAAATCGGTTGTAAATATCTCAGTGGAACCAATTCATATTTCCGTAATTAATCCTAGGATTTCACAACCTATAAATTCACAACCTCGTGACACTCAGGTAGAAACCAACTTGGAACCACCTACTGAACTTCGTGTTTATTCTAGACGGATGACTCGACCAAGTAATGTTCCACCGGCCCCCAAGGTATGCCAACCATCAGACTCGACTACGGTCCAAGGTACGACTTCTCTTTCTCCTATTTCTTCTCCAAATTTAGAGCCTTCTACAGAATTCTGTGAACCCAGCCTTGCGCAAAGGTGTTAGATCATATACCACAAAACATCCAATATCCAATTTCTTATCTTATAATAAACTCTCTCCAGATTTCAAAGCTTTTTCCACTAGGATTGTGGATGATGCACTACCTAAGTCGATACATGAAGCTCTAGAAGTTCCGAGATGGAGAGAGGCAGTTTTTGAGGAGTTAAAGGCCCTGAAGAAGAATGACACGTGGGATCTAACTCCTTTACCTGAGGGGAAACGATCTGTAGGCAGCAAGTGGGTGTTCACTATCAAATACCATGCAGATGGCTCGGTCGAGAGATACAAGGCAAGACTCGTAGCACGAGGCTTCACTCAGACATACGGCCTTGACTACGAGGAGACCTTCGCACCTGTGGCCAAACTAAACATCGTACGTGTCCTACTCTCACTAGCCGCCAATCTTGATTGGACTCTCAGACAGTTTGATGTGAAGAATGCGTTCCTAAACGGTAAGCTAGAGGAAGAGGTGTTTATGGAAGTTCCTCCAGGCTTTGATGAATTGAAGAAGGATGGCAGGGTCTGCAAGCTAAAGAAATCCATTTATGGATTGAAACAATCTCCGAGAGCCTGGTTCGAGAGATTCACGAGAGCTGTGAAACAACATGGTTACACTCAGGCCCAGTCTGATCATACTATGTTCTACAAACACAATAATGGTAAAATTGCTATTTTAATTGTGTATGTAGATGACATTGTTATGACAGGAGATGACACAATAGAGTTGGAGTCGTTGAAGAACTTCTTATCCAACCAGTTTGAAGTCAAGGATCTAGGACAACTCAAATATTTCCTTGGAATGGAGGTGGCTAGATCCTCAAAAGGTATAATTATCTCGCAAAGGAAATATGTCCTCGATATCTTGAAAGAGACCGGATTACTCGGATGTAAACCAGTGGCGACTCCTATTGATCCGAATCAAAAACTCGAAAAAGAAGATGGTGCTGAGCCTGTGGACAAGAATCGGTATCAGAAGCTGGTGGGGAAACTGATTTATTTGGCTCATACGAGACCAGATATTGCATTTGCTGTGAGCTTGGTTAGTCAGTTCATGCATTGTCCCTCAGAAAAACACTCCAAGGCTGTTTACCGGATTCTTCATTACTTGAAAGGGAGTCCTGGTAAAGGAATCATGTTTCGAAGAATGGAAGTCGAAGAGTGGAGATCTTCACTGATGCTGATTGGGGCGGAAGTTCTACAGACAGAAGATCTACTACCGGTTATTGCTCCTTTGTCTGGGGCAACTTAGTTACTTGGAGGAGCAAGAAGCAACCAGTTGTCTCTAGAAGCAGTGCGGAGGCCGAGTTCAGAGCCATGGCGCAAGGAGTATGTGAGTTGTTATGGCTTAGGAGGATCTTGGAGGAGCTGAAGGTTGAAGGAGATAAACCGATGAAGTTGTATTGCGACAACAAATCGGCAATCAGTATTGCTCAGAATCCTGTACAGCATGACAGGACTAAACATGTCGAAATAGATCGACATTTCATCAAGGAGAGGCTGGAAAATGGCGATATCTGCATACCGTTTGTTCCATCATCAGAGCAGCTCGCCGATATTCTCACCAAGAAACTGTTTACTACGATGTTCGAAGGATTTCTGTCCAATCTGGGAATGATCGATATCTATTGTGTCGAGAATATCTAAATTAAATATTAGATAGGATCAGTTTTTAATTAGATAGAATCAGTTTTTATTCTATTAGTTATTAGATAGGATCATTTTTAATTAGATAGAATCAGTTTTTTATTCTATTAGTTATTAGATAGAATCATTTTTATTCTATTAGTTATTAGATAGAATCATTTTTATTCTGTTGCTAATTTTATGTATCTTTTTATGTAAAGTTGTTACATTGTAAACTCTATTTAAGTCAGCCATATTCAGCAGAAATAAACAAGATTTATTCGGAACAAGTTTTTCCGTCTTTAGAATTTTATCCCGGGAGTGGTGTTGTGGTCGTTATGGAAGGCGAGAAACTCAGTGGTGTTTGATAACTGGATTGTGGATAGTTCTTTGCTGTTCTTCATTTGCAGGTTCAGGCTGGCCAAATGGTTCTTAGCTAAATTTCCTACGGCAAATATTCAGGTTGATCTTCTAATAGGGGATCCTGTGTTGGCAGATAGGTTTTCAGTTAAGCCTTTATACAAGCAGAAGGATCAGTGCTGGGTTCCACCTCCACCATACTTTTATAAATTCAATGTGGATGGGGCGGTTAGAAGTGATGGTCTGCAGGGTGGAATTGGTGGATTGTTGAAAGATTCATATGGCTCTACTTTAATTTCCTTTTCTACTGCTACGGAACCAGGCCCTCCCGTGTTTGGTGAATTGAAAGCTATTAAACAAGGTATTGATTTATTCCTCTCTTCTGAATGGGTCTTGAAGGGAAGACTAATTTTAGAGACTAATTGCAAAAAAGCAGCGGATTGGATTTCGAGGACTGTAGCTGCCCCGTCGTTCTTTAGTTCTCTGGTTGGGGAGATTGGGGCTTTAGTTTCTGCTAGAGATATTCTGGTTAGGCAGATTCCTAGGTCTTGTAATTGGGAGGCTGACAAATTAGCCAAGGAGGGGATTGGTTGATAGGTTTTAGTAGTATTTGGTTTTGTTGTTTTTTCTGGTGGTGTTTTGTATTCTGTAATCTTATGTAAGTTGGGTTATTAATAAATTGGGGTACTCTTTTCCTCCTTCGTTAGTTGCCTCTTTTAAAGATGCAACTATGAGGGAGGTTTTTAATGAGGCCTACTATTCTTATCAAAAAAAAAATGGAAGTTTTCTCTATCACTGTATTTCATTCATAATCGTGTTTCTCTCAATGACCGTTTTTTTAAATATCTTTTCAATCACTGTAGGCGGGAGCACTTGTTAATGTCTACACTGACGGTACTGTTTTAGTTACACACGGTGGTGTTGAGATGGGGCAAGGTTTACATACAAAAGTTGCTCAAGTTGCAGCATCTGCCTTCAATATCCCTCTCAGTTCAGTCTTTATATCAGAGACAAGTACTGACAAGGTAGAAAGCTAAGATTGCAATTCGGCAATTCTTTCTTTTCATATTTTACCTGAATTACTATTTTCTACCTATTTGATGGAAACATTGTTTTATTATCATTAGCTGTCTTCAAAAGCTTTTTAATTTAGTGTCAGCCTTTCATGTGTATTTGGCCTCAGTTAGATGATAACATAACCATAGAATAAGAAGTTACAAAGACTGAATCTAATTATATTTATAAATCTTACTTATTATGTGTAGGTGACTGTCAAAATCACAGATGTATTTTAGCAGAGGTCAAGGGTGTCGAGTAGAAATTGATGATAAAAACATTAATTGCACCATAAAATTTTATTATTGAAACATGAAACGATATATAAACGTGGGTTACTAACTAATCTAACAAACTGATCTTGCAAAATAAAGCTTGCACATCACTAATCGTAGCAAGTCCATAAAAGATTTTCTCAAGTCAAGAATTGTATCCGTCTTCTGTTTATGTTTAGTCATCCATCTGGTGAAAATTAAAAGACCACTTCCATAATAACCTATTTTCTAATTCCATGTTGCATCTGTCTTCTGCTGTTTAGGTTCCTAATGCTTCACCGACAGCAGCTTCTGCTAGTTCTGATATGTATGCAGCTGCAGCTTTGGATGCATGTGAGCAGATTAAGGCACGGATGGAACCAATTGCTTCTCAGTGTAATTTTAGTTCATTTGCTGAGGTATTATTTCTTCTGTAATTTGCATATTAATTACTGCATACTATTGTCTACACTACTATTTTAAAGAATAATTTCTTTTCCTTAGAACACTTTTTCTTCCCAACCTTCTCCCATTGAATAGTGGTAAACCTTTATTGAAGGTTGCAGTCGAAGTTGATAATTTAGCTGATTAAATAGTTTTTAAGATCGGAGGTTAGACTAGAACTGTTTGTGCTAGTCAATAGTTGATGTTTGTTTAGTGAAGAAATGCAAGTCAATATTTCTGACATGCTTTGTTTTTCTTTTAATTTTACCTAGCTGGTCTCTGCATGTTACTTGGAGCGAATAGACCTTTCTGCCCATGGATTTTATATCACACCTGATATTGGCTTTGATTGGAGCACCGGTAAAGGAAAGCCATTCAGTTATTACACCTATGGGGCTGCATTCGCTGAGGTTGAAATTGATACATTGACCGGAGATTTCCACACAAGAACAGCAAATGTTTTCATGGATCTAGGATATTCTCTCAACCCTGCAATAGATGTTGGCCAGGTTCATTCCCTAGCTTCTTTCTAATTAGACTGATCATTCGAACTTAATTATACTTTTCAAGTTGAAATGTCTGTTCACCTTGATGATATATGCAAGAAACGAGCCATAATATGCACATCACTTCAGCTTAGATATAATGTTCCGGGTTTCTGAATGTTAATGTTATATTACAAATATTGTTTTCAAGAGGAACTAATGGTTCAGAAAGGATGGAACTTGGAAGCAATGAGAATAGTGTTCTCTGTGCTTCCCTTTATTAGAAAATCCATAATGAAGTTTCTCCCAAAGAAGGTTAACAAAAACGTGGTGATCTCGGGTTATGATCTCTAAAACAAGATTCAAAACAGAGTAAAAAAAAAAAGGGATAGGTCTACTAAATAAAAGTCATACCTGCTGTTTCCCCTGTTTTTGTTTAGTTACAGGTCATTAATCTCCATTCTTAACTTTTTATCTTATCGACAAGCTAATGTTTCTATATGTAATTTGGTCTTTTAATGCAGGTCGAAGGCGCATTTATCCAAGGTCTTGGTTGGGTTGCCTTGGAAGAACTTAAGTGGGGCGACGCATCTCATAAATGGATTCCATCTGGCTGCTTGTACACATGCGGGCCTGGAAGTTACAAAATTCCGTCTCTAAACGATATTCCTTTCAAGTTTAATGTTTCTCTATTGAAGGTAATGGTTCTCTAAACGATATTCCGTTGAAGATGCATCATCTTTTTTTCTCTCTCCAAACCTCATATCAGTAGTTGCACGGTCATTTCTTATTCCAGTTGCAGCTGGAACTTTGTGTTTTGCCACCTATTAGTTGATTTTGAAAGTAGTTCTTTTGGTTCTAGATAATTTGAAGTCTTTGTTTATATGCTTGCGTGCTGGTGGGCAGGGTAATCCAAATGTAAAAGCCATTCATTCATCGAAAGCTGTTGGCGAGCCTCCGTTTTTTATGGCTTCATCTGTTTTGTTCGCCATCAAAGACGCCATTTTAGCCGCCAGAGCAGAAACGGGTCATGCCGGGTGGTTTCCACTCGATAATCCTGCAACACCAGAACGAATCAGAATGGCGTGCCTAGATGTATTTACAGCACCATTTGCAAGCTCTGATTTCCACCCAAAGCTTAGTGTTTGAGATGGTCGTGGATTGCCTGTACCATTGCAGGCAGAGTTTCAATTATGCCATGATTTTACGGATTGATTCAGTTTAACAATCTACTTGTCACTACACATCAGTAGCCTTGGCCCTCTCCTATTTGCCAAACAAAAGGATGATTTCACTCTTAAATGTTATTTTAAACCCAGAAACTGACAACTCTCGGTTTGCATTTTGACAGGATCCAGGAGAGAACTGGTTCAGAATTTACCTAACACCAAATACAAGTAGTTAATTTCTGTTATCAATAATACATTAAGGTCTAGGAGAGAACTGGTTCAGAAGTTACCTAAACAAAAATATATAAATAACTGAGAGATAATCAATATATAATTTATTATATCAATTTTTTTTAAAAAATTAAGTGGTCCTGGTGGTAAAGAAAATATTGTTTGTATTATGTGATACAAATTCAAGTAATTTTATCTGTATTTGCATTTGAACTTTTTTAAAATTAAAATCGAACACAAATATTACTTTGTAGTCCTATATGTGTCACATTCATTACCAATCTTATGGAAATAAACTAATGGGTGGAATAGGGTAATCAAGTTTCGTACCTTATTTTAAAATTGACTTAATACTGAAATAAGTGCTTAAATTATGATTGAAAAAATGTTTTAGCGCTTAAATAATTTTTTCGTTAAAAATGTCTATTATTTTTTTTCGTTATCATTTTAAGTGTCTAGATGTTTATTGTTAAAATTTTTTGTTAAGTGACACGTGTCACGTTCTAGTAATTTTGACATTTTTTAAAATAAAAAATATATTTAAAAAATTATTTTTTTTCAAAGCTTAAAAAAACACAACTTTTAAAACTTTAATTTAATCTCATTGCCTCCACCGACTGCCACCACCACCGTTAATCGGTTGAAAACTCAATGACGTGTGACCGGCCAGCCAGCCACGATCAAAATCCCCATACTTTTGCAACCGATCGAACACCCAAAAATGGTGTAAATGAAAGATTTCATTTTAGGGTTATGAAGGATTTATGTTTAGGAATTTATAGGTTTAGGGAGATTTGTTGTTCGACCGGTTACGAAAATATGGAGGTTTTCATCATGGGTGGTTGGCCGGTCACACGTCGTTGGGTGTTCGGCCGATTGACGGCGTTGGTGGCGGTCGACGATGGCAAAGGGATTAAAATTAAAGTTTTAAGATTATTTTTAAGATTTGAAAAAAAAAAGGTTTTATTTTATTTTAAATAAAAATTCTCAAAATTACCAGAACGTAACACATGTCACTTAACGGAGATTTTTAACGGCGTTAACGCCCGAGTACCTAAAATGATAAAAGAGAAAACGTTAGACAACTATTTTTAACAAAAAAATCTTTAGACACTAAAATATTTTTCGAGACATAATTTAGACACTTATTTTTATATTAAGCCTTTAAAATTCATTTGGATATTGGAGATTTCACTATAAAAACTATCAAACTCACCGTTGATTATTATGGAATACAAGTGCAAAGTAGTGGAAGTTTCAAGTGCTAAGTAGTGGAAGTTTCAAGTGCCTTGTTCTGCCCTAGATGGCCAAGATTTGGCAACACTTAGCATTGTTTTGGCATTGTGCTTGATAATCAACAATGTAGCGGCCGATCACGAGCCTTATGGTGATCCACCACCGTATTACTATGCACCACCTCCTCCACCTCCATACATGTACTAGTCACCACCGCCTCCATATTACAAGTAATCTCTAGTTTTTCCCTCCGTCTAAATGTCCCCGCGTCTTCCATCACATTTCATCTCCAAGTTTCAGGTCTCCTTCCCCACCAACTACATTCGGTGTACTAGTTTCTTTACTCGCCTTGCAGTTCCACTGTCATTTGGTTTATCTAAGGTTGATGCATAAATTATCACCCCAAATCATCATAGCATGCTTATCAACTAAGAATACTTTAAAAGTGTATATTAAACATACAATCATCGTATAACTTCATTGGGTGACTCTAGTGGTTAAAAATAATATTATTCTCTCTTGAGGTTCTTAGTTCAAATAGTTATATTTACAAAGCGTGCGAGAGTTATTAATGATTAAAAAAGATTTTAAACAGATACTACCTTATAATTATTCTAGACTATTAAAAAACACATACAAACAGTATATGATATATCCATGAATTTTATGAAATATTAGGTATTATTTTTTTTAAATAATAGATCGCTGACCAAAATAGAAATTAAGTAATACATAGATAGTATAGATAGTTTACTCATGAATTTATTAATGTACAAATTTCAAGCTTAAAAATAAATTGGTTTGTAAACTTATGTTCCAATTCATCATTTTAGAGTTTATCTTATAATTTAAATGATTGTTTACTATATAACCCAACTAGTGGGGAATGAGTTGCCTTTCTCAAAGTCCTCATATAATATACCTACTAAAGTACGACTCTTAGCTTAACTAAAACACATCTCACCTTCTTCTATTTCTTTGCTGTGTTTGTCAGCCATGTCTTCTTCTTCCTTGCCTCCACAAACTCTAAAAGTAGGCATCGTGGGTTTCGGCACATTTGGGCAGTTCCTGGCAAAGACAATGATCAAACAAGGTCATACCATAAGGGCTACTTCTCGGACTGATCATTCCCACCTCTGTCATCAATTGGGTGTTTCCTTCTTCAGGTCGATTCTATTCTAACTTTAATTTGTAAACGGATGTTGGTTTTTGTAAAATCCTCTGATTTTGCAATTTCAGGGATGTACTTTCATTTCTTGAAGCAGATAATGATGTGATATTGGTATCCACATCAATCCTATCTCTATCGGAGGTGCTCAGGTCAATGCCTTTACATTGCCTTAAACGCCGGACACTGTTCGTCGACGTGCTTTCGGTTAAAGAACACCCGAGAAACGTTCTATTGCAGGTACTGTTTTATTCTCTCTCTCTTTTTATCTCTTCAATCCACGAGCATATTTCTTTTGTGCAAGTTGAAAATGGTGGGTTTTCCTTTTTTTGGGGTTTTTTTTTTCAGGTTTTGCCAGAGGAGATGGATGTGCTCTGCACTCATCCCATGTTTGGACCTGAAAGTGGCAAAAACGGGTGGAAAGATCTTCCTTTTGTGTATGAGAGAGTTCGGGTGAGGGATGAACCCAGGTGCTCCAGCTTCTTACAAATCTTTGAGTCCGAGGTAATCCAGATCAAAGCCTTTGAATTATACTGCAATTTACTGAGTTGATTGCACTGAGTTAAGAGTCTTTGTGAATTAATTACTGTGTGTTGGAAAAAGGGTTGCAGAATGGTGGAAATGTCCTGCGAAGAACATGACAAACTGGCTGCTAGAAGTCAATTTCTTTCCCATGCTATCGGCAGGTGTGTTAAAATGAACTTTCCTTTGTGATATTGGATAAATATAAAGATCATAGTAACAATACCTCTATAAAGTGGTTGGTGTCGGACTTACGGTCATCATGTCTGTCAATAAGTTGATAAACTATACAAATAGTATTGTCATTTATCTAATTTGAGTCTATCAATGATCATATCAAAAATTAAGGAGTGTAGACTTCGAAAATGGTGTGGTGTCTCCGGTATTGATTGTTATTTGATTATTTTGAGAGGATCTTCTCGAAGATATAATGAAATTTCAATCGAAAACTGAAGGGTGAATGCTTGTTATAAATAGGATGGACTTCTGGTTTTATGTTAGGGGTGCGAATTTAAGAATTTATACTAGAAGTTTAAGGGCATAAAATTAAAAAAAAATAAAAATACAAAACTAAATTATCAATAAAAAATAAAATTAAAAACTTTATAATAGAGGGATTTGAAATTTCACCAGATCGCACCTCATCCCTGATTATAAATATGTATGCATTTTGCTTTGATAGGATTTTGTCAGAAATGGGAATCGAATCGACATCCATGAACACGAAAAGCTTCGAAACACTAGTTAAATTGGTAAGTTTGAGTTCACAATGCGTTGTCTTAAAGCATTACAATTTTGTTTTTCCCATTTTGCTCCAACTTTCTCAGAAAGAGGAGCCATGGAAGCATGAACGGATAAAGAGATGGCTTAAAATGATATTTAAATGCAGAAAGAGAGCACTGTCAATGACAGTTTCGATCTGTTCGGTGGATTATTCATCCATAACAGGTTTGCTCAGCAAGAGGTATGTGTCCAGCCAAAAGCAAAGCATCCAACTCTTTCTACTAACACATTTAGAAACACTAATGTTGTCTGCAATTATGCAGTTGATGAACCTAGAACATTCTTTCGAAATGGTCAAGCAGAGGCTGCTAAAGAGGATGAGTGAAGAACAAAATCTCAACAAGGTCTGACCATGGCACGGGCCCTTGCTAACAAGACCATTCTAGTAATTTATCAACTCCATTTCTGGTGTTTAAATGGATTCCTAGACTGTAATAATAGTCCAAGCAAGCCACATGATAGGTGAAAGTTGATGAATACAAAAATGTAAGTGGCTTCGCTAGGCTAAGTCCTTGATGCCAAAATCTACATAAGCAAACAGATACACAGAAAGAGTTCTTAACCCAACTTATCTTGTTTCTCGGAAAGACTACTCCTCAGTGTAACGGAGCCATTACTCCTTACAGAAAGTCATGTCTGATAGGATGTGCAGCGCCACTGCTAAACTCTATGAACTCAAATTTTCTTTCTGATGTAAGATACATGTACCCCCGCTTCTCTAAGGTGTGAATCATTAACATCTTCCCAAAAGACATGCCTGATAGAATGTGAAGCTCATTTTTTAAATTTCAGGACTTCCATTTCTTTCCCGATGTGGGATTAATGTCCCCACATCTCCAAGTCGTGTCAGTCCTCTGGCACTCCCCAGTATTGGCCATCTCCTTGGCTCCTCACCGCCCAAATCTTTCCAAGCCCTAGCTTGCCGCTATCGTCCCGTCGTGCGCATTCACACAAGCCAATTTGCTGTTACATCCCGGTAAGCAAAAAATAACAAACTACGCTAGCATTCTAAATATAGGGAAGATATGAAGATTTATATGCATAAAGAGGAGATAGAGAATGAACAAGTGATGGTGGAGACTTGTATACATACTGATGATGTAGTGGACTTAAAGATAGATATCACAAGAAGATGAAGAGACTTGTAATGGTAAGTTGGTGGATGAATATTATTTGGGTGTGGTGGTCACTTATAGCGACTTGCTGGTGGAGGAGATGCATACTTGTCAGGTGTATAGGTGGCTGCCACAGTTAAGATTATGAGACAAAATCCCAAGGCATAAACCAGCCCAGGCTGTCCCATTGCTACAACTTCAACACTAAAACGTGAAAATAGATGGCGGAATGTAGTTTGTTATTTTTAAAGCTAAAAATTAGGTCCTATTACATTTAAAAAAAATTCAAAACCCTAATTTAGATTTTTGGATTTGGATTTTATAGATTTCTCAAAATCTATGAATTTGAAATTTTTAAATTTGATAAATCCATGCTTTTATACTTTTAATCATTATATTATATTGAATATTAATTATTTATCAACAATATATGCATTTTATTCTTATAATTTACATAAAAACAATATCAAATTTCGGATTCTCTAATACATGTTCTCGAAATTTTATTCTCGTAAGCTTAAAATAATTAGCTGACGTCCTCTTCATCTCATCCACATGGATTATTTTATTAAGTAATTCCATTAAATTTTAGGGTAAACTATACGTCTAATATCTAAACTATTATTTGTGTTCTGTTTTGGTACTCAAACTTTATTTTGTTTCAAAATCATACCTAACGTTAGTTTAGGTTTCAATTTGGTACCCCACTGTTAAAAAATTAATAGAATTGTTGACGTGTTATTTTTTTCAATGATGAGGTGGCATTACCTTATGATGGCACATGAGCATCACCGTTAAGTTTTTAACGGCTGGTACAAAAATGAAATATAAATTAAATGTTATGTATGATTTTAAAACAAAATAAAGTTTGGGGTACTAACATGGAATAAAAATAATGGTTTAGGTGCTAAACATGTAGTTTATCCTAAATTTTATGGTAGTGGTGGGCTAAATTGAGTTTATTTCCATTTATGCAAACCCCACTCACAAAATTGTACGGAATTAAATTTCATTAAGAGAGCATGCCGTTGTATGAAATGAAAATGATGACTTACATTCATTACAACAGAAGATACAATATTAAATCATACATATAAGTTTCAAAAAGGTGGATAATCCAATCCTTATTCACAAACATTATTTCACAAATTTAAATAAAATGTAACGAAGGATCTTTTATTCTTGGCTGAATTGAAAGTAAATCAATGGATAAGCACGTTCTCACATTCTTAGTAGACTTTAGGTGGCGGTGGTGACCTGTAATGGTAAGGAGCACGAGGTGGAGGAGAATGAGATGGTAGAGAATTATAGATGTAGGGAGGAGGTGGAGAGTGGACTGATGGTGATGGAAATTTATAAACGTATCGAGGTGGTGGGTAATGAATTGGTAGTGACGTAGACTTGTAAATGTGAGGAGGTGGTGAATGGGTTGGTGGAGGATGAGACTTGTAAATGTGGGGAGGAGAAGGTGAGCGGATTGGATGTGGTGGAGACTTATAGACATAGGAAGGGGGTCAGAAGTGAACTGGTGGTGGTGGAGACTTATAGATATAGGGACGAGGTTCATAGTGGAATGGAGGTGGTGGAGACCTATAAACATAGGGACGAGGTCGAAAGTGGGCTGGTGGTGGTGGAGACTTATGTACATAGGGACGAGGTCGGGAGTGAAATGGAGGTGGTGGAGACTTATAAACATAGGGACTAAGTCGAGAGTGGACTGGTGGTGGTGGAGACTTATACACATAAGAAGGAGATGGGGAGTGAATTGGTGGCGGTGGAGACTTGTAAATGTAAGGAGGAGGTGGTGGATGTGATCGTGGAGGAGGGGACTTGTAGACATAACTAGGAGGAGGTGATGGAGATGGAGGTGGTGGAGACTTGTAGATATATGGAGGTGGTGGTGAGGGTGTTGGTGGTGGAGGAGATTTATAAACGTAAGGTGGTGGGGGAGATGGTGATGGAGGTGGTGGAGACTTGTAAAATAAGGAGGGGGTGAAGGTGATGGTGGTGGAGGAGATTTATAAACGTAAGGTGGTGGGGGAGATGGTGATGGAGGTGGTGGAGACTTGTAAACATATGGAGGAGGGGTGAAGGTGATGGTGGTGGAGGAGATTTGTAAACGTAAGGTGGTGGGGAGATGGTGATGGAGGTGGTGGAGACTTGTAGACATATGGAGGTGGTGGTGAAGGTGATGGTGGTGGAGGAGATTTATAAACGTAAGGTGGTGGGGAAGATGGTGATAGAGGTGGTGGAGACTTGTAAACATATGGAGGAGGGGGTGAAGGTGATGGTGGTGGAGGAGATTTATAAACATAAGGTGGTGGAGGGATGGTGATGGAGGTGGTGGAGAATTGTAGACATATGGAGGTGGTGGTGAAGGTAATGGTGGTGGAGGAGATTTATAAACGTAAGGTGGTGGGGGAGATGGTGATGGAGGTGGTGGAGACTTGTAAAAATAAGGAGGAGGGGGTGAAGGTGATGGTGGTGGAGGAGATTTATAAACGTAAGGTGGTGGGGGAGATGGTGATGGAGGTGGTGGAGACTTGTAAACATATGGAGGAGGGGTGAAGGTGATGGTGGTGGAGGAGATTTGTAAACGTAAGGTGGTGGGGGAGATGGTGATGGAGGTGGTGGAGACTTGTAGACATATGGAGGTGGTGGTGAAGGTGATGGTGGTGGAGGAGATTTATAAACGTAAGGTGGTGGGGAAGATGGTGATAGAGGTGGTGGAGACTTGTAAACATATGGAGGAGGGGGTGAAGGTGATGGTGGTGGAGGAGATTTGTAAACGTAAGGTGGTGGGGGAGATGATGATGGAGGTGGTGGAGACTTGTAGACATATGGAGGTGGTGGTGAAGGTGATGGTGGTGGTGGAGACTTGTAGACATATGGAGGAGGTGGTGAAGGTGATGGTGGCGGCGGTGATTTATAAACGTAAGGTGGTGACGGAGATGGTGATGGAGGTGGTGGAGACTTATAGATATAGGGAGGAAGTGTGAAGGTGATGGTGGTGGTGGTGGGGATGGTGATGGGGGTGGTGGAGACTTGTAAACATAAGGAGGAGGGGGTGAAGGTGATGGTGGAGGTGGAGAAGATTCATAATAATGAGGTGGAGGAGGAGAATGCTTTGGAGGTGGGTGCCAAATGCGCTTAAAATGTGGTGGTGATTTAGGTGGTGGGGGTGAAGTGTACCCATAAGCTTGGTCATCAGCTAGACCAGTAGTGACTATAAACAAAAATGCTACCGCATAAACCACCAAATGTGGCCATAGTCCCCGCCAACCGGGGTTTCCCATAATTTCTGGCAGTCGAGTAAACTATGCTGCAAGAAATGACAGACCTAATAGGTATTGTTCTTTCACTTGCCTAATATCCCATTACTAAAACCCTTTTATAGTGTTTGTATTCAATCATTTGAGACACTTCCATTTCCGTGAATATAACAGACTGGATTCAAGCTTTAAAATATTGCTGTAAACTTCCCCACTTTGACATCACTTTATTTTATTATTTTGACCTTTATAAGTATACCCCCACTTGCAAAATAATTGGCTTCCCACTAGTTTTCCAACTTTGAACATGAAATGCCAAGAACAAGTCAAGATGGTTAATGTATGCATGGCTGGACTAACCCATTTCACAAAGCGCGTCTCCAAGTAGACATGGCCGAAGCAATGATGGAATGAATGTCCCCCATCAGAACAATCGTCTTTTAAAAAAAATATTCTTTTTATATTTTTTATTAATAATCTATTTCCGTCTTCTAAAAATATATGTACATTCTTAACATAAAATTTACGTTAAGATAATAATATAGAGACTAAAATTATTAAATTGAAGTATAAAATTAAATCCATAACTTACATGTAAATAAAGGGACTAATAAAATAATTTGACCAATTACACTAGTTCTTGAATATAATTATAATTGTATTGCTTGTTTGAAGTGTACATAAGTCGGTGGCATTGAAAATTGGCACTAAGAGGCTACTATCGTAGAAGTTTGACTATGCGCGTAACTAATTAATGGATTATGGTGAGATTTACAAGTGTCGTATTTATATAATTGTAAATTTCCAGGTCTTACGGTATAATCCTTATTTACTAAGCATAAATATCTGAAAGAACATGCAATTAAATTATATAAATACATGTAGTGGTCATTCGGAGAAAAAAATAAATTTATGTTTAGAGTACAAACCAAGCGATCACGATGTTAAAGAAATTGTTATTATTTCTTGAGATCCCGGGCTCGACCACCATGAAAACTAGGAGTGTGCGTAATGTCAAATTGTTATACTATTTTAATTCAATTTATTTTAATCATGCTATTAAGATTTGAATTATTTAAAAAAAAATTGTATTTTATTTTACTAAATCTACTAATTGTTGATATATGCATGATAAATATAAAAATATTAAAATTTTAATAATTACGTGATAATCAATGAAAAACTAAGAATGTGTCACCATTCACCAGCTGCATCATAATGGACTTTCCACTCAAAAATAAGACCTTTCATTTATTGCTAAAGCTAATCGACTGTAGTGTTTAAGATGAGTATGAACAAAATAGAACATCTTCGTATTAGCAGAAAAATACCAAAAACCAAATATAAGAAATCAAAAATGGAACAGAAGAAGAAGCATTATGTTCATCATGATTCGTGAGAATTCCTCAGGGTAACATATGGGGCAAGCCTGGAGAAATAACAATGCAGTTAACAGCTTCCAAAATGCTGCTTGAATAAAATAAACATATTGTAGATGCTTAATTTGTCTGGGTAGTTAAGAAACCAGAAAAAACTAGAGGGAACGGTTTGTAGAGAGTGGGGGGTATTGTGAGTTATCAAAAAACTGTAAATGGGGGATGGTCAGTTTTTTTTTAGATAACCATTCATCAACAGGGGGGGAAAAAAAAGAGGAGACCATCTTGTAATCAGAGGAAAAAAAACGATTCCTTCAACATCTATTTTTCAACAAATAAAAAACAAATTTCAGAAAGAAAAAAAAAGAGGAGACCATCTTGTAATCAGAGGAAAAAAACGATTCCTTCAACATCTATTTTTCAACAAATAAAAAACAAATTTCAGAAGCAATTAGATACTATTACGAAAACCAGAGAACAGTTTTATTTATTTTTTATTTCACACAATAGAGCAAGAAGGAAGAACAAAGCAATCTTGGAAAGTAAACAGAGGTTTCCATTTTGATATACAGAGCATACAAGCGAATATTCTTCGACAGGTATTCAACCATTTCCATATTTCAGTAACTATTTTCATTTATTATTAACAGCATGTTCTAACCAAACAAAATGAAGAAGTAGAGAGATTACTTACCCTTAGTCTTAGAGACCATTCGTTCGTGTCGTCGGGATTGAGAGATGAGTAGTTGAGATTTTGTTTGAGTGGTCAAGTAGAAGACCGTGTTGAATGGAGAGTGGTCATCGGCGAGCGGTGGCCGGTGTGAAGAACTTGAAGCGTTCATGGGAAGAGAGGGATAGGATCGAAGTTTGGTCTAGTGCCGAGTTTAAGTGGGCGTTGAACTTTGGAGTTATACTGGGTATCGAACGGAGTAGAGCCACCAAGACGTGGTGGCCGAGAGATGGAGCAGCGGTAGATTTCCTTTTCTGGTTTGGGCAATGTGCGAGCGTGGGAAGAAGAAGGGAGAGATAGAGAAGATGAGTGAAACGGCTGAGGGTTAGGTTTAATATGAGTGTAGGATTAGGTTAGTTTAAAGTAGGTTTTATGTTAGGTTATTAGGGCTAATTATTTTAAGGTCACTGCGTATGCTGTTGATTTCCATTTTAGTCCTGAAGCCGAGTATTGTTTGCTTCGTAATTTGGTCTTTAACTTTTATGCACATTTGATTTTAGTCCTAAATGCTAGGGTATTTATTTTCTCTTGTTTGCATATTCGGTCTTCTAGTTTTGCATGTTCTATTTTAGTCCATTTTGTGTGTTTAATTGAATTTGCAATGATTGTGATTCTGGCTCATTACTTTAAAAAGTTTCTATTTTGACCCATTATTATTCAAGTTAATATCTTGTATTTTTACGTTTGGTATGTAATTATGTTAATATTTTTATTTTCGTCCATAGATTTAATTTAGTCATAATTTAGACTTTTTTAATTAATTCTTTAAATTTAAATTTATTTTAACATAGTCCATTCTTAGATTTGTTTTTAAGTTAGTTGTTTATTCCTACTTTGCATGCTTAGTTTAATTTTATTTATTATGGTCCTTCATGGTAATTTTTGAATGTGAATATATATTGTTTTATTCTAATGTATGTTAGTGTTGTAAATACATATGAATTTTATTGTTTTTTTATCTATAAGAGTTAGAAGTTTGTTTGAGTGCATGGCATATTTTAGTTAATTTTGTCTTTACATGACATCTTTGGTATAATTTGCATGATAGCCTTATTTGCATAACTCGACCTATTACATAATCGGACTAAGGGTAATACCCTTTTAATTTAAAATTGTTGAAGTGGGCAGTCATAACTGATTTGAGGTCCGCTTTTAATGATTTTAAAATAAAAGTGTATCCCGAAAGTGAAACCAAAAAAATTGATTCATCACCTAAAATTTGGGAACGAGAGAAAAAGAAATGTTCGTTTATTTAAATATATCAAGAAAAGGTTGTTATATCTTTAAGATCTGGTCTCGATATTTGTAAATAATCGAACATTCTTTATCTTTCTAAAATGACTTGGTAATTTTAATTTAATTTGTTTGAGTGCTTTTGAATGTTTTTAAATTTATATCTTGTTTTATGAGATCAAAAATCAAATAAATTCGAATTTGTAAAGTTCATTGCAAATACGTTAATTAATCGATTAGGTACCGATTTAGGGCGTTGTGGGGGTGCTAATCCTTCCCCAAACGTAATCGACTCCCGAACTCGGATTTTGATCACGCAGACCTCAATTTGTTGTTTTAATTAAAATTAATTTTTATTTAAAATGACAAAGAATTTTTTGGTGCCCAATCACACCCTAATCAAAGATTGGTGGCGACTCTTCGAACCGTATTTTTCGATCGTAAAGGAAATTCAAAATTTTTCGAAACGAGAGGTTTTTTAAATTGCATTTGTTTTTAAATTAAAAAGGGACAATTAAGAATTAATGTGGTTTTCAAAATCTCACCTTTTTCACCTTTAAGGAAAAATCGTTTCGACAGCTTGGCGACTCCACTGGGGACTTTTTTTTAGAGAGTCAAGCCGATAGTCGATTAATTAATTGTCTTTGCAATTGAAAATTACAAATTCGTTTTAATTTGATTTTTGATCCCTTGTTTGGTTTTTAATAAGTTTTGTTTGTATTTTGATTTCTTTAATTTAATTTGATTGACAATTAAATAGTCGTACTGATCTGTTTGCTAATGATTTCAGAATGATTGTGTGTTTTGGGAATTGATTTTGAGTGTTTTTATTGATTGTTTTTCGCTTTTCCTCACACACTGCACAGCTGCATTATCATAACATGAGCTAAAACCCCGCTCCGTCCTATTAAGTAGGAGTGAGAGACTATGCCCTCGTGTGGTTTTCACCTCCGCATGGGATAGTGGATCGCTCCTGGAGCTCACGCCTTATGGTCCTCGTGATGGTAATCACCTCCGCATGGACATAAGGAGGTGTGTTCCCTCGAAATTGAACTCGATCCCCTAAAGCCTGTGATGGGCCAGGATTGAGGGTTCGGCAGCCCAAAGGGGCACCGGCAAGGACAATTCGAGAACCTATTGCTTTAGAACCTAACCCGGCATATAGTGAACGTAGAGCCCGAACTTAGGTTGAACTAAACCCGAACCTTAAGAATCCCGTGAGGAGGGTACACAAGGAAAAGCTTTTTTTGAGTCATTTATTTTCGTTTTTTTTTTCGAATAAATGCATGCGAACTAGGTATCATGCGGTTAGGTTTATTTTTGAATAAGCATGCAAATTAGATATCATGCGGTTAGGATTTCTTTTTGTAGATAACAAAGCATGGGGTAGATATCATGTTGGGTAGGATCTGATAAAGCATGATTGGGTAGCCACATGTGGGTAGGATTCTTGAATAAATTATTATCCCGACTTAATTGCTTTATGTTTACTAACCGATCTTTGTTGTTTTTGCCTTGTTTCTTTTCTGTTTGCATTGCATTGTCCATTATATGGTGTTGATTTGGGGTCGATGTCCATATAGAAGGCCAGTATATGGAACGAACGGTTCGGAAAGAGGTTGAGGACAATGCAGATGTTCTGAGGTGGTCGGAACAGTCCCAGTTGACCAATGGAGACAGCGTGATGCCTGGATATGTGTCAGAGTTATTTGGTTACACTCATATCAGTACGTTAAATGATCTGAGTGAGCTAAGAGAGATATGGGGAAGATGGGAAGCAGCGATAAGGAGATGTTTTATCAGTTGTACGGCGATGTTCCTTGTCTTCTGGATGTTCCTATGACCGAAATCTGTTTAGAGCATTGGCGCAGTTCTGGAATCCGGCTTATAGCTGTTTCACATTTGGTAGAGTGGACCTGACACCAACAATAGAGGAGTATCAAGCTTTGGTCCGTTGTCCGAGGTCCCAAATGGATAGAATATATACCAAGCTGCCAGTCACTCCTTCATTTAAGAAGAAATTACTATTGATGACCGGAATGAGTGAAGATTGGGTAATCAGAAACATTAAGAAGAAGGGAGACAGTGAGTGCATCTCTGGGCTGCTCTGAAAGAAGTAATTGCTCATCATCCTGATAAAAGAAAGAAGCTTGACTTGTTTGCTTTAGGGATTTATGGGCTTGTTATTTTTTCCAAAAGTGCTAGGATATAGACGTATCAGTTGTTGACCTGTTTGAAAGATTAGACAAGCGCGTGGATCCTGTTCCAGCTATTCTAGCTGAGACGTTCCGGTCTTTGAGTTCTTGTAGGCGCGAGGGAGAAGGACGCTTTATAGGATGTGCGCCTTTGCTGCTAGTGTGGATTCTGAGTCATTTCAAACATGTTGAAAGAGCACCAGACGAGTATTTCTAGACGGTTTCTC
The DNA here is from genome assembly GCF_006381635.1 of Hibiscus syriacus. NCBI lineage: Eukaryota > Viridiplantae > Streptophyta > Magnoliopsida > Malvales > Malvaceae > Hibiscus > Hibiscus syriacus. The sequence goes on from NW_024062897.1 coordinate 616,454, forward strand.
ACCTTTGAAGGACTTTCTTGCTAAAGAGTGGCCTGGGGGTTTTACTGAAGAAAAATGGATGGTCATCTTCAAGTATATCAAAGATGGTGATATTTTGTGGCGAGCTTCGTGGAATACCTCTTCGGATATACTTTACCGATGTGGAGAGCGAGATTGGGTTCCTTTGCCAGGTATATGGGGTTCTGTTGGGTATGCACCGCTACTAGTTTCAAGACATATGGGTCAGGCAGTTCATTCCAGCCACATGGGACTTGGTAGGGTCGGATTTTGCATTCAAAGGAGATCAGTATAAGGGTAAAGTTAAAGGGGTTGCTGAGGCTTGGAAGCAAACTCGTCGCGTGAATTTGTTTACCTATGATCTCGAGTTGTCTCAAGAGTACGAGCAGTGGAGAAGCGCTCGAGTAAATGAAAATATCCCAATGGTGAATCCTGAAAATATTCAGCCAGTGGAGGAACAGTTGAGAGTGGTGCCATCTCCATTAGAGTTAGCCAAGCGTGATTTCAAAGCAGAACGGAGACAATGGAGAATGACTTTGCAGAAACTGGAAGATGAAGTGTATCAAAATGGATTGGAGATTGACATTCAGAAGACTAGAGCAGATCGAATTGAAAAAGTAGAGAAGCAACTTCGGCTAGACTTTGACGATCTTCGGTCAACTTATCAGCAAATGGTAAAAGCTCAAGTAGGTTCTAGCTCGAGTAAGTCTGTCGAATTAAGGCAAGAGGTGGCGAGCCTCAAAAGAGTAGCCGGAGAGAGTCAAGAAGAGCTCAAGCAAAGCAGACACCAAGTGAAGATTTTATCGAAGGAAAATGATTCTTTAGAGCAGCGGTTACAAAATAGTCAAGCCCAGAATGAGAAGTTGAAGGAGAAAATTCCAAGTTTAGAGATTGCATTACGACGGTACCGAAACAAGGAAGGTAGCTCGAGCCAGGGAGAGGTTGAAAGTCTGAAAAAACAAGTGAGTGAGCTTGAAGCCATGGTTCAAGATTTTCAGAGGCAAGCAAGTGAGTTATCGATAGTTCCCTATGAGGGGGATATACAGTGGCGTTTTCGGTGGGAGCGAGCTCAGGCGAGAGTTAAGCAAATAGAGGATTTTATTGCTTGTTACCTAAACCACGCGCGGGGAATAGCTCAGTATTGGTCATTCTATCTGAGGAAGCTGCTGATGTGACTGAAGAACTGGATCCCGAGGCTGAAGAAAACCAGAAGATCGTGGAGTTGCTAGCACACGTACAAGAAATAGGAGAGATGGTGCAAATTATTTGTGATATGTTTTCAACTTTGTATTGAATGTCGATATAAGAGTTGTTCTAAGGAGTCGTTCCAGGATCAACACCCTGCATTTTGCATATGCTTTTAATACATTTAAATTTTACATAACATTTATTCATTCATAATCATATGTTTTCATATTCATTAATAAATATCAGCGATAACAAAATGACTCTGTGGACAGAGTAATACTGGAAAATCCCAAGTATCTACAGAACCAGGAAGAAGTTATGGAAGACAAACTTGCCCAATTGAGAAGGCTCAGTCGGAGTTACAAGATAATATCAAGAAAATGCAAGAAGATATGATGAATGCCCAAAAGAGATGTTTACCAAGTTTGCGAGTATGTTGGAAGGAAGAAATCCAGAACATGGGAAAAGCCCTATACCCAGAAGGTGTAATGAAGACCCACTTCATCATCCAAGGTTAACCCCAGAACAATCTCAGAATGTTCAAGTGACCCTGTTCATGTCGGGAAGGTGCACATTAATCCGTCGGTGCTTCTGTTAACGTACAGCCGGATCTAGTTCGTATCAGAAGAACATCAATATCATCAAGTTCGGATCTTGATGAAGAAGCCAAGAAGGATCAAAACAATCTGCTGGAAGAGAAATGGAAGCAGTTAGAAAGAGATCAGAGCCATGAAGGAAGAGATACCAGTGTCTATGGATTTGACGCAAAGGAGTTAAGTCTAGTTCCCGATCTGGTCTTGCCTCCAAAGTTTAAAGTTCCTGACTTTGAAAAGTTTGATGGTACCAGGTGCCCCTCTGCACATATCACAATGTTTTGTAGGAAGATGACCGGATATATAGGGGACGATCAATGTTGATACACTGCTTTCAGGAAAGCTAACTGGCTCGGCAATCCGGTGGTATAACCAGCTGAGTAAAGCTAATATTAAATCGTGGAAAGACTTGGCTAAGTCCTTTCTTGAGCAATACAAACATGTGAAGGATGTTAGGCCCAACAGATGATGTTGCAAGGAATGAAAAGAAGTCTAACGAAAGTTTTAGACAATATGCTCAAAGATGGAGAGATGTAGCAGTGCAAGTCCACCCGCCATTGGAAGAGGAAGAAACAAATATGCTTTTTGTCAACACCTTAAAGGCTCCTTTTTCTCTCATCTTATTGGTAATCCTTATCGAAGTTTGATGAGTAGTTACGCCAGGAGAAATGATTGAAATGGCTGTTAAGAGTGGGAAGCTCGAGGGAGGAGAGTATAGTAAGAGGCCACCAACGAGGAAAATGAGGCGAAGTCAGTAATGTGAGGCAGTACGATTCTAATAACATCACTGTTTCCCGTCCTCAGGAGCAGGTCATCGACACAAAATGACAATAGAGGGGCGAGGGACCAGAGGAGAGAGAGACCTCAATTTGACCCCATCCCGATGACTTATAAGGAATTATTTCAGATTTTGTTGATCGGTATGTGGTTTCGCCGTATCACGTGACACCAATGCAACCTCCTTTTCCCAAATGGTATGATGCTAGTGCTCAGTGTGAGTACCATGCAGGGAACCCTGGGCATTCCATTGAGAATTGTACTGCTTTTTAAGAAGGTTGTCCAAGCTTTGAGAACGAGGAATGTCATCAACTTTGGTGACAGTGAGCAGCCAATATAGCTCAGAATCCGTTGCCAAGCCATGCAGGGGCAGGAGTTAACGCGATTACTGAAGAGAAGGGAAAGAGAATTGTAAGGAATGTTAGTGAGGTGGTATCACCTATGAGTTGGGTGTGGTGCCAGATGGTCAAGGTAGGATTATTGAGGCCCAGTTTGATGGGTGAACAGTTTAACAGTGGAGAGGTGTCAGTATCATAACAATGAAGGACACAGTATTCAGCAATGTCCTGATTTCTTATCTTTGGTACAAGACTGATGGTCAGTAAAGAAATTGAGTTCTTTAGAGAGATTGCTGAGAAGAGGAAGCGGAAGTTTGCGCTTCAGAAGGATCGTCTAAAGGAGTATACAATGCCAGTTGTCCCCTAATTATTACTCCCAAAAATCGAGTGCTGAGAAGGTAGCCCCGAAAGTGGTTATTACACCTTCATCTCCATTCCCATATCGGGATAATAAACAAGTGCCTTGGAGATATGATTGCCAGATGGGGAGATGTAACAAAGGAGAATGAGGAAGTAGATGAGGTGGGACGCTTTTACTAGAAGCGGTAGGTGTTATTCTCTTAATCCACCTAAAGAGTCTGAGAAGAAGGTGCAGTTGATAAGGGGAAAAGGTTGATGTGCAGATAGAAGATGATAAGCCTGTTATTAATGAACCAGTAACCGAGAGTGAAGCGGTAGAATTTTTGAAGTTTCTGAAACACAGTGAATACAGTGTTGTGGAACAGTTACACAAGTTGCCTGCCCGTATTTCTGTTTTATCATTACTTTTGAGTTCAGAGGCCCATAGGAATGCTGTTAAAGGTTTTGAACCAGACTTTTGTTCCGAAAGAGTTGCCCATTGAAAAGTTGGATCGGTTAGTTTCCAATATACAAGCTGTAATTTTTATCTTTTTCTGAGGATGAAATCCTTCTGGGATGATGGGTAGTCAGAAGGCTTTGCACATTACAGTAAATGTAAAGGGGTATGTGTTGTCCCGGGTCTTGGTTGATAATGGTTCAGCTTTGAATGTGATGCCTTTAGTGACTCTAAAGAAGCTTCCATTAGATAATACACTTATGAGAACCTGTCAAATGTGGTTCGAGCTTTCGATGGGACTAAAAGAGAAGTGTTGGGCAATTGATGTTCCTCTGAATATTGGTCCAGCAACTTATGAAGTAGAATTTCTCGTAATGGACATTATGCCTAGTACAATTGTTTGTTGGGAAGGCCTTGGATTCATCAGGCCGGTGCAGTTCCGTCCATTACACCAGAGGTTGAAATTTGTGATTGATGGAAGGTTGGTATGGTATTCATGCTGAAGAGGACATTATTGCTTCTGTTTCTACTACTGCTCCGTATATTGAAGTTGATGAGCAAGCCGTCGAGTGTTCTTTCAGATCGTTGGAGTTTGTCAATGCTACGTTGTGGCCGAAGGCAAGAAGATATCAAAGCCTCGATTGTCAAACTGTACCAAGATGGGGGCTTAAATTGACTCTTGGAAGAGGAGCAAAAGTTGAAAGGGTTTAGGTCGACAGTTGCAGGATAGTGAATCCCATATGCCCTATTACTAAAAAAGATCGATTTGGTTTGGGATATCAGCCAGCTTCGAGGGATAAGATGAGGGGAATAAGAAGGCCAAGAAATCAGAAAGGCAGATTGGCTGGTGAAGACCTTAGCTGGGAACCCATGACCTTCCCGCCGTTGAGTAGCATTTCATGTCTGGGGGGGCATATGTTTCAAGGGAATTCAAGGAATACTGGACGATGGTTGAGAATGCCTTGAGAGATTTAGGCATTAATGTTATAACTGATGATGAATAGAGGAAATGAGAGCTATGGGCATTTATCCACCACCGGGCTTCGTGTTGAACAATTGGACCGCGGAAGAACTGCCTGTAGTTTACAAATCTGTTACAGAGTAATGCACTGAACTTCTCCCTGTGGTTCATACCCTGGGGCAATAGGTGATTTTATGTAAAGGTTTAAGCTGTTTGTTTTTTTCTTGCTTTCAATAAAAGATGCATTTGTTAGTTCCAAATGGCAAACATTTTCTAATGCATTTATTCATTCATTCATTCTTTGTTGTATATGTATGTATTATTTTTTCTATTTATTTATATGGGAAAAAAGATCCTCCCATATGTATATGTATATATATATCTCTTCTCATTATTTTTTCAGGAGCTCAATATCATAATATGAATGCCAATGACTCTGACCCGGAGATTGATTTCGGAAGCCTATATGTCAAGGGGAAATTGAAGATTGTGATGATGATGAGGGATGTGAACTACCTTCTGAATTGCTGAAAATGGTGGAGAATGAAGATAAGCAGATTCTGCCTCATAAAGAGCCTACTGAGATTTTGATTTGGGGACAGATGAAGATAAGAGAGAAATAAAGATCGGACCACTCTGTCAGTTGGAGGTCGATATGATTTGATAGAATTGCTTCAAGAATACAAGAATGTGTTTGCTTGGTCATACGAAGATATGCCGGGTTTAGATACAGAGTTGGTTGTTCACAAACTGCCAATAAAGCCTGAATGTAAACCGGTACAACAAAACTGAGAAGAATGAGACCTGATGACTGCTCAAGATTAAAGAGGAAATGAAAAAAAATTTGATGTCGGGTTTCTTAAAGTGGCCAAATATCCTGAATGGGTAGCTAATATTGTCCCAGTACCGAAGAAGGATGGGAAAGTTCGAATGTGTGTTGACTATAGGGATCTCAACCGAGCTAGTCCAAAGGATAATTTTTCCTTTTGCCACATATAGACACGCTAGTGGATACTGCTGGAAATTCTTTGTTCTTTTATGGATGGTTTCTGCTATAATCAAATTAAGATGAACCCTGAAGATATGGAAAAAAACGACATTTGTTACCATGGGGAACGTTTGCTATAAGTAATGCCGTTTGGACTGAAGAATGCATGGGCAACATATCAAAGGGCCATGGTGACGTTATTTCACGACATGATGCATAAAGAGATAGAAGTTTATGTCGATGATATGATAGTCAAAGCTAAGACAGAGGAAGAAATATCGGAATTGAGAAAGCTTTTTAAAAGACTAAGAAGATGCCAGTTAAAACTCACCCAAATAAATGTACTTTTGGGGTGACATCTGGAAAGTTGTTGGTTTCGTAGTAAGCCGAAAAGGAATTGAAATAGACCCAGATAAAGTAAAAGCTATTCAAGACTTGCCAGCCCACAAACAAAAAGAAGTCAGAGGATTTTTGGGGAGATTGAATTATAGCTCGGTTTATTTCACAGCTGACGGAAAAGTGTGATCCCATATTCGCCTTTTCGCAAGAATAACTCAGGAGAATGGAGTGAGACTGTCAAAGAGCTTTGAAGCAGTGAAAAGATATTTGTCGAGCACTCCAATTTAGCGCCACCCATCTCATGCAAACCCTTGATTCTTATTTGTCAGTTTATGAAAATTCAAGGGGTGTGTGCTGGGGCAACGTGACCAAACTGAGAAGAAAGAAGGGCTATCTATTATCTCAGCAGAAGTTCACTGAAGGAGACAAGATACTCACCCATTGAAAAGTTATGTTGCGCTTTAGTATGGGCTACCCGAAGGCTTAGGCAATATGTTGTATCAT